>NC_081413.1:409297636-409942636 GCF_030272615.1 Cryptomeria japonica | reverse complement strand
TCACTTGCATACAATTTTCATCTGCACAGATTAAATACATCTTTTATCAAGCAATTTGATCCTAATTCACATAAACTTAACCATACATCATAGTTCTATTATCATAGTAAAGTCCTGCAAATTCCATAACGACATCTATCATTGCAATATCATCTTATCTAACAATCATGTAGTGTTCTATCTCATAAAGCATATAAGTAAATCATCAAAACATAGCAATGTTATCCAAATCCTTAAATCATATAAGTTCTAAGTTTCAAAATGCATCAAAATAAAGTATCCATAATAGTCTAAATATAAAATCCACTGAATGTCAGACTGAGTCGAGGTGAGGCCTCACAATATCATATGATCCAGTTTTGCAGTTTATTTATCTGATCAATGCTTTGTATAGTTTAGTATTTCCTCTAGTATATTTCGATGTGATCAAATCTTGAGCTGAGCTTTTGAGATATTATTTGGGATGGTCTTGTGTATCTTCAATTCAGATGGTTCATGATTTCGTGCTCTACAAGTTATCTTTTCTTCGTGACATTTGTTGAGGTTCAGATGTTGATTGATGAAGATTTGATAAGTAGTGTTGGTGCATCTATTACTGATGATTCTAATGTGCTTGCTAGTGTTTCCTAATTCTGTCCTATTTTTTTTATGATCTGCATTGATCGTTGTGCCAATTCTTGGCGATTTTGCTGAACCAATGATGTTATTCATGTTATGCAGTTTTCCTAGTGGTGTAGCATGTTGCAATTCATCTTGGCATGATTATTGGTGGTGATGAGCATTTAGGAATTTGATTTAGGTCCATGATATGTCATGTATATCATTATATTTATCTGGTGGTCAATATTTGTATCATGTGATGTAATTTTATAATTGTGAGTTGAGGGTTTAGCCGACCTTGTTGTCAAGGTTGATGATTTGTATAAATAGGTGATATTATCATGTAATTTAGGTATCATGGTTGTGTCTGCATTATCAGAGAGTGATGTATGTGTGATAAAGTGATTCATCCTTCACCATTATGATTGAGTAGAAATTGATGTTGCAGAGCAGATAGTTGTGCTTAACCAGAACTGTCATCAGACATTTGGAGATGGTATTCTCTCAGTTCATTCCTTTTAGATTGTAGTCTAAATCTTGTTATAAATCAGTGAGACTTCCGTAAGGGTTGTAGCCTTTGGGGTCATTATCTTTTGAGTAGTGATCTCTAGGAAGTGTGTCTCAATGTATGTGCGTTCCCCATTGTAATATTTTCACATACTACTACAGAGTATCATCTTATTGTGGGTAGGTTCCCACTGTGGTTTTTCCCTTAACTGAGTTTTCCACATCAAAATCTTGGTGTGTTGTGTTGTTCTTTCAATTTGTTTATCTTTGTTAATGTTGCAGTTTATCAAATTGATACTTTTGCTTAAGTTTGTAGATCCGGTGAAAACTAATTCACCCCCCCCCTCTCAGTTTTCCCTCATTGGTGTTTCCAACAATTGGGTTGTATCCTTCTGAGTCATTATCTTTTGAGAAGTGTGCCTGAATGCATGTGCATTCCCCATTGTAATATTTTCACATACTACTACTACAGAGTATCATCTTATTGTGGGTAGGTTCCCACTATGGTTTTCCCCTTCACCAAGTTTTCCACGTCAAAATCTTGGTGTTGTGTGTTGTGCTTTCAATTTGATTATCTTTGTTATTGCTATAGTTTATCAATTCGATATTTGCGGTTAAGTTTGTAGATTCAATGAAAACTAATTCACCCCCCCCCCCCACCCTCTCATTTTTCCCTCATTGGTGTTGCCAACAATTGGTATCATAGCTAGATCCTCTAGAAGAAGCTTAACCGCTTGAGGAGATCCGGGATGGCAACTGGAAGTGGAAGTGTTATCTTTAAGAAGGAGAGTCTGAGATTTGATGGAAGTAACTATGCTATATGGAAGAACTGAATGGAGGTGCACTTGAGATTGTTGGCATATGGACACTCCAATGAGACATTGTATGTTATTGAAGGTTTTGTCATTGATGGCAACTTTGCAATCCTATGGCATCGGCAAGACATCATACCGGCAAAGCATTACACAAGCAACCTTGCAAATCCTATGGCACCGGCAAGACATCATACCGGCAAGTATTACACAGGCAAGACAATGCACCAGCATCAATAGATCACTCTACACCGGCACCGACATAGAAGAAAACATGTATACCTACATAGAGGCCGACAGGATTTTTGTTATGTAATATTTTGTTTATTACTGTAAGCTGACTTGGCAAATTGTAAAATGACTCTTGTATATAAAGGAGATCATTGTAGACATTTGGAGAAATGAAGAGAAGAAGCATTAAGGAAAAATATTAGGCAGACCTATTGTGCGAAATATAGGTTAAGGGGTATATGTAAAGAACAGAGCAAGAACCGGTACTAAATCTGGCATTGGAGATGCTATTGTAAAGCAGTACAAGTCATTGGATTAATATAATCCTTATTGTAAGTCAGTGTGACTTCCCATTGAGCAGTGAGCTCTAGGTAGTTGGCCTTCCTGCATGTGCAGGCCCCTATTGTAAGTAATATTCTCTTATTGGCCAGTGAGTGAATATTGTGGGTCACAAATCCCACCGAGGTTTTTCCCACACTGGGTTTCCTCGTTAAACATCTTGTGTTATGGTGTACTTTTCATGTGGAAATTCTTGATTCTATTTATTGCATTATTTCTTGCATATCGATCCACTGTTATATTATGTTCTGCATGTTTTAACTTAAGAAATTCTTACTAATGGTTAGATATTGATTCACCCCCCCCTCTCAATATCTGTGGGACCCCTAACAATTGGTATCAGAGCTTGGTCCTCTATTTTCAGAAGCCTAACAGCTTGAGGAAGATCTTGACACCGGTAAAAATGGAAAATCTTATGAAGCAACTTGAAGGAGCTCTTACAGACTATGATGCAGAGAAATTGAAAAATATCAAATTAGAAGATGATTTGAGAGCTCCTCAGGATATCATTCGGGCACTTCAAGAAAATTTTACTATTGCAAGAAATAAGAGAAGAGAACTCTATGAAAAACTCCAAAATGAGAATCATGAAAAGGAATCACTTAATGATATGATAAGCAAGTTGAAACAAGAGATCATGACAACAAAAAATGAAATACAGGATATGACTATGAGAATTTGCAAAGAGATTGAGGATAGAAAGAAGAATGAAGAAGAATTGACTAGAAGACTAAGTGATGCAGCAAATGAAAACACAAGACTTAGCTATGAAAATGACATGTTTAAGATAGATCTGATGCATACTCAAATGAACTGATGAGACAAAAAGAAATCTTGGAAAGAGAACTGGAAACTACAAATCAACACAAAGAAAAATTCACGAAAAGCTCAGAGGAACTTGGTACCTTGTTGAAGAATTAAAAACCTAAAGGTGACACTTCTGGAATTGGCTTTGAAGTTGGTGAAAGCTCCGGTACTGTAAATACTCAGGATCACAGCAAACTGGTAAGACAACCTAATGCTTATAAATTCAATGGAAGATGCTTTAACTATAATAAGTATGGTCATAGAGAAAATGAATGTAGATCTAGGAATTATTAGAATATCAATACACCCACCGGTCAATGTTCAAAATGCAACAAAGTTGGTCACAACTCTGAAAACTGCAAAATAAATGTGAGATGTTATGTTTGTGGAAGATTTGGACACTTATCAAATCAATGCAGAACACAAACCGACATAGGTTATGGGAAAGCTATTCAGAAGAATAATGTAACTTGTTATGCATGTAACAAGATTGGGCATATTGCTAAATTTTGTAGAAGTAAAGGTACACCGGTAGACAACAAAAGTGCTAGCTTGAAAGGTAAAGAAAAGGTTGAAGAAGTTAGGCGAGAATTCTCAAAGTAATGGATTAGAAAAGCTTATCTAAATATTGGGAATACTTCTCCACCGGTAGAACCAACAAATGTTTCACCGGTAGGACAAAGTGATGCTTCACTGATAGGACAGAGCAGTGCTCCACCGGTAGGAAGTTCTTCATCTAATTGAAGAAAATTTCCTTGAGGGTTTGGCAATCTAATGACACGTGCTATTTATTCCCTCGGTTAGAAATAAGAAGTTGAAAATTACTTATTACCGGCAGACAATGTTAAGTAAATACTTAACCGGCATACAATTAATGTGGTAGATGGTGAAAAGACTTTATAGAAATAAGGTTTTGGCTCCATTTCATTTCACCATGATTTCAAATTTTCAGAGAGCGCGAAGATTCCAAGCTAAGGCATTACGAGAAAGAAGCAAGCACACTCCAAGAAATCATCCATCCAAGGCGGAAAAAGGTATTTAATCATGGCATCCTCCTCTGCAATTGAATACATAGAAAACCCTACTATTGTTGAAGTAATCAAAAGACTTAGGCCTGTATTTCAGTTGGTCCCCGAGATAGCAAAGAAGGATGATACCTTAGGTGGATTTTCTCAAATCCCTAAAGGTGTTGTATATGCTGAAGACCCTAGAATGTACATCCACTACAATATTGAAGAGTTAGGAGATGAAGAAATCAAAACCATGTATAAAACCGTGATATGTGATGATATCGGCAATGTTAAAGATGAACACAAGGTTATTGAAACCCTAGGATTCACAGAAATCCTTAGCATTCCTAAATTCCCTAAGGATGTGATTAGGATAGTGTTAAGAAGAGTTCATGGAGAATTTTTCTAGCTAGATGCAATCCATAAGATCACCAAGGAAGCTATGAAAGTTGTCACAGGATTACCGACCACTGGTAAGAGACCAGACAAAACCAAGAAGGTTCCAAATGACCTAGTTACAAAACTAACTGGTGCAACTTTCGATAAGAGATCTCTAAGGGTTAATGATGTAAAAGATATCAATGTGAGATTCATAAGTATGATTTTAGGTTACAAAGCAACTCATGCCAACAGACTTAACTCAATTTCAAGTTTATGCATTAAGAGTGCTTATGATATGGTAACAGACAATGCAAAAATTGACATTTGTGAATGGTTAAAGGATGAATTAATAGACAACCTTGGAAAGATAAAGAAGGACAAGAAAGGAACTTTTAGATTTGGAAATATGTTAGTATGTCTAATGCTACACATAACAAAATAGGTTCCCGGTATAGGTTATAAAGAACTTGGATATGACATACCGGTAGGAAAGCAATTGACAAAACTATTCAATACCATGGGTGAGAACAAGGAGAACAATATTCATGACTTTTTCCAGGCATTGAAAACCAAAATGAAGCAAAGAATAAGGTTATCCCAGAAAATAGTAGACAAACACAAAGATGATATATGCTTTGTTATCAAGAAAGATGAAATATGGATGGAAGCGGTCATCCCAAGGACAATTTGGGTAACCGAGATGGGCTATGAGACAGATGATCACATAGTTGAAACTTATGCTAAAGCACTTCTGGAAGCCCCCAATGAACCTAAGGAAGAAGTATTTGGTAGTGCTGAGACCATAGAAAGCCAAATACAATCAAAGAAAAGAGTAAAGAAGGTTGAGGCATTTGTGAGGAAAGGATCCAGACAAGCAAAGGTCATTAAGGAAGATGTACTAAAGAAAATCGACATAACAGAAGATGAGTTGGTAGCTCCACAACCTGAAGCTCATCTATCACTGGTAGGTACTTCTTTGGAAGGTGACATGCCAACAACATTTAAAAGAGTTGTTAGAAAAAGAGATCCCTCACCGGCAACCACTCCTTCACCTAGAAGGACAAGGCAAAAGCAACAAGCAGTGAGATCTCTGGTTAGAAAGGCCACACCCAAGAAGAAGCTGACACCAAAGAAAAAGAAAAGGGCAAATAGTGACTTGGCACCTCTAGATATAATGTTAAATGAAATCACAGAGGAAGGAAAACTGAAAAACATAGAGAAAATTTATGACACTCTATCTGTTGATGAGAAAGGGAAAGTTGAGGAAAGTGTGATAATGCATATGGACATGTACAAGAAATTTTTGATGGAAGTAAAAAATGAAATTCCTGATGATTTGTACAAAAGACTTGAGGCTAGAAGGAAAGCAGTGATTGAATTAGATAAGAAAATAAAAATAGAGAAACTACTTGTTGTATATCTAGTAAAATCTCCCAAGGAAATTGATGAATTGATTGCTCAGGCAAACCAGTCAGTATTCTCTACTGCACACCGACATATTTCACTAATGGCAGGAAGAGTTACTGAAGTAAAAAAGGAAACAGAAGATGGTTGGGACATATTCCTGGTTGACAAGGAAAAACAAGAAGAATACAGGAAACCTAAGCCTATAAAAGTATATCAGAAGGATAGGGACAAGGGGAAAGGCAAAGTTGGTGGACCACCAAGCATAAAAGTTAAAGACAACCTACCCCCACCTATGAAAATTACAACTACTGAAGATCAACCGGCAGCAAAAAGTATGGATGTAGAGGACAGCAATCCTAATTCTGAAGTCCTGTATACTGTAAATGTTGATACCCAAAAGGTTAACATAATAGTTGATAAAGATACTGACAAGTCAGATATGGCTAAAGAGCCTCTGGTAGCAGGGGAAACAAAGAAATCGGCAGAGGATACAGAGAAAAAGGTAGAATCTAAGGCACAAACAGAGACAACACAACATTCAGAGAAATCAATAGAGCTAAAGGCTCCAGAACAATAGGTACACAAGGAAACAATGCCACTGGTAAATAGTGAAGTAGGAAAACCAGTGCTAAAAGAAATGCAGACACAAACTGACCTGCTAGAGGTCAATACAAGCATGGTTACTTCCACCAGTACTCAGATTGTTGGATCATCATCAACATTCAAGTCAACAAATGTGACTGAGGTATTATTAGATTCTATAAAGAAAATAACTGATTGCAATTCATAGGCTTATAAAGCAATTGATGATTCCATACCAATTTTGAAGATAATAGCTCCAAACTGTAACATAGATAATAAAGATTCTTTAGGACAATTGGACACATTGTGTAAATATATTTTTGAAAACATTGAGAAAATAAAGGAAGAATCAGTAAAGGACAAGGTAGAAAAAGAGAAACAAAAATTCTTTGATGAGGAAATAAAGAAGTGTAACAGAGACTTTGACACACTTCTACCAGAACTATGTAGTTTGTTGAAAGAATACAAAAATCTGTATAAAGATACATGTAAAACAAACTTTTTGACTGTAGATACTGACAAGAAAATAAGCAAGACACAGGATGAGATAAATAAGCTTGCAGACAATTTTGTCAACTCACCGGATTCATTATCAGTTTTTGAAGAGAAAATAGCAAATTTTGAGGAAGAATTGCTCAAACTGGAAAGAGAGAAAGAGAAAATAATAAACAAGGAAAAGCATTTGGGATCTAAACTGAGTCCAAGATTGGACTATTTAGCATCTTTGCAAAAGGAAATCTCAGAGGCATTAACACAAGGTAGCAAAACACCGGCAGAGCATTTGCAACATCTCACTGGTACAGTAAAGAGGACTGAAACAACAATAAAAGATAGTAAAAAATTTATGGATAGTTTAAACTTAATTTTTTGAGATCTTTTTCAGATAATAACTACACAGCTACAGGGTTGAGGATATGGATAGATGAAACTACAAACTCTACTGACATCTTGACAACCTTTGTCATTGATGCCAAAGGGGGAGTAGTGGGATGAGAAAGTTCAAACACAAGAATCATATGCTCAGGGGGAGCTCTCACATTTTTGGTAAACATTTTTGGACTACACATTTTTGGATACTTTTTTTAAATTTCTCATGAGTATTTCCATCAATGCCAAAGGGGGAGATTGTTGGCATATGTACACTCCAATGAGACATTGTATGTGATTAAAGGTTTTTTCATTGATGGCAACCTTGCAATCCTATGGCACCGGCAAGACATCATACTAGCAAAGCATTACATAGGAAACCTTGCAAATCCTATGGCATCGGCAAGACATCATACCGGCAAGTATTACATAGGCAAGATAGTGCACCGGCATCAACAGATCTCTCTACACCAACACCGACACAGAAGAAAACATGTATATCGGCATAGAGGCCAACAGGATTTTTGTTATGTAATATTTTGTTTATTATTGTAAGCCGACTTGGAAAATTGTAAAATGACTCTTGTATATAAAGGAGATCATTGTAGACATTTGTAGAAATGAAGAGAAGAAGCATTAAGGAAAAATATTAGGCAGATCTATTGTGCACAATATAGGTTAAGGGGTATATGTAAAGAATAGAGCAAGAACCGGTACTGAATCTGGCATTGGAGATGCTATTGTAAAGCAATACAAGTCATTGGATTAATATAATCCTTATTGTAAGTCAGTGTGACTTCCTATTGAGTAGTGAGCTCTAGGCAGTTGGCCTTCCTGCATGTGCAGGCCCCTATTGTAAGTAATATTCTCTTATTGGCCAATGAGTGAATATTGTGGGTCACAAATCCCATCGAGGTTTTTCCCACATCGGGTTTCCTTGTTAAACATCTTGTGTTATGGTGTACTTTTCATGTGGATATTCTTGATTCTGTTTATTGAATTATTTCTTGCATACCGGTACACTGTTATATTATGTTCTGCATGTTTTAACTTAAGAAATTCTTACTACCGGTTAGATACTGATTCACCCCCCCCTCTTAGTATCTGTGGGACCCCTAATAGAGATGTCTTGGAGAATATTACTGGAGGATTGCCAAGAATGCCTATTCTATTCCTCAGAATGGACTGGTTATTGTTGATGATATCAAGGAAGCTGAAAATAACATCAGAGAAAAGGAAGTATTGTTGAGTGCCTTGACTGATTCATAGATGACAAATGTAATGGGACTTCGGACTACACATGAGATCTAGGAGAAGCTTGAAACCCTATATGAAGGAGACAAACAAGTGAAAGTTGCTAAGTTGCAAAGCTTGAAAGGAAAATATGAGATGTTGAGAATGGGAGAAGATAAGAACATAAAATATTTCATGGCTAAGGTGAGTGATCTTGTCCTAGGTATCAGATGTGTTAGTTGAACCCTTGAAGAAGATACAATTGTTGCTAAGGTGTTGACATCTTTTCCTCCTTGCAAACATAAGGTATCTGCTATTGATGATATATTAAGTGTGACTACTGTAACAAGAGATATGCTAGTTGGAAAGATTATTGCATTTGAGCTGAGCAAATTTGGTGAGTCACATGGAAAATATGAGATAGCCTTTAGAGATAATGTATCCAAAAAGAAAAAGTATGATCCTGATGAATGCAAAATATTTAGATATGAAAGAGAAAGGAGAGAAATAGAAGACAAAGAAAGAGAATTGGAAGAGCTTGAAGTATTGATTGCCCAGAGATTGCCTAAAGGAGTCGTTAAGTATGATGTAAAATTGCCTTTGAAATGTTTCTCTTGCAATAAGGTAGGATATTTTGCTTCTAGATTGGTGCAGGAGCACCCTTCAAGGGGCTTCCACCATTTTATTTTGATTGTGTTCTTGCTTCTTTAAGAAGCCATTGTATATAAAATAAGAGCCATGTACTCATTGGTCCTAGTTTAGGTCCTAGTTGAGGTCCTAGGGTCATAAGTCAAAGTTGAGTTTTTCTTGAAAGTAGAGGGTATGTGTGCCTTTGAGGTGTTTAGGGTCCTTCTTATCATGGTGGTGTTCTTAGGATAGCCCAATGTGGGCCTAGGAGTCAAGAAAATAAACATTGAGAAAGTTGCTCAAAAGTTGCAAAAGTTGCATGACAACTTTTCAAAGTTGTCAAGCAACTTTTCCACCTAGTAGATCAAGATCCTTAGTTTAGCATGGAAAACCATAAGATGGGCACATAGACCAAGGAAAGGGTAGTATATATAGTTACAAACCCTAATATTATGGGTTGGATGTTAGTTGTGTACGGCCCAAGAAGAGTGATCTTGACTGTGACTGCAATTTTGTTGCCAGTCGGCACAAATGGAGTAAGGAAAGATTATTAATGGATTGATCTTTGAACAAAACTATGTTGAGAGTATTTTAAGGTGTATTTAATTCCATTGTGAGAATTTAGATTAGGTTTTGTTTTGTAAGTGTGGTGTGTTTGTAAATATTTTGTAAATTACCTTCTCACTGTCCAGTTTTGGACTATTTTGAGAAAATGGGTTGTTAACTCCTTTCCCCATTGTGGAATCACCATGCAACCATGGGGAATAGGAGTACAGACCCTGTACATTACTTCAAAACAAGTAGGGCCCTTGAAGATGCAGGGAAGCCAACCAAAGACCCACTCCTAGGTGAGACTAGCCAGTGCCCAGCTAGGAAGGGGTGAAGTTGTAGAGGTCCAGGAGAGCAAGGAAGGACAGAGGAGGAGGCACCCTTTGGAGGAGTTGTAGAGGGGTGAATGGAGCACCATTGGTGAGAAGGAGGAGCTTCCACCAATCCAAAAAAGGTGGTGAAATCATCAAACCAACACTGTGACCCTAGCAGGCCTAAAAACCCTCTTTAAAACCCTTAAAAACCTCAAAATTCACCTAGGGCAGTGTACGGACACTTGGAGGCCCAAAAATAGAAAAATCCTTGAGCCCTTGCAAAATGAATAGTAGGTCTTTTGGGAAGTTTCACAAGCATATGCATCATCTACAAGAGGAAGCCCTAAAAGTCTGGATAGGAGGCCTAATTGGGCACATTCCTTGTAGCCCTATTTTGTTGGTAAAAGGACAAAATAGGGAAATTGGTAAGGAGTTGGAAGTTGAATACCTCTTGGGGGTACATGAATGCATGGATAACCATGTCTTAGACCTGCCCTATCCTTGCTAGGACCTAAGAAGGTGTGGAACAAGCCAAACCCTTATTAGCCTAAGTAAGGGTTCTTTGAATTTCATGAGTAGGTGAGACCTTAGGAGAAACAACTCAAGTTGTTGGTGGGTGGATTGGGAAAGGTCAAGGGATTCCACAAGAAGGGGAAGTCCTAGAGACCCTAGGGTGTGGTTAGAACACCTGGTGATCCAAGGAAAGGATCTAGGAGCATAGACTAGGCTAGTCTATCCCAAACCCTATCCCATCAGATTGGTATCAGAGCAAGTTAAAGATTTGGTGGACCATGCATGTCTCTTCGTTCTAGTGAATCAGTAGGGGAAAGAATAATGATCACTAATGCAGAGCTGGCTAGGGAGGTAGAAGAGAAGAAGGAGAAGAACAAACTCCTTGAAGAAGCTATGAGTGAGATAAGGGACAAGCTACAAGAAGTGGTGGATCAGAGGACACATGGACCTTGGGGTGAGGACACCAAGGATAAAGGCAAGAAAACTATAGATATAGATGACATTATACTTGAACCAGATCCCTTGTTCAATGAAGAACCTTTTGTAAAGGCTATTAAGGCTTTGAACACCAAATCTTTTGAAGGATTACCACATTGCAGTGGAAGGATGGACATTGACACTATCATAGAATGGATTGAGGGTATGGAGAACCACTTTGAGTGTGAAGGAGTGATAGAAGCTCAAAAGGTTAAGGTTGCCAAATCAAGACTAAGGGGAGCAACTTTGACATGGTGGAAGTATTTGCAAGAAGAGAGAGTTAGAATGGGGAAGCTACCTATTACAAATTGGAAGGCCATGGTGAGTAAGATCAAGGAGAACTACTTACCAGAGGATTATGAAGTCCAACTTCATAAGAAGAGATAGGGATTGAAGCAAAAAGACCTTGATGTGGCCTCCTACACCAAAGAATTTCAAAAGCTTTGTCTTAGATTCAAAGTCCAAGAAGATGAATCTATCAAGGTGGCTAGGTATCTAAGTGGCCTAAGGTGGAACATTCAAGAGGAGATAAGCCTATGGACTCCAACTACTATCCAAAAATGTCATCAGCTTGCTGCCAAGGTGGAAGAGAGGAACAAAAGGAAAGGAGACTCTAATAACAGGGGTAGAGGTAGAGGTAGAGATCAAATAAATCACCGAGGTGGTTACCAAAGCAAGGCAAATGAGCAAAGGAACCAAGGAGAATCCAAGTTGACTGAACATAGCAGTGAAGCCAATCTCAGAGGAGGCCATTCTAGAGGAAGAGGTGCACAAGGGGGTCCAAGTCGAGGTAGAGGTACCGGCAAGGGTAACTCCTACTTTGCAACTATGAAATGTTACAATTGTGGTCAATTGGGATACCTGACCTATAGATGCCCTAACAAGCCTACCTCATCAAACAGTGGAAAGAGGGTTGCTTATGCACATAAAGACACATCAAGCAGTAAGACACCTGAGGTGGACCATATTGAATCAGAGATTAGAGAAAATCTAATGTTCAATAGGGTCTTGATAATACAACCGGTTAAGAATGAACCTAAGCATATGAGAGAATTGTTTAGGGTGAGATGCAAGATCCTTGGTAAAGTTTGCAAGGTGATAGTTGATTCAGGGTCAACTGATAACATAATATCAAAGGAGGTAGCCAAGAAGTTGAAACTCACAAGGATACCCCACACTAACCCTTACAAGGTGACATGGTTGAATCAAGAGTAGAGTGTGCTAGTCAATGAACAGACTTGGGTAGAGTTTTCTATTGGAGGATACAAGGATAAGATCCTTTGTGATGTGTTACCCATGGATGCGTGTCACCTCTTGCTAGGTAGAGTCTAGACCTTGGCAATATGATAGGAAGGTGATCTATGATGCAGAGGAGAACTCCATTTCCTTCAAGAAGGATAGCAAGACCTTTAAGATTCAGTCTTTGACAGAGAATGAAGAGGGAACCTCAAGAACACCTAGTGTCTTATTGGCTACTGGTAAAGAGTTCCTACACTTGCTACATGAGGAGGAGACAGTGAGGTGTGCCATCTTTGTGAATCAAAAGGAGGAGGAAGACAAGTTGCAGGAAGAGGTACCCAAGGAGGTAAAGCAAATGTTGCAAGAGTATAAGGACATAGTGAGTGATGGAGCACGTGCAACACTCCCACCAAGAAGGTCTATAAGCCATCAAATAGACTTTGTTGCCAGTGCATCCCTACCTAATAAAAGTGCATATAAGCTCACACCTGACCAAAACAAGGAGGTGGCAAGGCAAATGCAGGAGTTGTTGGAACAAGGACTGATCAAGAAGAGTATCAGCCCATGTGTAGTCTTGGTAGTGCTAGCATCAAAGAAGGGAGGCAAGTGGAGACTTTGCACTCATTCAAGGGCAATCAATAGGATCACCATAAGGTATAGGTTTCCTATTCCTAGGATAGAGGATTTTATGGACTATTTAGGAGGTGATATGTATTTTACCAAGTTGGACCTTAAAAGTGGTTATCACCAGATTAGAATTAAGGAGTGAGATGAGTGGAAGACCACTTTCAAGACCACATAAGGGTTGTATGAATGGCTTGTGATGCCATTTGGACTCACCAATGCCCCAAGAACCTTCATGAGGTTGATGAATGAGGCGTTAAAGGACTTCATAGGCAGGTTTGTGGTGGTGTACCTAGATGACATTCTCATCTATAGCAAAACCAAAGAGGAGCACCTTGAGCATTTGAGGTTAGTCTTAGAGAGGTTACAAGAAGAGAAGTTATCAGTCAACCTAGAGAAGTGTGACTTCTTGAAGCAAGAGCTGGTCTACTTGGGATTTGTGGTGTCTAAGGGAACCTTGAAGATTGATCCAAGCAAAGTGGAGGCAATCTTGAATTGGCCTGCCCCTAGGACAGGGACTAAGGTTAGGAGTTTCCATGGTTTAGCTCAATTTTATAGGAAGTTTGTGAGGAACTTCAGTGGCATATGTTCACCAGTCCTTGACACCATAAAAGGAGGCCTTAAAACTAAGTTCAAATGGACTGAACAGGCTGATAAAGAATTCCAATTATTGAAGCAAGAAGTAGCCACAAAACCCATTCTACTCTTACCTACTTTTGACAAGCTATTCACATTGGAGTGTGATGCAAGTGGAATTGCAGTAGGGGGTGTATTGAGTCAAGAGGGAAAACCTGTGGCATTTTTTAGTGAGAAGCTCGATGAAGCAAAGAAGAAGTAGTCAGCCTATGACTTAGAGTTGTATGCACCAATTCAGTCTCTCAAAAAATGGAGGCATTACCTACTTCCAAAGGAATTTGTAGTGTTCACAGATAACCAGGCTTTGAGTTACATTAACACTCAAGAGATGCTTAGCAATAGACATTTGAAATGGATGGAATACCTTCAATCCTTCACCTTCACCATCAAGCATATAAAGGGGTAACTCAACAAGGTGGCAGATGCTTTAAGCAGGAAGTTGTTGACAGTTCAAGAGTTACAGTTGCAAAGCATAGGAATAGAAGGTTTCAAGGACCTCTATGAAGGAGATGAAGACTTTTCATCAGCCTACAAGGTTTGCAAGGAGTTTGAGAACCATTTTCATGGTGAGTATGTAGATTACACTCTCCAAAATGGACTCTTATTCAAAGGTAATCAGTTATGTGTGCCTAGAGGATCCATGAGGGAAAACCTCATCCAAAAAAAACACAATGGTAGTTTAAGTGGACACTTTGGGATCAACAAAACCTTGGATCTAGTACAAAGGTACTACTATTGGCCCAAGTTGCCAAGAGATGTGAAAAGGTATGTGAAACAATGTGGTGTGTGTCAAAGGGCAAAAGGAGGATCAAGCAATGCAGGTCTCTATCAACCATTACCAGTCCCAAATAGGCCTTGGGAATGTGTAAGCATGGACTTTGTAGTAGGACTCCCCAAGACAAAGGCAGGTATGGATAGCATCTATGTGGTAGTAGATAGATTTTCCAAGATGAGCCATTTCATTCCATGTAGAACTACAAATGATGATAGCTATGTTGCATATCTCTTCTTTAAGGAGATTGTAAGGATTCATGGACTTCCTTTAAGCATTATTTCAGATAGGGACAACAATTTCATGGGCCATTTTTGGCAAACTTTGTGGAGGAGACTAGGAACTAACTTATCATTTAGCTCAGCTTACCATCCACAAACTAATGGTCAAACTGAAGTCATCAATAGGGTGTTAGGCAACTTGTTGAGGTGTCTAACTAAGGAGTATGGGAAGACATGGGATCTAATCATTCCTCAAGCAGAGTATGCCTATAATGACAATGTGAATAGGACCACTGGAAGGAGTCCTTTTGAGGTTGTCTATGGCAGACATCCAAGGGGAGTGTGTGAACTTAGGGAACTTGGTTCCATAGAAATGAAGAGTGGGCAAGAAGAGGACTTCACTCAAACCATCAAGGAAGTACAAGAACAGGACAAGGAAGCCATCCTAGAGTCTACTCAAAAGCTGAAAGCAAAAGTGGATGAGAAAAGGAGAGAGGTTCAGTTCAAGGTGGGTGACTATGTGACGGTCCATCTGAGCAAAGCTAGAATGCAAAGTAGCAAGCCTACTAAACTGCAAATAAAGAGGGTAGGACCTTGTATAATTCTATCAAAATATGGTGAGAATGCCTACAAGGTTGATCTTCCTCCAGACTTAGCCATTTCACCAGTCTTCAATGTTGTTGATCTGATATTGTACAAGGGTGAGATAGCAGGGCAGACTGAGAATCAAGCCAAGGTACTGCAAGACTTGGATGTGAATGCCTTACCTCAAATGAAGCAGCCCATGGCAGAGGAGATGTTGGAGTCAAGAGTGAATAATTCTACTAGACACTAGGTCTACATGGAGCACTTGGTGAAGTGGGCAGGTCAACCTGTGTCTGAAGCTACTTGGGTTGAAGAGAGCAAGTTCAAGAAGCTTGGCATTGATCCAGCTCTTCTCACTCCCCTAATTCCTTAGTTTTTTGCAGAGGGGGAGTATGGTACAGGAGCACCCTTCAAAGGGCTCCCACCATTTGATTTTGATTGTGTTCTTGCTTCTTTAAGAAGCCATTGTATATAAAATAAGAGTCATGTGCTCATTGGTCCTAGTTTAGGTCCTAGTTGAGGTCCTAGGGTCATAAGTCAAAGTTGAGTTTTTCTTGAAAGTAGAGGGTATGTGTGCCTTTGAGGTGTTTAGGGTCCTTCTTAGCATGGTGGTTTTATTAGGATAGCCCAATGTGGGCCTAGGAGTCAAGAAAAGCAACATTGAGAAGTTGCTCAAAAGTTGCAAAAGTTGCATGACAACTTTTCAAAGTTGTCAAGCAACTTTTCCACCTAGTAGGTCAAGATCTTTAGTTTAGTGTGGAAAACCCTAAGATGGGCACACAAACCGAGGAAAGGGTAGTATATATAGTTACAAACCCTAAGATGATGGTTTGGATGTTAGTTGTGTATGGCCCAAGAAGAGTGATCTTGATTGTGACTGCAATTTTGTTGCCAGTCGACACAAATGGAGTAAGGAAAGATTATTAATGGATTGATCTTCGAACAAAACTATGTTGAGAGTCTTGTAAGGTGTATTTACTTCCATTGTGAGCATTTAGATTAGGTTTTGTTTTGCAAGTGTGGTGTGTTTGTAAATATTTTGTAAATTACCTTTTCACTGTCCAGTTTTGGACTGTTTTGAGAAAATGGGTTGTTAACTCCTTTCCCCATTGTGGAATCACCATGAAACCATGGGGAATAGGAGTAAAAACCCTATACATTACTTCAAAGCAAGAAAGGCCCTTGTAGATGCAGGGAAGCCAACCAAAGACCCACTCCTAGGCGAGACTATATAGTGCCTGGCTAGGAAGGGGTGAAGTTGCAGAGGTCCAGGAGAGCAAGGAAGGACAGAGGAGGAGGCACCATTTGGAGGAGTTGTAGAGGGGTGAATGGATAACCATTGGTGAGAAGGAGGAGCTTCCACCAATCTAGACAAGGTGGTGAAATCAACAAACCAACACTGTGACCCTGGCAGGCCTAAAAACCCTCTTTAAAACCCTTAAAAACCCCAAAATTCACCTACGGTAGTGTACGGACACTTGGAGGCCCAAAAATAGAAAAATCCTTGAGCCCTTGACAAGTGAATAGCAAGTCTTTTGGGAAGTTTCACAAGAATATGCATCATCTGCAAGAGGGAGCCCTAAAAGTCCGGATAGGAGGCCTAATTGGGCACATTCCTTGTAGCCCTATTTTTTAGGTAAAAGGACAAAATAGTGAAATCGGTAAGGAGTTGGAAGTTGAAAACCTCTTGGGGGAACATGAATGCATGGATGACCATTTCTGAGACCTGTCCTATCCTTGCTAGGACCTAATAAGGTGTGGAACAAGCCAAACCCTTATTAGCCTAAGTAAGGGTTCTTTGAATTTCATGAGTAGGTGAGACCTTAGGAGAAGCAACTCAAGTTGTTGGTGGGTGGATTGGGCAAGGTTAGGGGATTCCACAAGCAGGGGAAGTCCTAGAGACCCTAGGGTGTGGTTAGAACACCTGGTGATCCAAGGAAAGGATCTAGGAACATAGACTAGGCTAGTCTATCCCAAACCCTATCCCATCATAGATGCTTGGAGAGAATGGCTAAGTATGATAGGCATGATAAATTTGATAAGCATGATAGAAATGAGAGATATGATAATCATGAGAAGTGTGATAAGCCTTAAAAAAATTTGGTATGGGTGTCAATTCATCTTAGATAGTCGATGGTGCCACTAGGTTGGAGGCTAAACTTTTTTGAATTTTAAATCTCCGTCCTCCACCAAACATTGGCAGAATGGGAGTGAGGGAAGGATTCAGTGGATTTCATGCCCATGAGAAATTGCATTATTAATCTCTCCTTCAATAAGGAGTCTGATGTTGGGAGGCAGGGAGTTGTAGCATCTCAGTCTATGCAAGGTGAGACTGAGAGCCACCATGGCATCCACCACACAATTACCTTCTCTATAGATATGGTTCAGAAGGAAGGAGTCAAAGGAAAATAAAAGTCTAAAAGTATCTTTGATGATTCCAT
Source organism: Cryptomeria japonica (assembly GCF_030272615.1). NCBI lineage: Eukaryota > Viridiplantae > Streptophyta > Pinopsida > Cupressales > Cupressaceae > Cryptomeria > Cryptomeria japonica. Next base: position 409,924,862 of record NC_081413.1, on the reverse strand, counting down.
TGATTGACCAATTAATTCTATTAAGCCCTTTAACAACATCGATTATCAACTTGAAGTCACCTTCAATGGCAATCACCTTAACACCAATAAAGAGTGTAATGCGAAGGCCCCATGCCAATGCCATAGCTTCAACTTGATTTCTTGAATAACTAAAATTCAAATTATGTGCATAAGCTACAACCAACTATCTAGTATAAGTTCTTAGAATTTTTCCCCAACAACCAAACCATGCTTAATAGCACCATCAAAATTAAGCTTCCATTTGGAATTTAATCTTCGTATGCACTGTTGGCATTTGTGCAAAGTATGTTGACATGAAGAGTGAACCGGTTAGGCATTTATTGGTTAAGCAGCTAGCAAAGAGAACTGGTATGGTGGTGTAAACCGGTATATGTGCAAAGAAGTGAACCGGTATATTGAAGCTAAGTAGCTGGCAAAGAGAACTGGTATGGTGGTGTAAACCGGTATATGAGAAATAGGTGAAGTGGTATGTTTGTCCAAGTAAACCGGTATGTTGAAATGTGAACCAGTACATGGAATGTGGTAGGACTACCAGTTGGTATTCTTAGCTTAAGGGTTTCTGCTTGAAGTGTTCCAAGCCTGTGGTATTCAATCGACGACATCATGTGATGTGTTAGCATTGTAATGAAGATCATATCATGTTTCCACATCAGCCTTGTGCATGTGAAGGATCTTGCATGAAGGATATTGATCCTATCTACCTCGGGAATGTGTGAAGTCCCTGTAAATGATGGAGAACACGTGATGGGTTATTGCCTCCATGAAGCGGTGAAGAATGAATGTTGGAGAATGTCTTGAGATTTGTTCAAGACCTTTGTATTCAAATGCAAAGTGTTCAATGGTCAAGATTGAACCGATCAATTGCTTAACCTAAATGTTTAGGGTTTAGGGTTTATGCTGCCAACCTATCTGTTTCCTATAAGGTTGATGTTGTGTCTCATATTGAGGTTGTTGGCAAATGGTGTGTGTGTATCTAAGTGCAGAGATACGTGATTCTTGCCAGACCAGATGAGAGGATTGATACCTTCATAGTGTTTGTGCAAAAGGAAGGAACTAAAGTGGATCTGCATTGGCATTGAGTGCTATTACCAGATCATTGTAATACCTGTTGATCTTTAACCACTTCAAGAGTTGGTAAATCCCTTAACCAGGTAGCTTTAACCAGCTTGCTGTAAATCCTTTAACAGGGTGACTCAAAGCCATTGAGTTCATTAAATCCTTTAACAAGGTAACCTCTAATAGGATTTAACCCTTAACCGGGTATTCTAGCCATCCCTTAACCAGGTGATCCCTAATAGGATCGGTTCCTAACAGAACCTGTTGTAACAGTCTTTAACCGAACTAGGCTCCTAACAGAGTGGACTTCTAAAGAGTTCAAAAATAGCTTGTGGGTATTCATCCCCACCGTAGCTTTTTCCAGTTGGGTTTCCACGTGAAAAATATGTGTGTCATGTGTGATGCCTCTTTCATGTGATATTTTGTTATTTTATGTCAAGTGGTGAATCATGTTATGCTAGTAAATCATTGTATCTCTGATGATAGATTATCTGTTTATGCATAAGGATAAAGTGGAAATGAGGGAGTAGGTTGTATGGAAAGCTAAGTGTTCCCGGTTTATGTCTTTCCCAGTTGCATTGTGTTTAACCTGTAGTAATCTATTTTAGATCGATGTTAGTGATTGCCAATCAAGTTCACTATTTGTAGTCAAACTGGTTTGGGAAAAGTTTTTGTGTCTGTACTAATTCACCCCCCCCTCTCAGTACCGGTTGGGTACTTGTCGTTCATCATTGAGTTATCAGTTGGTATCAGAGCATCCTCCAGGTCCTCTATGTTGTAAGCTTAACCACTTGAGGGAAAGATCCTATTGTAATGATGAAGAGGGAAGGTCCAAAGTTCAACAGAGATAACTTTAAAATATAGAAGGACATAATGAAGATATACATCAGAAGCATGGGTGCTCAACACTGGAGCTATGTTGAGAATGCTTATGTTATCCCTACCAGTATTCTCATTGATGATCAAAAGAGAGAGATTCGGGAGAATGGGCAAGTCATGGAAGCCCTAATCAACAGTTTATCTGACATTGAGTTTATTGATGTCCAGGATAAAGAAAATCCCAAAGAAGTATGGGATACTCTTGAGAATATCTATGATGGTGATGAGCATGTAAAACAAGCTAAGGAAGAAATACTTAGAGGGAAGTTTGAAAACATGCAGATGGTTGAAGGTGAGACCATTCAACAATATGGAATAAGAATCAAAACTATAGTTGGAGTTATCAAGAGTGCAGGTGGTAAAATGGAAGATTCCACTATGGTAAGCAAAGTTTTGAGATCCTTATTACCGGTCTATGAAATAAGGATTGCTACTATTTAGGAGTTGAGATCAATAGACAAGACTAAGGTATCCCTAGACTCCATCATTGCAAAGTTGACAACCTATGAGCTAAATAGTTTTGATGGTAGTGTTCAAAAGACTGAATTAGCTTTTAGAGCATCTACTGCACCATCCAGAAAAGAAGCAAGCACCAGCTGTGAACCAAGAAAGAGCAGAGAAATGGATGATGAGGAGATTCTAATGGAATTTGAAGCTCTTCTTGCCGAGAGACTTCCTAAGGGAACCGGTAAATATAGAGGTGAGATCCCTTTGAAATAATTTTCATGTAATCGGATAGGACATATTGCTGTAAACTGCCCTAATGGTGACAACAAGGACAAACCGGAAAGGTTCAAGAAATTCAAACGAGGAAACCAGAGAAATTGTTTTGTAGCAGTTGATGAAGGAGTCACAGATGAGGAATCGAAAGATGAAGAAAATGAAGATATTATGTTTGTTGCAGTAAAGGAAGATGTGTCAGACAAGAAGGCTCTTGTCTCCCGCTTTGATAATTCCATTGAGTGGATTATTGATAGTGGTTGTTCTCACCATATGACTGGTGACCGGAGCAAGTTTCTATCTTTGGAAGAATATGATGGTGGTGTGGTTCGCTTTGGTAATGATTCACCATGTATGGTCAAAGGAAGAGGGTCCATCTCTCTAAATGGAAAGAGCAGTGCTGACAATGTGTATTGGGTGGAAGGTCTCAAACACAATCTATTGAGTGTTGCCCAACTGAATGACAGTGGACTCACTCTGGAATTCAAAAATGGAGTGTGCAAAATCAAAGGAAAGAATGGTGAATTGATGGCCATCGGTATGCAGACCAAAGATAACTTATTTCAGCTAAATGCAAATATAAGTAAATGTCGTATGGCTAAGTTTGATGATAGCTAGATATGGCATAGGAGACTCTGCCATGTAAACTTTGATAACATAATAAAGGCTAGTAAGATCAAGGCAGTTAGAGGACTGTCGATGCTGAGCAAACCAGAAAATCCTTTGTGCAAAGAATGTCAACTGGGGAAAATGTCTTCCTCAACCTTCAAAGGTAAATCTTTCACTGCTGACAACTTACTTGATCTTGTGCATACTGATTTGTGTGGTCCTATCAAAACTAGGAGTATGCAGGGAGATAGGTATTTTATGATTCTTACAGATGATTGCTCAAGAATGATGTGGGTCACATTATTGAAAGACAAGTCTGAAGCCTTTGGAAATTTCAAAGCTTTCAGAGCACTGGTAGAAAATAAAGTGGTAGAAGAATCAAATGCCTTAGAACTGATCAAGGAGGGGAATTCACTTCCGGTGAATTCAACAAATATTGTGAAGAAAATGGCATCAAGAGGCAATTGTTTGCCCCTCAGACTCCATAGCGGAATGGCCTAGCAAAGAGAAACAACCGGACTATGGTTGAAGTGGCTAGAACTATGTTGATCCAAGGAAAGGTTGCCAACACCTTTTGGAAAGAAGTGGTGAGCACTACACTCTACACAATGAACTAGGTACTCATCAAAAAGGGAAAGGATACGACTCCTTATGAATACTGGACTGGTAAAACACTAGTGGTAAGCTACTTTAGAGTGTTTGGTAGCAAATGTTACATCAAGAGGAGTGAACATCAGAGCAAGTTTGATGCTAAATGTGATGAGGGGATATTACTAGGATATTCCACCAAGAGTAAAGCTCTCAAATGCTTCAACAATAGGACTCAGAGAATTGTTGAAAGCATCAATGTTAGGGTTGTTGAAAAATCTGGGAAACCTGAGGAAACTAGCAGTGAGCAAGTAGGAGATGAACCGGTAGTAACCTTTTGGGAACCGGTTGCAAATCAGCCCAATACTAGTAATTGTGCTCCTACACTGGTGGATGCTGATGCTGATGAAGATGAGGATGAAGAAGAAAAGAAAGAGGAATCTTTTAAGAACATACCTAGGTATGTCAAAATCAATCATGATCCAAAGCAAATCATAGGAGACAAAGATGCAGGAATTATTACAAGAAGAAAGGTTAAAGAAAGCTCATGTATGATCTCTGAATTTGAGCCTAAATCATTCAAAGAGGCACATAAAGATGAAGACTAGATCAAGGCAATGAAGGAGGAACTTGACCAGATAGAAAAGAATGGTACATGGTCTTTGGTACCCAGACCGGAGCATAAAAATGTCATTGGAACCAAATGGGTTTTCAAAAACAAGCTAAATGAAGATGGCACAGTGGTAGGGAACAAAGCCAAACTAGTGTGTAAAGGATACGCCCAAGAAGAAGGAGAAGACTATGGAGAAACCTTTTCTCTAGTAGAAAGGTTGGAAGGAGTGCGTATGCTTCTTGCATGTGCAGCTTTTAAAGGATTCAAGGTATACCAAATGGATGCAAAATCTGCATTCCTAAATGAAATACTTGAAGAGGAGGTGTATATAGAGCAACCAGATGGGTTTTCCCTATCAGAAGATAGTGACATGGTGTGTAGGCTACATAAAACCTTGTATGGACTAAAGAAGGCACCGAGAGAATGGTATGAATGCTTGCATTCCCATTTTGTGAAGATTGGATTTGAAAGAACAAGTGAAGATAGAAATATCTACTTGAAATCAGAAGGAGATCATATTTTGATCTGTGAAGTATTTGTTGATGACATCATCTTTGGAGGAGATGACAAGATGAGTCATGATTTTGTAGATGAGATGAAAAAAGAGTTTGAGATGTCACTTATAGGAGAGATTAAGTTCTTCATTAGACTGCAGATTCAACAAATGAAAGATAGAATCTTTATTACTTAGTCCAAGTATGTCAAAGAAGTGTTGAAGACTTTTGGCATGGAAGATAGTAAACTGGTTGGTATACCAATGGTGACTGGTTGTAAGCTATCAAAAGAGGATGACTTGGCATTAGAAAATGAGAAGGATTACTGATCAATGATTGGTAAGTTGCATTATGTAGTACATAGTAGACCAGACATTGCACATGCAGTGGGTATTACCGCTTGGTTTTAGAAAAGCCCAAGAGAATCCCACTTGGTAGCAGTCAAGCAAATTCTTAGATATCTGAAGGGAACTATTGACTATGGGTTATGGTATCCATACAATAATGATTTCAACCTGAAAGTGTTCATAGATGCTGATTGGGCTGGTAATGTAGATGATCGGAAGAGCACAACCAGTGGTGCATTCTTTCTCGGTGGCAGACTAGTCTCATGGATGAGTAAAAAGAAGAGTTGTATCTCTCAGTCTATAGTAGAAGCAAAGTATGTTGCAGCTTTTATGAACTGCACCCAAACTATTTGGATGAAGCATGTATTGAATGACTTCAAAATTCCTGTATCTGAACTAGTAAGCATATTTTGTGACAATACAAGTGCAATTCACATTTCCAAGAATCTAGTTTTACATGCTAGAACCAAGCACTTTGAACTCAAGAATCATTTCTTGAGGGAAAAGGTTTAGAACAAAGAAGTGGTATTGGAACATCTTTCCAGTAAGGAGAAGTCAGCAAACATATTCATCAAGCCTCTACCAAAGGCTACATTTACCTATTTGAGAGGTGAATTAGGGGTGTTGCCCCTTCAAGAGGTAAACTAAACATTTGTGCTCCACATCAGTCAGGTATTGTAGTGTCCAATATTTTTTCAGGATTGATGTGTTGAAGGATGCTACTCCTCAAGGGGAGCAACATAGTGGAACAGTGAAGCTTGTACCTCCACTTTGGCATTGTTGTCAAAGGGGGAGAAGATGTGAACCAAAGAAAATATCTGTAGTATTAAGAAAGAAGATGCGATGCAGAAAGAGTGATATATTTGTATATTGCCATCAATGCCAAAGGGGGAGATTGTTGGCATTTGTGGAGAGTATGTTGACATGATGATATTATGTTGTCATTGATGTCAATATGCTAAAGAGTGAACTAGTTAGGCATTTACCGATTAAGCAGCTGGCAAAGAGAACTGGTATGGTGGTGTAAATCAGTATATGTGCAAAGAAGTGAACCAATATATTAAAGCTAAGCAGCTAGCAAAGAGAACCGATATGGTGGTGTAAACCGGTATATGAGTAATAGGTGAAGCGGTATGTTTGTCCAAGTAAACCGGTATGTTGAAATGTGAACCGGTACATGGAATGTGGTAGGACTACCGGTTGCTAGTCTTAGCTTCGGGGTTTCCGGTTGAAGTGTTCCAAGCCTGTGTGATTCAACCGATGACATCATGTGATGAGTTAGCATTATAATGAAGATCAGATCATGTTGCCACATCAGCCTTGTCCGCATGAAGGATCTTGCATGAAGGATATTGATCCTATGTACCTCGGGAATGTGTGAAGTCCCTGTAAATGGTGGAGAACGTGTAATGGGTTATCACCTCCATGAAGCGGTGAAGAACGAACGATGGAGAATGTCTTGAGATCTGTTCAAGACCATTGTATTCAAATGCAAAGTGTTCAATGGTCAGGATTGAACCGATCAATTACTTAACCTAAATGTTTATGGTTTAGGGTTTATGCTGCCGACCTATCTATTTCCTATAAGGTCAATGTTGTGTCTCATACTGAGGTTGTTGACAAATGGTGTGTGTGTATCTAAGTGCAGAGATACGTGATTCTTGCCAGACCTGATGAGAGGATTGATACCTGCATAGTGTGTGTGTAGAAGGAAGGAACTAAAGTGGATCTGCATTAGCATTGAGTGGTATTACCAGATCATTGTAATACCTATTGATCTTTTACCACTTCAACAGTTGGAAAATCCCTTAACTGGGTAGCTTTAACCAGCTTGTTGTAAATCCTTTAACATGGTGACTCAAAGTCATTGAGTTCATAAAATCCTCTAACAAGGTAACCTCTAATAGGATTTAATCGGGTATTCTAGTCATCCCTTAACTGGGTGATCCCTAACAGGATTGGTTCCTAACAGAACCTGTTGTAACAGTCTTTAACCAGACTAGGCTCCTAACAGAGAAGACTTCTAAAGAGTTCAAAAATAGCTTGTGAGTATTCATCCCCACTATGGTTTTTCCCAGTTGGGTTTCCATGTGAAAAATATGTGTGTCATGTGTGATGCCTCTTTATGTGATATTTTGTTATTTTCTATCAAGCGGTGAATCATGTTATGCTAATAAATTATTGTATCTCTGGTGATAGATTATCTGTTTATGCATAAGGATAAAGTGGAAATGAGGGAGTAGGTTGTATGGAAAGCTAAGTGTTCCTGGTATATGTCTTTCCTAATTGCATTGTGTTTAACCAGTAGTAATCTGGTTCAGATCGGTGTTAGTGATTGCTAGTCAAGTTCACTATTTGCAGTCAAACCGGTTCGGGAAAAGTTTTTGTGTCTATACTAATTCACCCCCCCCCTCTCAGTACCGGTTTGGTACTTACCGTTCATCATTGAGTTATCATGCACTTAGAATTATCAAAGGCAACAAAGGATGCTGAAAGGTTTTACCTGTGTGTGATTTTATAATCAACAGTTAATGGTGGTTTGGAGGGAATTTCAAATAAAATTAACAGAAATATTCTCTGTTAACAGCTTGAGAAATCCCTAAAAGACCAACTCAATAGAGGTTTCACTTCCTCAAAAAAAGTTGTTATTTCTTTCTTTCCAAATACACCAGATGAGGTGTGGTGGTATCTATTTCCCAAGATGGCCAATAAGGGGATTGTGGGTTGAGCTTCACTATTCCCTTAAAAGTTGCACCAAGCTTTCATTCATTGACCAGTGGAGGTCAATTTTTTGGCAAACCATCTCCCAAAGGGTTCTAGCAAAGTCATATTGTAGAAACAGATGTGAGTATTTTTCAGCATCTGATCTAAAAAGGACACATCTATTAGGAAATTAGAATCCTCTCTTGTGGAGATGGGGATTTCAAATATGCTTCCTTCCTTGTGAGGTGTGATTTTCCACCCTTGGCCAAAATTGAATGATGAAAGAAGAAGGCAAGTTTTAAGGTATAAAGGTAAAAATCTTCCTTGTAGAGTGTGAATTTCCACTCTTCCTTTTAAATCAAGCCTTCACTATGACAGTCATAGGCTATTTAGGACTATCATAGTTTCATTACACATGTCAGAACATTGTTTAGATAGTTTCATTACACTTGTCATAATTTTATCATAACTTGAATCGTGGAACAAAAATTGATTTTAATGAAAGATCTAATAATAATTGTAGACAAAATAGATAGAATTTATAATCTTTCATATCTTATCAACATCTTAAGAACCTTACAACCTTTCTCGCAACACACAACAACTAGTAGAAACTTTAAAACATTCATAAAATGCTATTATAAATCATTTTCTTTCTCTCCTTGATACTTAATTCAAGCTTATATTGCATATTTATAAAGTTAAGTAGACTTTAAGAAATACCTAGAAGTTGAAAAGATTGAGGAAATAAAAATTTATAACATTTTGAGATATTGTAGTTTAGTTCGAGTGAAATGACCACCTCTAGTAAAGAGGTGGTATCAAAACCACCCAATACTGTTAAAACAAATCTTGTATTTTCAAAAAACATGCAAACTACCACTGAAAATTGCCAATTTTCTCCTATTAACAATTCCCTCCTCCCTCACAAAAACTATATTGCAAGTGCAACCTAGACTAAGTAAGCCAAGATTTATAGTATAAAACTATCACAATGTAACACATGTTGATACAATTAGAGAATATTGATTTCAATCATCAAATGCATATGCAATTATGGATAATAGTTATAAAAATGATTTGGATTAACCAAAAAATCATAAAGTCATACAACATTTCATGTCGATAAGAGTATAACATATATATCCAATACAATGATACATGCTTGTCAAAAGCCATATGGACATAAAATGTCACATATCCATAATACAAAACATATGCTAAAAAATGTCATATAGGCATACAACAAAGGCCCATGGTCTATTGATTTCCCACTTGCAAGAGGAAATAGATCATGAGTTGTCTTCGACTAGTGAGGGGATGAAGATACATGTGTTTTTGCATCTTTCAAATGTGCTCACTAGTCCTCCTATACTAGACTTCTCTAGAGCTCCAACTGATACAATAAAAAGTATAGACATCAATGTATAGTATATATTAAAATTGAATTATAGAATGAAATATAATAGAATAATTAATTACTGCATACATATAATCATGATGTTTGTAATGCCCCACCAGAAAACCCCGAAGGGTTTAAGTTAAGAACACTCAAATGGAGTGTAAATATTTTTTTTTATAATATAATAATTAAGAGTGTTAATAATAAGTCACAACATTAAGATAATTTGGAGTTATCTAAAGCTTAGATAACATAGTGGAAGACTAAATGAACCTAAGGAGTTTCCCAACGCGATTACGTAACCTTACACCTAACTCAACTCGCGACAATTGATCCAATTAAGCTGGATATCTTAATTACGAGTTAATGCTTAAGACATGGATATGTTATGTTCGATGAATAGACATTTTAGAATTTAGGAAGCATTTCATCTATTAAGATTTGAGGATGAGGCTAACAAGAGTATATTTACTCAATGAAGTTAAAACATAATTAACTTAAGAATTCACCCATTAAGGTTTAAGTAGGGTTAACTTGACGAGTCCATCTACTTTAGATACGATGTGACTAATATAACGAAGTTCATTCATTTAGGTTTAAAATTAACCAACCACCAATGAGATCATCCTTTGTAGTTAAAAGTATGGCTAATAAGATGAAATTCATTCATTAAGAATTAAGATGTAAACAATAAAACGAGGTTCCTTCATTTGGTTTTAAACATAACCAACTAATAAGTCGTAGTTCATTTATAGAGGATAAAATGTAATTAGCTAGAGAGTTCATTCATTGAAGTTAAAATAATACTAAGAGATGGAGTTCAATTCATTAAGGTGAAAATGTAATATAGCCACATGAGTTCATCCCTTAAATTTAAAATATAGTTAGTAAGATGATATTCATTCATTTAGGATTAAAAATGTAAGTAACATAGTGACGATCATCCATTAGGGTTGAAATATAACTAACTTAATGAGTTCACTCTTTTTAGTTAAAATGAAGTTAATATGAAGAAATGCATTAGCTATGGGTAAGATATAAACAACTAAATGAGTTCTCCCATGTTAGTTCGATTATAGCTATTATGATGAAGATCATTTATTAAGGTTATAATGAGGGTAACCAATTTGAGTTCATCCAATCATAAAACTAATCTAGTGAGGATTATTTGTTTAGAATAAAATGTAAACAACTAAATAAATTCATCCAATATAGTGAAATATAGCTAACATGACGATGTTCATTTATTAAGATAATACAGTAAGTAGCCGAATGAGGTTCATCCATTAGTTATCAATTTAGATATTATGACATTAATCTAATATTTGTTACCCATCCAATACGGTCCAATTTCAAGCTTTATAACAAGTTAATCCAATATTTGTAACCTAGCGAGTTTCTTTCCATGCTTACTTCTTTTCATTTACATTAACAAAATACTTTCCATAATCATATTTACAATCTTTTATGACCCTAATTACTACACTTAACAAGAGGACTTTATTCATGCATTCAAGAAATAACTCCATTAAATCCCCATTATACACTTACAAAATGCAACCATACATTCTAGCTCTAAGTATGAAACAGGAGAAAACAAAAGTATCACATAACACAGATATGATCTCGGAGTTCACCCCTAGAGGGATACATCTCCGGGTCTGCTCAACTGCAAGACCCCTCTGACATTTAATATAGTTAGGATTACATAAGTTTCATGTCTTTTAAATCATTGTCATATAGGTGAACACAACCACTATACAAGAACCACCTCGGTCGATAATTACCTAATGATCCCTTTTGAAGCGGATCCTACTAAATACATCAAAAGCAAATACAAACTTGACCAACTATGACCAGACACAAGCAACCAGATGACAGGGACCCAACCAACCTATCAAGGGCGTGCTAATATTAGAGACATAGCGATAACAAAAATATTAAACCATGCACAAGCATTAATGGGTAAATGCAGTCTTTTCTCATGTTGATTTAAGCATCTAAACAAGTTATTTAATCCTTAGATATGCATCAATGGCAAGTTGGTTTTACAACAATATTGTAGCCCCTTTTCTAACAACACAAACATTACCCTTTACTATAAAGAACAAACTACATTAAAGTAAATAAGGAAATGGGAAAATCATCTCCCAGCTAATTTAAGATTCCCTTGCATACATTCTAAAAATAAATACTTTTACACCATACGATTTATTCATTAGCACTTATATATGAGTCCCAGCATTCACTAGCTTAAATAAATAAATGAATAATAAAAAAAATACAACCTTCAACAATTGTTAAATCAATGGAAATCATTACTTTATTGAATCCAATGATTAATATATAATTAATAATATATGCTAATTAGATATTATCTATACTAGCATATATTTTATTATATATATTCATCCCTTTTTTTTTTTTTAATATTTCCTTGCTAGAAATATAAATCTCAACTCAACTTTAATAATAATAAATATATTACTTATAATATATTTTCATTATTATATAACCTTTTTTTTTTTTTAAACATACAAAGAAAACACCATATTTAAATTTTAAATATATATAAAATAATTAAAAAAATAACAAATAGAGGGCGGCCAAAACCCTAGGCGGCGAAACCCTAGGGTGGCCGTGCCCTAACCGAAGATACTATGGCCTCCACGGAGGACATAGGCCCCTTGGCCTCCACCTATAGTGGAGCCGAGGTTACTGCGGCCGCCGTGGGGTCGCAGGCCCTTCGGCCCCCACATAGTGGAGCTGGGGGTTGTTGTGGCCTCCACGGGAGTCACAGTCCCCTTCGGCCCCCCCCCACTATGTGGAATCCGAGAGGAGCTGTAGATGGCGCTGTGGGGAGGGGCGGGTTGAGCTTCAGCTCCACCCCCAAAACCCCCAATTTAATTTTTTTTTTTTTTTTTGAGTAGTTATTTTTTTTATATTCGACTTACAGTATGGATAAAAAAAATAAAAATTGAATAAAGGTATAGAAAAGCCAAGAAAATGAAATCCCCCATTTCTTTATTTTTTTATCACAGTCACATATTTTTCTAGAATTTTCAAAACAATATAATGGAAAATATTCTCAATTAGATCATAAATCTCCAATACCCAAATAGATCTAATCTCATTTATCTACTCTTTTTAACAATCTTGCCCCCAAACAACAATATTCTCAAAACTGAACTTGAATCTAAGAGTATTCATGGACATTTTAAAACCAGCATTTCATGAAGAACAACCATATACCCTTTTTTTTTATTTAGTCAAAGAACAAAAGGGAAGAATGGAATCCTACCTCTATAAGCATTCCTGGAAGAATTTGAAGATGAGCCCCTAAATCTGCAGCTGTAGAAATCCCTCTTTTTCCCCAAATCTCCATCCCCATATTTTTCTTTTTCCAAAAAAAATTCAACAACCCCCCCAAAAATATTTTTCAACCTAGGTTAAATGGGAACCCATTTTGACCTAATTTCTAATTTCGAAATTTATGCCCTTTTAAAATAAAAAGAAATGATAATTCTTTTCAACTATTAAATTAATTTAACTTGATTTTCTAATTAATATACTTCTCTCTTATTTTAATCTTAATTTTAATTTCTCAATATTAATTAAGCCAACATTTATATTTCGAACTATTGACAAGGGTAAAGTATTTAAATTAAATTAATTTCCAAAATCAATCTTTTACAGTATATCAAGCTTTACAAATAAAAAAAATGATTTTCTTTAAATAATAAAATTCACCCTTTCTTTTCCAAAATGCAAAAGTGGTTAAATTAATTATATTTCAAATAACTTTAAACATTTCCCTTTTTTTTTTTTAAATGCATAAACTAATCAAATTCATTATTTAAAATTAACCATTAAATTAAATTCGCTACAACATAAATAAAGCGATCCTTTTAATTAATGATTAATTTATTTTGATTTCTCAACTACTAAGGCATAAATGAACACATTAATTCAAATTACATACTTAAGCTTGCTACAATTATAAAGAAAGTGATCTCTTAAATTAACGATTAATAATATAAAGGAAACTATCTATTTTAAATTTCTCAATTACCAATGCGTAAATCCACCATTAATTGGAATTAAATACTTAAGATAAAATAATCCATTTACCACACGCAAGGCACACAACCCAAGAAAGTCCACCAATCACACGACACGCAACCCAAATGACAAAGGAACCCTACGGACCACACACGATGCTCACTTGATCATGGCTAAGGCAGGACAATAGTTTTATGACCACCTAATCCGAATTCTAAGGATGAAAGAGGTATACTCAACCCTGCGAATCCTGAAGGAGATGAACCCCGCACCAAGGCGATATAGTACCTACAATCTCCTGCAACCATGAGTCACACAAGCATACATATATGTACATATTCAATGAAGGCATTAGCTCGAGATTTATAACAAGAATTAGGGAACAATTACATTTACACAAACATCGATGCAAAAGCACAATAATAGGTATGCACAATTATTTATATTATCTAATCTACAACATTACATCACGGTTAATCAATCATTCAAGAATGCCACATAGGAAGTCAACCAAGGTCAAATGGGTTTTACAAGGCTGACTAGGGTAGGGGCATTACAATGTTCATCCATAATGAGGGCACATTCACAATCAAGACTGAAAAGCCCCTACACAAAGCATTAAGATAGCAATTAAAATACATACGAGTATCATTAATTTTTTTATTAATTGATCATTAAAACAAAAAGTGAAATTTACTTATCTATCTCATACCTCTATCAAAGCTTTAGAAATTGTTATTGTTACAACAACACCATGCTCCATTGTAGTGCAAACATTAGGAGTAGCTAATGTCAAAAACTAAAAATGAAACAACTATTGTTTAATTACCAAAACTACCTAAAATTATTTTACAACACTATTTATGTATAAAGGTTACTGTTGTGACCTTTTCACACATCCCCCTATTGCAAATGGGAAACCACCCCCCCCCCCCCCCCCCCCCCCGCACCTTTTTTCTTTTTCTTTTTTTTCTTATATTGATAATTTTATCAAATGTTGTCAATTTTATCGATATGTTGTCAAGTTTTTTCATGTTGCAAGGTTTCCTGGAAAGAGGTCAAGGTGATCAAAAGTTGGAAACTTCCTTCTAGGGGTCATTTTTCCATCCTTTGGAGATAGGTGAAGCCTAGTATTAAGCGATAGAGTTTGTTCAACAATAAAATTGGAAATTTCCTTCTACCTATTGAATTTCCACTCTTTGGAATTGAGAGCTAAGTGAAAGAGAAGTTATAAATCTTCCTTCTATGGATCAATTTTCCACTCTAAAAGGGAAGTTTACAAGGAAAAATTTGATGAAAGTGAAAATCGGTCTTGTGCTAATCAATTTTCGACCCCTTGCAAGTAGAGAGAATTATCAAGAAGGAAAAGAAGTAAACAAAATCAAATCTTCCTTCTAGGGGTCGAATTTCTACTCTAAATGAAATTTTGCTAGCAAATTGGAACAAAGAAGGTTGGAAAACAAGGAAAACAAAATCTTCCTCCTACCTTGCAAATTTCCACTCTTCCTTCTAGAGGTTGATTTTCCATTCTTCAAGCAAGTGATGAGCAATCCAAGTAAAAAATGGAATGAAGAAGGTCAAGAAAACATGGAAATCGTAACCTTCCTTCTTCCTTGTTTTTAACTACTCCTTCCTTGTGAGGTGCGATTTTCCACCCTTGGCCAAAATTGAACGATGAAAGAAGAAGGTAACTTTTAAGGTATAAAGGGGAAAATCTTCCTTGTGGAGTGTGAATTTCTAGTCTTCCTTTTAAATCAATCCTTGAGTGGAAATTGAGAGGGAAAACCTTCCTTCTTTCTAGTAAATTTCACACCTTCCTCGTGCCTTGCAAAATTTCCACTCCAAATTTGATGAATTTGGTTAAAGATCAAATCTTCCTTGTGCATGAAAAAAAAATTCTCCTTCCTTCTAGGTTGCATTTTTCCATTCCTCATTTTAGGCGATTGAAGGTGATTAAAAGATTGAATTTCAAAAGAGAAAACCTTCTTTGTGTCTTGCAATTTCCCACATCTTCCTTATTAATATCAAATTTCCACTTTTCATTTGCAATTCAAACTTGAACATCCTAATTTTGATATTATTTTCATTCAATTCATGGAAGAATCACTTCTGCATCCTGAAAGTGTCCACTTCCATATTCTTGACCACACCCTAGAGATCATTTGAGCTCTCTTTATCAGAATTAAGGAATAGGGAAGCATGTCAAGGTTTCTCAAAAAGGGAAATATATTGTCCCTATCAATCACCACCATCATCATCATCGGTCTACCAGCCATTCTCGTTTGTATCCTAGTTGTTCGAGCCCATATCCTCTGGATCTATGTTGTCTTCATTGTTGGAATTACCCAAGAAAGGGAAAATTTTGGTCTTTCCTTTGGCCAACTTTAAGTGTTCCATAATCAACAATATTAACTCTTCATGAAAGATAAGATTCTTATAGCTTTTTATGTGATCCCTAATTCCCATTCTCAACTACTAAATAAGATAAAGCATAAAATAAACCTTATCTCCGTGTCTGGAATGGTTGAGTAAAAAAAAATGATGACCATAAGAAATAGTATAACAACCATCTAGGGTAAAATATTGAATGAATACCTTGAGAACCGCCACTCACAGGGATTTTGGAGACTTCATTTATAATATGTTAACCCTTAACTTTTCATAATATATTGAGATAATTATCAACTCTTAACTATGGGATAGATAGTTGCATTACTAGATTACATAACTACTTTGAGTATGATATTCCTTATTGGATTCGACGCTTTATCTTCAATGTGTAGGATATATTTAAATATAGTTTCTCGACCAAGGGATGGATGTGAAGGAGAATACATTGATTTACTTGAGCATCTTACCTTACCTAGTTCCAATGGTCAAATTATTCACCTTGTGTTTAATGGTATGTTGGCTTTGTAACCAATCCTATTCATTTATGAATATAATAATGCTATTGATATATATGGCCTTTTCCTCTAATCTTAATAATTTATGATTTTGGATCCCTATGTTGTGGGTAAACCTATAAAGTCTGTGTATCCTTTTTATATATTTGTTTCATAAATTTATTTCCATTTGCTTGTTTATTGATTTCCTAAATGCTTGTTTCGAAGTGTTTGCTAATGATGTTTATGCCTTGAATATGATATCTAATAATCATCTTGAAATGTCCCTTTAAATTTTAATATTGAGTTATTAAAAATGCATCATGAATTTGAAATATTGTTTGTGCCTTATTTCATAGCCAATTGATCAAATTGTGTGTATTAATTATAGAGAAATATAACTGATTTAATTATAATTTAGAAATATTATTAATATTTGTATCTTTCAAAGGTTTATTTAATTTTAATTGATTTTTTTATATCACAAAAGAAATATTTAAATCATTATATCAATTTATCATCTATCTTTTATCAAGTATCATGGTGCTCTTCCCAATAGACCAGGGTTGACACCAAGTATCATGCCTTCTCTCCACATATATTTTTCTTTTTAATTTATTTGTGTGTAATGGAGAACAGGTAACAATTATTAGTACTTGCCTTTAGGCAATACTATTGTAATGAATTTTTTTTTTCTATGCTTAAATGGTTATTAAAAAAAATTAATTAGACCAATTGTAAACAAGTATTTTTTTATTTTTTTAAACTTTGTTACTTTTCTTAAAGTCTACATGCATATTTTTTAAGTTTACAAATTAGAAAAATTATTTTTCTTATCAACCATTGGACAATATTGTTTTACTTATTATAGACGGATTTTTCGGAGGATTTTTTTATGCTGCCACTCCTCCTTACCTTTCGTTGTCTGGCATATTTATTTAAAAAATTATTATTAATTGTTATAAATATTAAAATAATATGTTAATTAAATTATAATCTACATTACATATTAATTATTAAGAAATTTAAAAAAAAATAATTATTTGATATAGTGAAGGATAATTAATTTTTCAACACAAATTTCTTAAAATAATATAATATTTTTTTTTATCTCTATATTTATGACAATTCAAATTATATAAATAAAATTAATTATAAATTATAAATTTTCAACTTTTTTCCATTATTCTCTATAAATATAAATACTGACATGGAAATATTGTAATAATTGTTTAACTAAAAATCATATTTATATTAAAAAATATTTCTTATTAATATTATGTAATTATAATTGATAATTTCATCTATATATTAATTTGTTAATAATCAATTGAAATAAATATTTGTTATTTATATAATATATATAATATGTTAATAAATTTATTATATAATTATATTTATTATTTATTATTGAGATATATTCTTAATTATTAAATATTAAATTAATGAATAATTAATTATATTTATTAATTTTATTATTAATGCTAAATTATTATTTTTTAATTTTTAAATATTAATGTTAATAATTATCATATTATATCAATGTTTATATCATAATATTAAATCAATTCCATAATAATTAACTAGATTTATTTAGTTATGATTAATGCTTATTTTCTTATATTTTTATATTAATATATAAAATTTATATTCACAATTATTCTATTATATCAATATTATAAGGCAAGTACTTGTTATTATTTATATTTCAAAGTCGTTGGAAGATTTCATTGTAACCGAAATGGTGCTTGAAAATTTGGAGGGTAAGCAAGAAGTGAATGAGTGGGCAATGGGCAAAGGGAAGAAGATGGAGAGATGCAGCAGGGTGCTTGGCGTAGGCAATTATCATGGGCATTCAACACGCTTCCAGGCTGGAGTTTAAAAAAGGCGATAGACATGGGATGGTTGCAGAGATAAAAGTTTGAGGCAAGTAGATTTGCAGGGTAAGCAAGAAGTGAATGAGTGGGCAATGGACAAAGGGAAGAAGATGGAGAGATGCATCAGGGTGCTTGGCGTAGGCATTGTAATGGTGGTGGCAATTATCATGGGTATTCAACATGCTTCCAAGCTGGAGTTTAAAAAAGGTGACAGCCATGGCATGGTTGCAGAGATAAAAGTGCAGCTATAAAGGTTGGGGTACAATGCAATTGCAGGGGCAGAAGCAGAGAAGGAGAATGGTCTGTTTGATGAGCGACTGGAAGCGACAGTGAGACTCTACCAGAGTAGCTTCAACTTAGAAGTCACGGGATTTCTTGATGCCCCAACAATCCAGAGCTTGAGTCTCTCAAGGTGTGGTCGAGAAGACGCACACGCACCCCTGAATCTGCTTCGCCTGATAAAATCAAAACCGTGGAATCTGATTGCAGAACAGAACAAGTGGAGCAGCAGCAGAAGCAACCTCACCTACTCCATCTCCTCCATAATTTTCTCACCCGTTCTGTCCAACCACGACATCTGGTAATAATTTGCTGTGACATTCGATAGTTTGGCGACGGTGGTTCCTCTGAGTTTCAGGGAGGTGGAGAGCTTGGAGGAGACCATGATCAAGATCCAGTTCGACGGTGACGGTGATGGTGATGAGTGGGTATTCGAGTTTGTCAAAGGAGAGCACCGTGATGAGGACGGCAAGATGAAGATCGACTTCCTCCGTCGCTTCCTCGTTGAAGATGATGATGTTGCTGCCTCCACCTGGCCCCCCCGCCTCCCCTCCCCTCCCCTCCCCTCCCCTCCCCTATTGCCCAAATCTTGTTCCCATTCTGCTTAGTATATTTCTCTCTTAGTCATTTGGGCAAATGTTTGAATTGGGCCTTTTTGATACTGTGCTGCAAGATTCATTTTCTTGCTTCTTTCTTTCATCACAATGTAAGATTCAGTTTGAATTGGGCCTTTCTGCTACATCCATTTTCTTGCTTCTTTCTTTCACCTCTATGGGAATCCTCCCCTATTTAGCTCTCAACCCAAATCTTGTTCCCATTGCTCTATATTTCATCTGGTTATGATATTGCTTCATTTTCTTGTTCAATCAATAGATGGATGTGGAGGAGAATACATGGATTCACTTGACCATCTTATCTTACCTATTTCCAATGGTCAAAGTATGCACCATTAACCAATAGATGGATGTGTTTAATATGGTATGCTGGCTTGTTAACCAATCTTATTCATTTATGAATATAGTAATGCTATTGATATATATTTTCTTTGCCTCTAATCTTAACCATTTATTATTTTGGATCCCTTTGTTTTGGGTAAACCCATAAAGTTTGTGCATCCTATGCAATATATTTATTTCATTTGCTTTCCACAATGCTTGTTGTGAAGTGTTTGCTAATGATATTTATGCCTTGAAGATGATATATATTTTATCTAATAATCATCTTGGAATGTCCCTTCACATTTTAATATTGAGTCATTAAAAATGCATCATGAATTTAAAATATTGTATGTTCCTTATTTCATAGCCAACCGATTAAATTGTATATAATTATTTATAGAGAAATATAATTGATTTAATTATAATTTTGAAATGTTATTAATATTTGTACCTCCCAAAGGTTTATTTAATTTTATTTGGAAATTTAATTATTGTAAAAGCCCTTTTTGAAAATGAGTATTTTTTGCAAATTAGAAAAAGGGAAGGATGTTTTCATTCATTCACTTTTCTTTTGATGAAAACAATCTGCCTCTTCTTATTCTTTTAGACATGGAATTGAAAAAGTTACACTTCAATGTGCTTGGGAGTGGATTGGATTGGGATTGGGATTGAGATTTTTCAACTGTATGTAGAAGATTTGTTTGCATATTTAGGTCCCAAAGAAATAATGTTTGCACTGCTCTAGCTTGTGTGGGAAGAGGTCTTTTTTTGATCTTTTTATGCTTTTAAACTTCTAGCTATTTTCTTTTTCCACTCCCACAATAGGTTTATGCATATGGATTAAATTTGTTAAGGATTAATTGTGTATAATTTATATTTCAAAATTGTATTGTTTAAAATTTATAAAAAAGCAAAGAAAGAGGTAAGATTATGAAAAAAAAATCCTAGAATTGATGAATGAAAATGACTTATATGAGTTCTTGAGGGATACATCTTCAATGGTGGATTTCAAATTTTAGTGGTTTTCCTTCCTTAAAAAAGTAATAATTGTGTTTAAAACCTTATTCTATGTTATTATGTTGTGAGATAAAAAAGTCTCATGTGGGAAATATGATTCTCTACCTTATAAATACAAGTGTCATGTGTTTTGACCTTATTTTTTGTTCTTTGATTTTTGGTCAAAGTTGACCTTCTCATATGCCTTAGTAAAATATTTTTTGTCCATGGTAGTTTCTTTTGATTTTGAAAAAAATGACATGTTCAAATCTTGCAAGATGTTTTCATTACTAACAATAAATGTTTGTAGGATCTCTCATCAAATATTGTGGAACTTCATCAAAATCGAACATGAGGGCATCATGACGAAGCTTAATCGATCTCTACATCCTCTACAATATCATTTTTTGAAGAATGTCACTTCACATAATTTTTGCATATTCTATTATGTATGTTAGCATAACTTATTACTTTGAGTAATCAGCTCGCTAAAGTGGAGGCAAAATGTAGCGTCCAAAATTGCATAATATTGCAATTTCACACTCATGCATTGTGCTCGCTTTGATTTGATAATTATGGATAAATTTTAATATCTTGATTTGATAAAAGGATAAAGTATTACCAACATGTGGTTTGAAAATAAATAAAAAAAATTCTTGGACTATAGCGCTACGCAGAGACATTCACAAAATATGATAGCATCCCAAGATTTTGTGAGATTCAAAAGTGCATCCGCCACATGGCTCATATGAGACACGTGTCATGACACCCGAACAGAAAAGTAATAGACTCTCTCACTCGTTCAAGCAAACAAAACTCTCTTTTTTATTATTCAAAACAAAAAAAATTCATATTGTTCTCTCAAGCTCTCTATCTTAGTGAAACTTTGCAAAAATATCTCCATCCATTGCAATAATTTTGCATAAAAATGTTAAGCTATCATGATACATTTGCATGCAATAGCTTAAGCTTCCTCAAAATGGCTCTACATTGAAAATCGATCAAAAATATCTAGGAGGAATGCCAAGATTGTGGTAAAACTCACATTTTTTTTATCATTGTTTTTATTTTACAAATTAAATGTTCAAATCATTATATCAATTTATCATTTATCTTTTATCAAGTATCATGGTGTTCTTCCCAATAGACTAGGGTTGACACAATGTACATATTTTTAACATTATATCTATAATTATTAATTCCTAATATTGCTAGGGTTTGAAATAATCATTTATCATTTTTATCATCTTTTATCTCTAACTATCCATGGAAGTTGAAAGCAAAAAATGGGGATTTGACTAAGGCGGGCCCCTAAATAGACCCCAATTTTTTTTTTCTTGCTAGTGTGTGCAAGTTTTATATAGTCTAACATCAAATATGAGTGTTATAGAAGCTAGTGGATCAACTATGTCAAGATGGCAATGTGATGTGTTGTGTCCATGCTATGCATTTTTTCTAGCAATTAGATTTTTGACTACTCTCACTTTGAATATATCTTAGTTTTAGTTCTCTACTTTTAATTTGTTAATATAGAATGATTATTTATGTAGCATAAATCACCTATATTTACTTTCTAGTGAGATGTTTTAATTCTACATTAAGTGTATCAGTTTTCTTTATATCATTTGAATGCAACTTTGAAATTTTTAATTCAATCGTATTTTTTGTATGTAGCAAATTTTCACCATTATACAAGGATTGGTTTTCTATTTAATAGGTGGGTTCTATGAGGATTGTCTTGGGGGTTGACTATATAAAAAAAATGTCACCTTACCTTTTCCCATTTAATTGAGGAATATTTTTCATTTTACAACTTTTAATGGCATCGAATAGATTTTTCATGACTCATACATTTTAGTATTTTATTAATTATTTATTTTGACTTATTTAATGAATGTAATTGCCATATTAATTAATTTAGATAAATTGTGAATTTATATATAGATGTAATTGTATTTATAATGAAACTATTTGTTGTGAAGTATGTCATAACCTAAAATATTTCCCTAGATTCCTTTAATATTAAATACTATATTTAAATTGGCATGGTGTGGATATTGATTAGCTTTAGTTGAAGACTGCTTGTTACAAAATTAACTTGTTTTCTTAAGCGTGAATACGAAGTAGGGAAATTGAGATTTGAGTCTTCCTTTAGTTTGATGAGGACAAAACTTAGTCAAATGATAGAGGAGTCATGTTTAACTAAACCTTGTCAGCCACATTTACAAAGTCGCATGATTAGAGGAGGTAATCTAGGAAACCATGCCAACTTGCACTAGAGTATTAAGAGAAACATGCCTTCTCTTCTGGATGGTACGCTCAAGAAGAGATATAGAAAATTTTATTGGGGGAAAAGAGAGAGAGTAGTCATAGCCGAAGGGGTGAAGCCCAATCCAAGTAACACCAAAGAGGAGGAAGTTTGTACCCATGTTAGAGGAGGTTGTTGTTGTACATACATCCATTTTGAAGTGCAAAGAAGGGGTCCAAATATAGTAAGGAGTGCATTGCTAGTGACAATGGAGTCAAAAGGTAAAACTTAGATTTAAAGATTTGGAATGTAAAAATATTTGCTAAACTTGTGAAAACTAGGAACACTAGTAGAGATGCAAATTAAATAATAGCATAAATTGAGAAGAGGTAAAATATAATGAATAACTGCTTCTTTGACTTAGGAATGAGTACAATATATAAAGAAAAGATAAGCCATCTAAAACGGCAACAACCAACTAGAAAATAGGCTTTCAACTTTATGCAAGATTGCACAACTAAGTAATCATAATCCTGTCCTTAACAACTAGCAAACTTATCTAAAGGAATATTCTACACTAACATGGAAACATCTAAGGTACATAATTATTTTCCTGAGATGGGGTGATCTCTGTTCCTGAGTAGGTGGAAATTTCCTTCCATAACTGTGTGCACAATATTGAGGGTCAAGAAGACAAAAATAAGGTGTGTCATCCATCCATGTTTGTTTTTTGTTTTGGCTGGGTAAAACAAATACAATCTATCTATTTTGAATAGTTTTATGCGAATCTAGTTCTATAACCTTAATTCACACCTAGTTGCACCATGTTATTCTCTTCTATTTAATAGTATAGTATGTTCATATATCTTCCAAATTATATATACCATTTCATTTTTGCATGCTGGGCAGGTTTGATTTCTATTCTTAGCATAATAAAATTTCCGATGATGGTTCTCTATGCCTTACCTTTGACCATTAAATATCACGCATAATCAAATTCTAGATAGATATAAATGTTACTGAAATCGAGACTCCATATCATTGGTATAGTGGTATAAATAATAATGCATCTTTACTCACATCTGGGAATGTTTTCATACTTTCCATGTTGGATTTCTTATCTACAAACTTTTCATTATTGTATATTACGCAATATCATCTCTGTGGGTTATCATATCAATCGCTCACAAGTTTTCGGGGCACTTCTATATATTTTGAATTTATGTGCCAGACCTTTTATCATCCTATTTTGGGTACACCAAAGGGACACCCGATCATGTCTCTGTTATTCCTTCAATCTGATATACACGTGAACTTTTTCCTTCATTATTACTAGATATCCGAAGTAATGCACATTATTGTGACGCAAGCAAAAAAATAATTCATATTGCTTCATTTAGATTTACTAATAGCCTTCATGAGAAAGGAAATATAAATACGAATTGGGAAAAATATGGTTTGTGAAAGTGAAGAAGTGTTTGCAATACTATTTAATCATTATTCCATAGTGCATAAAATGCCATGTATAGGCACCCTTATGAAGGAAGCATAGTAATTAAATAAAGTAACTCAATTTTAAAACCTTAGCTGGGGATAGGTGGAGCCCACCCAAACTTCCATAAGGAAGGAATCGACTTTATTAAAACTTAGCTTATTCCTTTAAGGGTTAGGGAAACATTTTTTCTCCTCACGTAAGTCTAGCTTGAAAATAAAGAAAATTAAATAAGAATGAATAATTATGCCGAGAGGCATCTACAATGACATCAAAATGTCAGTAAACAAAAATTCATTTTTGAAACAATTTGGCATGCAAATGATAGGTAAATGCATGAAATATGTCATGTTTAAGCTTTTATGGAGTTGTTATTCTATTACTCCAAATAAAATAGAACCCTCGTCACTTGTCTCCAACTAGATTCATAATTCACTACTTTTGCATGCAGGACTTTAATGGATTTGTATTCTTGGTGCTTTAGTATTGAATGATGATTTGGTAGTCAGGATTCTTTGCACCCCTATTAATAAAGCAACACTCCGTGGTATTGAATGATGAAATGCATTCTAATTTAAACAGTCTCAACAAGTGTTACCAAAATTTGTTAGGAATAAAAATTATAATCGCATTGTGGGTTTCTGAATTTGAATTTAGTAGGCCTATGTCTACCCTTTAACAACTTCTACACCTCACAAATTTAGCAGGCTAATAAGCATTTCTGAGAATCATGGAGGAAGAGAAACAACATCTATATATTTTTACATGTCACTAACTTCTTCCCTAAACGTCTTATAAACATTTTTGATTTACAGAAGAATTCAAGTCTGTAATCCATTATTTTATTTACAGTGAAGAAGATGGAATTCTTTGATTACCAGAGGAGCTTCAACTTGAAAATGATGGGTTTTCTTTGTTGATTCACAACGAACAAAAAGACATGATAAAAATAACTTAAAAAAATAAACAGAACACAAGACACATATTTTTATAGTGGTTCACCATAAATATGACTACATCCACACTCTCAAGCAGGAAACTCTCTTTATTCATCAATATCCAATACAACTGCACATATCTAATACACCAGTACATAGACTATCACAAGTCTATTTATACAATCCACAACCTGAGTCTCCCAAGGTGTTTTCGAGAAGACGCACCCTACCCCCGAATCTGCTTCGCCTGATAAAATCACGTTTCCAGGCTGAAGTTTAAAAAAGGCGACAACCATGGGATGGTTGCAGAGATAAAAGTTTATCTTCAAAGGTTAGGTTACAATGCAATTGCAGGGGCGGAAGAGAAGAAGGAGAATGGTCTGTTTGATGAGCGACTGGAAGCGGCGGTGAGGCTCTACCAGAGCATCTTCAACTTTGCAGTCATGGGCTTTTTTGATGCCCCAACAATCCAGAGCCTGAGTCTCCCAAGGTGCGGTTGAGAAGACGCACACGCACCCCTGAATCTGCTTCGCCCGATAAAATCAAAACTGTGGTTTGTGATTGCAGGGAAGAACAAGTGGAGCAGCAGCAGAAACCATCTCCTCCACAATTTTCTCACACATCCGGTCGGCGATTGCTGTGACATTCGACAGTTTAGCGATGGTGGTTCCTTTGAGTTTCAGGGAGGTGGAAAGCTTGGAGGAGGCCATGATCAAGATCCAATTCAATGGTGACAGTGACGGTGATGAGTGGGTACTCGAGTTCGTCGAAGGAGAGCATGGTGATGAGGATGCCAAGATGAAGATCGACTTCCTCCGCTGCTTCCTCACTGAAGATGATGTTGCTGCTTCCTCCACCTGGGCCTGGGCCTCCCCCTCCCCTGTTGCCCAAATCTTGTTCCCATTCTTCTTAGTATATTTCTCTCTTAATCATTTGGGCAAACGTTTGAATTGGTCTTTTTTGATACCATGCTACAACATTCATTTTCTTAATTCTTTCTTTCATCACAATGTAAGATTCAGTTTGAATTGGGCCTTTTTGCTACATCCATGAATTGCTTCTTTCTTTCACCTCAATGTGATTCCTCCCCTATTCAGCTCTCAGTCCAAATCATGTTCCCACTGCTGTGCATTTCATCTAGTTTTGATATTTCTTCGGGCCTCCTCATCCTCCCCTTTTGACATTTGCTTCACACACATATGTCTTGCTTCACACACATATGTTTGATCCTTAATTCATGCTGTATAAATAGATCTCTTGTGACGGTGATCTTGTTCATGCTTCGATCTTACAAACATGATTCATTAAATGAATAACCATACAAAATTATTTCATTGGATAGATGTCCTCAAAAATCATATAAAATCTATAAGTGCAATTTCCAATGTGTTAACGGTTTCTTGCTCCTCGATCTTTGTAACACGTTTCCCATATGTGTCTAGGTTCAATGAATCTAGTAACACGTTTCACTCGGTGTGTATTAACTCGGTATACCATCTTTTCTGCTCGGTAGTCATAGAACGTTACTCGATAGACAACTCGGTGTATACTAAACTTTGTGACTTGTAACTTCTGTAACCGACTGCTCTGTGCTTACCGACTGAATATTTCGGTAGTAATAACCGGCTAGAGTATATAAAATGACTTTGGACATAAAACTAATGACAACTTAGTAAATAGTAACAATCTCCCCTTTTGACATTAGTTTTGAAATGTTTGACAGAATTTCTTTCAAAGTCATAACTCAAAAATCTATATACTTACAAAATTTGACTAAACCGATAGTATATACAATTGTCAATAAACTAGTATACTCAGATATACTCCCCTTATCAATATACTATACTTAACTCTGATTATGCATGCGATGTGATCACTATTTTGTATTCACTGCTCAGTTCACTGCTCGGTGATCACTGCTCCCCTTGTCAAAATTATCTGTACACTCGAATATACTGATCTGCTTGGTATACTCCTCTTGTATACACTATACTCCCCCGTTTTGACAAACATCAAAACTAGTTACCATTCGGTGGAGGCAACTGGTCAAAAATAGATTTATACTTTGTTCTGGCATCGGTGAGAGTGGCAAAGAGTGCATCCTTGACACTATCCATGAGTGAATTCTAAGTTGTAATATCAGCTAACAGTGAAATCAGACCATCTAAAGTGCTTCCCTCTGGCTGAGTGGATAAGGAGGTAGCCTTGTTGATCTGTTCTTGGACGAAGGACAAGTGTGGAATGAATAAGGTTTGAAGAGTCATAATGTCCATCCTTATTTTGTGCTCTTCATTCCTAAGTTCCAATTGTTGAGCCATGAGCGTTTGTAACTTGGTATAGAAATTTCGAATAGAATTTGGCTCAGTGGTCAATTTATTTGAGAGATCGGTGATCTCTTTCTCAATCACTTCTGTTTTATTCTTAATATTTTTAATGAATAAAGAAAATGTACAAAGTTTTTGAAATAAATAAAGAATGTGCTTTGAGTTGAGGGGGCAACTCAACAATAAATTTGACAAGTTTTACTTTACCGATAGCAATGGCTTTTTGTACCTCTTCAATCATTTTTGCAATGAGCACTTTGTCCTTCAATTTGCTCAGGTATTCAGATGCATGTACTCCAGATGCCTCAATCTTATTAAGGAGTTCATCTAGTTGAATATGGATGGCTGCATCTTTTGTCACTGTAGCTTTAGGTAGCATTTCTGTTAATAGTGCTTTGACCTTCTGAAGTACTCTATTTTTCTTTTGTATAGCCATTTGTTTCTCTTGTTCTGCTTTGGCTTTGCATAGTTCACCGAATTCAATAAGTGCTTGCCCTTTTAATTTGGATATATCCATATTCGACAACACAATTGGTTTTGACAAATCTAACTTGAAACTATGCTTTTTCATTTTCTTTTCTTTAGAGGATGAGGCTTTCACCGGTTGAACTAATACAATGGCTTGGGAGGCTTGTTCACCCTCAGTAGGTTGCTCGGTAGAGGAAACACTTTTGTCAATTTATTTAACCTCAGATGTAGCCTTCGGTGAATCCTTGCTCAGGGTCTCAGTTGTAACATTGTCAGTACTTGAAGGGGCTTGAGAAGTCTGTTCCACGGTGGCCTAAGAAGTAGCTTCTCCTTCTATAGACTGGTGACCCTCTTTTCCTTGTTCAGTATCCTGAGGTGTCTCGGTTGAAACATGTTGAATTACCGGAGGATAGGACTTGACTTGTTCCAAAACTGACTCACTTGATACCAGTTTGGCATAAGCATTCCCTTCTATCATTTCCTGTTTCTATACCTCGGTATCCATGACATCCTCATCAGGTTGTATAGTTTCAGCGGGATCTTGCTCGGTGATATCCACTATTTCAACTTCACCTTTCTCATCAGTACTCTTGATTCGAAAGATTTCTTGCCATTGTTCTTTTGTCTCCTTCTCTACATTAAGATAGAGGCCATTCATCAATTTCAGGGCTCTTTGCTTGACTAGGAAGTTAGTCTGGTCGTTTTTCAGATTATCACTTCATCTACCGACATGTCTGGAAAGAGATGTACTAGACTTCTTTCTCTCATCTGTTTTTCCGAGTCCATGGCATATTTCCACATGTTATCAATATGTAAATACAATTCTTTTGGAAGAGAATTAGTTACTTCCAATGGGACCAATCGGAATTTCAGAAGAGTGCAGATTATAGCTTCTTCTATTTGTCTCTTTTCTACATCAGATCTGGAGTCATATTTTACATATCTAAATGCTCCAAATCCACCATATTGTTTCAGATTTTTGCAAAAATTATCAACACTATGTACATCTTCCTTTTTACTCTTCACAATCTGAAATTTACTTACGTCTTCAGATTCGGTGTCACTGGACTCTTTATTCAAAATGAGTCTTCGAGTAGATTTCTTATAAGTTTTTGTTACCTTTGGAACTGCAAGATTTTTTTGTTTCTTGCTCGGTGACACTGCAGATGATCTAGTGTTTGGGCACTTTGCTAAAGGAGTCGGTGATACCTGTGATGTATCATGTTTCTTCCTTTTCAAAATTTTCCCTTTTGGCAACTCGGTGCTCAATGTAATTGTTGCTTCTTCGGCTTCAGATTCCTCCCTGGTGATGACTTGAACGCTCTTGATAGGAGTGGAGGAAGAACCTTCTCCAAAGTTCTTCATTAATGCTTTAATCATTTTAGTTGCTTTCCTTGTAGCCTTTGGTACTACAATGCTCATTTTGACTTTTTCTTTAACTTTTTCATATGTACCGTATCTGATCTCGGTAGCATGCCTTGGCAGTGCAAGAAAGGCATCTATCTATTGTTGTGTAATGTCAAAATCAATCTCATAACCCATAGGCAGCAAAGATTGAGTTCTCGGTTCTACCGCATTGACATAGTAGTACTCGATGTCCACTTCAAAACATATATTGTCCTTATATTTTTCTACTAACTGGGGTGGTATCTTGTGCCTGTTATGCATCTTTTCCTTAAACTTGCTAAAATAATCATCCATAATCTCATTGAAGTTATCACCTAGCTGTTTGATGAGTCATTGATTTGATGGGTGATTGGTCGGTGTATCTCCCAAACTACATTACCGACTGATGGAAAGAATTTCTCAAAATAGAAAAACATGCATACCAAAAGTGATCCAAACTTCAGTGTGTTTGCCGAGTTGTTCTTCTTTGGCTTCCTTATGGTGTTGAGATTTTCAAACAGATTTTTCAACAATACTTCGCATAGATCAATCTTCATACCTTTCTTCACAATTTTATAAGCTAAATCAACAACAACACATGGTACACTGTTTTCCCTTGCCGATTGAAAGAAACAATAACCTATGACTCTAATTGCAAACTTCAGCTTTGCATTTGTGACATTGTTCAGTTTCAGACCTCTGCAATTAGATTCAACTCTGGTTAAAGTGATCAATTCCTTCCATGAAATCATTTTCTGAGCTTGGGCATGGTAAAAAATAGGGTAACCGGTGATCAAGTGGATGATTTCCTTGGTGACCTTGAATGGTTGCTCCTCTAACCACATAAAGTCATCATGAACTCTGCTCAAAACAAATTTAACCCATTGGGATTTGAAGACTCACGGGTAGGTTAGGGCTTCGGTCAATCCCTTGACTTTAATATGTTCAAACTTGCTATCCAATTTTCCATCTCTACACAATTCATCATACGTGTCCTTGATCTCTGTGTGACCTAGTTCCTCAACACAACACTTAGTGAAGAATCTAACATCCTCAACTAATAAAACCCTATCCGAAATGAGTGAAAATGCAGTTTTATCATCCGGTTCAGATGCTACTTTGGGAGGTAATGAGTATTTCAGTGAGGGCTTCTCAATGTTCTCAACAACAACGGGTTTCTGAATCTTAGGAGCCATTTCAAACTTTGGATAATCACTAACGAAAGAGCCTTAGGGTTTGC
The DNA here is from genome assembly GCF_030272615.1 of Cryptomeria japonica. NCBI lineage: Eukaryota > Viridiplantae > Streptophyta > Pinopsida > Cupressales > Cupressaceae > Cryptomeria > Cryptomeria japonica. Next base: position 409,894,297 of record NC_081413.1, on the reverse strand, counting down.
AAACTTTTAACTAGTAGATGCTTTCCACTTAGTAAATATAAAACAGATATTCACAACTGATATGATCAGTTAACTTGCTTGACAATGCGTTGCGATTGATATAAATACCTTAAATTTTGCTTCGGAAGAGATTTGATCACCTTTGAATCACTTCGCTCTACTTTCTGAAAACTTGGTAAGTGTAAAATGACCACGCAAAAAGCTTTAAGTACACATTTTACCTTATCGGGCTCCGTGTAGTTAGGTCAAAAAACATTAAATGCACTCGGTTCTACTAAACCAATTTACCTTCCTTTTTATGCTTTTACCAAGTAGCCAGGCTTCTTGCATTTACTGACTTGACAAGCTTCTTGCATTTACCGACTTCTCTAGTTCTCCAAAAGACTTGATAAAATTTCAAACTTGCTAATGCATCTTAGCTATGCAGATTTTGAATTAAGTACATGATAAAATAGGAACTGTTAAGATTTAACCTTGAGAGAATGCAGTCCCTTCATACCTTTACCGATTAATTTGGAATAGATGCACCTAACTCGGTAGGTAAGGTGCTTTCTTCATTTGACACAATTTCCTTCTTTTTCCAAATCATCTGGAATTTGCTTTTCATTTCTTCAATATCTCCTCTAGGTTGATCTCTGCAATCTCTAGCCAAGTGTCCAACTTTGTGACAATGAAAACATGTCATACCAGGATTTCTCCATGATCTTCGGTTGTTTACTCCAAACCTTATAAAGCAGTTGGCACTTATATGTCCATATCTTCCACATCATTCACACCATATCCTTGTATTATAATCCCATGGTACTATACTATACTGTCGGTTAAGAGTTGTGTGAGTTCGGTAACCTCTAGCATTTGCTCGGTGTGCATACCACATATAGTTCTTTTGCTTAAACCAACACTTCTCGGTACTATGTCCATATCTATTGCAGTTTTTACAAAACCCTTTGAATTTTGCCTTCTGATAATTGTTAACAGACTTTGTCCTACATTGATTAGATGTGTGACCATATTTATTGTAATTGTTACAATAACCATTAGACCTAATGACATTCAATTGCTTACCTTTTCTGATTTGGCACAAGTTAGTAGTATGACCTTGATTTCCACAGTAGTTGCAAATAGGCTTCTTTCCTTTGATGTTCTTCTTGTTTCCAGCTTGCTTTGATGATTCTCCTCTCTCGGTAGTGTGGATTCCCTTCTCGGTAGAGTCTTTTCCTTTGTAACCAAGTCCTGCAACTTTGTTGGGTCTTTTTGTATTCAATTGCTCATCCAACATCTTTGATGCTTCATAACTCTTTTTTAGTGTTTCTTTGGATTTCTTCTCTATTTCAAGTTCATCGGTCAACCTTGATACTTCAAGTTTCAATGCTTGATTTTCATCATCTTTCAAATTTGCTTCATGATGTGCATAACCCAATTGATCTAACAGATTTTGTTGAATTCCAGTCAACCTTGTGATTTCATCATTCTTTTCCGATATTAATGCTTCAAGTTGTTGTTTTTCTCTTTCTAGATCTCTTAATTTATCCTCGGCTATCCTCAATGGATCAAGATTTTCAGTCTTCTGTGTGCTGAAATGCTCATGTTCTCTTTTCATTGCTTTTAGCTGATCAGTCTGTGCTTTGTTCTTTTCTTTCAATGCTCCAATCATTTCTTCAGTCTCTTCAGACATACTATTCTTAGATGATGTCTCAATTTGTTCCACTAGCTCTTGAGAGTCCTGCAAATCATCAGATAATCTTCTTCTAACATTTAGAGATTTTTGCATTTGTTTCTGCATGTCATCAATCACTTGATTAGCATGATCCAATTCATTTTGAAGATTCACAATTCTCTGAGATTGTTTGTAGCCTTCCATTGATAAGATCTTTCTCTTTAGGCAGTTAAACCCTTTTCCAAGATTCAAGATCTGATACCAATTGTTAGGCCCAATATGGAAAGCTAATGTACTGAGAGGGAAGGGGTGAATCAGTACTTCAAATCTTTTCTTCAACAATAACTTTACTGTTAAGCATAAACCGAAAACTGCTGCAACATAATATAATGCTAAAACATATAAATAACAATCATACATGATTCACTCCATAACACATATATTTTGGTTACGCAGAAACTCCTTGTTAAAGAGAAAAACTGCGGTGGGGATGGCACCCACAACTTCACTACTGCAATAATAAAGGTTGCTCGGTTAGAGCTACATGTTTAGCTATTTCTGATAGCTTACCCTTTTAGGAGTATCAAGATCTTTAGATCTACCCTGCTAAAGGATTTTACAACACTTACACTAAATGTTGCACCTGGTTAAAGGATTTACAATTTATAGACTTTGTTAGAGTCTTTTACCCTATTAAAGGTTTCTCTTACAACTCAAAATATTACAATCAAAATCTTACAAAATATTTGCAACTTCACATCTGAAATGTTATAGCAGATTCTATGTGCTCAAAATGAAATTACCTTCCTTATAGCATACCTCAGTAAATCATAAATTAACTCGGTAAACCCTTCTGTTTACTCTATTCCTTGACTGTTCTCTGAAATCCTTCTCAGTGACCTCTGTGTATCTCTGTCAATTGTAACAATCATAACACTCAGTGCTTTCCCATGATTTTTCTTTTCACATATGTCTTGCTTCACACACATATGTTTGATCCTCAATTCATGCTGTATAAATAGATCTCTTGTGATGGTGATCTTGTTCATGCTTCGATCTTACAAACATGATTCATTAAATGAATAACCATACAAAATTATTTCATTGGATAGATGTCTTCAAAAATCATATAAAATCTATAAGTGCAATTTCCAATGTGTTAATGGTTTCTTGTTCCTCGATCTTTGTAACACGTTTCCCATATGTGTCTAGGTTCAATGAATCTGGTAACACATTTCACTCGGTGTGTATTAACTTGGTATACCATCTTTGTTGCTCGGTAGTCATAGAACTTTACTTGGTAGACAGCTCGGTGTATACTAAACTTTGTGACTTGTAACTTTTGTAACCGACTGCTCTGTGCTTACCGACTGAATATTTCGGTAGTAATAACCGACTAGAGTATATAAAATGACTTTGGACATAAACTAATGACAACTTAGTAAATAGTAATAGGATTGTCAAGATTCTTCTTCTAGACCTATTAGAAATATTATTTTACATTAAATTCAGGGTTCAAAGAAACTCAACATGATCTAGATTGGGGTTGTGATCCTATGAGGACTTGTTAATTTATAGTGGATATTTGTTATTAGAAGAAGAAAAGAATGGAATCAAGAATTTTTTATATCTAGAATAAATTTTGTTGGTCCAACTATAATTGTTCTCTTTAGCCACTTTATCAAACACAATGTTGTACTTGGGAAAATATTAAAATGAGAGGATTTTAAGGCTCTTCTAAATATGTTCTATAAGGAGTTAATGAGGAATGTGTGTGTCAATTTTTCTAAGTTAGTTGTTGCAATTTAAAAATTCCTTCAATGATCTTTTCTATATTTTTAATTAATATATCATTTATTTATTTGTACCTAATATAAATAAATAATTGATTGATAATAATAATAATGATGCAATATACCTCTAAAAGAACACAAGTCAGAATTCTTGTTAGTTATCGTAAATCTCTTATAAATTTCTCTTTTATGTGCATACTTTCTTTATAATATGTATCATTGCTTTGATGGTATGATGAAAGAATAAGTATCCGGTAAATTATTGAGATAGGGGGGGTGAATCATTAAATTGAAAAACTGATAAAAACTTTCCCAATCTCATTCTCAATCACACAAAGTAAACTTATCAATACAATATCTTTGTCAAGATAAAATCTCATAAGTAAAACCGGTTGATTGTTATAGCAACTTAACAGTAAACAACATTAAACTTGTAAACATCAAAATGCTTTATCATATGTCAACATACTTCATTTCTCAATGCTTCTGGTTATCATGTCGTATCAGAATAGTTAAGTAGTTAATCAAATCAATCATAAGATCATAACCACAAAAAAATTCACCACACGACACAAATATTTTTGACGTGGAAACCCAAATGGGAAAAAACCACGGTGAGATGAGACTCACAAGATAACTATCTAAATTCTTCTGAAGTTTGCCATGTTAGGAGCCAAGCCTATTAAAGATTTTACAAAAGTCCAGTTAAGAAATGATCCTGTTAAGAATCACCCGGTTAAGGGATTGACTACAAATGCCTTGCTAAAGGATTTAACAAGTAACCAAGCTTGTTAGAGCTTACCCATTTAGGGGATTTCAGTTCTTCTATAATTGTTAGAAGACAATGGGATTTGCTTGATCTGTTTGAATAGAACTACACTTGCTTGATCAGATCCTTTTAAGTTTCTATCTACCTTTACTCAAACTACAGATTCATTATCTAGTTCAGCAACCACACACTCAACTGATTTCTGCCAAGACCTTTACAAAACAACTTCATCGACCTTATAAAAAATCAATTAGGTCGGCAACACAACAAAAACCTAATTCTCTCATAGAGATTACAAATAAATCGGTTCAAGTATGACCGTTGGATTTACATAGCATCATCGCTTCATCGGACTCAATAACTCATCACATGCTTTGTATTAGATGCAATACACTTTGCTCATTCCCTAGACAAAAACACACCAAAACAATTTTAACTTGTCTTCATACAATGATCACACGTGTCATCATCATTACCACTCAACATTAGATCATAAACCAAAATAGGCAATTAACAACCTTAATCGGTTAGGGTTTAACAAAAACAACTGGTAGGGTTTACCGATTACATTACATAGATAGGGTTTACCCTCTTATACGAGTTACCGGTTCAACTCACAAACTTACATATCGGTTTACAATGTCTTCCACAAAGCTCTTCCTGCCAGTTACAAGACAATATCATTAATATCATTACCGGTTAATTGACATCAATGAAAACATAACATATCATTAATCCAATCTTCATGCAAATGCCAACAATCTTCCCCTTTGGTATTGATGGTAATACAAATATCAACGCCTATTAATTGTTGTTGTGATTGTGAATAGGAATCTTGGTTTACATTGCCAAGTATTCACCATGCTCTCAATGTCTTTATCTTGTTACTGGTTCTCCTCCTCGTAATCACATAATACTTTGCCCCCTTTGACAACAATGCCAAATTGAAAGTAAATCATGTAATTGCAAATGTCACTATACAACAACAATAATCTAAAACTTAACCCTCCCCTTGTGGAATAGCTTCCACTACTACACCAATTCTTCTATAAAATTCTTCAAGTGGTTCAAGGACTTATGTAATCAACATCATGCTCAACTAACCTCATGAAGGGGTACAACCCCTAGTTGACTTCTAAGATACTCAAATGTAGTCTTACGTAGAGGTTTGGTAAAAATATCTGCAAGTTGCTCCTTGGTAGAAATATTCTCCAAGATAACATCTTTTCTCTGCACTTTTTCCCTCAAGAAATGATACTTCAATTCAATGTGCTTGGTTCATTTGTGTAAAACAAGATTCTTAGAAATATTTATGGCACTTGTATTATCACATAAAATCTTTAGAGGTTCTGATATCTTCATCTTACAACCTTCCAAAATGTGCCTCATCTAAATAGCCTATGTGCAATTTATATAAGTTGCAACATACTCAGCTTCAACAGTAGATTGTGAAGTACAACTCTACTTCTTACCACTCAATGAAATAAGTCTTCCTCCAAGATAGAATGCTCCACCAGTTGTGCTTTTTTGGTCATTAACATTTCCTACCCAATCAGCATCTTTGTACACCTTCAAATCAAAGTTTCCTCCATATGGATACTATAATCCATAGTCAACAATACCTTTCATGTATCTAAAAATTCTCTTGGTTGCTATCAGATGTGTCTCCTTAGGATTCTTCTGGAATCTAGCAACTATGTCAGCCGCATGGGCTATATCCGGTTTGCTATGAACAACATAGTGTAATTTGCCAATCATTGACTTGCATTCTTTCTCATCAACATACTTAGATTCATCTTCCTTAGACAACTTACAACCTATAACCATTGGTGTCCCAAATGGTGTACAGTCACTCATGCCAAATGTATTCAAGACCTCTTTCACATACTTAGATTGTGTAATGAAAATACCATTCTTCATTTGTTGTATCTGCAAGCCTATGAAATTTTTTATTTCCCCTACTAAAGACATTTCAAACTCATTTTTTGTTTCATCTGCAAAACTATTGCTCATGAAATTATTACCTCCAAATATGATATCATCAACAAATACTTCACCGACTTGTATTTCATCTCCTTCAGATTTGAGATATATATTACTATCATCACTGCTTCTTAGAAAGCCTATCTTCATGAGATGTGTATGAAGTATTTCATACCATTCTCTGGGTGCCTTCTTTAATCCATATAAAACCTTATGCAATTTTTATACCATGTCTTTTTCATCAGTCAAAGCATTACCATCTGGATTCTCTATGTTTACTTCTTCTTCCAATATCCCATTCAAAAATGAAGACTTAACATCCATCTGGTATACCTTGAACTTCTTATGAGCTGCAAATGTAAGTAAAGTTCTGACACCTTTTAGTCTTGCTACAGGTGCAAAATTTTTGCTATAATCTTCTCCTTCTTCTTGTGCATAACCCTTGCAAACCAACCTAGCCTTATTGTGAACTTCAACACCATCGTCATTCAGCTTGTTTCTAAATACCCATTTAGTACCTATAACAGTCTTATTTACTGGTCGGGGTACTAGGGTCCAAGTGTTGTTCTTCTCAATTTGATCCAATTCCTCTTCCATAGCTTTAACCCAAAGATCATGACCAAATGCCTCCTTAGTAGTTCTTGGTTCAATGGTGGAGATCATGTAGGAGTTCTCTCTTATTCTCCTTCTGGTTAGTACTCCATCATCCTTATCCCCAATAATCTGTTTAGGACTGTGATTTAGTCTCACATATCTAGGAATAACATGATCATTATCTTCAGGTTTAGGTTCATCATTATTGTCATTTGAATTTATCTATTTCGGTTGAACAAGTACATCAAAATTTTCTTTGCCGATTTCAGATTTAACACTTTCTAGTTCCAAAAACAAAATGTAACGATATTCATGCTTCTTCTCCAAACTGATTTCCTTTGAAACTTCAGGACATTCATCCACTCAAACATCAAGACTCTCAACAATTCTCTGTGTCTAGTTGTTAAAACATTTGTAGGCCTTACTCTTGGTGGAATACCCAAGAAATATGCCTTCATCACTCTTAGCTTCAAATTTGCTAACGTAATATTCTCTCTTAATAAAACATTTTCTTTCAAATATCTTAAAATACCTAACATAAGGTGATCTTCCATACCAAAATTCATAAGGGGTCTTGTCCTTACCTCATTTCACTAGAACTTGGTTCATAGTGTAGACAGTTGTACTAATAACTTCTCTCCAAAATATTTTTCGCTACACTTGTATGAACATTTTCCTAGCAGCTTCAACCACTCATAGGTTGTTCCTCTCCGCGATACCATTCTGTTGTGGTGTCCTTGGTGCAGAAAGTTGTCGTTTGATTTTGTTCTCATCACAATACTTAGTGAATTCCTCATAAGTAAATTTATCACCTTGATCTATTCTCAGACATTTTATCTTCTTGCCGCTCTCTTTCTTAGCTTAGGCCCTGAATGCCTTGATCTTACCAAAAGATTCAGTTTTGTCCTTCAAGAACGTGACCCACATCATCCTTGAACAATCATCAGTGAGGATCATGAAATATTTCTCACCTTGAATTCTTTTTTTTCTTATTGTTCAACAAAGATCTGTATGAACCAAATCTATCAAATGCTCTGCTGAGAAGGGTTTGCTCTTGAAAGTTTAAGAAGTCATCTTGCCTAACTAACATTCTTTGCTTAAAGAATTAACCGGTTTATCTAACTGAGGCAAACCTCTCATTGTCTTGGACTTACTCACTTTAACAATGTTATCAAAGTTTATATGAAAAAATCTCCTATGCCAAAGCCAGCTATCATCTATCTTTGCAATCAAACAATTGCTAACTTTCGGATTAAGGTGAAATAGGTTACCTTTAGTTTGCTTCCCAGTTGCAATCAATTCACCTTTGTTGTCAAATATTTTGCACATACCATTTTTGAACTCTAGTGGGTATCCTCTGTCATTAAGTTGTTACCTTTAGTTTTCTAGAAGCATGATATCAAAAGCAAACCTACCTCATGTGTATTGCAGAGAAGCAGTCAATACAGTTGTTTACACATTCAACAAAGTTCACATCAAAGGTGAAATTGGTAAGACCTCTCATGAACTATGGTTTGATAATACTCCTACTCTTAAATATTTCAGAATATTTGGAAGCAAATTTTATATTAGGAGAGATGATTATATTGGAAAATTTGATCCTAGAAGTGATGAAGGAATATTTCTTGGTTACTCATCTAAGAGCAAGGCATATAGATGTTTTAACAAAAGATTGCAGAAAACCATTGAGAGTGCAAATGTGAAGATTGATGAACAATTCAGAAGGTCTATGGACTCTGAACCAACAGTTGAGATAATAAAAAATGAACCTACAATGAGTACACCGGTATAGAATGTTGATCCAGTCACACCGACATCATCTGAGAATTCCACAGTGACTGAAGAACAACAACAAGTGAATACTCCCAGGTATGTAAGATTGAATCACTCTGAAAGTCAGATAATTGGGAATAAGTATCAAGGAGTTATGACTAGAGGAAGACTAGAAAATGAAGAGGTATGGTTAATTTCTCAAATTGAACCAATATCAGTTAATGAGGCATGTGAAGATAAACATTGGATTAAGGCTATGGAAGATGAACTGGAACAAATTGAAAATAATAACACATGGACATTGGTTCCCCGGCCTAAAAACAAAAATGTAATTGGAACTAAATGGGTATTCAGAAATAAACTCAATGCAGATGGTAAGGTAATTAGAAAAAAGCAAGATCACAGAAAGAAGGAATTGATTACAATGAAACCTTTGCACCGGTAGCTAGAATTGAGGCAGTCGGATTATTCTTAGCTTTGGCAGCACACAAGAACTATAAAGTATATCAAATGGATGTTAAATGTGCATTTCTAAAGGGTGATCTTGAAGAGGAAGTTTACATTGAACAACCTGATGGATTTTCATTGACAGATGACAAAGATATGGTTTGCAGGTCAAGGAAAGATTTATATGGATTGAAGCAAGCTCCTAGAGCTTGGTATGCTAGATTGGACAAATATCTTTTAAGGCTTGGTTACACTAAAGGTAATGCTGATAACAATCTATATTTCAAAGTGACTAATGATGACATCTTGGTTATAGAAATTTTTGTTGATGATATTATTTTTGGAGGAGAAGATGGATTGTGTAAAGACTTTTCTAATAAGATGCAAGAAGAATTTGAAATGTCTATGATTGGAGAGATAAAATTCTTTTTAGGATTGCAAATTTCACAGACTGATAAAGGTATATTCATAAATCAATCACAGTACTTGAAGGAATTACTTAAGAAATTTGGCATGGAAAACTCTAAACTAGTAAGTACACCTATGACTACAACTAATAAACTATCATTGAAGGATGAATCAACACGTGTTAATCCGAAAAGATACAAGTCTATGATTGGAGGTTTACTGTATTTGACACAAACAAGACTTGATATTATGAATGTGGTATGTGTTGTTTCAAGATTTTAGAGTAATCCTAAGGAAAATCATGAATCAGCAGTAAAAAGGATTTTCCGATACCTACAAGGCACAACAAATCTTGGCTTATGGTATCTTAAAGATGAAAATTTTGATTTGTGTGCATACACAGATGTGAATTGGGCAGGAGATGTAGATGACAGAAAGAGCACCACCATCAGAGCATTCTTTCTTGGTAGCAAAATAATTTCATGGTTGCGCAAGAAACAAAGTTGCACATGTTTATCAACAACAGAATCAGAATATGTTGCAGCAACAACTAATTGTACATAGGTATTATGGATTAAGAAAATGTTGAAGGACATAAAGGTAAAATGCAAAGAACCCATAATCATTTACTGTGATAATATGGCAGAAATTGATATATCAAAGAATCTGGTATTTCACTCTAAAAATAAACATGTTTCTATCAGATTCAATTTTCTAAAAGAGAATGTTGAAGCAAAAGAAGTTAAATTGGTTTATGTGAATACTAAAGAGCAAATTGCAGATATCTTTACTAAACCTTTGCCTAAGGAAATTTTTGAATATCTAAGAGAGCAGCTTGGAGTTATACCCTCACCGGTAGAAACTTAGACGGTTGGAGCATAGCATCAGACTGACAGAATTAACAAAGAAATATTTTTCTGGCTTTTGATGAAGGAGAGCTACTCTCAAGGGGAGTAGATTGAATAAATTTGGTTATAACAATTGGTATTTGTAATAAGTTCTATGAACCGGTTGTATTTGGTTTTGTATTGCTTTGGCACTTGATGTCAAAGGGGGAGAGATATCTATGGAAAAACACATTATCTTTTCGAGAGAGATTATTCATTGGGGGAGAGATTGTTACTCTCTCTATATCTGTATTTTAATTTCTGGTTGATGATTTCTTTGGGAGATTGTTGGTTTTTGGGTTTTGGCATTTCTGCTTTGGCACTTAGATGGTTTTTCCATCTTGTGTTTCCATCAATGTGAAAGGGGGAGATTATTGGTATTATGGATGTGTTACATTGGTTTTGTCATTGATTTCCACACTTATCAACACTTATCCTTGTGGATATCTTTGGTTATGTTCACCGGCATGTTCAGTGACTTATGCACAGTCACTAGTATCTTGTTCACCGACAGGATATATTGTTCACCGACACTGAGGATGACCTGTTATCATTTGGAGATTACTTGGTTATGTCGAAGACATTGTTTGCACACTTCATTTTGGTGATTTGATTATTGGTCTAATCAAGTTTGCATATTTGTTGTTACCAACAAATAGGTCTAGGCTATGGACCGACAAGCATTATCTATTCTAGATCAGCACAACATGTTATGAAGATGATTTGTTATAATTGTAAATGCATTGAGATGACATGTTGCATTGCATATTGATTCATTTGTAATTGACTTTATTGTAATATCTCAGTGAGCCGACCTACACATTTGGTCTTAGGTTTTGGTATATATGTAAGATCTCATTTGTGAGATTATGTAGAGGTGTGGAAAAAGGATTGTAATAAGGTATATGCAAATATAATCAGAGCTATACACACAGACATCATTTGAAGATTCAAGGAAGGTATGAAGAAGACAATCATAACTTAACTGGTACTGAATCCAGCATATGAAGATGCTATTTTGAGCAGTATATTATCATTGGATTTAACCATCCAATTGTAGTCAGTGTGACTCCCATTTTGTGATTGAGTAGTGAGCTCTAGGAAGTTGGCCTTTCTACATGCGCAGACCCTATTTGTACACACATACTATTTGCAGTAGTATCATCTAATTGTGGGTAAGGTTTCCCATCGTGGTTTTTCCCCTTACAGGGTTTCCACGTACAAATAATTGTGTTATGTGTTGTGTATGTTATTTGTCTTTCTGTTTCATGCATTAAACTTTACCGGTACTATTATTAACTGCTAAACTATCTACCGGCATTAAGTTTGGTTTATCGGTATTATGCACTAAGTTTGGTTAAGTTATATTTGGGTTGAAATTAATAGATAACTGATTCACCCCCCCCCCCCTTCTCAGTTGCCTCCGGGTCCTAACATAGGCAGCCGCTTTGCCAACAATGCTTTAAGCTCCACTAAACTGTCTTCATCATCAGCATCTCTACTGGATCTTGATTTATAACTATGACTAGTATCTCTATTTTTTCTCATAGATGGGTTAGAGACAGAAGCTCTAAAAGTAGACTCTAATTTCTATACACTACCATCATAACCGTTTAATTCAAAATCAGTAAGTTTGCCAATGATAGAGTCAAGAGTTAGCTTAGTTTTGTCTATGGACTTCATCTCTTGAATAGCTGCAAATTGGATAGTGTAGACCAGTAGCAAGGTTCTCAGTACTTTACTAATCACAATGGCATCTTCCACTTCCCCTCCTGCACTCTTAATCTCTCTGACTATCTCTTTTATCCTTTGATCATACTACTAGATATTCTCACCTTCAGTCATCCGCATGTCATCAATTTTTTCTCTTAGACTCTCCTCTTTACCAATCTTAACATGTTCATCACCGCTATAAATCTCTTCAAGTTTTTTCCATACCTCATGTGCAGTCTCTAGACCATGAACATCTACATATTCAACATCAGATAGGGAATTGATAATGGCCTCTAATGCTTGATGATTTTCTTGTTTTTCTTTCTTCTGATCATCAGGCATAATCCTAGTGGATGCAACATATTTAGTATTGACATGTTCCCAATACTAAATTCCCTGACTCTTGATGTAAATTTTCATTGTGTCACTCCATATCCTATAGTTCTCTCTATTAAACTTTGGACCTTCCTTCTTCATCATGATCTGCAATATCTTTTCCTCAAGCTATTAGGCTTAGATCTTAGAGGACTTGACAATCTCTGATACCAATTAATAGTATGATGAAAGAATAAGTATTCGGTAGATTACTGATAGGGGGGTGAGTCAGTAAATTAAAAAACTGATACAAACTTTCCCAATCTCAATCTCAATCACACAAAGTAAAATTATCAATACAATATCTCTGTCAAGATAAAATCTCATAAGTAAATTCGGTTGACGTTTATAGAAACTTAACAGGAAACAACATTAAACTTGTAAACATAAAAATGCTTTATCATATGTCAACAAACTTCATTTCTCAGTGCTTCCAGTTATCATGCCTTATCAGAATAGTTAAGTAGTTAATCAAATCAATCATAAGATCATAACCACAAAAACATTCACCACATGACACAAATATTTTTTACGCGAAAACCCAAATGGGAAAAAACCATGGTGAGATGAGACACAAGATAACTATCTGAAATCTTCTGAAGTTCGCCCTATTTGGAGCCAAGCTCGTTAAAGATTTTACAAAAGTCTTGTTAAGAACTGATCTATAAAGAATCACCCAGTTAAGGGATTGACTACAAATGCCTTGTTAGAAGCAAGTGCCCTATTGGGAGTCACCTCGGTAGAGGATTTGAGAATCCAAGAAAATGGATCACATTGTTAGAGGAATTAAGAAGCAACCAATCTTGTTAGAGATTACTCGGTTAGGGGATTTCAGTTCTGCTATAATTGTTAGAAGACAACAAGATTTAAAGCTTTTACAAAAGTGGTTAAGAATTGATCTATTAAGAGAATCACCTGGTTAATGGATTGACTACAAAGGCCTTGTTAGAAGAAAGTACCCTATTAGGAGTCACCTTAGTAGAGGATTTGAGAATCGAAGATAATGGATCATATTGTTATAGGAATTAAGAAGTAACCAAGCTTGTTAGAGCTTACTTGGTTAGGGGAGTTTAGTTCTGCGGTGATTGTTAGAAGACAATAAGATTTGCTTGATCTGTCTTAATAGCACTACACTTGCTTGATTAGATCATTTTAAGTTTCTATCTGCCTTTACTCAAACTAAAGATTCATTATCCGGTTCGACAACCACACACTCAACTGATTTCTGCTAACACCTTTACAAAATAACTTCATCGACCTTATAACAAATCAATTAGGTCAGTAACACAACAAAAACCTAATTCTCTCATAGAGATTACAAACAAATCGGTTCAAGTATGATCATTGGATTTACATAACAATTTGTATGCATTAATCAAGAAAACTCCAACCGCTCCTTGATCACCACTTCATCAAAATCAGTAACTCATCATATGCTTTTCATTAGATGCAATACACTTTCCTCATTCCCTAGACAAAAATGTGCCAAAACAATTTGAACTTGTCTTCACACAATGATCACACGTGTCTTCATCATTACCGCTCAACATTAGATCATAAACCAACATAACCAATTCAACAACCTTAATCGGTTAGGTTTTAACAAAAACAAGTGGTAGGGTTTACTAGTTACATTACATAGATAGGGTTTAACCTCTTATACCGGTTACCGGTTCAACTCAAAAACTTATATACTGGTTTACAATGTCTTCCACAAAGCTCTTCCTACTGGTTACAAGACAATATCAATAATAACAACAATATCAACAATATATTAGCAATATCATTAATATTATTACCGATTAATTGACATCAATGACAACATAACATATCATTAATGCAATCTTCATGCAAATGCCAACAAGCTCATATTCTTCCAATTGTATTATTTATTTATCCTTATTCATTGATTCTTATGTGGCCCTTTCCATTTCAGATTCCATGCTCACGTTGGAATCCAAGAACACTCAGAGGGGGGGTGAATCAGTGTTCTATCGGTAATGATAGTTTTGAGCTTATTGTTTTTTAACCGGATAATAGTAAATTAAATTAAAGTGCATATACCAAATAACACATAAAAAGGAAACACCATAACACCAATATTTATACATGGAAAACCCTAGAAAGGGAAAAACCACGGTGGGGCTGATACCCACAATATCTATTTACTTGATCAAGGTATACAAATATTACATGAAGGGGATTGCTCATGTAATCAGGCTAGCCGCCTAGAGCTCACTGCTCAAACACAAAATGAGAAGTCTCACTGAAATGATCTCCTTAAATATCCTCCTACTTTCACCATGTTGGCTTCAATGAAATGTATAAAAATGTCGGCTGCTAGATCATAATTAATCTCAAACATAATCCCAATGATCATGTCGGTCTTCACACTATGAAATAAATGATTGGGGCCATTAGATCTCCTAGTCAGGTCCTATCCATTACCAGGTTCCAAATACATGTTACCGGGATTAGGACTTAGCCATGTGTGAAGCAAAGTGGATACCGGTGCAGGTTAAGTGTAATGAATTCTAGGTAACCCAAACAAAGAATATGTACACCTAAAGATGAGTTCCGATCACCAAAGAAGAGTTACCATGAATGACAACCCTAAAAGCCATTAACCTTACCAGATGAGTGTCAATTTCCAACAATCTCCCCCTTTGGCATTGATGACAACACTCAAGTGAAAAATGATGTAGCACACCAAATCAGCCTCTCTCTAGACCTATACATGAATCTTCTATATGCATCTGATGCTCCCCCTGATAACTATATACATTTTTCACTTTATTCCTCCCCGTTTGACATCAATGACAAAGCGGGGTGTCCTCAAAGAATTATATATAGTTATAAACAATATCTAGATCTATACAAGTTTGAAAATGTCTGCATACATAGTATTCAAAAATGAAAAATAGGTATCCCAACCCTTCTTAAGTGAATTGAGAATGGAGATGAATCCATTCAAGAGATGGGCATGATACTCAATTTCTTCTGATGTAGTGGGATCCTCTCTCTACATTTTAGAAATACACTCAATTTTATGAAATAATAAGCTATCTAACCGGGGACTAATAAGATTACAGAGATCATTTGCTCTCTTTATTATACTGTCCCTATCCTTGTCCAAATTCAAAATTTCATCCAAGACCACCAAAATTGGACCATCTAAAGAACTAGTGAGATTAACTATAGGGTTGTAATAATTGGAAATTTGAGTTAAATTATTCCTACAGTCTAACAGTTGCTTGTCTATAGATGATTTTAGCTTACCATAATCTAGACAAGTCTTATATACACTGCCTCCTTCCGCCAATGCTGGATCAATGGATTGCAGGCAGGTTTGGAGCTTCTAATTCAAATAATTCTTTAAATCCTTTCTATAATTCATATAGCACTAAGACCTATGAGGCATCACCATATCTTTATGATTTTGCATCCCTTTATGGTCCTAGTTTTCACATTTTAGTTAAGAGTGGCTATGATGGAAATGGTTGTGGTGCAAATGAACAAGGAAGTAAAGTTCCTTTAGATCATAACACACATGAAGCTTCATTTGGACTTGGATATAATCCTTCTAAGCCCACCAAAGCATCTAAAAGACCATCTCTTAATGTGAATGCTATATTTAGTAGTGATGATGACCTCGCCTCAATTAAATCATCTTCTACTTCTTTCAACACTCATCCCCCTCATAAGGAAATCTTGGTGATGAAAAAATCTCTTTATGAATCTCCTCAAGAGATTTCTCATCCTTCTTATGAGACTTTATCTTCTACTCATTCTAAAATCCCTTCTTCTAGGAATAAGGCTCTAATGAATTACACTTATCCCTCTCCTAAGATTTCTTGTGTGCAAGAAAAGTATGACTTAGTTGCCTATTCTTCTCCTATAATCTTCTCTCTCTCTAAAGAATTTTTAACATTCATAATCTTATACATGCTTTTAATCTCATTTATATAGAGAATTCAAAATGGCATATTCAGATACCTCATTCAATCTATCACGTCTTTTAATAATATTAATGGCTATTATGTTACTTATCATTATGTGACATTGGTATCTCACTTACTGGGGGCTCATTTTCATTCATGGTGGTACAATTTCACATGCAATCATTACTTTTCAAAGCAACATAATAGCCTATTTATATCCCATCTCTTCTCCCTATATAGTGGGGCCAACAATGATTTCAAACATCCCTCCTTCTTAAGATTTAAGTTTCCCCTTTATGAAGTAGTGTCTTCTATAAGGTTTTCTTATTGATTCTAAAGGTGTATTCATATTTGAATTCCTTCTCTCATACTGGAACAAGCATCCCTAATGGGGATCTTAAAGTACATATCCTTAATTAGGACCTCCTCCTTGGAGTTGGAAGTCTTTGATCATTCATCAATTTCTTTTCTTTATTGAGTAGTATCTTTTATAATAAACCCTTCTATTTTGTGAATGTGCATGTCCCTAATGAGGATCCCTTGCCTTCTTTAGAAGAGTGTTGCTATAAATAATGTCTCTATGATGTCATTTCAATCCTCCATTCTTTTCGATTTTTCCTTTATGGAGTTGGATTCTATGTTGGATTATATCTTTTGATCTTAAGAATTCATTCATTCTATAAGATGTTATATTTTTCTAAGATAACTCCTCCTGGAGGTAGATGTCTTTTCAACAGAGATCTCTTCTCCTCCAAGGATCACCTTTACACTTATACAAACATATCTCTTTTAAACCATCATATCCGTTCTTGAAGAGTATTCTCTCTCTTGCTTGGATTTATGACATTGTTGCATGATGGATATCTTCTTGGTGTCAAAGGTAGGTATCCTTGTTCTTCTTTCCTTAAGATATCAACATTAAACAATGTTGACATCTTAATGGGGGGGCACCCACACTGCTCCTTTTGTACTATATTTCTCTCACGCACTATATCTCTTGTACAATGGGTCATTCTTAGAACCAAAGGGCAGCCTCTTAGAGCGAGATGTCACCATTTTTTTCTTATGTAGTGGGTCATTCTCGGAACCAGAGGAAATCCTCTTTGAGCAAGATGTCACCAGTTTCTTGACATTTGTACTATACATCTTATACAGGTTGTAGAATAATCAGGAATAGACTCCTATGAGGTGCTTTGAACCTCACTTACACACATGCACACAAGGTTAAGTGGAACTAATGATGTTCTAACTCTCTTCCCTTACATGGATCACCTAGATAGACTCTAAGGGCTAGTTTTCCATGTCCTTTTCTCCATGGATCACCTAGTTTTAGGGGAGAGATGTCCATGGTTCCTTGTGTTCACCTTTCTTCTCATGGATTACCAAAGTGCGTATTCATGCTTTCTATCTCTTCTTCCTTCTCTTTACATTTGTTTCCATTCAAATCTTTCATCTTGTGTTAGAGAGCTCTCAAATCCTCACACTCTTTGTTGTGTTGGAATTGAGGTTTAGTTCTCTTTCTTACCAAATGGTTCTCCATTAGTTTTTGATCTTGTATCAAATCTTCTTGTGAGTATTTATCATCAATATTCTTTCACAGTTCTATGTGGTAAACATGATACCCTGTTTCAACTCACTAAATTAGCAAGCCGAAACAAAGGAGGGAATATAGCTACCCTTAAATTTTCATCACCTTCCTTAGTAAGCATTTAGGTGATTTTGTGATTTTATCTAACATGTGGTATTGTAGGGTGTGGTTCCTAATTGTGTACTACAGATACTGTTAGGGGCTTCATCCGACAACTTGTGGATATATCCTTTTTCATGAATGTTTACTTTTCTTTACTTTAGCTTGCATATGCACGTAGTGTCATATGACTGCTAAAGTGGGGGCTAAATGTAGCATCGTAAATTGTACACCCTTGCTAGGGTGGCATAATTTTACGCTTAGTTTAGTACTTACCTTAGTGTGCTTGCATCTTGCATTGTAATTTACCTTTCAGCATTTAATTAATTAATTTAATTAAATCTAAAGTCTTATTTCATCACTTCATAGATCGTAAAATTGGGCCCTTTACCCTAAGTGTGCCCCTTTTTTATTTTATTCCTCCAATAAATCATTAAATCATAAACCCTAATTATGTCTTATTTCATCCTTTAAGGCTCAATTTTGTATATCAAAACATCTCAAAATCAGTTGTAACTTTGGGTTTGGCTCTAAAATAATCATAGATAATGACCCTAAAAATTTGGTGAGAAGTTGGTCAGACCAGGTGCATAGTGCACCCAGTCCCCGACATTTTTCCTAAAACTTTGGGAGCATAATTCTATGATATTATAATGATTAACCCCAATAAATTGGTAGGAAATTCAATCTTTAAGTCCGCCTAAAGTCAAAATTAAGATCTAGGGTTTCATACATAAGAGTTCTCTCTTTTTTCATTTGAAGGCAACTAAGATCTAGGAAAAAGATTTTGGATCGATCACAAGGAGCCTCCTATGTAGTGAAAGAGAAGCTTATGTGGAGTCTTCAAAAACATTCATCAACCATTCATCATCAATTAGGAGCCTTGAAGACATTCAAGAATAATAGGAGATCACCTATTGACAATTGACTTGTACCCCTCCTTTATGGGTTGGGTACAATTTCATGTTATTCTCATGTCTTTGTATGAGCTTCATTGCATCAATTTGAATAATTACATTCATGCTTTAGATCACTTTACATAATTGATTTAGAGAATTTACTTTGTCAATTACAAGCATTTAGGTTTTACTCTTTAAGATTGTTTACATCATCTTAGGATCTTGCACACACACAAGATTCTTACACACATTATTTTAATATAACAAATTGAATATTTGTTGAGGTGGAAATCACCAAAATAGGGGTTTAACTAAGGCAAAACCCTACATAGCCACCCCCAACCCTCTCTTTTCAATTGCAGGTGCAGCTACTCATACCCTTGAGACTTTAAGGACTGCTAAAAGGCACAAGGACTATCCTAAACCCTCATATCTGCCTCAAAACCATCAGGGACAGGGGTGTGGTTCCCTAGTCCTATCCAAGATAGGATCGTGGCACCGTGGTCCCTCCACTTTCAAGTGATTTTCAACAAGATGACAGTTTAGGACATTCAGTTTGCATTCTCTCCATTGCAGCTTCTTGTCAGACAGGACAAGACCAGAGTGTGCCACTGCTAATGAGGTCAGTTTGGCTCATTTTCCAACACCAGGTACACATTCAAATTCCTCCCCCTTCTCTACTTTCAATATGTCAGTTTCAGATCTACAAGTCTCTGCAAGTTCAGTTCATATATGCTTCATTGTTTATCTCCTTGTCTAGTTGATCAATCACATCCTATTTTGCACATCTTCTCTTCATACACAACAAAAAGAATAGAAACCCTTAGAGATAATCCTTGGCTCTCTCTTTCTCACAAGATGTAGCCAAACTGAGCTATCAACCTAGTCTCTTTCATATTCCCAATGTGTTGGAAAAAGTGACGTATGTAAAAGCAATGTATGATGTATGTAAAAGCAATGTGTGACGTATGTAAAAGTAATGCATGGCATAGGTAAAAGTGAAGCACGACATATGTAAAAGTGACGCGTGATGTATGTAAAAGAAACACGTGACATATGTAAAAATGCATGATAAGTACAAGAGCAACGTGCGACAAGCGCATGACAATGATGTGCAAAGGAAATGTGTGATGAGTAAGTGTAGTAAGTGCAATGCGATGCATGAAAATGATGCACGATGGTAACATGAAGGCAAAGTGCCACAAAAATATGATGTTGTTGTGTGATAGCGATGCAAAGGAAAAGTGCAACAACAATGCAAAATTTATGCAAGATCAATGTGCGAAGGTAGCACACAATGACAACGATGTGCAAAGGTAATGTGTGATGAGGATGTGCGGTGGGAACGCGACATCGCTACACGATGGCATCAGGACATCATTGTGTGACGTATGTAACAATAATGTGTGACGTATGACCATGCCTTAGTCAAAAAAATAATGTTTTAAAAAAATTAATTTTTAATTTTTTTGTATTTTTGAAAAATTTTAATTTTTTAAATTTTTTTAAATTTTTTATTTTAAGACTCTAACTCTAAACCCTGCTAAACTAATACACTTTATTTAAAACTAGGCCTAAAAAAGTGGAGGTCCCCATTTGCAATGGGGCAATATGTGATTTGGTCACAACAGAGCCCTTTTTCTTGGGTTGTGCCAAAATTTTCTTCCTTTTCATCTATCGGTGCCTGCAGTAAGTGTTGTGCATAGGCATCTAGTGTGGCCTCGTTAACCTCATATCCCATTGGAATGATCCAAATTGTTCTTGGTTGTATAGCTTCCATCATTCACTCATCTTTATTGACCATAAAACATATAGTATCCTTGTATTTTTCTACTATGGACTTAGGGATCCTAGATATATTCTTCATTTCCTCTTGGAATGTCTTGAAAATGGCCCATAAATTAGCTTTACTAGGCTTATCCGCTTGCCTATCCAAAATTTGATGTATTTGAGATGCTACCAGGTGGTCAAAGGCCCATTGCATCTTGCCAAAACTGGGAACTGTACCCAAAAAGTAAAATACTAGACAAATAACAAGAGATCCATACTAGAAAGTATTATTTTTGTCTTGTTTGATTTTTTGGAGGTTTGTCATGAGTTCTTTTAGCATCACGCTACAAATATCATAATTTGCATCCTCAACCATTTGATGAGATACCAAAATGTTATTGTTGGCGATAAAGTTCAGTTGGTTAGACTGATAAACTATGTAACCTATAATCATCACAACAAATTTTACATCAATATCACTAACATCATTAGCTCTCATAGATCTTCCATCAAAATTTGCATTGGTGAGCTTGTTCAATTCATTGTTTGAAAGCTTGCACCTAGGGCCGGGTACACCTCCAACTTTGTGAAGATAGGTCACATTCTTAATCATTTCCTTTGTAATCTTGTACGGTCGGTCTAACTAGATGAACTCTCCATGAATGCGGCTCAAAAAATATCGCACCCATTATGCATCATCAAAAGTAAGAAAATACATAAACTACGTGAAACCCTTCCTTTGATTAGGTTTTCCATGAAAACGCAGTACAACTCATATCCATTGAGATCCTCAATATTGTAGTGGATGTATACCCTAATATCCTCCATGTGAAGAATACCATGACAAATGCTAAAAAATGCACCCAATGGTTCATCCAAAAGTGACTTGAAAGGATGTTTCTTGAAATCTGGATAGGGACGGTTCTTGATTTCAACCACCAAAGGACTATTGATTCTAGATTATGAAGAAGCCATAATAACTAGATTGAGAAACTAGGGTTTCTACAAATGAAAAATACCTTAAGATACTATCGAGAGATGAAATTGCTTTTGAAAATGAAGTGCTTGCACATATCGCCTTGGATTCTGAAACACTCTAGAAATTGTTTGTTTGAATAACTTTACTTTTCCCTTTTATCACCATTAACCCTAATTTTTCATTGTCATAAATGTTGTCGGGAAGAATTACGCGGACACATGGTCTGTGAGTAGGTTCTGGTAAATAGTTGAAATTTCCTTAGTACCATCTGCAATCAGAATTCTCTAACTATAGATCCAATGTGGGGTATTTGCATGATCTTCAATGATTTACCTACCCCTAAGGTAGAGTACCTTAGTTACTAGTTGTATCTGCTACCAGTGTAGGACCTGATGACTCTACTGGGTGATCTATTGGTTGTGTATCTGATCTTCTTACTGATCTTTTCTCATGATGTTTCCTAATGTCTTCCACTTTTTTCTTTCCCTTCTTATCTACATTTCCATTAGTTACTGGTGGGTTCTTTCTTCTACAATATTTGGCAATATGTCCAAATTTGTTGCATGTATAACACACAATATTGTTCTTCTAAATTGCTTTGTTAAACCCTTGATTTCCTTTTGATCTAAATTGGTTAGCCATATTTCCAAATTTTCTATATGCATGACATCTTACATTTCCAAGACTGGTGAATGATGTATTGTTATGATTATTCCTATTTTTGCATTGACTAGCCATATGACCATATTTATTGCAAACAAAACATGTACCATTGAATTTGTGAGAATTAGGTTGTCTTATCGATGATTTCTCATTCCATTTGTTGACATGATTCTGATTTTGTCTGGATGATTGATCTTGTTGTGTAGTATTGGAGCTTTCTCCTTCTTCATAACCAAGAACTCTCTTGTCATTAGTATCTCTCTGATTCTTCAGCAATTCATCAAGTTTAGCAGAGCTATCCTTGAACTTGTCCTTGTACTCATTTGCAATAACCAGGCCATCTCTCATAATTATAATATGTCTCTCAAGTTCCTATTGATTATTCTAGGATTGGGTCAATTCAAGTTTCAACATATCATTCTCATGTTTTATCCTATTACATTCATCAGATGTTTCCTTCAATGCTTGAGCTAGGTTTCTCCATTTTCTTTCTATCCTCAATCTCCTTGCACATCCTCATGGTTAGGGTTTCCATCTCATTCTTCAAGATAGTGTTCTCTTGAGTGAGTTTCTAACATTGATCCTTCATAGCATCTTCCTCATCACTATTCTGATTTTGCAATTGATCACATAGCTCCTTCCTCTTAGCCTTAACAACTGAAAGATTTCCTTGAAATGAAATGATGTGTTCTTTGGCATGCTTCAATTCATTTTTTAGTTTATTGTTCTCCATCTTCTCATTATCAAGATCCTCAAGAGCAAGTTGAAGTTGTTTCTGCAGACCGGTTTCCATTGATTCTAATTTTTGGATCTTCCTCAAGTAATTAAACTTCTTTTGAGAAACCAAGCTCTGATACCAATTGTTAGGTTCCAAGAACACTGAGAGGGGGGATGAATCAACGGTCTATCAATAATGATAGTTTTGAACTTATTGCTTATTAACTGGTTAACAATAAATAAAATTAAAGTGTATCTACCAAATAACACATGAAAAGGAAACATCATAATACCAATATTTATACATGAAAACCTTAGAAAGGGAAAAACCACGGTGGGGCTGATACCCACAATATCTATATACTTGATCAAGGATACAAATATTACATGACAGAGATTGCACATGCAATCAGACTAACTACCTAGATCTCATTTCTCAAACACAAAATGAGAAGTCTCACTGACTTACAAGGAATCACAAAGTAGAATGAACTTATGAAGTGCATTTGACCATGCTGGATAAGTTTTGGTTCATGCTATGATATCCTTCACTATATATTGGTTTGTTGATGCTTTGTTCTGCCCTATTCTACTACCGGTTATGATGTACACATGAAAATGCACACGGATGCTTCTAATCACTGACCAAAATGCATACTAATAATCTTTATATAATTCACAACCTAAAATTTGCATTCCAAAACTCATATTAATCTATCGCTGAAATGATCTCCTTAAATATCCTCCTAGCTTTCACCATGTCGGCTTTAATGAAAAGTATAAACTTGTCGCCTACTAGAACATAATGAATCTCAAACATAATCCTAATGATCATGTCCGCCTTCACACATATGAAATAAATGATCAGGACCATAAGATCTCCTAGCTAGGTCCTATCCATTACTGAGTTCCAAATACATGTAACTGGGATCAGTTACTGGGATTAGGACTTAGTTATATGTGAAGCAAAGTGGATGTTGGTGCCAGTTAAGTGTAATAAATGTTGGTTGACCCAAACAAATAATATGTAAACCTGAAGATAAGTTCTAATCACCGAAGAAGATTTTCCATCAATCACAACCCTCAAAGCCATTAACCTTTCCAGATGAGGGTCAATTGCCAATAGCTCATGCTCATGACATCTTGCCAATACTTGTTTGCATGATATTTTCCTTAGTATTTGACCTTTTTCTATATACCATGATGTCATATTGTGATACCATACCTATTAGTGTTAATGGGTATATTAATATATCCAAATTCTAGAGTTACATACTTGGCTTATAGTACCATATTATACTTTAAAGACATCACACTATGATATGGAGGTACACAAGCTACCACCTATTGAAAAAAATCCAACTTGCTCTCCAGATGCACAATCATCTAGACAACCCATATAAATCTTCACATAAGGTTTCAAAATTATGAAAACCAAAAGGTAATGCCAAAAAATGAGTAAGGAATGAGTGTAGTAGTTCATGGCATGGGTGGCAGTCCACCTTAGATATTCATTGGTGCCACTGGGCTGAAGGTTAAACTTTTTTTAATTTAAAAATTCCCTCCTCCACCAATGATTGGCAGAATGGGAGTGAGGGAAGGACTTAGTGGATTTCATTCCCATTAAGAATTGCATTATTAATCTCTCCTTCAATAAGGAGTCTAATGCTAGAAGGAAAGGAGTTGTAGTTTCTCCAACATCTCAGTCCATGCAGATTGAGATCGAGGGTCGCCATGGCATCCACCAGACAATTACCTTCTATGTAGATATGGTTCAAAAGGAAGGATTCAAAGGAAGATAAAAGTATTAAAGTATCTCTAATGATACCATTGATTAACCAATTAATTCTATTCAACCCTTTAATAACCAATTATCGTCTTGGAGTCACCTTCATTGGAAATCACCTTAACACCAATAGAGAGTGCAATGCGAAGGCCCAATGTCAATGACATGGCTTCATCTTAATTTCTAGAATAATAACTCAAGTTACCTACATAAGTTGCAACCAACTCCCTAGTACAAGTTCCTAGAATCTCGCCCCCAGCAGCCAAACCATGCCTAGTAGCACCATCAAAATTAAGCTTGGTGTAACCCCAATCAGGAAGTTTCCATTTGGAATTTAATCTTTGTATGTGCCTAGAATTATCAAAGGCAACAAATAATGCTAGAAGGTTCCACCTGCATGGGATTTCATAATCAGCAATGGATGGTGAGTTGGAGGGAAATTTAACTAAAATAATAAGAAGATTCTTCGAAGACAACTTGAGAAATCCCTGCAAGACCAACTTAATAGAGGTTTCAATTTCCTAAAAAATTATGTTATTTCTTTCTTTCTAGATACCCTAGATGAGGTGTGGTGGTATCTATTTCTAGAGGTAACTAGCGAGGGGGTTGTGGGTTGAGCTTCCCCATTACTGTAAAATTTGCAACAAGTTTTCATTCATTGACCGGTGAAAATTGATTTTTTGGAAAACCATCTCCCAAAGGGTTCTAGCAAAGTCATAGTGTAGAAAAAGATGTGAGGAGTTTTCAACATACGATCTACAAAGGACACATCTATTAGGAAATTGTAATCCTCACTTGTGGAGGTTGGGATTCCAAATATGCTTCCTCTAGTCAAAGGGGTTGTCAATCCGTACGAGACACTCATAGGCATATTTGAATGAAAACAACCCACTTGGATTCCATATCTAGATGAAAGAGAAAGATAGGATGTGTCCCTTGTTGTACCCTCATGAGGTCTATGTCATCTCATATTACATTGGGGTATATTTTTTACTTGGGGCTCTTTTAGCATTGTTTCCTACAGGGTCTCTGTAACTTTGTGTGGTGCTAGATTAGCTAGTGTGTTAGTTTATATGTGTCAGTCCATGCATTGGTTGTGAAATTCCACCCTAGTTCTTCATACCTTTGGTGACTCACAAACATTGCTAAATCAAAATAAGTGCCTTATACATGGCATCCTCTTTTGTGGGTGCTCGAGATCCATGATCATTTCATCCATATCATCCATTGCATTTGTATTTTTCTCTCCTTCCCATTCTTCTTCTTTGCTTCTATCCTATCCACTCGGGCAATGTTTCTTTCGAGACGCCACCCAGTTCATTTTTCTTCATGCTCCCTCTCGAGGGGGCATCCTCACCATTACTTTGTTGGGCATGGGGCATTTTTCGCTTCCTCACTCTCAAGTGTCTTATTGTCTTCACATCGACACTATTCTAGTGCCACTGTGAAGAGGGGCAAAATGTAGACCCCTAGATTTGGCTAATTAATTTAATCAAATTTAAATCTTATTCTTTCAATTAATTAATTTTCTATCCCTTTCTTCCAATTAGATAATTCTTAATTAATTAATCTCCCAAATCCCTTTCTTCCAATTAATTAATTCTTAATTAATGAATTAATTATGATATCCTCCTAATTAATTAATCTAATTAATTGATTATTCCATCCTCCTATTTAATTAATTGAATTAATTGATTATCTCATTTTCCTAATTAATTAATCTAATTAATTGATTATCCTTGTTATTTCATCCCATTTGATTAATTATCTTTAATTAATCAAATATCTCTTTTCCCAAAACCCCCATAGATTAATTAATTCAATTAATTAATTAGACTCAAATCATATTTGAGCACATGGCTCCTAACCTTAACACCCCATCTAACCTAACCCTTGTCCTAACCTTGGGGTTCCAACCAACCCTATCTATCCTAACCTCTCCCAACCTAGTCATCCTGCAAACCTCCCAACCAACCCTATCCTATCTCTCCAAACCTCCATATGTGCACATCCTAACCTCTTTTCCCCCTTTTGGGGGAAACTATCCTATTTTTGGGCGGCTTTGCCCAAAAACATGTCATTCCTCTTCCCCCTTGTTGAGCCACTTGATAAACTTATAAGGCACTCAGAGGGGGGAGTTGTGAATCAGTGCAATCAAAAACTTAATAGATTTGATAACAACTTTCAACAAATTGAAAATCAATAAGCATGCAAGAAATATAACCACATAGGCAAACATCCAACAAAGCATGCAAACCATAACACAATTATTTTTCACGTGGAAACCCAAATGGGAAAAACCACAGTGGGAATTAGTACCCACAAAGATCAACTAACTGCAGTATAGAGATCTGACCGGTTAACGTCATACAACCACCCTATTAGGGGCACACTTGGTTAAGAGTGTCTTAGACCGGTTAAGAGTTATACAATAAGGCCTGTTAGGACCTAGCCCTGTTAGGAGCTACCGAAATTACGAGTATTTACAAACACAAGCTAATGTCACCTTGTTAGAGGATTTCACCTTCAAACCTACTAGGATCCTATTGCACCCTATTAGGAATGACCTTGTTAGAATATTTTCTTGTTGCAACTATTAGGAAGACAACAAGTTCAACTGATCTAAAGTTAGCACCTATGTGCCTATTTAGATCCGCTTTTTCTCTACTTCTAAAACTGACTAAACATCAAACCCTACCTTCTTCTTACACCACACAATCAAATTCTCACTCTTGATCCATGAAATCATTCAACTTGAATCTCATTATAAATAACTATGTTAAGTCAGCTAAGAACCTTGGAACAATTCCCTAGGTTCAATGAATCTAGTCACCTTTGACATTTTCCATCTTATTACACTTTTCTTATGTTGAAAAAAATAATACATAACTCAAAAGCATAACAATAAGTCTACTGGTTACCGATCAAACAAACTCTATTATACCAGTTCTTTGTTCTTCCTAACTGTGATTGGAAAATCCATCATAACTTTCTCAATACATTGAATCTGATGATGCAGTTTGGAACATAGGTGCATGTTCCTATCTCCAACACTCCTTTAAAATGGAAATTCCTAACTCTTCTCCAATCCTCCATACCAATTTCTTGATCGTCACTATGTTCTGTTAGGATTGCCAAAGATACTGAGAGGGGGGGGGGTGAATCAGTATCTAACCGGTTATAAGATTTTCTTGAATTAAAACATGTAAAGCATATCAATACTGTATACCAGTAAGCAAAAAGTAATGCAATAAATAGAGATAACAACAGCCACATGAAAAACACACCATAACACAATAGTTTAACGAGGAAACCCGGTGTGGGAAAAACCTCGGTGGGATTTGTGACCCAAAATATTGGCTTACTGGCCAATAAGTGAATATTACTCTTACAATGGGGGCCTGCACTTGCAGGAAGGCCAAGTGCCTAGAGCTCACTGCTCAATTACAAAATGGGAAGTCTCACTGACTTACAAAATGGATTATATAAATCCAATGTCTTGTATTGCTTCAAAATAGCATCTATTATGCCAGATCCAGTACCGGTTTTAGCTCTACTTCATACATAAACCCTTAACCTATAATTCGCATAATAGGTCTGCCTTATTTCACCTATCTACTTCCTTACAAAAAGTTTTATAATGATCTCATACATATATGAGTCATGTTACAACTTTCCAAGTCGACTTACAATTATTTTACAATAATTTACAAAATATATTATTAGCAAAATTCTTGTCGGCCTGGGTGCCGGTATACTTCCTTGCACTGTCGGTGGTCTGTGTGCCCATGTAGAGTCTGTCTTTGCTGGTGTCGGTAAATTGTCTTGCCGGTATCATAGAATTGCAAGGTTTCCATCAATGATAAAACCTTCAATCACCTACAATATCTCATTGGAGTGTGCATTTGCCAACAATCTCCCCCTTTGGCATTGATGGCAACAATCATGAGAAAAATCCAAAAATTGTCATCCAAAAAGAATCTGCCGGAATTGTCTTACCAAAAATTGTGTACCAAAAGAATATGTGCTCCCCCTGAGTTGATGAGCCATTTGTTGATTATTTTTCTCATTTCCACTACTCCCCCTTTGGCATCAATGACAAAGGTTGTCAAAGTGTCAATTGAGTGTGGTTTCTAGTTTCATCCTTGTAACTGGTTGGTTACAATATGAAAAAGGTCTGCCAATACCAGATTCAGGCTCTCAGTGAACCATTTGCTATATTTTAATGCGGCCTCTATCCTTTGAATTGTACTGGTGAGGTGTTGCATTTGTTGTGTCGGTGTTTTCTGTCCTTGAATTAAAGCCTCAGATATCTCTTTTCTTAAGGAGGCGAGGTAGTCCAATTTTGGACTAAGTCTCCATTTTAGATCTTTTGCCTTTCCTTTTCTCTTTCCAAATTTAGAAGTTCCTCCTCAAAACCTGTTATTTTTTGCTCAAAAACTGATAATGGTTCAGATGAATTAATGAAATTATCAGCTAGTAGATTTATTTCTTCCTGTACCTTGATGATCTTCTGGTCTATATCTACTGTCAAAAAGTTAGGTTTACATGTATCTTTGTACAAAGTTTTAAATTCTTTTAGTGTACTACATAGTTCCAGTAAAAGAGTGTCAAATTGTCTCATGCACTTCTTTATTTCTTCTTCAAAGAATTTGTGTTTTTCCTTCTCTAGTTTCTCCTTGAATGGTTCCTCATTTATTTGTTGAACTGTCACAGTGTTGTCAGTAATATACTTAGACAATGTGTCAAGTTGATTCAAAGAATCTTTATTATCTACATTACACTTGGGTGCTATCATTTTCAAAATTGGAATTGTGTCATCAATTGCTTTGTATGCTTGTGAACTACACTCTGTTATCTTCTTGATAGAATCCAAAAGAACTTTTGTCACATTTGTTGGTTTTGAATTATGCATTGGAAGAACCAACAATCTGTATTCCACCAGTGGGAGAAATTTCTTTGCTTGTGGTGACCTCTGGTAGGTCAGTTTGTGTTTGCATTTCTTTAAGAAAAGCTTTGGATTGCTCAGCTATTGTTGGTGGCATTGTCTCTACATGAACCTATTGCTGTGAGGGACCCTATTGCTCTGCCTGTTTCTCAGTGTTGTCACCTGCCGGTTTACCTTCTGTGCTATCTGTTGCTGGTGGCTCATTTGACATATCTTATTTCCCTATTGAATCCTTATCTATCACAATATTGACTTTTTGAGTGTCAATGTTCATTGTATATAACACCCCAGAATAAGGATTTGTGTCCTCATGTGGTATGTCCATACTCTCACTAGCCGGTTGATTGTCAGTGGTAACTACCGGTGAAGTATCTAGAGGCGGTGGGGATAAGTTATCTATTATTTCTATGCTGGGTGGTCCACCAACCTTACCTTTTCCCTTATCCTTTTGATATACCTTGATGGGTTTAGGGCTTCGATATTCTTCCTACTTTTCTTTCTCTACAAGGAATATGTCCCATGCATTAGATGTTTCCTCTGTTACCTCATTCACTCTACCAACCATAAGTGCTACATGCCAGTGTGCAGTTAAAAATACTGACCGGTTAGCCTCAGAGATCAGTTCATCTATCTCTTTAGGTGAGTTGACAGGATGTACAACAAGTAGTTTTTCAATTTTTATTTTCTTATCAAGCTCAACAATAGCTTGCCTTCTAGCTTCAAGTCTTTTGTACAATTCTGCCAGTATTTTATCAACAACTTGCATGAAAAATTTCTTGTTAATATCCAAGTGTAGGATTACACTGTTTTCTACTTTCTCCTTGTCATCAGTTGATAATGAGTCATATAATTTGTTAATGTTTTTCAGCTTTCCATCCTCTGTTATTTCATTGAGAATTTTGTCAATTGGAGCAATGGTTTGTTGAGTCTTCTTCTTAGGGGTTAACTTCTTCTTTGGAGTTAATTTCTTAGCTGGGGCCCTTACTGCATGTTGTTTCTGTCTGGTTCTTCTAGGAGAAGGTGAAGATACCGGTGAAGGTTTCCTTTTTCTCTCAACTCTTTTGAATGCAGCTGTTATATCACTTTCTAAAGAAGTTCCAACCGGTGAAAGGTGAGTTTCTGGTTGAAGTGCTTCTAACTCATCTTCAGTAATACCAGTTCATTTAAGTACATCTTCCTTAATAGCTTTTGTTTGCCTGTATCCTTTTCTAACTGTTGCTTCAACCTTTTTAACATTTTTCTTTGATTGAATTTGTTTTTCAATAGTCTCAGCACTGCCAAATACCTCTTCTTTAGGTTCCTTAGGTGCTTCTAGGAGGGCTTTTGCATATGTTTCTATTATGTGGTCATCAGTTTCATACCCCATTTCAGTAACCCAAATGGTTCTTGGGATAACTACTTCCATCCAAATTTCATCCTTCTTTATAACAAAACATATTTCATCCTTATACTTGTTCACAATTGCTTGTGACAATCTGACTCTGGTCTTCATCTGGGCCTTCAATGCCTGAAAATACTCAATTATGTTCTTTTCTCTGTTATCTCCCATGTTGTTTAGTAAATCTGACAACTGTTTGCCTACCGGTATATCAAAACCAAGATTTCTGTTACCGATACTGCGTACTTGTTTAGTTATGTGTAGCATTAGATAGACAAGTACATTTCCAAATCTGAATGTCCCCTTTTTGTCTTGCTTTATCTTTCCCAAATTGTCAATTAGTTCATCTTTAAGCCATTCACACACATCTATTTTTACGTTATCATTAACCATGTCATAGGCACTCTTTATGAATAGGATAGAGACTGAGTTTAACCTATTTGCATGTGTAGTTTTGTAGCCTAAGATCATACTGATGAATCTGACATTGATATCCGCTACATCATTTACCCTTAAGGATCTCTTATCAGATGTTGCACCGGTTAGGTTAATCACTAGGTCATTTGAGACCTTCTTTATTTTATTAGGTCTGTTACTGGTGGAGGGTAACCCTATCACAGCCTTTACTTCCTCTTTTGTGATTTTGTGAACTGAGTTCAACTAGAAGAATGCACCATGTACCCTGCTTAGTACTACCCTTATAACATCCTTGGGAAAATCCAGGAAACTGAGAATTTTAGTGAAACCTAGGGTTTCTACTATCTTGTGTTCAGGTTTGATATTTCTGGATTCATCACAAATTATAGATTTATACATATTCTTAATTTCCTCATCACCTAATTCCTCTATATGACAATGTATATACATTCTAGGGTCTTCAGCAAAAACTACTCCTTTAGGGATTTGAGAAAATGCACCAATATTATCATCTTTCTTGGCAATTTTGGGAACTAACTGGAATACGGGTCTAGGGAGTTTAATAACTTTGACAACAATAGGGTTTGCAATGAATTCAGGAACAGATGAAGAAGCCATGGTTATAAATACCTTTATCTGCCTTAGGAATGATTGCTTGATGAATTGCTTCACTTCTTTGCTTGGAATGCCTTCGCTTAGGAATTTTTGTGCTCTTGAAGGTTTGAATGCTCAGTGAAATGAAAATGGAGCCAAAACACTTGTTTTATAATGTTAATTTTTCCAACCACCACATTTAATGCTTGTCGGTTAAGTAATGACTTAACTTATCTACTGGTATAGAAGTAATTTCAACTTCTCACCATCAACCGAGGGAATAATAGTATGTTTCACATTTGATTGCCAAACCCTCAAAGGAAATTTCTTCAAGTAGATGAAGAGTCTCTTGCCGGTAGAGTTTTATTTTGTTCTGCTAGTGGAGGAGTATTCCTATCACCATTTAGTTCTGATTTCTAGATCCATTGTTTTGAGAATTCCTGCTTTACCTCTTCAACTTTTTCTTTACCTTTCAAACTAGGACCTTTGTTATTTACTGGTGAGGACTTGCTTCTACAAACTTAGGCAATATGTCCAATCTTGTTACAGGCATAACAAGTCACATTATTTTTCTGAATAGCTTTCCCATATCCTATGTCGGTTTGTGTTCTGCATTGATTAGATAAATGTCTAAATCTTCCACAAACATAACATCTTACATTCATTTTGCAATTTTCTAAATTATGACCAACTTTGTTGCATTTATAACATTGATCGGTGGGTGTATTGGTGTTCTGATAATTTCTAGATCTACATTGATTTGCTCTATGACCATACTTGTTACAGTTAAAGCATTTGCCATTAAATTTATAAGCAGTAGGTTGTCTTACCGGTTTGCTATGATCCTGTGTGTTCGTAGTACCAGAGCTTTCACCAGCTTTAAAGCCAAAGCCACAAGTGTCACCATTAGGTTTCTGATTCTTCAACAAGTCACCAAGTTCTTTTGAGCTTTTCTTGAATTTTTCTTTGTGCTGATTTGTAGTATCCAGTTCTCTTTCCAAGATTTCTTTCTGTCTAATAAGTTCATTTGAGTCATTCTGTGTATGCATCAGATCTATCTTCAATATATCATTTTCATAGCTAAGTCTTGTGTTCTCATTTGCAACATCACTCAGTCTTCTAGTTAGATCTTCTTCATTTTTCTTTCTATCTTCAATTTCCTTACAAAATCTCATAGTCATATCCTGTATCTCATTCTTTGTTGCCATGTTTTCTCGTTTCAGCTTGTTTATCAGATCACTAAGAGTTTCCTTTTCATCATTCTCATTTTGCATCTTTTTACAAAGTTCTCTTCTCTTGTTTCTTGCAATGGCAAGATTTTCTTGAAGTGCTTGAATAATATCCTATGCAGCCTTTAGATCATCTTCAAGTTTGATATTTTTCAACTTTTCTACATCATAGTCTGAGAGAGCTGCTTCTAATTGCTTCATCAAGTTTCCCATCTCTACCGGTGTCAAGATCTTCCTCAAGCTGTTAGGATTCTAAAAATAGAGGACCAGGCTTTGATACCAATTGTTAGGATTCCAAAAGATACTGAGAGGGGGGGGGGTGAATCAGTATCTAACCGGTTATAAGATTTTCTTGACTTAAAACATGTAAAGCATATCAATATTGTATACCAGTAAACAAAAAGTAATGCAATAAATAGAGATAACAACAACCACATAAAAAACACATCACAACACAGTAGTTTAACGAGGAAACCCAATGTGGGAAAAACCTCAGTGGGATTTGTGACCCACAATATTCACTTACCGGCCAATAAGTGAATATTACTCTTACAATGGGGGCCTGCACATGTAGGAAGACCAAGTGCCTAGAGCTCACTACTCAATTACAAAATGGGAAGTATGACTAACTTACAAAATGGATTATATAAATCCAATGTCTTGTACTGCTTCAAAATAGCATCTACTATGCCAGATCTAGTACCAATTTCAGCTCTACTTCATACATAAACCCTTAACCTATAATTCGCATAATAGGTCTGCCTTATTTCACCTATCTACTTCCTTACAAAAAGTTCTATAACGATCTCATACAAATATGAGTCATTTTACAATTTACCAAGTCAGCTTACAATGATTTTATAATAATTTACAAAATATATTATAAACAAAATTTCTTGTCGGCCTGGGTGCCGATATACTTCCTTTCACTGCCAGTGGTCTGTGTGCTGGTGTAGAGTCTGTCCTTGCTGGTGTTGGTAAATTTTCTTGTCGGTGTCATAGGATTGCAAGGTTGCCATCAATGACAAAACCTTCAATCACCTGCAATATCTCATTGGAGTGTGCATTTGCCAACATGTTCTTGTTTACCGGTTGACAACAACTTAACAATTTTATTGTCTAACAAATTCCACTATCGGTTAGGCTATGCTGGTTGGTCTACATGACATATGACTAACAAAACATGGTTGGCATCAATGACAACACAAATAAAGTCATCAAACATCCTATTATAAAAATATCATCACCATCAAGCCAACAATCTCCCCCTTTGGCATTGATGACAACACTTAGGAAATTTTTTGTTGAAGTGTCACATTACAACAATCAAACTTAGCAATTACATGCTATTACAAAACTTTGACTGACTAATACTGCTCCCCCTTTGATAGAAATGACAAAGGTAAGCAAATGCATTTGGAACAAATGAATACAATACATCAAAATTTTCATTACTAAATGTATAAGAGTTCAAAAGTTTTACAATTACATTTTGAGAAAAATATCAACAAAATTAGTCTTCAAGAATTTCAAATCATTCTCCCATGTCGCCAAAAGAGTAGATGTAATCTCAATGTGTGTCCAAATATGGTATGTAAGTTCTTCCATAGCATCAAGTGTACTTATTTCTGGTGTAGTCAAAATTGCTTCTGACTCCTTGTATCCTCTCTACAAAATTTATAATTTAGGGACTAGATGAGTCTGTAACTCCTGCAATGATGTAGTCCTCTTGACCTATTTTGCCTCATATGCTTTAAGCTTATGTTGTACTACTATGATTGATCTACAAAAAAATGTTGCTGAATCATTTAAGCAAATAAATGAGTTACTCAATTTCTTTAGCTCCTGTCGAGCTTCCTTTCTCTTCTTATCAATATCATCAAAGAACAATGACAAGTTGGAAACAGTAGAAAGAATTTTACCTTCACTCTTCAATTCTTCTTTGATTTGATCCATATTCATAGTAAGACCTTATATGTCTTTGTCAATTATCTTGATCAACATCTTAATTCTTTTCTTTTCATATTCATTCTCTATATTGGGTAGAGAAGCCTCTCCAAGACTCTTCATTTTCTCTCCTACAGATGTGACCAAGTGGTCCATTTTTTTAATGGGAGTTGTGAGACTATCAATGTCAGTCTCTGGTAACAGACTAGAAAATATATCAACAACAATCTGTATAGTTTTAACTTCTCTCCTCTGAGCTCTTATCATACTTCTTTTGGCCTTAGGTTGCATTGCAGATGCAATCTCCATCACTTCAGTTGGACTCATCATATCCATATTTATCGATCCTTGGATAGACATTATATCATCATCTTTATCATCATCAATGCCTTTCTTCTGGGGGGTCACTTTATGCACTTGTTCTTCTTCTTCCTTCTCTAGTGAGTTTGTTGCTTTCTCAACATCTATTTGTATACTCTCTTGTGTATCTTTCTGCATTTCTTCATCTTTCTTTGTTTTCTTAGTGGTTTTCACATCATCAATTTGTGAATTCACTTGTGTATATGTCTCCTCTTCATTTTTATCAGTTGGAATAACTTCTGGTAACACTGGTTCTTCTACTATGATAGTAGGAACTGATGTAGTAACATCTGGTATTTGATCAACTTCAAACTCATCTGGTAGCTCACCTTCAGTTACTTGTGCTTCAGAGAGTTCTTCTTCCTTTGAAGAATCAATCTTCTTTGGTTCTTCTTGTTCAATTCCTAATAACTTCTTTGAAATATCCTCAGTCTCAGCTTCCACCGAATGGGACTCACCAATGAGCAATTTAGTTAAGATCTTCTTGGTCTAGAATAATAGTTTTGAATTTGAAAGTATGTCCTACAATTCCTTAGATATTTTTGGTTGCAAGTGCATAAGTACATACTCAATTATTTCCTTATCCCGCCTAATAGTAGTCTACCATCTAGCTTCAAATTTTCTATAGAAATAATCAGGTATCCATCCTTGTAATTCAATCAATGCCTTGCCATAGTGATTCATAAACCAAACAACTAAAACTTAAATTTGTTTATGCTTTTCCTCGTCAAAATGATTATAGTGCTTATGTACACCAACCAATATACCATACTTCCTTATATTCTTCAACAAGTTATCAAGTACACTAAGTTTAGTTACCTATGGTTTCACTAGTTTGATAGTGGGTGAACCAACCACTTTTGAATTTTTACTTCTTGCCCTCAATTATTTCTTGTCGCCTTCTGATTTAGTTTCCTCTGCATCTTCCTCTACTACAACATTATAAGTTCTTTGGTCTTGTTCTTTCTTTCTTTTTCTTGTACCTTTAGGTTTTGGAGGCATTTCTTCCTTTGATTTTCTCCTGATTTGGATCTTTGGAGGAGGAGGGGGCTTATCCTTTTTGACATCAACACTTCTAGTTTGTCTACCAGTTGGTGCACTAGAGGTTCCTGCCTTCCCTTCTTCAAATCTGGTTCTTGCTTCATCAATCATTTCCTTTGTGAAGCCTTGTGCAACAATAAATTTTTCAACCTCTTTCCTGATCGTTGGTGTAAATAATTATTCATCTTGGGTATTATTACACCTTACTTAAGTTTACTTAGGATAATGCATTTCATAGTAGTTTGGGTATGAGACACTTGGGTATTTGTGCCACATTGGGATAGTGTGTGTAGGAGCA
The DNA here is from genome assembly GCF_030272615.1 of Cryptomeria japonica. Taxonomy (NCBI): domain Eukaryota; kingdom Viridiplantae; phylum Streptophyta; class Pinopsida; order Cupressales; family Cupressaceae; genus Cryptomeria; species Cryptomeria japonica. The sequence continues at coordinate 409,857,244 of NC_081413.1, read as the reverse complement.
TTTCCACCTTTTATGGTGTTGATCTTGTTACTACTCTATCATATCCATGTTGGCATATGATGAAGTAGTGACAATGTATGTTGTCATTGATGTCAATAGGTGCTCAAGCAGGTGAACCAGTATGAAGATTGGAAGCGGTTATGGTCAACCGGGATGGTGTGGACCAGTGTCGGGATTCACTAAGTGTGACTACCGGTTGGTAGTCTCTATTCAGCTCTAGGGTTTTTGATATGGCCTGTGCGGTGCAACCGATGGTGTTTTGTGAATGATAAGGATAAGGATCAGGATGCCATGTCAACTATGTGCATGTGAAGAATTTCCTTGAGGATCTTGCACGTGAAGATCGAATGCATTGAATGCCTACCTTAGGAATGCGTAATTTTTTGAGAAATATGTGAAGAGCGCGTGATGGGTTACTATTTTTCAGATGCGATGAAGATTGGACAATGCAGAATGTCTTGAGATCTGTCTTAGATCATTTCATTCTATGTAATGTGTTTGGACAGTCAGGATTGGATTGCTTGTAATTGTAAACCTAAAATATTTAGGGTTTAGGGTTTATGCTATCGACCTAATTTTTGTCTATAAGGTCGATGATTTTTGTTATTATAAGTGTTTGCAAAAGTTGTGTTTGTGTTCACGTGTTGGAGATTGGATACTTGCCAAACCAGAGTGTGGAATCTGTAGAGTGTGATTGCAGAAGAGAGGAACTGAAAAGGATCTGCCTTATCAAGGAGTGTTAATATTAGATCAGAGTTTTACCTGTGGTCTTCTAACCATTTCAATAGAAGGTAAATCCCTTAATCGGGTAGCTTTAACAAGCTTTGTTGTAAATCCTCTAACCAGGTGGCTTAAGTTCATTGAGTTATTTAAATCCTCTAGCGAGGTAACTCTTAACGGGGTTTCAACCTTGAATAGGGTATATAGTCATCCCTTAACTGGGTGATCCCTAACAGGATTGGTTCCTAATAGAACCTTATTATAAACTTTAACCGGACTAGGCTCCTAATAGAGCGGACTTCAAAAGAGTTCAAAACAAGCTTGTGGGTATTCAACCCCACCATGATTTTTCCCATTTGGGTTTCCACGTGAAAAATATCTATGTTATGGGTTGTGAGTTTTTCATGTGATGATTGTGTGTTTCTAATTAAGTTAGTTATGCATGCAGTGTTAAATGGTTGTGGTATTATTGATACAACTCATGCATGATTATATCGGTAAATTAGTCATCAAGATTTGAGATCTGTTGAAAATTGTCTGAAGTATCTGTGTTTAACCGATATAGCCATGGTTATGCTTAGTGGTGAAGACAACCGGTCAGCTGTGTTTTAAATTAATAAAGTGTTGAGAAGTTTTTGTGTGTACTGATTCATGCCCCCCCTCTCAGTACTAGTTAGGACCTTAGTTGCTCATCATTATTCATCAATTGGTATCAGAGTGCATCCAGGTGCCTGGTGATATAAGCTTAACTACTTGATGCAAAAGATCCTGTTGTAATGATGAAGAGGGAAGGTCCTAAGTTAAATAGGGACAACTTTACAATATGGAAGGATAGAATGAATATATATATCAAGAGTTTGGGTGCACAACACTAGAGCTATGTTGAGAATGCCTATGTAATCCCCACTAGCACTCTAACCGATGATCAGAAAAGAGAGATACAAGAAAATGGGCAAGTCATGGAAGACCTTATTAGTAGCTTGTCTGATATAGAGTTCATTGATGTACAAGATAAGGACAATCCAAAAGATGTATGGGACAAACTGGAATCTATCTATGGCGGTGATGAACATGTCAAGCAGGATAAGGAATAAAGCCTTAGAGGAAAGTTTGAAGATATGAGGATGGTTGAAGGAGAGACCATTCAGTAGTATGGCATAAGAATGAAGACAATGGTTGGAGAAATCAAGAGCACTGATGGAACAATTGATGATGCCATTGTTGTCAGTAAAGTTCTGAGATCACTTTTATCGGTCTATGCAATAAGGGTTGCCACTATTCAGGAGTTAAGGTCTATCGACAAAACCAAGGTATCCTTAGACTCTATTATTGCAAAGTTGACTGCATATGAATTGAATAGCTATGATGGTAGTGTTCAGAAGACTGAGTTTGCCTTTAGAGCATCTGATTCCTCTGTATCAACCAGGAAAGGAAAAGAGGCCAGTACCAGTTATGAATCCAAGCCAAGCAGAGATATGGACGATGAGGAGATTCTGATGTAGTTTGAAGCTCTTCTTGCCAAGAGACTTCCAAAAGGCATCGGTAAATATAGAGGTAAGCTTCCTCTGAAGTGTTTTTCCTGCAATAAGATAGGACATATAGCTGTTAATTGTTCTAACAATGAAAATAAGGATAAACCAAAAAGGTTTAGAAAGTATAAAGGAGGAGGTAGGAGAAATTGTCTTGTTGCAGTGGATGAAGTTACCAATGAAGAATTTGAGGATGAAGAGAGTGAGGACATAGTGTTTGTAGCTGTCAAGGAAAAGGTGTTTGACTAGAAATCCCTTGTCTCTCACATTGACAACTCTAATGAGTGGATCATTGATAGCGGGTGTTCTCACCACATTACTAGTGACCGGAGAAAGTTTTTGACTGTGGAAGAATATTATGGAGGTGTTGTCTAGTTTGGCAACGATGCACCTTGCATGGTGAGAGGAAAAGGATCCATCTCACTAAATGGAAAGAGCAGTGCAGATGATGTCTAGTGGGTGGAAGGCCTTAAGCACGACCTTTTGAGTGTTGCTTAGTTGAACGACAAAGGACTTATTCTGGAGTTCAAAGGTGGAGTCTGTAGAATAATTGGAAAGAGTGGTGAACTTATTGCCACTGGTAAGCGGACCAGAGGAAACCTCTTTCAGCTAAATGCCAAGATTAGTTAGTGCCTGATGGCGAAATTTGATGATAGTTGTATATGGAATAGGAGACTTTGTCATATGAATTTTGACAATTTTGTAAAGGCGAGTAAGATCAAGGCAGTAAGAGGATTGACATTGCTGAGAAAACTAGAGAATGCTTTGTGCAGAGAATGTCAACTTGGGAAGATGTCTTCCTCAACATTCAAAGGTAAGTCCTTTTCAGTAGAGAACTTACTTGATCTTGTGCACACTGATCTGTGTGGTCCGATGAAAACAAGAAACATTCAAGGAGATCTCTATTTCATGATTCTTATTGATGACTGCTCAAGAATGATGTGGGTCACATTCTTGAAAGACATGTCTAAGGCATTTGGAAAGTTCAAATCCTTTAGAGAATTGGTTGAGAAGGAGAGCAACAGAAGAATAAAATGCCTTAGAACTTATCAAGGAGGTGAATTCACTTTTGATGAATTCAACAAGTACTGTGAAGAGAATGACATCAAGAGGCAGTTGTCTACCCCAAGGACACCACAATAAAATGGCATAGCAGAGAGAAACAACATGACTATGGTTGAAGCAGCCAGAACTATGTTGATCCAAGGAAATGTTGCTCACACATTTTGGAGAGAAGCGGTGAGCACTGCAATCTATACCATGAACTGGGTACTGGAATGGGAGAACTCCCAATGTGAGTTATTTCAAAGTGTTTGGGAGTAAATGCTATATAAGGAGAGGTGAGCATCTGAGCAAGTTTGATGCTAAGTTTGATGAAGGAATATTTTTGGGATATTCCACTAAAAGCAAAGCTCTCAAGTGCTACAACAAAAGGACCCAGAAGATTGTTGAGAGTATCAATGTTAGGGTTGATGAATCCCCTGAGAAGGCTGAGGAAACCGGAAGCAAGGAAATGAAAGATGAACCAAGTTTAGCCTTCTGGGAACTAGTTAAGAAAGAAATAGGTGACAAACACTGCAAATACCTCAGTGTTTCTATACCGGTAGAAGCTTCAGTAGATGAAGAATAAGATGAAGTGAAAAAAGAAGAGGAAAAGCAAGAGGAAACTGCTATGATCATTCCTAGGTATGTAAGATTGCGTCATGATCCAAAGTAGATCATAGGAGACAAAGATGCAGGAATACTTACAAGAAGAAAGGTGAAAGAAAACTCTTGCATGATTTCAGAATTTGAGCCTAAGACCACTAGAGAGGCACTTACCAATGAAGACTGGATAAGGCAATGTAAGAGGAGTTGGACTAGATAGAGAAGAATGCAACATGGTCCTTGGTACCTAGAATGAAACACAAGAATGTCATAGGTATCAAATGGGTCTTCAGGAATAAGTTGAATGAAGAAGGCACAATGGTAAGGAACAAGGCAAGACTTGTATGCAAGGGATATGCTCAGGAAGAAGGAGAAGACTATGGAGAAACCTTTTGCCCCAGTGGCTAGACTGGAAGGTGTCTGAATGCTACTTGCATTTGTAGCATTCACGGGATTCAAGGTATACTAAATGGATGTGAAGTCTACATTCTTGAATGGAGTCCTAGAAGAAGAAGTGTATATTGAGCAACCAGATGGGTTTACTTTATCAGAAGATAGTAACATGGTGTGTAGATTACATACGGCCATGTATGGATTGAAACAAGCACCAAGGGCATGGTATGAACAATTACACTCTCATCTTGTGAAGATAGGATTTCAAAGAACAAGTGAGGACAACAACATATACCTGAAATTTGAAGGTGATCAGATACTGATTTGTGAAGTATATGTAGATGGCATAATCTTTAGAGGAGATGATGAAATGAGTCATGCATTTGTAGATGAAATAAAGAAAGAGTTTGAGATGTCTCTGATTGGAGAGAAAAAGTTCTTCATCGGTCTACAGATTCAGTAGATGAAGGAGGGTATCTTCATTACCTAGTTCAAGTATATCAAAGAGGTATTGAAGACCTTTGGCATGGAGGAGAGAAAACCGGTTGGAACACAGATGGTGACCGACTGCAAACTAACTAAGGAGGATGATTCAGTGTTGGTGAATGAGAGGGAGTACTGGTCAATGATCGGTAAGCTACACTATGTGTTGTACAATAGACTGAATATTGCTCATGTAGTGGGCATAGTGGCCTGTTTTTCAGAAGAGTCCAAGAGAATCCCACTTGGTAGTAGTAAACAGGATTCTTAGATACCTAAAAGGGATAGTTGATTATGGATTGTGGTATCCATACAATGGCGCCTTTGATCTCAAAGTGTTTACTGATGTAGATTGGGCAGGTAATGTGGACAACCAGAAGAGCACAACTGGTGGAGCATTCTTCCTTGGTGGAAGACTAGTCTCATGGACGAGCAAGAAGCAAAGCTATATTTCCCAGTCTACAGGTGAAGCAGAGTATGTGGCAACATTTATGAATTGCACTCTGGCAATTTGGATGAAGCATGTACAGAATGGCTTCAAAGTGACTATATTTGAACCGGTGGGTATTTTCTGTGATAATACTAGTGCAATAAACATTTCCAAAAATCTGGTATTGCATGCTAGGACTAAGCACATTGAGATCAAGTATCATTTCTTGAGAGAAAAGGTTCAGAATAAAGAGGTTGTATTAGAACATGTTTCTAGTAAGGAGTAGCTAGCAGACATATTCACTAACCCTTACCAAAGACTACATTTACCTATTTGAGAGGTGAATTAGGGGTTCTGCCCCTTCAAGAAGTAAACTAAAGTTGTGTGCTCCACATTAGTCAGGTACTACGATGTCAGATCTTATAGGATTGATGTGTTGAAGGATACTACTCCATAGGGGGAGCAACATAGTGGAGCTTGGAAGCTTGTGCCTCCACTTTGGCATTGCTGTCAAAGGGGGAGAAGATATCTAATGATGAAGATATATGGTAGAGTAAGATATATAATGATGAAGATATATGGCATAGTGTACATTGACCAGTCCAGATGGTGGTGGTGGTAATCTTTGAACCGGTATATGTTATTGAGCATGGTGCAGATACTAAGAAATGATACACTGAGTATTGTCATCAATGCCAAAGTGGGAGATTGTTGGCACATGATGAAGTGGTGACAATGTATGTTGTCATTGATGTCAATAAGTGCTCAAGAAGGTGGACCAATATGCATTGGTATGAAGATTGGAAGCGATTATGGTCAATCGGGATGGTGTGGATGGTGGCATATGTGCAGAGTATGTTGACATGATGATATTGTGTTGTCATTGATGTCAATATGCTGAAAAGAGTACCGGTAATATGCTGAAGAGTGAACCGATAATATGTTGAAGAGTGAACCGGTTTATTGAAGTTAAGCAACTGGCAAAGTGAACCGGGATAATTTTGTGAACTGGTATATGTGCAATAGGCGACACAGTATGTTTGTCCAAGTGAACCGGTATATGGAATGTTTTATATCAAGGTTTAATATGGTATGACTACCAGTTGGTAGTCCCGGCCTTAGGGTTTTTGGTTGAAGTGTTTCAAGCCTGTGTGATTCAATCGATGGCATTGTGTGATGAGTTAGGATTGTAATGGAGATCAAATCGTGTTGCTACGTCAGCCTCGTACACGTGAAGGATCTTGCATGAAGGGGATTGATCCTATCTACCTCAAGAATGTGCAAAGTCCCTGCAAATGGTGAAGAACGTGTGATGGGTTATCGCCTCCAAGAAGCAGTGAAGAACGAATGATGGAGAATGTCTTGAGATCTATTCAAGACCATTGTATTCAAATGCAAAGTGTTCAATTGTCAAGATTGAACCGACTGAATTGGTCAACCTAAATGTTTAGGGTTTAGGGTTAATGCTACCGACCTATATGTTTCCTATAAGGTCGATGTTGTGTTTCATGTTGAGGTTGTTGGCAAATGTTGTGTGTGTATCTAAGTGCAGAGATATGTGATTCTTGCCAGACCAAATAAGAGAATTGATACTTGCAAAGTGTGTGTGCAGAAGGAAGGAACAAAAATGGATCTGCATTAGCATTGAGTGCTATTACCAAATCATTGTAATACCTGTTGATTTCTAATCACTTCAAGAGTTGGAAAATCCCTTAACAGGGTAGGTTTAACCAGCTTGTTGTAAATCCTTTAACAGGGTGACTCAAAGCCATTGAGTTCATAAAATCCTCTAAGAAGGTAACCCTTAATAGGGTTTAACCCTTAACCGGGTATTCTAGCCATCCCTTAACCGGGCGATCCCTAATAGGATCGGTTCCTAACAGAACCTATTGTAACAGTCTTTAACTGGACTAGGCTCCTAATAGAGCGAACTTCTAAAGAGTTCAAAAATAGCTTGTGGGTATTCATCCCCATCATGGTTTTTCCCAGTTGGGTTTCCACGTGAAAAATATGTGTGTCATGTGTGATGCCTCTTTCATGTGATGTTTTGTTACTTCCTGTTTAGTGGTGAATCATGTTGTTCTAGTAAATTATTGTATCTTTGATGATATATTATCTATTTATGCATAAGGATAAAGTGGAAATGAGGGAGTAGATTGTATGGAAAGCTAAGTGTTGGTGGTTTATGTCTTTCACAGTCTCATTATGTTTAATCGGTAGTAATCTAGTTTAGATGGGTATTAGTGTTTGTTTGTCAAGTGCAGTGTTTGCAGTCAAACAGGTTCAGGAAAAGTTTTTGTGTATGTACTAATTCACCCCCCCTCTCAGTACCAGTTTGGTACTCACTTTTCATGATTGAGTTATCAGTGGACTGGTGTCGGGATTCACTAAGTGTGACTACCAGTTGGTAGTCTTTGTTCAGCTCTAGGGTTTCCAGTATGGCCTATGCGGTGCAACTGATGGTGTTTTGGGAATGATAAGGATAAGGATTGGTATGCCACGTCAGCTGTGTGCACGTGAAGAATTTCCTTGAGGATCTTGCACATGAAGATCGAATAAATTGAATGCCTACCTCAGGAATGCATGATTTTCTGAGCAGTGTGTGAAGAGCGCGTGATGGGTTACTATTTTCCAGATGTGGTGAAGATTGGACAATGTAGAATGTCTTGAGATCTATCTTAGAAAATTTCATTCTATGTAATGTGTTTGGACGGTTAGGATTGGACCGCTTGTAATTGTATACCTAAAATATTTAGGGTTTAGGGTTTATACTACCAACCTAACTTTTGTCTATAAGGTCGATGAGTTTTGTTATTGTAAGTGTTGGAAAAAGTTGTGTTGTGTCCGTGTGTTGGAGATTGGATACTTGCCAAACCAAAGTGTGGAATCTATAGAGTGTGATTGCGGAAGAGAGGAACTAAAAAGGATCTGCCTTAGCAAGGAGTGTTGTTATCAGATTAGAGTTTTACTTGTTGTCTTCTAACCATTTCAAAAAAAGGTAAATCCCTTAACCGGGTAGTTTTAATAGGATTTGTTGTAAATCCTCTAACCAGGTGGCTTAAGTTCATTGAGTTATTTAAATCCTCTAGCGAGGTAACTCTTAATAGGGTTTCAACCTTTAATAAGGTATATAGCCATCCCTTAACCCGGTGATCCCTAACAGGATTGATTCCTAACAGAACCTTATTGTAAAATCTTTAACTGGACTAGGCTCCTAATAGAGCGGACTTCAAAAGAGTTCAAAACAAGCTTGTGGGTATTCATCCCCATCGTGGTTTTTCCCGTTTGGGTTTCCACATGAAAAATATCTGTGTTATAGGTTGTGAGTTTTTCATGTGATGATTGTGTGTTTCTGATTAAGTTAGTTATGCATGCAGTGTTAAATGGTTGTGGTATTGTTGATACAACTCATGCATGATTATATCGGTAAAGTAGTCATCAAGATTTGAGATCTGTTGAATGTTGTCTAAAGTATCTGTGTTTAACCGGTATAGCCATGGTTATGCTCAGTGGTGAAGACAACTGGTCAGGTGTGTTTTAATATGATAAAGTGTTGAGAAGTTTTTGTGTGTACTGATTCATCCCCCCTCTCAATACTAGTTAGGACCTTAGTTGCTCATCATTATTCATCAATCCACTTATTGTGGAGTGATAATTCCACCTTTGGTGGGTGATCCACCTCATGTGGAATATTTTATTGTTTCTCTTACCTTCCCACACCTATTTCCTACCTACCCTTGTTTCTTATTGAGTCACATGTCATGTTTGTGTGCTCACATATCCATATAGCCTTGCCTATATATACAGGCTCATATTCATTGTATGTAAGAACTATTGATCATTTATGTATTAATGAGAATACAGTTTATTCTTGTCCTATATTTTGTCTCTATTTGTACATTTCATTGAGCTCTTGATCTTGGCAAAATCTCACATGGTATCAGAGCCATTAGAGTGTCATTGATTCGTCTTTGAGAGGCATTTTTGCGACGTCAAGAAGTAGGTCTGAGGAGCAGCAACTTTTGGAGGCTTCCTAGACCAAATCTGACCTCGCCATTGCATCCAGGTGGTCGTTTCCATGAATTTTGGCTATAAAATCGGCCTATTTTGGTGAGAGAAAAATTTTCACCAATTTTGCTATATTTGTACGGATTTTGAATTTTTCTTTTTTTTTTAAATTATTTTCCACAAAAATATTTCAAAATTTATTTTTTGAAAAAAAAAAAAATTCTGAAAGAAAAATTATATATATATATATATATATATATATATATATATATATATATATATATATATATTTAGGGGGGTCTGCAGACCCCCCCGTGACCTATCATACTGCAGGTATTGTGCAACCCCGTCATCCGTGCCACTATTGTACCTACAACTACGACTCCAGGTGACTATGCTCTCTGCTCTGTCCATCATTGGCCAACCCCCATGGCTCCTCCCAGCATTGGCACCATCGACCACCGTTGTCGGCTCTCTACCCCGCCGGCCTCGCAACTCCGTCGCCGGCCCCAGTCCAGTCGGGCCCTTCGCCGCCAGTAAACCTGCTTGTCGGCCTCCTACCGCTGCTCCTATCCAGGCTCCACATGACTACCACATGGGCTTCTAATTGCCACCTGGTGCCATGTCAACACTACAGACAGTGCCACATCAAGAAACAAATCAGCCTCTGCCACGTCAGCATCATCCACGTCATTTTTCCGTACTGTACGGACACCACGTAGGTAGGGAGGTGAAGTTTTTGTGACGGCTAGATGACCATCAAATTTAACCCCGTAGTTCTCTGACATCATCATTTTTCATAAATTTTTGTAGGCCCCTCTCATTGAGCTTTTTGATTTTGCAGTTCAACTTCAAATGGCCATATCTTGCTCATTTTTTCTCCTTTTTTGGTGCAATTTTTTTTTAAATGGGCTAGACTTTCATGTAATTTCATGTGGTGGAATTATTTTCTTATTTTGATGGACAAATTTTTTAAAAAAATTAGTTTTTGGTGACTGTACCTGTCTAATCCTCATTTTTGCAACTTCTAAGACTCTGTTTGGGCTCATACGAACTCCTTTTTAGGTGCCATTTTTTTTAAAGTGCATAATTTTTTGTCTACTCTTAGAATATGCTATCAGTTTGCAGCAATTTTGGGTAGAAATTGCACTTCCATCATATGGTCTTATTTGACCAATTTGGCACTTATATTGCATAGATCTATCTTGTTGGTCTTTTGCATTGTAGTTCTCGGCCTATTGGGGTAGTTTTAAAACAAAATCAGAAGTCTACCTTGCCATTGTTTGCAAGTGGCCTATTGTACGCGCACTACATATAAAGTGCCAAAATCATCATTTTTTGGGGGGTACTTTGATTGATTGAATTTTGGGGGGTGTCTCTTGTGCTTTTGGGATCTTTTGTTCCTTCCTTTCTTGCTGCTATGGGTTCTTCTAAGTTTCCTCTCTTAACTCCTCATAATTATGCTACTTGGAAAATTGATGCATGGAGTAAACTTATGGAAAAAGGACTAACTCATTACATTGATGGAACTATTGTTTCTCCCACTTATCCTAAGGTTGATCCAGTTGGTCACTTGGATTGGATCACTAAAAATATCATGGCAATTGGTACCTTAAGAAATTATGTATCAAAGGATCTCATTTTTCATATTGAGAAGTGTACTCTAGTCAAGGATGTTTGGAAAAAGTTTCAAGACTTGTATGGTCAAGTTGATGAGATTAGGGGATATCAGATTGATAGTGATCTCACCGTGTTAGATCCCAAGAACTTTGATACTATACGAGATTATGTCACTAAGGCAAAAGAGATGAGGGAACAACTCAAGGATTATGGCATTGATAAGATGGATACTCAATTCATCTTCAATTTGATGGGCAAGCTTCCACAAGAATATGCAACATTTGTTTCTAGTTTCCAAACCCATAGGATGACAATGGGTTCAAGCTACACAATGCCTACATTTGATGTTTTCACTGAAATGTTGATGATGGAACAAACTGAGTTGATAAGCATAGGCATTCTTAAGGCTTCTAAGTCTCAAGCATTAGTGGAAAATCAAGGGAACAAAGGAAATCAAGGAAAGGACAACTCCAACAAGAAGAAATGGCAATCAAAGCCTAAGGACAAATAACCACATTCTCCACAACAAGAAGATTCATCCTCTTCCAAGAGGGACAATTCACCAAAGAGGGAGAGACCTACTTGTGCCTATTGTAAAAAGTTTGGTCATGAGGAGCGTTGTTGGCATTCTAAGAAGATTGATGAGCTCACACACATCCTCAAAAAGCATAACATTGATTTGCCTAATGTCTACAAGAAGGATGATTCATCAACTTCAACTTCCTCACATTCAAAAGGAAAAGGGAAAGCATTCATGGCTTCTACAAGTGGGAAGACTCACTCTTTTGGGACAAGAAAAGGAAAAGCTCTTTGTGCTACTACAAGTCATGATTCGGGGAGATGGCTTCTAGATTCAGGGGCTTCTCATCATATGGCATCTTGGTAGTCTATGTTCTCTACATTTGAGCCTTACACCATGCCGCAAATTTTGATGGGAAATCATACATACATGGATGTGATTGGGAAAGGATCTATTATCATTGGGGATAATTCCTTCAATGATGTGTTGTGTGTACCCCATTTGACAAACAATCTCCTTTCCAACTATCAAATCACACATGGCACAACTAAGAGAGTTGTGGAGTTCACACCTGATTCAATTTTCATTAGAGACTTGGAGACTAGAGCTATCATTGCGACTGGGGTGGTTGATCATGCATCTCGGTTATACTCCTTTTTATATTTTGTTGATGATGATGATTTCACATATGATGATTCTACACATGATGATCACACTTCTTGTGATGGTTCAGATTTTGAGGAGAACTTTGGGCACTTGAACATGGGGATTCTCACATGTGACCCTGTTCTTGAGCCTTGTGTTTCATCTCCTCATATTGATATCACATCACCTAGTGCACCTGATGATGTAGATAGTGTGACAGTTTTGCCTTCATGTGATTCAATGCAGTAGGATATATATTGTCTTCTAGTTTCTATTTCTTGGGATGAGTAGTTGACATACATTACAGGTTTGTTTGTGGAATCCTACATTGCAGATTTGGGAGACATCATTGATGATATTCATCTTCTCTTTGATGAAGGTGATCCTTCTTTGATTGTTGCGAGGGAACACTCTGACCCTCTTGTTCATTCTATACATGATCATTCTTTCGAGGTTGACATGGTTGTGGATACTTATGTACATCAGTTGGAGGAGGTCTCTTTATGTTTAGAGGAGACATGTGAGTCTTTGGGACTTGTTCTACTTTCTTCTCCACTAGATCTTGGAGTGCCTCTTTTAGTAGTGTAGAGTAGTTTACCACCTTTGGAAGGGGTATCTTTCAACATCGACATGGAGACACTTGAGCAGTTTTTAGAGATTCCATTCATCATGAGGTTTTTTCATACATCTCCCCTTCACGATTGGGGAGACTTCATGGATACACCTTTGGTTTTGTTTCTTCCTAAGGGGAGGAATGTTGTTTGACATTCATGGAGCAGTTTCTTCATACATCATCGAGCTTCTATCATTGGTGCAGATTCCACATTGAGGGGGGGCTTCCTAGCTTTTCTTCTTCTCTCATATGGGGGGGACTTTTTCCTCACATGGGGTTTTGTTCCTCACATACTTCTATGAGAGTTCTCTTGTATAGTTTTCATCTCTCTTTTGTGGGAGGGTTTTTTTCCCATTGGGTTTTTCTCTCTTTCCCTGCTTTGTGAGAGATTTCATTGCATTGGTTTGCATGCATTTGCATTTATACATTGGTACCTAATATGGCCTCATAGTCGGGACCCATCTTGCATTGCTTAGTTGAATTGTAGACTTAAGTGCATTCCCCTAAGTTGCACTTAAGGGGGGGTGTTGGTGTAAATAATTATTCATATTGGATATTATTACACCTTAATTAAGTTTACTTAGGATAATTCATTTCATATTAGTTTGGGTATGAGACACTCGGGTCTTTGTGCCACATTGGGATAGTGTGTGTAGGAGCATTTCCACATTTTATAGTGTTGATCTTGTTACTACTTTGGTGTAGGGGAAAAAGCCTCAATTTCATAATTTATTGATTGAAAACTTCATGTTGTTTATAGAAATGTTTTGGGAAGGATCAAAGAATCCTTTGTTTATATTTTGTTTTGTAATAAGGTCCTAATTTTCCATTTTGTATGGCCTAGTGGCCTAGGGTGCATTATAAACCCTATAGTCAACTATGGTCAAAGGGACTTAGGATGAGTAGAATTAGGGAGTCAAGGTTTTTTTGGTCTATCTAGATCCATTTCAATGTGTTTAGGTCCCTAGGTTGATGATAAAATTAATTTGAATGACAAAACGCAAAAATTGTCAAAAATTGTTAAAAATTGACAAAGTTATCAATTTGTAAAGCAACTTTTCAAAAAGTTGTTGTAATTGGCTTCACAATGTTCATAACCATATAAAATAAGTTTGAACATGTTGGGAAAACTATAAAATTCCTCAACAAACTCGTGTGGAGGTTGTTGTGGTCAAAATTTGTAAAACTTGATATTTGAAATCAATAAAAAACTCCATTTTCTAGAAAATTTGTTGTTCTTTTGGTTGGTACAGAATTTCGCGACCTCAAAACTGAAAAATTATTTCATGGAGAGTTAGAGGGGTGAAATAAATTTCTTTCAAATCCAGCCAGAGGTCTAGAGGTGGATTATTGAGGGAGAAAAGTTGTAACAGAGCCAAACAGCCCGAAAAAGTGCCCTTTCCTAGGGCTTCAACTTCAATTTCCCATTTCTTCCAAATCCACCATGGGAAAATTCTAAAACTTGGTTAAATGGAGGATTTGGGAGTTTATTTTAATATACAAAAAGTTTTAGACTGAAAGGATGCAGTTTGGGTGAGATTTTATTAAATTTGGCCAGGCATCTCTATGTGACTAGTTGTGGGAATTGAATAAAATTCATGAACAATCCCCATAACTTTTGTTTTAATGCAAACCAGAAGCTATAACTTAGTATTTGGTGATTATTTGGATACCCCAAGGTGTTAAAATTTCTTCCCTTGAGAAATTTAAGGTTTGGAGGGTATTTATTTTGTTAAAGTGCTCATTTAGCCCCATTTAGCTTAGTTGAGGGTTTACTAGAAATGGTATTTGTAGGAGGTTCCAGATCAAACCATTTTGGAAAAAGTTCTGTCCTAGTTTTCTAATGGTGAATATAAAATAAAATTACTTTTTCCTTTGTAGGTTTTAAGAGAGAAACCAAAAAGTCACTTTTGAGGGCTAGTTGGCTAGAATAGCCATTTTGCACTTTGACCCCTTTGATACTTGATCAACCCAATCTGAGGGTTGCTTACCATCATTGGAGGCTTTTGGATCCTAATAAAATTTATTTGAGTCTTTGTGGACTTGTAGAACCATTTTGGAGGGGTGTGAGCCATTTGAGCAACTTTTGAGCACTTTGCCTGTGGGGTTGACAAACCAAAGTTGATAGCCTTTGTAAAATGTCTTAGTGGGGGGTTATGGGGATGAAAAAAATTGAAATGAGATATTGATCTATTTCTTGTCAAGGTGTGAGGCTTGGTTGGGAAAATCTCTTTTGAAAGGGATTGGGTTTCTAGTTGAGCAAGTGAGCAACTTGGAGCATATTCAAGTTGTTGGAACCATACCTCTACAACAATTGGTATCAGAGCAAGTGTGATCCTTAGGAGAAGGATTGTTTCAGTTTAGCCATGTCAAGGGAAGAAGAAGAGGGTGAGTTTTCCTCAAGGATGAATAATTCACGGATAGTGAAGTTTTTGAAGGATCAAAACTTGGTTCACAAGATTGATTCCTTGCAGAAGGAGGTTGATAGACTTAATGGGGAACTTCAGAAGAAAAGTGGTGGAAACTTTGATTTTGTTGAAGAGGGGAGTGATGAGGAACCCCTTGAGTAGAATGATAAAGAAGAAGTGCCTGCTGATCATAGGCTACTTGTGAAGACCCTGAAGGCCATTCAGAGAAGAACCATGGATGTTAGGTTGGACCTACCTTCCTATGATGGAAACTTGAATCCAGATACTGCCATGGATTAGATTGATGCCCTTACAAGCTTCTTTCAATGTGAAGACATACCTGAAAGTCAGAGAGTTAAGATTGCTAAGTCTAAGTTGAAGGGACCAACCCTTACGTGGTGGAATTTCACTCAAGATGATAGGGTGAAGGAGAAGAAGAATCCAGTGACCACTTGGAAGAAGATGGTTGCATTGATTAGGGATGAATATGTTCGTGATGATTATGAAGTCCAACTTTATAAGAGGAGAATGAGTTTGAGACAAAAGGAGATGAGTGTCTCAAATTATACTCAAGAGTTCCATAAATTGGTGATGAAGTCCAATGTAGTGGAGCCTGAATGTGTGAAGCTTGCAAGATACTTGCAAGGGTTGAGAGTTACCATTCAAGATGAACTTAGTCTAAGCAGCCCTCCCATAGTCTAAAAATGTTTTCAACTTGCTTTTAAGGTTGAACAAAAACTCAAGAGGAATAGTGATCAAGTGGAAGAGGGAGAGGGCAAAAAGACTTTGGAAATAGGGGCAAAATAATGTCTCAAGGAAGAGGACAAGGTTCCAGAGACCTTGGTGAATCAAGTCAAGGAAGTGAACAAGGGGAAAGTAGTTCTGGAGGATCTTTCAGAGGAAAGAGAGGAAAATTTAGAGGAAGAGGTGGTGGAAGAGGCCTAGAAGGCATAAAGTGCTATAGATGTCATCAAATGGGGCATGTTGCATCCAAATGTCCAGAGAAGGCAAACAAACAAGGTGAAAGGAGAGTAAATTTGGTGAGAGATGAGGACACATATAGTGTTCACTCTCATAGATCCTTTGTGCAGCCTGAACAAGGAGAGATCATGATGATGAGAAGGACATTGATCAAAGCACCTAGTCCACTAGAGCCACCCCAAAGGAAGGCACTTTTCAGAACTAGTAGAAGTGGTGACAAAGTATGTAGCGTGGTGATTGATTTAGGTTCTACTAATAGTTTTCTATTTATTGAGGCAGT
This sequence comes from Cryptomeria japonica, assembly GCF_030272615.1. Lineage (NCBI taxonomy): Eukaryota > Viridiplantae > Streptophyta > Pinopsida > Cupressales > Cupressaceae > Cryptomeria > Cryptomeria japonica. Next base: position 409,840,970 of record NC_081413.1, on the reverse strand, counting down.
AGAGAAACTGAAATTGAAGAGGATTAAACACCAAGACCCTACAAGGTATCATGGCTTACAAAGGGGCAGCAAACCATCATTGAAGAACAAGCATGGGTGGAGTTTTCTATTGGAAAGTACAAGGACAAGGTACTTTGTGACATTGTAGCCATGGATGCATGCCATTTTCTACTTGGAAGGCCATGGCAATATGACATGAAGGCAAAACATGATGGTGAGAAGAACACATACACCATCTGGTATAAAGGTGAGAAGGTAACACTACTACCCCTCCCTGATAATGGTGAAGAAGCAAAAGACTTTTTGTTTGTAGGAGAGAAAGAGTTTTTAGAATGTTTGAAGGAGGAGGATACTCCTTGTTATGCTTTGGTTGTATTACCAAAACAAGAAGAAAGAAAGGTGCACAAGAAAAAGGAAGAACCTAGGAGGATAGGACCAAAAGAGGTGGCAGATTTGCTTGAGACCTATAAGGATATTGTAACCAAAGAGTTTCCTGATACCCTACCTCCAATTAGAGAGATTAGCCATAATATTGATCTAATCCTAGGGGCTACACTCCCAAATAAGGCTGCCTATAAGTTAACACCCCAACAAAATGAGGAAATGGCAAGAGAAATCTAGGAACTCTTAGATAAGGGTTTGATTTCTAAAAGTATGAGTCCATGTGCTATTCCAGCTATGCTAGCACCTAAGAAAGAAGGTACATGGAGGTTATGTATAGACTCAAGGGCCATTAACATGATCACTATCAGGTATAGGTTCCCTATGCCTAGTATTGAGGACTTGTTGGATCATCTAGGGGGTGCAAGGTGGTATTCAAAGGTGGATTTGAAGAGTGGGTACCATCAAATCAGAATAAGGGTTGGAGATGAATGTAAGACAACCTTTAAGACTAATGAAGGCCTTTATGAGTGGAGAGTGATGCCATTTGGCTTTTCCAATGCACCTAGTACATTCATGAGACTCATGAATGAAGTTCTAAAACCCTTCCTTGGTAAATTTTTTATTGTTTACTTAGATGATACTCTTATTTTTAGTAAGAATAGAGATGAATATATGCAGCATTTGAATTTGGTCCTTAAGAGATTGTAGGAAGAAAAACTCATAATCAATGTGGACAAGTGTCTTTTTATGCAAGAAGAATTGGTGTATCTTGGTTTCATAGTTTCAGGTGGAAGCATCAAGATGGATCCTGAGAAGGAGGAGAGCATCTTGAATTGGCTTTCTCCAAAGTCAATGATTGAAGTTAGAAGATTCCATGGCTTGGCTTCCTTTTACAGGAAGTTTATAAGAGGTTTTAGCCAAGTTTGTGCACCTATCCTAGAAACAATCAAAGGGGGGAAGAAGTGCAAGTTTGTATGGACCAAGGAGGCTCAGGAGGATTTTCAAAGTCTCAAACAAAAGGTAGCAAAGCAACCTATACTTTCTTTTCTAGATTTCCAAAAGGTTTTTACAATTGAGTGTGATGCATCTAATGTTGCCATAGGGGTTGTTTTGAGCCAAGAGGGTAGGCCCATTGTATTTTTTAGTGAGAAACTCAATGAGGCAAAGAGGAAGTATTCCTCATATGATTTGGAAATTTATGCCTTAGTTCAATCCTTGAAAAAGTGGAGGCATTATCTCCTTCCAAAAGAATTTGTTAATTTTACTAACAATCAGGCACTTAGCTTCTTGAATAGCCAGGAGAAGTTGAGTCACAAGCATATGAAATGGGTAGAATCTATCCAAGCATATACCTTTACAATAAAACACAAAAAGGGAGTTGAAAACAAGGTGGTGGATGACTTGAGTAGAAGATCCTTGACAGTGCAAGAGGTGAAGTTGCAAAGTGTGGGGATTGACTCCTTGAAAGGTATGTATGAAGGTGATGAAGACTTTCATGAAATTTATAAAGTTTGTTCTGATTTTTCTGAAGCATACCATGTTGAATATGTTGATTACTTGATCCAAGATGGTTTATTGTTTAAATGACATCAACTATGCATTCCTAGGTGTTCAATGAGGGGGAATATTGTGAAAGAAAAGCATTGTGGAAGCATGAGTGGACATTTTGGGTTGGATAAAACCCTTGAACAGGTAAGAAGACATTATTTTTGGCCCAAGATGCAAAGTGATGTGAGGAAATATGTTGAAACATGCACTATTTTATCAGAAAGCCAAAGGAACTTAAACTAATGCAGGGTTTGTATCAACCATTACCCATACCTACAAGGCCTTGGGAAAGTTGTAGTATGAATTTCGTAATGGGATAGCCTAGGACTCAAAAAGGCTTTGATAGCATCTTTGTTGTTGTAGATAGGTTCAATAAGATGGCACATTTCTTGCCATGTAAGATTACAAGTGATGCAACCTATGTAGCAAATTTGTTTTTCAAAGAGATTGTAAGGATACATGGACTTCCTCTAACAATTGTGTCTCATAGGGATGTGAAATTTGTTGGCCATTTTTAGAGAACCTTATGGAAGAGGTTGGGAACAAACTTGAACTTTAGTTCAGCCTACCATCCACAAACAGATGGGAAAACTGAAGTTGTGAATAGGTCCTTGGGAAACCTATTGAGATGCTTGACAAAGAAATATGGAGAGAAGTGGGATGTTGTACTTCCACAAGCTGAATTTGCATTCAATGATTCTGTGAATAGGAATATAGGAAGGAGTCCATTTCAGATTGTGTATGGGTAGAATCCAAGAGGCATCTTGGAGTTGAGAGACCTTCCACATGATTGGAAAATAAGTGCTCATGGTGAACAATTTGCTGATAGCATGAAGGAAGTGCATGATCAAGTAAGGCTAGCCCTCCAAAAGAGTTCACAAAATTACAAGGAACTTTCTGATAAGAAGAGGAGGGATGTACAATTTTAGATGGGTGATATGGTGTGGGTGTACCTGAGGAAAGAAAGATTACCAAAGGGGAAGCATATAAAGTTACTCATGAAGAAAGTGGGTCCTTGCAAGGTTTTGAAGAAACATGGGTTGAATGCCTATGAGATATCTCTTCCCTCTAACCTTGGTATTTCTCCTATATTTAATGTATGTGATCTAGCACCTTATAAAGGGCATGTTTGTGTAGGTACATACTTTCATGTTGAGGAGATTCAAGAGGACATTATTGATATACCTCCTCATGCACCAAAGAAGCCTGAAAAGATCATTGATGAAAGGGTCATTAAGAAGACCAGAAATAAAGAATACAAACAATACCTTGTGAAATGGGTAGGAAAACCTATTGAAGAGGCAGTATGGATGGATGAGGCAGAAATTATGAAGCATGACACTTCATTGGACCAACTTATCTCATGTGGAAATGAGATCAACCCACCCTGGGAGTATGGTGCAGGGGAACAAACCTCAATTTCATAATTTATTGATTGAAAACTTCATTTTTTTTAGAAAGGTGTTGGGAAGGATCAAAAAATCCTTTGTTTATGTTTTGTTTTGTAATAAGGTCCTAATTGTCCATTTTGTAAGGCCTAGTGGCCTAAGGTGCATTATAAACCCTATGGTCAACTATGGTCAAAGGGACTTAGGATGAGTAGAATTAGGGAGTAAAGGTTGTTTTGGTCTATTTATATCCATTTCAATGTGTTTAGGTCCCTAGGTTGATGATAAAATTAGTTTGAATGGCAAAATGCAAAAATTGTCAAAAATTGTCAAAAATTGACAAAGTTGTCAATTTGTAAAGCAACTTTTCAAAAAGTTGTTGTAATTGGTTGCCCAATTCTCATAACCATATAAAATCATTTTTAAAATTTTGGGAAAACTATAAAATGCCTCAAAAAACTTATGTGGAGGTTGTTGTGATCAAAATTTGTAAAACTTGATATTTGAAATCAATAAATAACTGCATTTTCCAGAAAATTTGTTGTTCTTTTGGTTGGTGTGGAATTTCACGACCTCCAAAATGAAAAATTATTTCATGGAGAGTTAGATGGGTGAAATAATTTTTTTTTAAATCCAACCATAGGTCTGGAGGTGGATTATTGAGGGAGAAAAGTTGTAAGAGATCCAAACAGCCCAGAAAAGTGCCCTTTCCTAGGGCTTCAACTTCAATTTCCCATTTCTTCCAAATACACCATGAGAAATTTCTAAAACTTGGTGAAATGGAGTATTTGGGAGTTTATTTTAATATAAAAAAGGTTTCAGACTGAAAGGATGTAGTTTGGGTGAGATTTTATTAAATTTGTCCAGGCATCTCTATGTGACTGGTTATGGGAATTGAATAAAATTCATGAACAGTCCCCATAACTTTAGTTTTAATGAAAACTAGAATCTATAAATAAGCATTTTGTGATTATTTGGATACCCCAAGGTGTTCCAATTTCTTCCCTTTATAAATTTTAGGTTTGGAGGGTAGTTCCTTTGTTAAAGTGCTCATTTAGCCCCATTTAGCCTAGTTGAGGGTTTACTAGAAATGGTATTTGTAGGACGTTCCAGATCAAACCATTTTGGAAAAAGTGTTTTTCTAGTTTTTTAATGGTGAATATAAAATAAAATTACTTTTTCCTTTGTATTTTTTGGGAGAGAAACCCAAAAGTCACTTTTGATGGCTAGTTGGCTAGAATAACCATTTTGCACTTGACCCCTTTGAGACTTAATCAACCCAATCTGAGGGTTTTTTACCATCATTTGAGGTTTTTGGATCCTAATAAACTTTATTTGAGTCTTTGTGGACTTGTAGAACCATTTTGGAGGGGTGTGAGCCATTTGAGCAACTTTTGAGCACTTTGCCTGTGGGGTTGACAAACCAAAGTTGATAGCCTTTGTAAAATGTCTCAGTGGGGGGTTATGGGGATAAAAACAATTGAAATGAGACATTGATCTATTTCTTGTCAAGGTGTGAGGTCTGGTTGGGAAAGTCTCTTTTGAAAGGGATTGGGTTTCTAGTTGAGCAAGTGAGCAACTTGGAGCATTTTCAAGTTGTTGGAACCATACCTCTACATCATACTCTATCATATCCACTTATTGTGAAGTGATAATTACACCTTTAGTGGGTAATCCACCTCATGTGGATTATTTTATTGTTTCTCTTACCTACCCACACCTATTTCCTACCTACCCTTGGTTCTTATTGAGCCACATGTCATGTTTGTGTGCTCACATATCCTTATGTCCTTGCCTATATATACAAGCTCATATTCATTTTATGTAATAACTATTGATCATTTATGTATTGATGAGAATACAATTTATTCTTGTCGTATATTTTGTCTCTATTTGTACATTTCATTAAGCTCTTCATCTTGGCAAAATATCACACTGACCTTTTTTGCTATTTCCGATGTGGCCAATTCATCATGTACCTGTATAGATTTCTCTTTAAATGTCCCAAACCTAGATACATTAGGATCTACCAGTTTGGATAGAAGGTGATCAACATAAATTATCAAAATGTCTACTTCAACCTCATATCCAATAGGAATGACCCATGATGTCCTTGATTCTATAGCCTCCATCTAACAAGTATCAGTATCCACCATAAAATATATGGAGTCTTCATACCTTTTCACAACATGCTCTGGCATGCGCTTTCTTCTATAAATACTTGAAGTATCCCCTGATTGTATTTGTAAACTCATTTCCAAGAGTCTTAATGTTGTTCTTGATTTGCAAGACTATCGGTGTATCCTCAAACCATTTGATATCACCTATACCGAGAAATAAATTTTGTAAATAGAAGAAAAATCCTATAATCAATTGACCAAACTTGAACTTCTGTAACTTATCCTTCTTGATTGACTCAAGATTCAACATCAATTGTTATCTCAAGCCTTTTTCTAGATCATAATCAACATTCTCTTTCAACATCTAGTAAGCTGTGTGGATAGCAACTTTGGGAATGATATTCATCCATCTTGAATGGTAAACTCTGTAGCCAATGATGATAGATGCAAAATTCATTGCAGGATCATTTATATCATTCACTATCATTGCATGACCATCCCACTTTGACTTTGTCATTCAGATAAACTCATCCTTCGGAATTGATCTCAAAATAGGAACTTCACCGGTTGCCCATAATCCGGTGACAACATGGATATACTCTTTTGTGATCTTGTGTAGTCTATCCAACCACATGAACTAATCATGAATCCTACTCAGAACATATCTCACATGCTCTTGTTTAAAATCATCAATAAATTTCACTGCATGGTGAAAAACCTTATCGGTTACCCTTATGAATTCATCTTTCATCACTCCTTGTTTATCACATAGTAATAGGTATTGATCAACAATAGAAAAAGTGACCAAATCCTCCAGTTTGAAATGAATTTATGATATAATGTATTCAACATGTAAAACACCATAGGGTACGCTATATAGGACTACAACTTGATCCATCTCCGTGGATTTATGTGGATGTCTCTTGAATTCCAGTCGAGGTATTTTAGTAATATCAACAATATGTGGTGTATCCAGTGTGAAAATTTAAACACAGACTCAGATTCTCAGAGAAATACCTTTAAAATTCTTCACAGCTAGGGTTTCCAGTCTGAATACTCTTTCACTAATTCACTTTTACACATATCTTCTTAATCCGCTATCGACTTTGCCAAAGTAGCAATCAAATGCTTTTTCTTTTTTTCTATCACTCTCCAAATGTGCTCTTGAAAATGCAAAGTGAGAAATGGGACTATAAATAACCTTTTTATTTTCCTTTTACCAACTGCATTTAACGCTTCAGATGAGATTCAAGCCTACGAAGAAAATGAAAAAGCAAGGTATGCTATCTTTAGTGCATTATTAAAAGCTGAATTGACAAAGGTTATTTCTTTGAATACTGCTTATGAGGTTTGGCAAAAGATGAAAGACATTTATGAAGGAAATGAGAGAGCTAAGTTGACAAAGAGACTAACAGCTAAGCAAAGATATGAAAAGTTGAAGATGGAAGAAAGAGAAGACATTGTAAGCTATTTTGAGAAGGTTAACAATGCAGTAAATGAAATTAGAGGCACCATGGATGATGAAGATGTGATTGACAAAATCTTGATGACATTACCAGTAAGCTACAATGATAAGATCTTAGTTATTGAAGAAACCTATGATCCAAATAAGTTCACTAGAGAGCATCTTTTTGGTACCTTAACTGCATTTGAAGTAAGAAAGTTTGGAAAGGACAAATATAAATCAGAGGCTGCAATCAAAGCATTTGAACATGGTCCAGATGATGAAGAGAGCTTGAATGAAATGGAAGCAAAATTTATAAGAAAACTGAAGAAAGGCACTGGAAAGTACAAAGGTATGTTACCTTTTAAGTGTTTTAGATGTGGAAAGATTGGTCATATTGCAACTAGATGTTCAAAAAAGGGAGCTAGACAAAAGTTTAGGGAGAACAAGGGAAAATCCAATAAGAAAGCCTATTATGTTAAGGATGATGCTAACATTTCAAATGATGAATCAGACTATGAGGATGGTTATTATTTGTTTCTAATAGAAAATGATATTCCAAAGTTTGATATTTCTAAAAATGTTGCTAATCGATTTCATACTAGAAGAGATAAGAATGAGTGGTTTATTGATAGTGTATGTTCAAATCATATGATTTGTGATAAGAGTAAGTTTAAAATTCTTGAAAATTATGATGGAGGTTCGGTTAGGTATGATCAAGTAACATAAATTGTTCGAATTGGTTTAATTAATTTTGATGGAAAACATAACACTAACAATGCTTATTATGTGAAGGGCTTACATCATAATCTCTTGAGTGTGGACATATGTAAAAAAATGGATACAATGTTATCTTTCAGGATAATGGATGTGAAATCCAAAAGGAGTCTAAAACAATTATTGTAGAGGGTAAAAGGACAAATGGAAATATGCATAAATTGGAAGGAGCTACAAAACACTGCTTGATATCACAACTTGATGACAACTAGCTATGGCATCAGAGGATGTTTCATGTCAATTTTGACAACCCAATACAAATTAGTTTGAGGAGTGCAGTGAGAGATTTACCCAAATTAACTAAATCGGAGAATAACTTTTGCAAGGAACGTCAAGTAGGAAAGCTTATTATAAGCACATTCAAAGGAAATGAGTACTAGTCCAAGAAACTACTGGATTTGGTTCACACAAATCTTAATAGTCTGACCCAAACAAGGTGCCTAAAAGGTGAAAGGTATTTCATGTTATTGATTGATGATTATTATAGAATGACTTAGGTTGCATTCTAGGAGAGAAATCTGAAGCATTAGAAAAGTTCAAGATATTCAAGTCAAAACTTGAGAATGAGGTTGACAAGAAAATCAAGTGTTTAAGGTTAGACAGAGGAGGAGAATTCATTTCAGACGAGTTTAATGAATTTTGTGAGAAGCATGGCATCATAAGATAATTATTTGGCCCCCGGGCACCACAACAAAATGGTGTAGTTGAAAAGATGAACCAAACTATACAAGAGGAAACTAGAACTATGATGAAAGGAGAACAGTTAGAAGAAGTTTACTTGAGAGAAACAATTCATACAACAACATACACTCTTACAAAAAAATTGTATCAAAAGAAATATGGTAAGACATCCTATGAACTTTGGTATTGTAGAACTATGACAGTGAAATATTTCAAGGTATTTAGAAGCAAGTGATATATCTGAAGAGATGAGGATAATCTTGAAAAGTTTGACAACAAAGTAGATGAAGGCAAAGCATACCGATGTTACAACAAAGGTTGAATAAGATTGTTGAAAGTGCAAGTGTAAAGGTTGATGGAAGTACCCCAAAGGATTCAAAAACTATAATAGGATATGAATCCGATGAGCCTGAAGAAGAGAAAAAGAAAGAAGAAAGAAGAAGTGAAGAAAAAAATGATCAATATACTCCAACATCTACATCTGAGACTCCAAGCTATGTTCAAAAGAATCACTCAAAAGAATAGATTATTGAGGGCAAGAGTAAAGGTGTTATCACAAGAAGCAAGGCAACACAAGAACAAGTCTTGTTGTGTTTTCTATCTGAACTTGTGCCAAAGTTAATAGAATAAGATTCTAATGATCAGAACTAGATGAAGGCAATGAAAGAGGAACTAGATCAGATTGAGAAAAACCAGACATGGGAGTTAGTCAATAGATCGAAAGACAAGAATGTGATTGGAACTAAATCAGTATTCTATAACAAGTTGGATGAAGATGGAAAGGTTGTAAGAAATAAGGCAAGGCTGGTTGGCAAAGGATGCACTCAGATTGAATGCATCAATTTTGATGAAACCTATGCTCCAGTTACATGGATGGAGGAAATCCAGATGTTCCTAGAATTTTCAACATTTAAGGACTTCAAGGTGTATTAGATGGATGTAAAATCAACATTCTCAAATAGAGAATTGAAAGAACAAGTTTGCATTGAACAACTAGAAGGTTTTAGGTTGAGAGATGTGTTAGAATCAAGGAACACTGAGAGTGGGGGGGTTAATCAGTGTTCTGCAATTTTTAACTTTATTCAACTAATCCTTCAACCACTTAATACATATGAATAAAAGAAAGATGCAAGAAAAAAAACCAAATATACCCAACACTATAACACCAATATTTTTATGTGGAAACCTGGTTAAGAGAAAAACCATGGTGGGGATGAACCCATAATATAAATATACTATGCATGAGTATAGAAATATTACAAAGAGGAATGAACATGCATTCAGGCACACTGCCTAGAGATCAATACTCAAACAAAGAAGGGCTACAACCCTAGGATGAATCAATGTCTTACAAAAAAATTATTGAAGTATATGAACTAAACAATAGCATCTACAAATGCCAAATTATAGTTCGGGTTAAGCACATTTATAGAGATTTCACACTCTTCCTTATCCTTCTTTGATTCGCTATTCTACATTAATTCAGAGCATAAATCTCTGAATTGTGCTTGTGAAACTATGCACCATCGATCAAACACCTTTTTTCATACAATAAATGATCAATTACATCGACCTTATAGATCCGATACATGAAATCACATCGGCTACATATCGGCTCAAGAACATATAACATATTCACCAATCATGTATGAACAGACAACTGAATCCAATCTCCAATGCATATACAGACCAAAAAGAATTTTCCACATTCTTCCCAAATGTCGGCTAAACATCCTCAAACACAAAAACAATAACCAAATTGGCTCCAACAATTTTGCACAATGATCAATTACACAAGTTGTTCATACTATATTGTTCAACCCAAAATCTGATATGCTAGATCTTCTAACTTGCACATGAATTATCCCCAGAGGCTAAAATAATAGAATAAGGTATTCCAGATATCTATCAAGCTTCCCATATCTTTGAAACACAAAATATCCAACTAAAATTAAATACCAACCAAAATAAAGAACTCTGCCAGATGCTCTATTCTAACTTCACTGGACTTGACCAAATCTACACTCAAACTTTTGGTATAGGCAAATCATGAATTAGGGATAGAATCACTGAATGGAGTTGCCATCAATGGCAACATCTAATGACCTGTGTAGAGTCTCTTTTCAACAATCTCTCCCTTTGGCATTGATGGCAACATAGTGAAAAATGACAGTGTCAGAATTAATACCAACATATATACACTACAAAACTCAACATCTCAAAATTCCAAAATTCCAAAACCCCCCCTAACAAGAGTACAACATTTTTCACTTCCCTACATCTAGATGAAGGAGCAGAGTTTATATTCTTCTTTAGCTTAGGAATAGAGGCTTCTGGATAAGTTTCATTTGATACCAATTATTGGAATTAAGGAACACTAAGAGGGGGGTTGAATTAGTATCCTGCAATTTTTAACTTTATTGAAATGATCATTCAACCACTTAATGCATGTGAATAAAAGATATATGCAAGAACAAAAACCAAATATCCACAACACCAAGATTTTTTTGTGTGGAAACCTGATTAAGGGAAAAACCATGATGGGGATGAACACACAATATAAATATACTCTACAGAATCATAGTAATATTACAAAGATGAATACACATGCATTTTGGCACACAACCTAGAGCTCACTTCTCAAACAAAGAAGGGCTACAACTCTAGGAAGACTCACTGTCTTACAAACAAATTACTGAAGTATATGAACTAAAAAATAGCATCTACAAATGCAAAATTATAGTTCTAGTTAAGCACATTTACTGGCATTTCATACTTTGCCTTATCCTACTCTGATTCGTTGTTCTACATTAATTCAAAGCATAAATCTTTGAATTGTGCACGTGAAACTGTGCACCATCGATCACACACCTTTTTCCATACACTAAATGATCAACTACATCAGACTTATATATCTGTGTTACCCCTATATTTTTTCTCATTCGTAAAGCCTCATGATGAGATAAAAATCAGCTATTGTTAATGTTTTAATGTTGAAGTTTTTATGGCCAAACTCCATGTCGACTAAGAGATTTTAATTGTTTTATTTTTGGGTTAGCCATATACCCAAACAATTAAATCTCAAGTCTTATGTGCCATATGCAAAAATTATTTTTGTGTTATGCTCTACTAGGCCCATTTATTCTACAGTTAAAATTTCATAAGAAACAAAGCCCTCGGTAAAAAGTTATGCAGGTTTTTCTACGGAAGCCCAAATGAACAATTGTCATTGAACTTGAACCTTGAACCTTTTCAAAAATTTAAAATTTTGGGTTCAAGTTCAAAGTTTGAATTTAACTAGAGCAGGCTTTGTAATTTTTGTTCATTGAACTTGAACTTTGAACTTTTTTTTGGTTCAAGCCCGCAGGTTCAAGCGCACAGGTTCAAAAGGTTCAAAGTTCAAATTTCAGGTTCATTGTAATTTTTGGTCTTTGAACTTGAACTTTGAACCTTCTTTGGTTCAAGGTTCAAGGTTCAAAGGTTCAAGCATGCAGGTTCAAGGTTCAATTTCAGAGGTTCAAATTCAGAGTCCAAAGATTCATTAGATGCAGGTTCAAAGTGTGTGAGTTCAAAATTTCAAAAAAAAAATCAAAATCCAATAACATTGGCATGTCTAATGTTTGTAATTTTTAATGTAATCTGTAACCACAAATTTTCTAAGACAAAAAAATCAGTCTTCGTGCGAGGGGCATAACTATCAAGTGGACAGTTGGATCACACTAAAATGTTAATATGTTGTAGAAAACCTAGTTTTCTAAATCCTCACTAGAGCGATTGGAAAAATATTGTCGTGTTCAAAAGATATTAATCTCTGAGTACGGGTCTATTTAAATTTCAGAGATAAAAGATTTGAAGCAAAAAAAAAGAGTTGTCGGGAAGAGGATAGAAGATAAAGGAAAAGATTAATTAATAATCTTTTCAAGAATCAGTTATTGATAACTGAAATTATCAAAGGCTATATATATGTAATGAAAGAAAAGAGTTGGGGTTCTTCTTTTCTTTTCTTTCTCTTTCTGCTGTAAAAAAGAATGGGCAACATTGTTTTCTGGACTGCATAGTTTCATTTTTCAACAAAATCGAGTCTATGAGCTCACATTTTGGCATTGATGGAATGAAGAAGATTTTGTTGATTTGTGAATTTGTCAATATTTTCTTTTGATTATAATGAGCTTTGTTTCTCTTGTAATTACCTTTCATTTTCTTGTCTATTACATCAAACTATGTATATGCATTTAATTCTGAAACTTTGATTTCAGAAATAATTTGTATTTGGAAAGAAATCAATTGTTTGCTCATTGCCTAGATTTTTTAATCCCCCTTGTCCTTTGAGGCATGAGAGAGACTCAATTAGAGTCCAAGGCATTTTGATTCCATTGGAAAGGGTATTTTCGTGGGTGTGGATAATTAAGCTGTGTTTTACTTATCTTCGTTCACTTCATTATAAATCTGCTATTTGCATCTGTGTCATGGCTATGAGAAGATGTTAGTTGTCTTTATTGCTTTCCGATTTAAAGCATATTCAAAAAATATACATTTTTATCCAACAAAGGGAGTTGTACCTTCATATCAAAATTCAGAGAGCACTTGCATTCACCATTGCAAGTGACTCAACTATTGGTTCTTATTTTGTCTTTCAATTTGGGCATTTGAGAGTCATTTTTGAAAGGTATTTAAGAAGGACAAATCTGTTAACCAACAGATTTTTGGCGACTCTACTGGGGACTCAGAAATGAAAGATCAGTGCTTTCCTTCCTCATATTTATTAAATAACTCAGTGTGTGCAGGATTGGTGACTCAGTTAAATCATCATGGAAAATCAAAAGGTTGCAAGATTGGGGAAAAGACCAAATCCCACCATCTTGGAAATTCTTGAGATGGATGATAAAGTGCTGCATGACTTTTGGGATCGTTGCAAAGAAAGTATTACTGAAGTTGTAAAAACAAAGAAAAGTATGGAAGATGATCATGCATCTGCACTCTTATGGATGAGCCTATGCGCTCGGTTTCACAAGTTGAAAGAGCTGGAAGAAAGAAAAAATTTGTTGCAAGCACATGAAGAGAGAATATCACAACTTAAAGAGGAATTAAGAGTTGATGATGAGTATAATCCAGCTATTTAATTTTCTTTTCATTCTTACAACTATCCAGTCTTGAGTGAGCAAGAAATCCAAGGAGAAATGATTCAGCCTCATGAAGATTTAACATATGATCAAGACAACATTGGAGGTCTTGTGAGCTTGAATGATAAAGATTCATTGAAATATTTTTCCTCTATAGAAGTAGAAAGTTTCAGTTTTGAAATTATTGAAAATCAGCTTGTCCCAACAAGTTTTAAAGATGAAATTTTTCAGATTAACACACAGTCAGAATATGTAGCCTTCAATTTTATAGAAGAAGATGGTAAGAATGATTCTTTGCAAGATTTTAATGAATCTATTCTGGAGTCATTTCACTTTGAAGATACAATGATATTATTTGAAGGTTTATCTAGTAAGGCTTGTGTTAGAAATAAAACAAACTCTTTCTTTGTTGAAGATTTTTCTAAAAATATGAAAGAAAAAGAAGCATTTGAAATGAATCTAGAGCAAGAAAGCTGCCAAGTTGTTAAAGCATTGCAGTTTCCAAAATTTTTAGAGGTTTTGAAAGACATTTCTTTCTGTGAAGAGGAAATCATATGTCAATTTTTTTCATCCACTAAAGGAGAAGGCTCTTCTATAGTAAGCTCAGGTATTGATGCATTTCATTCTTTGTCTATGGATAGGGAGTTTTCTGATTTGATTGTAGTAAAGAAGATGATTTTTTTTCAGCTAGTGTAGATCCTATGCTTGATGAAGTCTTTCTTTATTCCAAGCTCGATATAAATGCTGACATTCCTTTTAAGGGTGGTGATTTTAATAATAGAAATTATAAAGATGATGCAACCATTCCTGCAAAAATTTCTGACTGTTATTATTTGCAATCAAAAATAGAAAAATGCTTGAATAGTACCATGCATGTAGTTCAAGAAAATTCAAAAATTTATGATGAAAGGTGGCTTTTTTAAGATGAGCATATATACAGGTTTTTCTTGCACATCATTAATCTGAGAGTTAGCAATGAAGCAATCACCAAAGGGTCATTGTTCTTAGTTCCATTTCATGGTCACAATCCATTGCTGAGGAAAAGCTCATATTTTTCCCAACCGGTTAACGATTTTGCATGAATGGCCTAGAGTTTCCCTGTGGTAAAGGGATTTCCCACCCATGTCTTTACCATTGATGTCAAAGAGGGAGTGTAGGGTAGTGAAAAATGTAATATTCATCTCAAGGGGAGTTTGGATTTTTGGGTTTTTGATTTTTGCAATGTATATTCATATTTGGTATTGATTCCAACACAATCATTTTTCACTAAGTGTTACCATCAATGCCAAAGGGGGAGATAGTTGTTAAGAGACACTGCATAGGTCATTTGGTGTTGTCATTTATGGAAACCCAAGTCAGTCTACCCATCCATGTTGTTGTATTAGATCATACCAAAAGTCAGAGTTGAGATTGGTTCAAGTTTGGCAAGCTTAGAATGGAGCATCTGATAGAGTCCAATATTTTGGCTTGTATTTCTTCTTAGGTTAATATTTTTTGTTGCAAACCTTAAGGAAGGTTTGTGGATGTTTAGACCACCTTATTCTATACTTTTAGCCTCCAATGATAATTTATGTGTGAGTTAGAAGCTTCTATGTATCGGTTTTTGGGTTAATGGCCGACTTGCTTGGATAATCCTTATGCAGATTATGTGGAATGATCTTAGTGATTGTTTTTGTCATCCAAGTTTTTTGTTTAGCAATCTTAGTAACATGTAATCAATTATTTTGGTTTGCATTAGTATTTAGGTTTAGATCTAGTTGACAGTTTGTACACACTTCATACAGTGCAAGTTTTCTTTAGCCGACATGAAATTTGTTGGTATCCTAGATGGGGTTTACACTACAAGAAGCATTAACCAAGTTTATTCTTCAAATTATCTATGGAGAATCCAACTCCAATTATCAATATATTATAGGACTTGGACCAACTATGACAAGGATCTGCAAAACCCAGGAGGGTGATCCCTTAACGAATTTATGATCTCTATGTCATACTCACAAGTTCACTAAAACAAAGCAGACAATCTCAAATACAGGTTCAACAACAGGGAGAATGCCCAAGGATGGAAAATCCTTCAGTGATCCTTAACCTAATTGGAGAATGAGATGGATATGCGTGCAATAAACATACATAAATTAAAATGTATTATGATAATCAACATTTATGTAACAAATACAGACAAAATGAGCACAAACTGATTGTGAAGGCTTTGAACAAGCTATGACCAGTGCCTTATTCCATTAGGCAATTAAATTCATGAAATAAAAATTGAATTACAACATAAATTATCTGATAGCATACTGATCTAAGAATAAATTGCCTTACAATACGTCTCAACTATGATCCAAGCTCAAATTACTTATTAAAATCCCTGTACAACCCTACCACTTTGCAATTTCATTTAAGCATTTTAATTGATCCCTTAGATCAAAGCATAAAAACAAATCACATACATCACAACAATGCACTGAAAGAAAGAAACCCTTGATTCACTTTCATTCAAAAGATAGTAGAATCATACACTAGAGAGAAATAAACTTGAATTCTATTTCATTTATTCAAATGCTATATCTATCATAAAACAATATAAATTTTAGTCTTTTGAAACCTGCATAAAATATGACATAAGATTCATTCTATTTTGCTGTGTAAAAGACTTACAATTTTCTCTTTTTCACCTAAGACCTACTACAAGGGACCTATGACTCTAACCTAGCAAAACTCAGTACAGAAATCAAATTCTGAACCTTGTCTCATGGCCTCGAATTTCCTTTTATTAAAAATAAGGGAGCAAAAAGTTGTGGGCCAGAGGAGACACCTGTCACTCAAAAATGACTGGTTATCCATAATTTTGTTACAAAATATTTCCCTTGAGGAATGTCACAACCAAGACCAAATGTTTGCAACTGATTCATCTTGACACTTTATGCACTTTTTCTATTTTTGTTGTTGTTGATGAAGATCTGATATGAGGCTGCCTTCATGTTGCTCATGTCCAAAAAGTAACTGCTGGAAAGAAACAAAACTTCTTGCCAGACTATCACATCACACAGTTAGCTAACTAACTATTTGTTGTCCTTATTTATCCTTTAAGTAAGTATTACTCTATTCACCATATTCTTCATTTTATGGCCATTTGAAATTCCTAACCCCATCATCTTTTTCTCTGTATTGAGTATACTTAACTACCACTTGATTTGCATCTCTTTCAAAAGATTCAAAAAATGTTCTTGTACATATTATCTTGTCCATGCTATCCTCTAGCATGCCAATGTCTAGATCTTCACAAATTAAGTCCACTTGAGTGTTGATGACTCTTCTTTCCAAAATTGTAAAGGCTTAATTTCCCCACTTTCATTCCCAATACCTGGGAGAAGTGTTTCATTTAGCTCACTGAAACTTCTCATCAACTCCCTTATTTTCCTTTCTATATTTTCTAGCAGCATCTAGGCTTCCTGCATTGATTTTACCAACAAATAGGTTGGCTAAAGTGTAGGTGGCCTCTTAGCATAGTACTTCGAATCCATTGACATTATTCTAAGCTCATTTTCCTTTTGTAACCACTTTGTAAACAAAGGGATTGCAATTTCCTTATCTCTGTCAAAACGTTGAATAACATTCAACAATAAAGAACATAAAGAATAAATGTTATTTAATCTACTGTCCACCTTCTCATTCAAATAAGTTAGCATTGAGCTAACTATCTCTCTTTTCTTAATGGAAGATTGATCTTTTGACTCCTTTAGCTTGTTTTGTAACTCACTAATTTTCTCCAAGATTTGGGCTCTTGTAAGATCAATTGATCTAGTGGGATTAGTGTCTTCATCAACATATGGCACTAATGGCATGATTGGAATATCAATCTCACAATCAAATTAAATTGTTGCATCTATATGCGAGATAGGTGGAGACCTAGATGTTGATGGGACTGATGAAATTGTAGGAACTGAAGAGGATGATCCTATCCGTTTTTGCTCGAGAAGCTAAACTTTAGTCTGTAGATCCGCACACCTCTATTGAACTGCATTATAATCATTGAAAAGATTCTCAAACTTCCTCATTAGTTCCTCCTTTTCTATAGCCTCCATTTTTTAAGTTTCATGGGCTAATTTGGCCACTTCAACAACTAACTTTGATGCCTAAACATTTGAAGTATCAGCGGCTCTTTTTATAATGAGGGTTCCCTTGAAGTTTGGATTTATATAATTGATATCATACCTCTCAGGCCCTTGTTCTAGTGCCCATATTGCCAAGGTTACATAATCATCTACAAATTTTGATCCTTTCAGTACCAACCTTGCTTATTCTTCTGAACTTAATTGTTGATCTTTTGATTTCCTAATTGCATCAAAAGCCACTACATCAGTTATGTCCCATTCTAGAAAAATTAAAACTTTGGCCTAATTTATGATCATCATGCCTACATTTGTAGTGGTTCTTTTGAATTCTTCCATCATTTCTTTCTTGACCTCTTCCAGATTCTCTTAATCACACCTATTTGGCCTTTGGTCCTTTCTCTCATTGCTTCTCCTCTTATACTCCTCTATCTTTACTTTCCATACAAGTTGTAGGAAGGTGAGGCTTCTTACAAAGGCTTCATCCTCAAGAAATCTATCACATGCCTCTTTCCTAGCTTCTCTAAAGGCTCTACCCTAAATATCTTGAGGAGTGAGCTCTAGCTCCAAAGTGGGAGGCACAGGAGGAATACCAATCTACATATCTATTTTTGCAACTACAATGGTATCCTCCTCCTGTTGCTCTTCCATATGTTGCTCCTCTCTTTATTTTTCAACCTACCTTGGAGGTGAAAGATGCACATGTGGTGGTGAAAGAATTTTTTCTGATTCTTCGAGATCAATGATCTTGACCCCTCTAGAATTTTTTACTTGTACCTTTGGGTTTGGCTCTATTTTCATTATCTTCTTTTTCTTCCTCCTGACTACCTTTTCACTATCATTGCCACTCCCATCTTCACTACTTGTTTCTTCCCTTATCCTCTTTATTACAACACCACCTTTTGGAAGAGGCACAAAGATAGGTCTACTTTCTTCTGTCCCATTTATTCTATGAGGTGGAGGAGGAGGTGAACCTGGTTGTGTCATTCTCATCTGATGAATTAGGGTTGCTTTAGCTGATGTGATGGGTGTAGACTGTTGTATATTTTTTCTCTCAGCTTGTCGATCGCAAACTTCCTCAAGTCTGGTTTTCTTCTCTGTCAGCACAAGAATTAGTTCATCAAAATTGTTCATGACAAAATCAACTTTGGCATATAATGGAGTGAATTTTTTTACTGGATCATAATTGGGATCCATTTTCTGTACTATAGCCCATATCTTCCTAAAAGCTATCGATTTCTCCTTCCTCCAATCCCGAGTCATGAAATCAACTTCATTTCTTATTATATCCTCAGGGAAATTGTACTCATGGGGAAATGGGCCTCCTTTTATTCTTTCCCTCAAAAATATTGTAAAATCCCTCCAAGTCACTATGTGTGACTATGCTAACCTCTAAATGATAAGGTGCAAAAATCTTGTCAAAATGTACATATCCCTCTTTTATAATTACAAAGTATGGATTGATAGCATAATCGGGTAAAATAGTCCCTTTGCCTCTACCTTTCAACTCCTTATCATGTATACAACCTATTTTCCATATTACTTCAACAAAACCTAACCTTAAAGGAACATTAAAAGGCAATACATGTGGTTGACTAGGGAACCCATAGACTCTGATAACTATACTAACAAGATATAGGATAATATCCCCCCAATTGTGCTCAATTTTCAAAAGTAGTAGCCTTTCCTTTGGTCTTATAAAATCATGCAGCTATGTGGGGATACTTGGTGGATTTAATGTTAATCTTTGCCTAAATCTAGAAGCAAAACCATTATCAAACCTCACAAAAATGGCTTCCTTCATGTCCCAAGACATGTCCATAATACATAGTTGCACTAGTACCTCAATATTATCAATTGTTCTCTTAAGATTCATGGTACCTTCAAAATAATCTGCATTTCTATATAAAAATATGTACATTAACAATGAGTACCAATATGAGTGAGTACTAAATACATCATTCTTAATATCTTACAACCCTTCATGAATATTTTCTTCAAGGTACGGGGCAAAGTCAAAAACCACTGTAGTACATAAGTATACAATATCTATATAAATTAATTATTATTGACATTCTTAATTACTTCGAATGGTTTGTTGAAAGGTTCAATTTTGGATAGCAACAATAGTCGACAATGGTTGACTTCCACAAATTGTACCTACTAATTGTTTTATTAAGTGTAAAAATCTGGTTACAAATAAAAGTTCAGTAGTATTACAATTAATGAACGAACATATTTAATAGTTGTAAAATTACCCTCTAAAATTTGCATTTCATCCATTGTTAATTGGTTCATATCAGTAGAGAAGGGCAATCGATGATGTCAACTATTCTCTTGATCGTCCAAAGCTACAATGACATATTTTTTAACATATGAAATAAGAGGAAGAATTATTACTATAAAAATAATAAAAATAAATGTACGTACTATGTTGTTCCCTGATAGTAGTCATTACTTCTTGTATGGCTATGCTAGAACAATTTAAGACCCTTTTTTCCTTTTTCTTTTTACCACCTATAGAAAGGAACTGGAATTGTTCATGCTTTTCAAATCTTTCATTCATTTCTTGTTGATTGTTATTACCTCTTCGATGAAGAGAATTGACATTTGTGTATTTTTCTTGGATTAAACCATGGTGATATTTGTCTCATGGGAAATGTCTTCTGAGCTAGGGATTGATGTAAGATTTGAAGATGAAGCAAGAGATGGATGGAAATCTCTTTTTAATCTTATAACACATTTAGTAAAAATACCACCTTACCTTTTCAAATTTAATTGAGGATGATTTTCCTTTTTGGAACTTTTAATGGCATTGAATAGATTACATTGGCTAGTGGGGTGCTTTTTCTCATTGACATAAACATATCTTATTTATTTATTGGACACTCCCTTAAGATGCATTTATTATGACACCCATGGTAGTAAATTAACAAAGGTTATATAGTTTTATTTTTAGCCTAAATTTTATCCAATGTGGTATTTAGTTAGACCAAAATGTTTGTTTTAAATTTAGGATTTCTTCCATTAGCGACCCTATTTCTATGTCGTCATTCACATGCTTAGAATTCCTAAACTCTCCCCTTGTCTTGAAATAATTTTTACAGAACTCTAATTTGTCAAGGAGGAAAATATTTGTTAGATGGTGCCCTTTCCCATAAGATTGAGGGATTGTCAAGATTCTTCTTCTAGACCTATTAGAAATGTTATTTTACATTAAATTTAAGGCTCAAAGAAATTCAAGATGATCTAGATTGGGGTTGTGATCCTCCTTCAATGATCTTTTCTATCTTTTTAATTAATATATCATTTATTTGTTTGTACCTAATATAAATAAATAATTAATTGATAATAATAATAATGATGCAATATTCCTCTAAAAGAACACAAGTTAGAATTCTTGTTAGTTATCATAAATCTCTTATAAATTTCTCTTTTATGTGCATACTTTCTTTATAATATGTATCATTGCTCTGATGGTATGATGAAAGAATAAGTATCCAGTAAATTACTGAGAGAGGGTGGGGGGGGGGATGAGTCAGTAAATTGAAAAACTGATACAAACTTTCCCAATCTCAATCTCAATCACACAAAGTAAACTTATCAATACAATATCTCTGTCAAGATAAAATATCATAAGTAAAACCGGTTGACTATTATAGCAACTTAACAGTAAACAATGTTAAACTTGAAAAAATCAAAATGCTCTATCATATGTCAATGCCTTATCAGAATAGTTAAGTAGTTAATCAAATCAATCATAAGATCATAACCAAAAAAACATTCACCACATGACACAAATATTTTTGATGTGGAAACCCAAATGGGAAAAACCCACGGTGAGATGAGACTCACAAGATAACTATCTGAACTCTTCTGAAGTTCGCCCTATTAGGAGCCAAGTTTGTTAAAGCTTTTACAAAAGTTCTGTTAAGAATCACCCAGTTAAGGGATTGACTACAAATGTCTTGTTAGAAGAAAGTACCCTGTTAGGAGTAACCTCGGGAGAGGATTTGAGAATCCAAGCTAATGGATCACTTTGTTAAAGGATTTAAGAAGTAACCAAGCTTGTTAGAGATTACCCGGTTAGGGGATTTCAATTCTTCTATAATTGTTAGAAGACAACAGGATTTGCTTGATCTGGCTGAATAGAACTACACTTTCTTGATCAAATCCTTTTAAGTTTCTATCTGCCTTTACTCAAACTACAGATTAATTAACTGGTTCGACAACCACACACTCAACTGATTTCTACCAACACCTATACAAAACAACTTCGTTGACCTTATAACAAATCAATTAGGTTGATAACACAGCAAAAACCTAATTCTCTCATAGAGATTACAAACAAATCGGTTCAAGTATGACCATTGCATTTACATAGCAATCTGTACACATTAATCAAGAAAAGTCCAATTGCTCCTTGATCACAGCTTCATCAGACTTAGTAACTCATCACATGCTTTGTGTAGATAGGAAATGTGGAAATCATCAAAGCAATGTTAACATTATTAGCCTAGTTCAATCACGAAAACTGAAATGCAATGATAACAATCCTAATTACATTCAATAGAGATACATGAAAAACAAGACATTCAATTCAAATGCAAACCATCATAAATGTGAAATGTCTCCTCAAGAATTCTCCATTGTCCTTCTTTCTCCTTCAAATTACTTTGTTTTGTGGATCTCACCTTCAAATGCATAAGTATAATATGAAAGCAAGATTGGCAAGACGAGACGACAACATAAGGTTACTAGAAGTGTGATTGATTTGACCAGGGATCAGGGACCTTGATTGAAGAAATTCATCCAATTTATAGACAAATTGGAGAAAAGACAAAATTAGCATGAATTTGATTCGAATGGAAATTTCAAATCAAGAATGACAAATATGACAAATTATGACAAATTTGCACTTTCTATGCAAGATTGATTGATTGTCAATTATGACAAAATTATGACAAATTTCTATGTCAAAATTAATTGATTGTCAATTATGACAAATTATGACAAATTGAAATGTCATTCCCATGAAATTAGGAGAAATATAGGAGAAAATTGAAAATTAGATGAATTAGAAATTAGGAAATTAGAAAATGAGGAAATTAGGAATTAAGTGAATTAATTAACAATTTTTCATTTATTAATTTAATTCACAAAAGAGGGAGGAATTAATTAGCCAATTAAATGAACATTTAATTGCGATGAGAAGACTTAGGATAAATAAACTATTTTACCTAGAGGGAGAAATGACAAACAAGGTTAAATGAATAAATCATGAAACCCTAGAAGATGAATTAGAAATGCAAGGATGACAATTAGGTCTTGACAAAAGATAATTGATGCAGGGTCGATTTGATCATGATTCAGACTGATAAAGGACCAATGTTGATAAATGATTAAAATTGGTTGACAAATTGACCAAGATTGACAAAGAGACCAAATTGATAAGTGCCAATTGACATGATTGAAGAGGACAAGGATCGATGACGAATCGATCGCAAAATGACAAAATTGGCAAGGACAAGGATCAACCAAAATCATGACTGAAGATTGTTATCGACAAGAGCAAATTTGAAAGCGAGACAAATGAAGAATGTAGAAGAAAGACTCGATGCTCGCAAATGATAAAGACCAAGTGCATGACATAGAACAAATGTTAATGTGATGCAAAAACCCTAAAATAAGGCAATGTGCAAATGTTAAAGTATGACTCCGCAAGCATTGACCATTTTTAGACATCTACACTTTGAATTGGATGCAGTACACTTTGCTCATTCCCTAGAGAAAAACACGCCAAAACAATTTGAACTTGTCTTCATATAATGATCACATGTGTCGTCATCATTACCGCTCAACATTAGATCATAAACCAACATAACCAATTCAACAACCTTAATTGGCTAGGGTTTAATAAAAACAACGGGTAGGTTTTACCAGTTACATTACATAGATAGGGTTTAACCTCTTATACCAGTTACAGGTTCAACACACAAACTTACATATCAGTTTACAATGTCTTCCACAAAGCTCTTCCTACCTGTTACAGGACAATATCATTAATATCATTACTGATTAATTGACATCAATGACAACATAACATGTCATTAATGCAATCTTCATGCAAATGCCAAAAATATCCCCCTTTGGTACTGATGGCAATACAAATATCAACGCCTGTTGATTATTGTTGTGATTGTGAATAGGAATCCTGGTTTACATTACCAAGTATTCAGTATGCTCTCCATGTATTTATCTTGTTAATGGTTTTCCTCCTCATAATCACATAATACTTCGCCCCGTTTGACAACAATGGCAAATTGAAAGTAAATCATGTAATTGCGAATGTCACTGTATAACAACAATAATCTGCAACTTAACGCTCCCCTTGTGGAATAGCTTCCACTACTACACCAATTCTTCTATAAAATTATGCAAGTGGTTCAGGGACTTATGCAATCAACATCATGCTCAACTAACCTCATGAAGGGTTACAACCCCTATTTTACTTCTAAGATACTCAAATGTAGTCTTAGGTAGAGGTTTGGTAAAAATATCTGCAAGTTGTTCCTTGGTAGAAACATGCTCTAAGATAACATCTTTGCTCTACACTTTTTCCCTCAAGAAATGATACTTCAATTCAATGTTCTTGGTTTGTGCATGTGAAACAAGATTCTTAGAAATATTTATGGCACTTGTATTACCACATAAAATCGTTATAGGTTTTGAAATATCCATCTTAAAACCTTCCAAAATGTGCCTCATCCAAATAGCCTGTGTGTAATTCATATAAGTTGCAACATACTCAGCTTCAACAATAGATTGTGAAGTACAACTCTGCTTCTTACTACTCAACCAAACAAGTCTTCCTCCAAGAAAGAATGCTCCACCAGTTGTGCTTTTCTAGTCATCAACATTTCCTGCCCAATCAACATCTTTGTACACCTTCAAATCAAAGTTTTCTCCATATGGATACCATAATCCATAGTCAACAGTGCCTTTCAGGTATCTAAAAATTATCTTGGTTGCTATCAGATGTGTCTCCTTGAGATTCTTATGGAATCTAGCAACTATGCCAACCGCATGGGCTATATCTGTGTTCTGTGAACAACATTGACCTGCATTCTTTCTCATCAATAGACTTAGATTCATCTTTCTTAGAAAATTGAAAATTAGATGAATTAGAAATTAGGAAATTAGAAAATGAGGAAATTAGGAATTAAGTGAATTAATTAACAATTTTTCATTTATTAATTTAATTCACAAAAGAGGGAGGAATTAATTAGCCAATTAAATGAACATTTAATTCCGATGAGAAGACTTAGGATAAATAAACTATTTAACCTAGAGGGAGAAATGACAAACAAGGTTAAATGAGTAAATCATGAAACCCTAGAAGATGAATTAGAAATGCAAGGATGACAATTAGGTCTTGACAAAAGATAATTGATGTAGGGTCGATTTGATCATGATTCAGACTGACAAAGGACCAATGTTGATAAATGATTAAAATTGGTTGACAAATTGACCAAGACTGACAAAGAGACCAAATTGATAAGCGCCAATTGACATGATTGAAGAGGACAAGGATCGATGACGAATCGATCGCAAAATGACAAAATTGGCAAGGACAAGGATCGACCAAAATCATGACTGAAGATTGTTATCGACAAGACCAAATTCAAAAGCGAGACAAATGAAGAATGCAGAAGAAAAACTCGATGCTGGAAAATGATAAAGACCAAGTGCGCGACATAGAAGAAATGTTAATGTGACGCAAAAACCCTAAAATAAGGCAATGCGTAAATGTTAAAGTATGACTCCGCAAGCATTGACCATTTTTAGACATCTACATTTTGCCCCTCTTTGAGACAATGTGATTTCAAGCGTTGTTTCAAAGAACAATAATGAAATGCCCCAGACAATAATAATGACATATGCATGCCCCCTCGAGGAATTGGCCAGAAAAAATGCAAAAAGAGGCCAAGTGATCGATAAGAATGACAGAAGATGATAGGTTCGAACGGACTGCCAAGACTGACGGAAGAAATGTTTGTAAGAAGAAATTAAACAGAGGACAGTTAGAGATGAAGGAAAACTTGCTTTCACAAATGCACATAAGTAGGTGAGAACCTTTATTTAATGTAGCAAAGAGGATGTAGAGCATCATGGCATTGAAGGCCAGAGCTGAAATGCAACCTCTACTGCAAAAGACAGACACATCGCACACAAGGAATAAGTGAAGCATCCTAGGGTGCATACATCAAGGGTCAAGGTATGTGTGGCGTTCACAAAGAGAAGGTACTTATCACAGACACCCAATGATATAGTTGCCCCAGTTTGTGACAAACATTCCACAAACAACAAACACCACAAAAAAGGACCATGAACCATCCCAGTCACTCTAAATCACTCAGGGACATCATCGAGCGATATAGGAACATGATCAAAGATAAATCAATAAATGATAAGACTCGCTAATTCCAACAAGTCAAACAAACATCTTGATCTTCATTGTCAAAAGTTGAAAGTTTTGATAGGACGATCATGTTGTCTGGTTTCAAGACATGCAGTACCCTGTCTTAGACAGGACACAATCTAGTTTCGAGTATACCACACCCTGTATAAGACCCATGATAGTGTGCCAAGGACCAATCATATTGATGTTGACGTTTGATTGAGAAGACAATTGTGATCAGTTTGAATGTCTGGTTTGATTGAAAAAGTTCATCTGTGAATGCATGATTTGTAGTAAAGCGTAGTGTGTGATTGAGTGTCGTTGGATGTATGCTCAATGATCTGTCTATGTGCAGAGGGTACCATTTATTGACAAAATGCAAAATGCCAAAGAAATTGTTGTTTTTGGATTTTGATGTTTTGAAATTTTTTTGTTCATTTTTTTCAGAACTTTATTTGACTTTTTAGGGATTTATTTCAGGACAGTTTTTTGATTTTTTTTGGATTATTTCAGAACATTTTTCAATTTTTATGATTTTTTTTAGGACATTTTTCAATTTTTTTTGGATTATTTCAGAACATTTTTCAATTTTTATGATTTTTTTCAGGACATTTTTCAATTTTTATGATTTTTTTTTTTTTTAGGACATTATTCAATTTTTTATGATTTTGCCCCTAGTGTCTAGCAAGGCAAGGAATATGACAGGTAAATAAATAGGCTTTCTGAAATGATGGTGGATAGAGGGAAGACAAAGGCCTTTTATCATGGAGACAATGCAGATGCAATTTTCAAGGGCTATGGCATGATGGGACAAGAGATTGGATATGAGAATGTAAAGTAGGAACATGGCATGAGGAACATGTCAAGAGGTTTTTGAAACCATGTTTAAATTTTGCATCCTTATGTCAGATCAAGATCAAGGAATGAAAAAGAGTGTATGGATAGTGATAAGATATGGATAGGATAAGAAAGACCAAGAATGGATAAGGGACATGGACTGAGGGTCGGGGTAGGCTAAGGGATAGTGGCAGAAAGTTGCAATAAGACAGGGAAGATGGATGAAAGGTTGTAATTAGCAAATGGATAAATGACCAAAAGCTATGATAGACTAAAAGCTGCAAACAAGATGCATGATGCTCATGATGATCCTTAGCCTTGTCAAGATCAAAGGTGGAAATGGGGATATGGACATGAGGGACAATAGGATATGAAGGGGTAATGACAGGGGTTCGATAGGATAATGGAACAATGAAGGACAAAAGGATATGATAGGATAAAACCTGCCCCCAAGTGTGGTGTGCAAGAAGTTCATAAATTATGCATGACGCCTGTTTGCCAGGTTTTCATCATGGTACTTGCCCAAGGCGCCTGTTTGCCAGGTTTTCACCAGTGGACGAATTATTTTTGCTTTACTTATTTTTTTCTTTTTCTTTTTTTTTTCTCACTTTTTTTTTTTTTGATTGACTTTTTCAATAGAAGATGGACAAATGATAGGGGATGGAAGAAGGACTCAAGCGTCTTTTTGTTTGGATAGTAGCCTTGAAAAAAATGGACCATGACCTTTAAAAGTATGCTCAAAGACGTTGGTAGGATAAGGATATGGAATAAGAGATGAAACTAAGGCAAGGATTTATGCAAAGGATCGGATCAAAGGGATCGAAGGATGGAAGTATGCATTGGATAATGGATAGGGTATTGGAAGAATTGGGCTTCATTGGATGGAAATGAAGGCAAGATCAACATTGGCACACACCTTGAGGGGTGATGGACTAATGGAGGAAAAATGGATCTCAGATTGTGAGATTTGGATGGAGGAATAGCTTGGGATTTTGGGACATAAGGGCCCAAAATGGATGAAGAAGGTGATGGAGGAACAAATTTGAGAGGGTTGGATGGAGGAATATCAATTTTGGATGCCAAGTTGGATTTTTCTTTTTGTGCTTCAAGAAGCTACTTAGGGATCCACATGGTTTTTGATTTTTCATGCTTTTGTGGTTCCTTGGAGTGCATTGCTTGCACAAGGGATTTAGGAACCCATATATATTTTGACTTTGCTTTAATTTGCTCAGTGGGCCTTTGTGGCCTTTTGGATATTTCTTTTTCTTTATAGATCATATTGTTCTTTGTTTTGACATGTCAATTATATTGGACATGTTGATCCTTGAATACATGTGGATTGCTAGACTTATGGCGTTTATACTTGGCATCCAAATTGCTTGGAGGGGGAAAGGAATGCATGGATGGATATGAATGAAATGGAGTTCTTTTGGATGGATGAAATTTACTCAAGGATGTGTGCCTTTGCTAACCTTGCATAGAGGATGAAGGGATATAAGGACCTAACATGGATGGAAGGGATGATGGGGAAGGGATATGTTTGGATTGTGATGGAGGGATACCAACGTCTTGAGAGTGAGTTGTGTAGACATGACCCTTAAGATCTTCTTTGATATGGAGGGATTCTTTCTCATGAAGGTCTACTCCTTTGCCTTTATGAATATCTTGACTTGTAGGATACTCTTTTCTTTGGGAAGAAGATGTGAGTCCATTATGAGGTGGATATGATATGAGAGAAATAATGAGATCTTGAAGTGGATCAGATTGCACCAAAGTGGAAGAACCCATTATGCATGTCGAGGGTTCATGAACATCTTGCACTGGCACATTAGAATCATGAGGGAGATTAGGATCATGAGGGGGACTAGGATTGTGTAGTGGACATGGTTCAATGATAGGCTCTTCAAGAGATGGAATGGGAGAAATAATGGGATCATCAAAAGGAATGAGATCTTGGAGTGTATATGGAGCATTAAGACAAGGAGATGGAGGAACAAAAGGATCTTGTGGAGGATCTGAAGGAAGAATTTGATCTTGACAAGGAGGAAGATCATTGGAATCCTCTTTAAAGGTGCTTTGCTCTTGACTTTCAATGGGATCATCGGAAAGGATGGAAGGGATATCTTGAATGTCAATGGGATTTGAAAGGACATTTTTTTCATGAAATGGAAGGGGATCATTTGGGATTGGATGGACTGGGATATCTTGATCTTTCTTGGGGAAGGGAGTGTCAATAGGGCTTTGGATAGGATGGACAAGAATAGGGGAATCATCGTGAGTGTCTGGGGAAATGGGATCTTGGTCAACAATTGGATGGGATGATAAGGTTTCAAGATCTTGATCTTGATTTTCTTTAGGACACGTTTCTTCATGCTCTAAATTATCCTCTTGACATGGGGTTGGACTTTGGATATGCATGGAGGATTCTGACAAGGAATCAATGTTTTGGTATGAAGGAAATGTACTTTGAACATTTGTGATGGATTTTGGCAAGGAATCAATGCTTGAACATGAGGAAGAGGGACTTCGAATGGGGTCCTCTAAAACAAGTAATGGCAATAAAGTGCATGGTGGCATTGGGTCTTGTATTTCTGAAACATGACAAGGATGTGCATCATGAATTGGATTATCTTGGCAATCAATTATGGATAGCCCTTGGGTAATTGCGTCCTTGGGTGTATTATTTGATGAGGACAATATGGAAGGTTCTTGTGAAACTTCGAAAGGTGTAGGGATAGATGCCACTGGAGAGTCAATTTGTTTGCGGGGGGATGAGGCATTGCTAGACATAAGTGTATTATCTTGATCTTCCTCAAAGAACTCACTTGGTAGTTTCCTTAAGATCATTGCAATAAAGCCACCTTTCTTTCGAGGTTTTGACATGGTTGTATCTAGAATTTGAACTTGTTTTGCAAGGAGTTGGTTCTGATCTGATGTCATGTTTTGATATTGGACTTGGTTCAATTGTTCTGACATGTTTGAAACTTGGGTTGGTGTGTGCTGCAAGTTTTGTTTTTGAATGTTTGGTTGTGGTTGTTGACATTGATATGTTGATTGAACTTGTTGATATTCCACCATTGGTTGAACTATTTGTGGACATTGTATAGTTGGTTGGAAATATTGTTGAACTTGGACCATTGGTTGTGTTGGTTGTATATGTTGGACCATTGGTTGTGTCTGTTGGAAATGTTGGAGTTGTTGAACAATTGCTTGTGATGGTTGAAAATCTGATTGATAGTAAACACCTTCTTATTCTTGTTGTGGAGGCACATAATGCTATTGTCTCTTTTCTTGAAATTGTTTCATCATCTCTATTTGTGAGAGGAGAGCTGGTATGTCTAACCGTTCAAGAAGAGATCTTACATCAATTGGCTCAATCTTTGGATTTTGACCTAGAAATTTTTGAAACATTTTGGACATTTGTGATCTATTCTTCTCAATGTTTTTCACTCTTTGTTCCAATATCTCCTCTTCTTGAGCTAGTTTCTCCTCTAGTTTTTGTATTTGGAGACTTGTTTCATCATAAAAAGTTTGATCAATGTTGCTTTGTTGTTGGGTTGGATAGAATTGTGATTGCATTGGATTAAAATTCGATTGCATTGTCGGTTGATACGTCAAACTTTGTTGCATCATTGGTGCTTGGAACCTTGTTTCAATAGACATGTCACTATGCAAATGGAATTTTTAAAGGATGATGTATGATATGCAACTAAATGCAACCTAAATAGATGAAAATGTAATCTATGGCAAGAATGCAAGCTATGCTTTTGTTGTTTTTCAAGATTTTGACAAACTTTTTGGAATGCAAATCTAAAAAGAGACCCTTAGGAAATTGAAATGATGTCTAGACCTCAAAGGACAAAAGGACAAAATGACAATGTCTCCCCTATATGCTTGGATACTAAGCTAGGTTTGACCAAATGACATGGATGACAAAAAGACAAAAGTTTGATAAGGTCTAGACTTCCTAACAATAACTTTAGGGTTTATTCAAAGATTTGGATTACTCAAGTATGACAAAACCTAGTTTTGACACTATATGCAAAGGGAAAATTACTATGCAAATGACCCTAATATGATATGATAATGACCTAAGCTTGATGAAGAGACCTAGGGTATGCAAATGTGACCTAATGTATGACAATGTCAACCTAAGGCAAAACCTAAGATTGAACTATGAAATGGTATAAACTTAACCTTGGTAGTTGACAATGAATTTGCAAAATACAAACCTAGGATGAACCTAAATCTAAGTGACATGAATGTTGAGACAAGATTTTGAAAAATGTTTGACAACCATGTTTGAAGGTGTTTTGAACTTTGTTGAATGAAATACTCTTGTGTTTAACCTTGTTTTGAATCAATTTGTCTTGTTTTTGAAATGACACAACTCAACTTTTTGACAAGCAAAGAAGACAAGATATTTTAACTTAGACTCAAGACAATCATGCTCATTCACATATTTCTTATGGTAGGTAAGGACAATAGGTACTTGAGAGGTAGACTCATTATGAGATTCAAGGAGAATACATAGATGCTTGACCCCACGGGCTCCCCTCCATGGCACTCACTTCTCAGGGCAGCCAAGCATCAGTCCCCATGGAAATCTCCCCATGGCGAACTTAATATCTCTTCCAAGTATCCGAACTCCTCCTTCTCAAGCAACTAGAAGGATTTTTGGCCTCTAAATACAAGGTGTTAAATAAGGATTTCTGTTAAGCGCTACTCCTTGGTGTCACGCAAGCGTGATTGAGACATAGGCCCACCAAGATACCAAACAAATGTAGTCGCGCAAGAATGATTTAGACCGTGAGGCCCTACTTAGATGTTGATATGAGAAAGAGTCCAAGGGTCATCACTTCCCAAGTAACTACAAGTCCCACATAACCCTTCCTTCAAAGCTTTCGCCCGTCAGGTATTTATTTATAGTGAGTTAGAATGCCAAGGTATTCTAGCTATACTCACTTTGGGTCATTCCCTTCTCATGATTGTCACTTGCTTGCAAAAGAAAGCAAATGGTCGGGAAGGCAGGCCCTCTAAAGGTAACAAACAATCTGAACCAAGAGAATGGTATCGAAGATCTGGATTTCTGATCACCCTAAGAAGGATGAGAGCATACTCTCCTACTCCAATATCAAACTCAACAATCAAAGCAAACACACATTCATTCCTTCCTATTTAGAAATCATACTAGGTGCCTAGATATGAATTACAAACACAAAGTTTAGTTGGAGTCAAAGGCAACTTGCAAAACCACCAAGTCAGAAGTTTAATTTGCTTGATCTTTGACTAGCAAACCTACATAAACTTCATTAGTAGTTTCATCTTTGTCTTTGCCATGCATAATGCCAAGGTGCTGCACAAAGAATCAGTACCAAAAAACCAAAAAGCAGAAACAGAATGCAAAACAAAACAATTTGCAAGTAAAAAACACTTCTTTTTACCTCTGTTTCTGGCCCTACACAGGCGCAGAATGTCTCACACAAGCGCAGAATGCAGTAACACAGGTGCAGATTGTCCTTGACATAGGCACAAAATGCTTGACATAGGCATAGATTGCTTCACACAGGCACAGAAGTTCTCAGAAAACCCTGCATTACCCTATTTCTTGGGTTTTTCACTTGCAAATCAACTCAAAAGCACTCAAAAGCATGATTAGGGGGTTAGTTCACATCGGGTTCACCAATTTATGTAGATAGGAAATGTGGAAATCATCAAAGAAATGTTAACATTATTAGCCTAGTTCAATCACGAAAAGTGAAATGCAATGATAACAATCCTAATTACATTCAATAGAGATACATGAAAAACAAGACATTCAATTCAAATGCAAACCATCATAAATGTGAAATGTCTCATCAAGAATTCTCCATTGTCCTTCTTTCTCCTTCAAATTACTTTGTTTTGTGGATCTCACCTTCAAGTCCATAAGTATAATATGAAAGCAAGATTGACAAGACGAGACGATAGCATAAGGTTACTAGAAGCGTGATTGATTTGACTAGGGATCAGGGACCTTGATTGAAGAAATTCATCCAGTTTATAGACAAATTGGAGAAAAGACAAAATTAGCATGAATTTGATTCGAATGGAAATTTCAAATCAAGAATGACAAATATGACAAATTATGACAAATTTGCACTTTCTATGCAAGATTGATTGATTGTCAATTATGACAAAATTATGACAAATTTCTATGTCAAAATTGATTGATTGTCAATTATGACAAATTATGACAAATTGAAATGTCATTCCCATGAAATTAGGAGAAATATAGGAGAAAATTGAAAATTAGATGAATTAGAAATTAGGAAATTAGAAAATGAGGAAATTAGGAATTAAGTGAATTAATTAACAATTTTTCATTTATTAATTTAATTCACAAAAGAGGGAGGAATTAATTAGCCAATTAAATGAACATTTAATTGCGATGAGAAGACTTAGGATAAATAAACTATTTAACCTAGAGGGAGAAATGACAAACAAGGTTAAATGAATAAATCATGAAACCCTAGAAGATGAATTAGAAATGCAAGGATGACAATTAGGTCTTGATAAAAGATAATTGATGCAAGGTCGATTTGATCATGATTCAGACTAACAAAGGACCAATGTTGATAAATGATTAAAATTGGTTGACAAATTGACCAAGATTGACAAAGAGACCAAATTGATAAGCGCCAATTGACATGATTGAAGAGGACAAGGATCGATGACAAATCGATCGCAAAATGACAAAATTGGCAAGGACAAGGATCAACCAAAATCATGACTAAAGATTCTTATCGACAAGACCAAATTTGAAAGAGAGACAAATGAAGAATGCAGAAGAAAGACTCGGTGCTTGCAAATGATAAAGATCAAGTGCACGACATAGAAGAAATGTTAATGCGACGCAAAAACCCTAAAATAAGGCAATGCGCAAATGTTAAAGTATGACTCCGCAAGCATTGACCATTTTTAGACGTCTACACTTTGAATTGGATGCAGTACACTTTGCTCATTCCCTAGACAAAAACATGCCAAAACAATTTGAACTTGTCTTCATATAATGATCACATGTGTCGTCGTCATTACCGCTCAACATTAGATCATAAACCAACATAACCAATTCAACAACCTTAATTGGTTAGGGTTTAATAAAAACAATGGGTAGGGTTTACCAGTTACATTACATAGATAGGGTTTAACCTATTATACCAATTACCGGTTCAACTCACAAACTTACATATCGGTTTGCAATGTCTTCCACAAAGCTCTTCCTACCTGTTACAAGACAATATCATTAATATCATTACTGATTAATTGACATCAATGACAACATAACATATCATTAATGCAATCTTCATGCAAATGCCAAAAATATCCCCCTTTGGCATTGATGGCAATACAAATATCAACGCCTATTGATTATTGTTGTGATTGTGAATAGGAATCCTGGTTTACATTACCAAGTATTCACCATGCTCTCCATGTATTTATCTTGTTATTGGTTTTCCTCCTCATAATCACATAATACTTCGCCCCCTTTGACAACAATGCCAAATTGAAAGTAAATCATGTAATTGCAAATGTCACTGTATAACAACAATAATCTACAACTTAACGCTCCCCTTGTGGAATAGCTTCCACTACTACACCAATTCTTCTATAAAATTATGCAAGTGGTTCAGGTACTTATGCAATCAACATCATGCTCAACTAACCTCATGAAGGGTTACAACCCCTATTTTACTTCTAAGATACTCAAATGTAGTCTTAGGTAGAGGTTTGGTAAAAATATCTGCAAGTTGTTCCTTGGTAGAAACATGCTCTAAGATAACATCTTTGCTCTGCACTTTTTCCCTCAAGAAATGATACTTGAATTCAATGTGCTTGGTTTGTGCGTGTAAAACAAGATTCTTAGAAATATTTTTGGCACTTGTATTACCACATAAAATCGTTATAGGTTCTGAAATATCCATCTTAAAACCTTCCAAAATGTGCCTCATCCAAATAGCCTGTGTGTAATTCATATAAGTTGCAACATACTCAGCTTCAACAATAGATTATGAAGTACAACTTTGCTTCTTACTACTCAACGAAACAAGTCTTCCTCCAAGAAAGAATGCTCCACCGATTGTGCTTTTCCGGTCATCAACATTTCCTGCCCAATCAGCATCTTTGTACACCTTCAAATCAAAGTTTTCTCCATATGGATACCATAATCCATAGTCAACAGTGCCTTTCAGGTATCTAAAAATTATCTTGGTTGCTATCAGATGTGTCTCCTTGAGATTCTTATGGAATCTAGCAACTATGCCAACCGCATGGGCTATATCTGTGTTCTGTGAACAACATTGACTTGCATTCTTTCTCATCAATAGACTTAGATTCATCTTTCTTAGACAACTTACAACCTGTAACCATTGGTGTCCCAATTGGTTTACAGTCACTCATGCCAAATGTCTTCAAGACCTCTTTCACATACTTAGATTGTGCAATGAAAATACCATTCTTCATTTTTTTTGATTAATTAAAAATAGGTTTTTGAAAGGAACTTGAAACCTTCTTACAAAGTAGGAGAAAGATAAAGCATAAAAGAGGCAGAAAACAACAGTGCCTGATCACACACACATAGAATAGTTCCCAACTAAAACAAAAAGGGAACGCAATACAAAGGAAGCAACACTAGACAGCCAAAGGAAAGCACAAAGACAACACAAGGACAAATAAATGTTTCTGATTAGTTCTTCAGCATGAACCACCATTTGCTTCATATTGATTGCAGATTTTTTCATTTCTTGCAGCTCTTCTTCCTTGATATCAACCTGTTTCTGAGTGTTGGCCCTTGTTCTTTTTTCATTACCCTTCTTCTCCATCTGATCCTTATCACCCTCCTTGCCTTTAATCTGTCCAAATTTTTTAATCAGGATGTTAATATGGTCAATAGTGGCCTTAAGCATCTTGAAGTTTTTCTCAGCAATCCTCTTCACAATAAGCTCCATCCTATCCACTCTGTTGACCATATTGTTTAGGTTAGTATCCAGACCCTTAGCATCTTTGTTCCCTTCCAACTCCTTCATTTGCTATATCTGCAAGCCAGCGAAATTTTTTTTTCCCCAACTAAAGACATTTCAAACTCATTTTTTATTTCATCTGCAAAACTATTGCTCATGGCATCATTACCTCCTAATATGATATCATCAACCAATACTTCACTGACCAATTTTTCATCTCCTTTAGACTTGAGATATATATTACTATCATCACTAGTTCTTAGAAAGCCTATCTTCATGAGATGTGTATGAAAAATTTCATACCATGCTTTGGGTGCCTAGTTTAATCCATATAAAGTCTTATGCAATTTGCATACCAGGTCTTTTTCATTATTCAAAGAATAACCATCTTCCTGCTCTATGTTTACTTCTTCTTCCAATATCTAATTCAAAAATGAAAAATTAACATCCATCTGGTATACCTTGAACTTCTTATGAGCTACAAATGCAAGTAAACTTTTAACACCTTTTAGTCTTGCTACAGGTACAAAAAATTTTCCATAATCTTCTCCTTCTTCTTGTGCATAAACCTTGCAAACCAACCTAGCCTTATTGTGAACTACAACACCATCTTCATTCAACTTGTTTATGAATACCCATTTAATACCTATAACATTCTTATTTACCAGTCAGGGTACTAGGGTCCAAGTGTTGTTCTTCTCAATTTGATCCAATTCCTTTTTCGTAGCTTTAACGTAATGATCATCACCAAATGCCTCCTTAGAAGTTCTTGGTTCAATGGTGGAGATCATGCAAGAGTTCTCTTTTATTCTCCTCCTGGTTAGTACTCCAACATCCTTATTCCCAATAATCTATTCAAGACTGTGATTCAGTCTCACATATCTAAGAATAACATGATCATTATCTTCAGGTTCAACTTCATCATTATCATCATCTGAATTTATCTATTCCAGTTGAGCAAGTGCATCAGAATTTGCTTTGCCGATTTCAGATTTAACAGTTTCTAGTTCCAAAAATAAAATGTAATGATCTTCATCCTTCTTCTCCAAATTGATTTTCTTTGAAACTTCAGGACATTCATCCACTAGAACATCAGCACTCTCAATGATAAAACATTTGTAGGCCTTACTCTTGGTGGAATAGTCATGAACTATGCCTTCATCACTCTTAGCTTCAAATTTGCTAATGCAATCTTCTCTCTTAATAAAACTTTTGCTTCCAAATATCTTAAAATAGCTAACATGAGGTGATCTTCTTGATGAATAATGATGAACAGTAAATAGCCAACAGATACTAAGAGGGGGGGGTATATCAATATGGACAAAAAATTCTTCAACAACTTAAACTGCAAAGACTGCACTAACTGGTAAACAATATCACCAATCTAAATCAAGGCACTATCAGTAAAACACAGTATGACTGTAAATGATATAAATTGATAACATCTAGATCTTCTCAAAACCTAATATCTCATCTCATCTTCACCCATATTCTTAAGCAAGTAATACATCAAAAATACAATGACCATTGGATCAGCTTGCAAAACCGCTGAACAAAAAGCACTAAAACATCACATGAAAAAGCATCACACATAACACACTATTTTTTCACATGGAAACCCAACAAGGAAAAACCATGGTGGGGATGAATAACCACAAGTTGTTCTTGAACTCTTCTGAAGTTCACTCTATTAGGAGCCTAGTCCGGTTAAATACTTTACAATTGATTCTACTAGGAACCAATCCTGCTAGGGATCACACGGTTAAGGGATGGCTAAATACCCGGTTAGAGGTTAAAACCATGTTAAAGGTTACCTTATAAGAGGATTTGCAAAACTCAATAATTTTGAGTCACCTTATTAAAGGATTTGCAAGAGGCCTGTTAAAGCTACCTGGTAAAGGGATTTGCTATCTGCTGAAATGGTTAGAAGTCAACGGGTAATATACTAATCTGACAACAACACTTAATACCAAGGTAGATCCACTTCAGTTTCTTTACATCTGCAATCACACTCTGCAAATCTCTACTTACTCCTTTGGTCTGGCAAGAATCATCTCATATACATTCATTTGCCAATAACTTCAAATTAAAATTATCATCGACCTTATAGACAACAATTAGGTCGATGGCCAAAACCTAAAACCCTAAGAATCTAGGTTAACAATATAGTCGGTCCAATCCTGGCCATTTAAACAAATTACAAAGGGTAAAACAATCTTGAACAAATCTCAAGACGTTCTCCATCGTCCATTCTTCATGGCTTCTGGAAGCTGATAACCCATCAAGCGCTCTCCACCATTTACTAAGATTTTGCACATTCTTGAGGTAGATAGAATCAATCTTCTTCATGCAAGATCCTCAAGGAGATCCTTCATGCATACAAGGTTGATGTGGCAACGTGATCTAATCTTCATTTCAATGCTAACTCATCATAGGATGTCTTCGGTCGAATCAAACAGACTTGGAATGCATCAACTAGAAACCCTGAAGTTGAGACTACCAACCGGTAGTCATATAAAATGAAACCCCGATACAAAATTTTCATATACCAGTTCACATTCCAACATACCGATTCACTTTTTACTTATACCGGTTCATACCATCATACCAGTTCACTTTCCAGTTTGCTTACTTCAATATACCAGTTCATACTTCAGCATATCGACATCAATGACAACATACAATCCAATCACTTCATCAAACTCTACACATATGCCAACAATCTCCCCCTTTGGCATTGATGGCAATACACAAAGTTATCTCTACATCTTCTTCCATATTATATGTCTTCAATACTACAGATATCTTCTCTACTTCACATCTTCTCCCCCTTTGACAACAATGCTAAAGTGGAGGCACAAACATCCATGATCTACTATGCTGCTCCCCCTGAGGAGTAGCATTCTTCAACACATCAATCATAAAAAGATTTGACAATGCAATACCTGACTAATGTGGAGAACATACCTTTAGTTCACCTCTTGAAGGGGCAACACCCCTAATTCACCTATTAAATAGGTAAATGTAGCCTTCGGTAGAGGCTTGGTGAATATATCTCCTACAAACTCTTTACTGGAAATGTTCCAATACAACCTCTTTGTTCTGAACTTTCTCCCTCAAGAAATGATACTTGAGCTCAAAGTGCTTGGTTCTAGCATGCAATACCAGATTCTTGGAAATATTAATTGCACTTGTGTTATCACAAAATATACTCACTAGTTTAGATACAGGGACTTTGAAACCACTTAGTACATGCTTCATCCAAATTGTTTGAGTGCAGTTCATAAATGCTACTACATATTCTACTTCTGTTGTGGACTGAGAGATACAACTCTGCTTCTTTTTCATCCATGAGACTAGTCTACCACCGAGAAAGAATGCACCACTGCTTGTGCTCTTCCAGTCGTCCACATTACTAGCCCAATCGGTATCAGTAAACACTTTGAGATTGAAATGATTATTGTATGGATACCACAATCCATAATAGTTCCCTTTAGATATCTAAGAGTCTGCTTGACTGCTACCAAGTGGGATTCTCTTGGACTTTTCTAGAAATGTGCAACAATGCCCACTGCATGTGCAATGTCCAGTCTGTTGTGTACTACATAGTGCAACTTACCAATCATTGACCAATATTCCTTCTCATTCACCAATGTTGAGTCATCTTCTTTTGACAATTTACAACCGGTCATCATCGGTGTACCAACCAATTTGCTGTCTTCCATGCCAAAGGTCTTCAACACCTCTTTGACATACTTGGACTGAGTAATAAAGATACCATATTTCATTTGTTGACTTTGTAGTCCAATGAAGAACTTAATCTCTCCAGTTAGTGACATCTTGAATTCCTTCTTCATTTCATCTGCAAACGCATGGCTCATCTTGTCATCTCCACCAAAAATTTTGTCATCAATAAACACTTCATAGATCAGAATTTGATCTCCTTTTGTCTTCGAATAGATATTGCTATCTTCACTTATTCTTTGAAATCCAATCTTCACAAGATGGGAGTGTAAACATTCATACCATGCTCTAGGTTCTTGCTTCAATCCATACAAGGCTTTATGTAGCCTACACACCATATCACTATCTTCTGATAGGGAAAACCCATCTGGTTGCTCTATATACACTTACTCTTCGAGTATTCCATTCAGGA
Source organism: Cryptomeria japonica (assembly GCF_030272615.1). NCBI lineage: Eukaryota > Viridiplantae > Streptophyta > Pinopsida > Cupressales > Cupressaceae > Cryptomeria > Cryptomeria japonica. The sequence goes on along the minus strand of NC_081413.1, from coordinate 409,800,940 downwards.
ATGCAGATTTCACATCCATCTGATACACTTTTAATCCTTGAAGGTTGCATATGTAAGTAGCATTCGAACTCCTTCCAATATAGCTACTAGAGAAAAGGTTTCTCCATATTCTTCTCCTTCTTCTTGAGCATATCCCTTACATACCAATCTTGCTTTCTTTCTTACCACTGTGCCATCTCAATTTAGCTTGTTTCTAAAAACCCATTTGGTGCCAATAACATTTTTGTGCTCAGTTCTAGGTACCAAAGACCATGTACCATTCTTTTCTATCTGGTCAAGTTCCTCTTCCATAGCCTTAATCGAGTCTTCATCTTTGTGTGCCTCTTTAAATGTTTTGGGCTCAAATTCAGAAATCATGCAAGAATTCTCTCTGACCTTTCTTCTTGTAAGTATTCCTACATCCGTATCCCCTATGATCTGCTTTGGATCATGATGCAACTTTACACACCTAGGAATGATCTTAACTAATTCCTCTTGCTTTTCCTCTTCATCCTCATCTTCATCAGTATCTACTAGTGGAGGAGCACTATTACTTGTACTTGGTTGTTTTGCAACTGGTTCCCAGAAGGTTACATCTGGTTCATCTACTGCTCACTCGCTGCTGGTTTCCTCAGGTTTCTCAGAGGTTTCATCAACTCTAATATTGATACTTTCAACAATTCTCTGAGTCCTATTGTTAAAACACTTGAGAGATTTTCTCTTGGTGGAATACCCTAGGAATATTCCCTCATCACATTTTGCATCAAACTTGCTTTGGTATTCACTTCTCTTGATATAACACTTGCTACCAAACACTCTAAAGTACCTTACTACTGGAGTCTTACCGGTCTAATACTCATAAGGAGTTTTATCCTTACCTTTCTTGATGAGTACTCAGTTCATAGTGTAGACTGTAGTGCTCACTGCTTCTCTCCAAAAAGTGTGAGCAACCTTCCCTTGAATCAGCATCATTCTGGTAGCTTCAACTACAATCTGGTTGTTCCTTTCTACTAGGCCATTCTGCTATGGAGTCCGGGGGGTAGACAGTTGCCTCTTGATGTCATTCTCTTCACAGTATTGATTTCACCAGAAGTGAACTCACCTTCTTGGTCGGTTCTAAGGTGTTTACTCCTCTCACCGCTTTCCTTTTCAACTAGTTTTCTGAAGGCTTTAAACTTTCCAAAAGCTTCAAACTTGTCTTTCAAGAATGTGACCCACATCATTCTTGAGCAATCATCGGTAGGAATCATAAAGTACCTATCTCCCTGAACACTCCTAGTTTTCATAGGACCACACAAATCAGTGTGCACAAGATCAAGTAAATTATCTACTATGAAAGATTTACCTTTGAAGGTTGAGGAAGACATTTTCCCTAGTTGACATTCTCTGTACAAAGGATTCTCCAATTTTTTCAGCACAGGCAATCCTCTAACTGCCTTGATCTTACTAGCCTTCACAATATTATCAAAATTTACATGGCAAAGTCTCCTATGCCATATCCAACTGTCATCAAACTTAGCCATTAAACATTAACTGATATTTGTATTTAATTGGAATAAGTTACCTTTGGTCTGCATACCAATGGCCATCAATTCACCACTCTTTCCTTTTATTTTGCACACTCCATCTTTGAATTCCAGAGTGATTCCTTTATCATTCACCTGGGTAACACTCAAAAGGTTATGCCTGAGACCTTCTACCCAATACACATTATCAGTACTGCTTTTTCCATTTAGAGAGATGGACCCTTTGCCTTTTACCATACATGGTGCATCATTACCAAATCAAACTACACCTCCATCGTACTCTTCTAGAGATAGAAACTTCCTCTGGTCACCAGTCATGTGGTGAGAACATCCACTATCAATAATCCACTCATTAGAATTATCAAAGCGGGAGACAAGAGCCTTCTTGTCTGACACATCTTCCTTAATAGCTATAAACACTATGTCTTCACTTTCTTCATCTTCTGATTCATCATCAGTGACACCTTCATCATCTGCAACAAGACAGTTTCTCCTATTTCCTCCTTTTAACTTTTTAAACTTCTCCAGTTTGTCCTTATTATCACTGTTGGGATAGTTGACAGCAATGTGTCCTATCCTATTGCAAGAAAAAAATTTCAAAGGGAGCTTACCTCTGTATTTTCCAGTTTCCTTAGGAAGTCTCTTGGCAAGAAGAGCTTCAAAATCCATCAGGATCTCCTCATCATCCATATCCCTGCTTTGTTTGGGTTCACAGGTGGTACCAACCTCTTTTCCCTTTCTAGATAGTGCAGCAGATGCTCTAAAGGCTAATTCATTCTTCTGAACACTGTCATCATAACTGTTTAGCTCATATGTGGTCAACTTAACAATGATGGAGTCAAGGGATACCTTTGTCTTGTCAATAGATCTCAACTCTTGAATAGAGGCAACCCTTATTGCATTGACCGGTATTAAGGATCTCAAAACTTTTCTAACAATGGTGGGATCATCTATTTTTCCTCTTGCACTCTTGATGTCTCCTACAATAGTTTTAAATCTTATCCCATATTTTTGAATGGTCTCTCCTTCAACCATCCATATGTCTTCAAATTTTCCCTTAAGGCTCTCTTCCTTAGCTTGCTTCATATGCTCATCACCACCATGGATATTCTCTAGGGTATCCCATACATCTTTGGGATTGCCTTTGTCTTGAACATCTATAAACTCAATATCAGATAGACTGTTGATAAGAGCTTCCATGACTTGCCCATTCTCCTGAATTTCTCTTCTTTGATCATCAGTGAGAGTACCAGTAGGGACAACATAAGTATTCTCAACATAGTTCCAGTGTTGAGCACCCATGATTTTAATGTAGATCTTCATTATTTCCTTCCATATCTTAAAGTTATCTCCGTTGAACTTAGGACCTTCCCTCTTCATCATTAGAATAGGATCTTCTCCTCAAGCAGTTAAGCTTATGACATAGAGGACCTAGAGGATGCTCTAATACCAATTGATGAATAATGATGAACAATAAATACCCAACAGATATTGAGAGGGGGGGGTGAATCAGTATGGACAAAAACTTCTTCAACAACTTAAAGTGCAAAGATTGCACTAGCTGGTAAACAATATCACCAATCTAAATCAAGGCACTACCGGTAAAACACAACATGACTGTAAAAGACATAAATCGGTAACATATAGATCTTCTCAAAACCTAAAACTCATCTCAACTTCACCCATATGCTTAAGAAAGTAATACATTAGAAATACAATGACTATTGGATCAACTTGCATTACCGCTTAAAAGAAAACACTAAAACATCACATGAAAAAGCATCACACATAACACACTATTTTTTCACGTGGAAACTCAACTGGAAAAAACCACAGTGGGGATGAATACCCACAAGTTGTTCTTGAACTCTTCTGAAGTTCACTCTCTTATGAGCCTAGTCTGGTTAAAGACTTTACAACTGATTCTGCTAGGAACCAATCCTACTAGGGATCACCCAGTTAAGGGATGGCTAAATACCCGATTACAGGTTAAAACCCTATTAAAGGTTACCTTGTAAGAGGATTTGAAGAACTCAATAATTTTGAGTCGCCCTGTTAAAGGATTTACAAAGAGCCTATTAAAGCTATCCGATAAAGGGATTTTCCATCTGCTGAAATGGTTAGAAGTCAATAGGTAATACACTAATCTGATAACAACACTTAATGCCAAGACAGATCCACTTCAGTTTCTTTACATCTGCAAATCTCTACTTACTCCTTTGGTCTGGCAAGAATCACCTCACAAACATTCATTTGCTAACAACTTCAAATGAAAATCATCATCGGCCTTATAGAAAACAATTAGGTCAATGGCCAAAACCTAAAACCCTAAGAATCTAGGTTAACAATACAGTCGGTCCAATCCTGGCCATTTAAACACATTACATAGGGTAAAACAATCTTGAACAAATCTCATGACATTCTCCATCGTTCATTCTTCACCGCTTCTGGAAGCTGATAACCCATCACACGCTCTCCACCGTTTACTACGATTTTGTACATTCCTGAGGTAGATAGAATCAATCTTCTTCATGCAAGATCCTCAAGGAGATCCTTCACGTGCACAAGGCTGATGTGGAAACATGATCTAATCTTTATTTCAATGCTAACTCATCATAGGATGTCATCGGTCGAATCACATAGACTTGGAATGCATCAACCGGAAACCCTGAAGCTGAGACTACCAATCGGTAGTCATATCAAATGAAACCTCGATATAAACTTTGCATATACCGATTCACATTCCAATATACCAGTTCACTTTTTGCATATACCGGTTCATACCATCACACCGATTCACTTGCTAGTTTTCTTACTTCAATATACTGGTTCATACTTTAGCAAATCGACATCAATGACAAGATACAATCCCATCATGTCATCAAACTTTGCACATATGCCAACACTTCCATACCAATATTCATAAGGGGTCTTGTCCTTACCTCTTTTCACCAAAACTTGGTTCATAGAGTAGACAACTATACTGACAACTTCTCTCCAAAATGTTTTCGCTACACCTGCTTGTATCAACATTATCCTAGGAGCTTCAACCACTGACCGGTTGTTCCTCTCTACAATACCATTATGTTGTGGTGTCCTTGGTGCATAAAGTTTTCGTTTGATGTTGTTCTCATCACAATACTTAGTGAATTCCTCATAAGTAAATTCACTGCCTTGATCTATTTTCAAACATTTTATCTTCTTGCTGCTCTCTTTCTTAGCTTAGGCCCTGAATGGCTTGATCTTACCAAAAGCTTCAGTTTTATCCTTCAAGAATATGACCCACATCATCATTGAACAATCATCAATGAGGATCATGAAATATTTCTCACCTTGAATGCTTTTTGTTCTTACGGTCGACAAAGATCTGTATGAACCAAATCTAACAAATGCTCCACTGAGAAGGGTTTGCTCTTGAAAGTTGAAGAAGTCATCTTTCCTAACTGACATTCTTTGCAAAGAGTGTTAACCGGTTTGTCTAAATTAGGCAAACCTCTCACTGTCTTGGACTTACTCACTTTAACAATGTTATCAAAGTTTATATGAAAAAATATCCTATGCCAAAGCCAACTATAATCTCTCTTTTCAATCAAACAGTTGCTAACTTTAGGATTAAGGTGAAATAGGGTACCTTTAGTTTGCTTCCTGGTTGCAATCAATTCAACTTTGTTGTCAAAGATTTTGCACATACCATTTTTGAACTCTAGTGGGTATCCTCTACCATTAAGTTGTGCCACACTCAAAAGATTATGCTTTAGACCTTCAACCCAGTAGACATCATCAACAGTGCTCTTCCCATTAAGATAAATAACTCCCTTACCTTTAACCATGCAGGACGAGTCATTGCCAAATCTAACAACACCGCCATCAAATTCCTTCAAGGAAAGAAATTTGCTCTGATCACCGGTCATATGATGTCAACAACCACTATAAATGATCCAATCATCAGAGTTATCCATCCTGGACACTAATGCCTTCTGGTCTTCCATCTCTTCCTTAATAGCTATGAACACAATTTCTTCACTAGCATCACCATCAAATTCTTCATCAGTGATACCACTATCAACAACAATAAGACAATTTCTCTTGCCTTTACCCTTATACTTATTGAATTTCTCTTTCTTGTATTCATTTTCACCATTAGGACAGTTAGCAGTTATGTGGCCAATCTTGTTGCATGCAAAAAATTTTAAAGGTAATTTACCTCTGTATTTGATAGTGCCTCTAGGAAGCCACTTTGCCAATAATGCTTTAAGCTCCACTAAACTCTCTTCATCAACAACATCTCTATTGGATCTGGATTCATAACTATGTCTAGTATCTCTACTTTTTCTCACAGAAGGGTTAGAGATAGAATCTCTAAATGCAAACTCTGATTTCTGTACACTACCATCATAACCATTTAATTCAAAAGTAGTAAGTTTGCCAATGATAGAGTCAAGAGTTATCTTAGTTTTTTCTATGGACTTTATCTCCTGAATAGCTACAACTCAGATAGTGTAGATCGGTAGTAGGGTTCTCAGTACTTTACTGATCACTGTGGCATCTTCCACTTTCCCTCCTACACTCTTAATCTCTCCAACTATCTCTTTTATCCTTTGACCACATTGCTGGATATTCTCAACTTCAGTCATCCGTATGTCATCAAATTTTTCTCTTAGACTCTCCTTTTTACCAATCTTAACATGTTCATCACTGTTATAAATCTCTTCAAGTTTTTTCCATACCTCATGTGCAGTCTCTAGACCATGAACATCTACATATTCAACATCAGACATGGAACTCATAATGACCTCTAATGCTTGATGATTTTCTTGTTTTTATTTCTTTTGATCATTGGGCACAATCCCATTTGATGCAACATATTTAGTATTGACATGTTCCCAATACTGACTTCCCTGACTCTTGATGTAAATTTTCATTCAGTCGCTCCATATCCTATAGTTCTCTTTGTTAAACTTTGGACCTTCCTTCTTCATCATGACCTACAAGATCTTTTTCTCAAGTTGTTAGTCTTAGATCTTAGAGGACCTGACAAGCTCTAATACCAATTGATGGTATGATGAAATAATAAGTATCTGGTAGATTACTTAGAGGGGGGGGTGATTTAGTAAATTGAAAAACTGATACAAACTTTCCCAATCACAATCTTGATCACACAAAGTAAACTTATCAATACAATATCTTTGTCAAGATAAAATCTCATAAGTAAAATCGGTTGACTCTTATAGAAACTTAACAGGAAACAACATTAAACTTGTAAACATCAAAATACTTTATCATATGTCAACAAACTTCATTTCTCAATGCTTTTGGTTATGATGCCTTATCAGAATAATTAAGTAGTTAATCAAATCAATCATAAGATCATAACCACAAAAACATTCACCACACGACACAAATATTTTTGACGTGGAAACCCAAATGGGAAAAAACCACGGTGAGATGAGACTCACAAGATAACTATCTAAAATCTTCTAAAGTTCACCCTATTAGGAGCCAAGCCTGTTAAAGCTCTTACAAAAGTCCTGTTAAGAACTGATCCTATTAAGAATCACCCGATTAATGGATTGACTACAAATGCCTTGTTAGAAGCAAGTACCCTATTAGGAGTAACCTCGGTAATGGATTGAGAATCCAAGATAATGGATCACATTATTAGAGGATTTAAGAAGTAACCAAGCTTGTTAGAGCTTACCTAGTTAGGGGATTTCAGTTTTGCTGTAATTGTTAGAAGACAACATGATTTGCTTGATCTGTCTAAATAGCACTACACTGGCTTGATCAGATCCTTTTAAGTTTCTATCTGCCTTTACTCAAACTAAAGATTCATTATCTAGTTCGACAACCACACACTCAATTGATTTCTGCCAACACCTTTACAAAACAACTTCATCGACCTTATCACAAATCAATTAGGTTGGTAACACAACAAAAACCTAATTCTCTCATAGAGATTACAAACAAATCTGTTCAAGTATGACCATTGGATTTACATAGCAATCTGTACACATTAATCAAGAAAAATCCAACCACTCCTTGATCACCACTTTATTAGACTTGGTAACTCATCACACACTTTGTATTAGATGTAATACATTTTTCTCATTCCCTAGACAAAATCTTGCCAAAACAATTTGAACTTGTCTTCATACAATGATCATATGCATCTTCATCATTACCGCTCAACATTAGATCATAAACCAACATAACCAATTCAACAACCTTAATTGGCTAGGTTTTAATAAAAATAATTGGTAGGGTTTACCAGTTACATTACATAGATCAGGTTTAACCTCATATACTAGTTACCGGTTCAACTCACAAACTTACATACTGGTTTCAAATGTCTTCCACAAAGATCTTCCTACCAGTTACAAGACAATATCAATAATAACAACAATATCAATAATATATCAGCAATACCATTAATATCATTACCAGTTAATTGACATCAGTGACAACATAACATATCATTAATGCAATCTTCATGTAAATGCCAACATGCTCATATTCTTCCATTTGTATTATTTATTCATGCTTTTGCATTGTATCCTTATTCATTGACGCTTATGTGGCCCTTTCCATTTCAGATTCCATGCTCATGTTGGAATCCAAGAACACTCAGAGGGGGGGGTGAATCAGTGTTCTATTGGTAATGATAGTTTTGAACTTATTGCTTATTAACCGATTAACAGTAAATTAAATTAAAGTTCATATACCAAATAACACATAAAAAGGAAACACCATAACACCAATGTTTATAAATGGAAAATCCTAGAAAGGGAAAAATTACGGTGGGGTTGATACCCATAATATCTATATAATTGATCAAGGTATACAAATAATACATGAAGGGGATTGCTCATGCAATCAGGCCAACCGCCTAGAGCTCACTACTCAAACAAAAAATGGGAAGTCTCACTGACTTACAAGGAATTACAAAGTAGAATGAACTTATGAAATGCATCTGACCATGTTGGATAAGTTCTGGTTCATGCTCTGATATCCTTCATTGTATCAGTTTGTTGATGCTTTGTTCTGCCCTATTCTACTATCGGTTATATTGTGCACGTGAAAATGCACACAGATACTTCTAATCACTGACCAAAATGCATATTGATAATCTCTGTATACTTCACAACCAAAAATTTGCATTCCAAAACTTTTACCATGTTGGCTTCAATGAAACGTACAAACATGTCGGCTGCTAGATCATAATTAATCTAAAACATAATACCAATGATCGTGTCGGTCTTCACACATATGAAATAAATGATTGGGGCCATTAGATCTCCTAGTCGGGTCCTATCCATTACTGGGTTCCAAATACACGTTACCGGGATTAGGACTTAGCTAGGTGTGAAGAAAAGTGGATACCAGTGCAGGTTAAGTGTAATGAATTCTGGTTAACCCAAACAAAGAATATGTACACCTAACCGAGATTATCTGATGCTCCCCCTAATAACTATATACATTTTTCACTTTATTCCCCCCCCTTTGACATCAATGACAAAGTGGGGTGTCCTTAAAGAATTATGTATAGTTATAAACAATATCCAGATCTATACAAGTTTCAAAATGTCTGCATACATAGTATTCAAAAATGAAAAATAGGTATCCCAACCCTTCTTAAGTGAATTGAGAATGGAGATAAATCCATTCAAGAGACGGGCATGATACTCAATTTCTTCTGATGTAGTGGGATCCTCTCTCTACATGTTAGAAATACACTCAATTTAATGAAATAATAAGTTATCTAACCGAGGACCAATAAGATTCCGGAGATCATTTTCTCTCTTTATTATACTATCCGTATCCTTGTCCAATTTCAAAATTTGATCTAAGACCACCAAAATTGGACCATCTAAAGAACTAGTGAGATTAACTATAGGGTTGTAATAATTGGAAATCTGAGTTAAATTATTCCTACAGTCTGATAGTTTCTTGTCTATAGATGATTTTAGCTTACCAAAATCTAGACAAGTCTTATATACACTACCTCCTTCTGCTAATGCTGGATCAATGGATTATAGGTAGGTTTGGAGCTTCTAACTCAAATAATCTTTAAACCCTTTCTCTAATTCATATAGAACTAAGACCTATGAGGCATCACCATATCTTTATGATTTTTCATCCCTTTATAGTCCTTTTTTTCACATTTTAGTTAAGAGTGGCTATGATGGAAATGGTTGTGGTGCAAATGAACAAGGAAGTAAAGTTCCTTTAGATCATAACACACATGAAGCTTAATTTGGACTTGGATATAATCCTTCTAAGCCCACCAAAGTATCTAAAAGACCATCTCTTAATGTGAATGCTATATTTAGTAGTGATGATGACCTCGCCTCAATTAAATCATCTTCTACTTCTTTCAACACTCATCCCCCTCATAAGGAAATCTTGGTGATGAACAAATCTCTTTATGAATCTCCTCTAGAGATTTCTAATCCTGCTTATGAGACTTTATCTTCTACTCATTCTAAAATCCCTTCTTCTAGGAATAAGGCTATAATGAATTACACTTATCCCTCTCCTAAGATTTCTTGTGTGGAAGAAAAGTATGACTTAGTAGCCTATTTTTCTCCTATAAACTTCTCTCTTTCTAAAGGATTTTTAACATTCATCATCTTATACATGTTTTTTATCTCACTTATAGTATAGCATTTAAAATATCATATTCAAATACCTCATTCAATCTATCACGTCTTTAAATAATATTAATGTCTATTATATTGCTCATCATTATGTGACATTGGTAGCTCACTTACTGGGGGCTCATTGTCATTCATGATGGTACAATTTTACGTGCAATCATTACTTTTCAAAGCAACATAATACCCTATTTATATCCCATCTCTTCTCCCTATATAGCAGGGCCAAGAGTGATTTCAAACATCTCTCCTTCTTAAGATTTAAACTTCCCCTTTGTGATGTAGTGTCTTCTATAAGGATTTCTTATTGATTATAGAGGTGTATTCGTATTTGAATTCCTTCTCTCACACTAGAACAAGCATCCCTAATGGGGATCTTAAAGTACATATCCTTAATTGGGACCTCTTCCTTGGTGTTGGAAGTCTTTGATCATTCATCCATGTTTTTTTCTTCATTGAGTAGAATCTTTTATAATAAACCCTTCTATTTTGTAAATGTGCATGTCCCTAATGAGGATCTCTTGCCTTCTTTAGAAGATTGTTTCTATAAATAATCTCTCTATGATGTCATTTCAATCCTCCATTCTTTTCCATTTTTCCTTTATGGAGTTGGATTCTGTGTTGGATTATATCTTTTGATCTTAAGAATTCATTCATTCTATAAAATGTTATATTTTTCTAAGATAACTCCTTCTAGAGGTAGATGTCTTTTCAACAGAGATCTCTTCTTCTCCAAGGATCACCTTTACACTTATACAAAGATATCTCTTCTCAACCATCTTATCCGTTCTTGAAGAGTATTCCCTCTCTTGGTTGGATTTATGACATTGTTGCATGATGGATATCTTCTTGGTGTCGAAGGTAGGTATCCTTGTTATTCTTTCCTTAAGATATCAACATTAAACAATGTTGAAATATTAATGAGTTGACACCCACACTACTCCTTTTGTACTATATTTCTCTCACACATTGTATCTCTTGTACAGTGGGTCATTCTCAGAACCATAGGGAAGCCTCTTAGAGAGAAATACTACCATTTTTCTCTTATATAGCGGGTCATTCTCAGAACTAGAGGGAATCCTCTAAGAGTGAGATGTCGCTAGTTTCTTGACATTTTTACTATACATCTTATATAGTTTGTAGCATAATCAGGAATAGACTCCTGTGAGGTGCTTCAAACCTCACTTACATACATGTGGACAAGGTCAAGTGGAACTAACAGTGGTCTCACTCTCGTACCTTACATGGATCACCTAGATAGACTCTAATGGCTAGTTTTCCATGTCCTTTTCTCCATGGATCACCTAGTTATAGGGGAAGATGTCCATGGTTCCTTTTGTTCACCTTTATTCTCGTGGATTACCAAAGTGCGTATTTATGCTTTCTATCTCTTCTTCCTTCTCTTTGCATTTGTTTCCATTTAAATCTTTCATCTTGTGTTAGAGAGCTCTCAAATCCTCACACTCTTTGTTGTGTTGGAATTGAGGTTTAGTCCTCTTTCTTACGAAATGGTTCTCCATTAGTTTTTGATCTTGTATCAAATCTTCTTGTGAGAATTTATCATCAATCTTCTTTCACAATTTGATGTGGTAAACATGATACCCTATTTCAACTCACTAAATTAGCAAGTTGAAACAGGGGAGGAAATATAGCTACCCTTGAATTTTCATCACCTTCCTTAGTAATAATTTAGGTGATTTTGTGATTTTATCTAACTTGTGGTTTTGTATGGTGTAGTTCCTAACTGTGTACTGCAGATACCGTTGGGGGATTCGTTCGACAACTTGTGGATATATCCTTTTTCATGAATGTTTAATTTTCTTTACTTTAGCTTGCATATGCACGTAGTGTCATATGACCACTAAAGTGGGGGCTAAATGTAGCATCGTAAATTGTACACCCTTGCTAGGGTGGCACAATTTTACGCTTAGTTTAGCACCCGCCTTAGTGTGTTTGCATCTTGCACTGTAATTTACCTTTAAGCATTTAATTAATTAATTTAATTAAATCTAACATCATATTTCATCACTTCATACATCATAAAATTGGGCCCTTTACCCTAAGTGTGCCCCTTTTTTATTTTATTCCTCTAATAAATCATTAAATCATAAACCCTAATTATGTCCTATTTCAACCTTTAAGGCTCGATTTCGCATATAAAAACATTTCAAAATCAGTTGTAACTTTGGGTTTCACTATAATATAATCATAGATAACGACCTTGAAAATTTGGTGAAAAGTTGGTTGGACCCGGTGCAAAGTGCACCCAGTCCCCGACATTTTTCCGGAAACTTTGGGAGCATAATTCTATGATATTATAATGATTAACCCCAACAAATTGGTAGGAATTCCAATCTTTAAGTCGGCCTAAAGTTGAAATTTAGATCTAGCATTTCATTCATAAGAGAGCTCTCTTTCTTCATTTGAAGGCAACTAAGATCTAGGAAAAAGATTTTGGAGTGATCACAAGGAGCCTTCTATGTAGTGAAAGAGAAGCTTATGTGGAGTCTTCAAAAACATTCATCAACCATTCGTCATAAATTAGGAGCCCTGAAGACATTGAAGAATAATAGGAGATCACCTATTGACGATTGGCTTGTACCCCTCCTTTATGGGTTGGGTATGATTTCATGTTATTCTCATGTCTTTGTATGAGCTTCATTGCATCAATTTAAATAATTACATTCATGCTTTAGATCACTTTGCATCATTGATTTAGAGCATTTACTTTGTCAATTACAACCATTTAGGGTTTACTCTTTAGGGTCGCTCTAGATTGTTTCCATTCATCTTAAGATCTTGCACACACACAAGATTCTTACACACATTATTTTACTATAACAAATTGGCTATTTATTAAGGTGGAAATCACCAAAACAGACATTTGACCAAGGCAAAACGCTACATAGCCGCCCCAAACCCTCTCTTTTCAGTTATAGGTGTAGGTACAGGTACCCGTGAGACTTTCAAGACTACTAAAAGGCACAAGGACTGTCCTAAATCCTCATATCTGCCCCAAAACCATCAAGGACAGGGGAGTGATGCCCTATTCCTATCCAAGATAGGATAGTGGCACCATTGTCCCTCCACTTTTAGGTGATTTTCAGCAACGTGATAGTTTAGAACCTTCAGTTTGGATTCTCTCCATTGCAGCTTCATGTCAGACAGAACAAGACTAGAGTGTGCCACTCCTGTCGAGGTCAGTTTGGCTCATTTTCCAACACTAGGTACACATTCAAATTCCTCCCCCTTCTCTTCTTTCAATATCTTAGTTTCAGATCTACAAGTCTCTGCAATTTCAGCTCATATATGCTTCATTGTTTATCTCCTTGTCTAGTTGATCAATCACATCCTATTTTGCACACCTTCTCTTCATACACAAAAAAGGAATAGAAACCCTTAGAGATAATCCTTGGCTCTCTCTTTCTCACAAGAAGTATCCAAACTAAGCTATCTACCTAGTCTCTTTCATATTCCCAATGTGTTGGCAAAAGTGGGATTAGGTCCTAATCACCCGGTCTCACTTTTTTTCCTCCATAGAAAAATACATCGTGCAATGCAAGAATGGTGGTGATATTCATAAATCACTTGTGATTCTTGATTTGGTAACCTTATTATGTGATGCAACTTCCTTATTCATTTCTTCATCCTTCATTCACCTCACAACATCTTCTTTATTAATTAATTGTCTTTAATGCGTGACATGATAAGCGCAATGCTATCACGTAAGTGCAAAGGCTTCATACGATGTATGTAAAAGCAATGCGCAACATGTATAAAAGTGATGTGTGACGTATGTAAAGGCAATGCACAACATATGTAAAAGTGAAGCACGACATATGTAAAAGCAACGTGCGATGTATGTAAAAGCAATGCATGACATATGTAAAAATGCATGATAAGTGCAAGAGCAATGCACAACATATGTGAGATCAATGCGTGAAGGTAGCACGCAGTGACAATGATGCACAAAGGCAATGTGTGATGAGGATGCGCAGTGGGATCACGACATCACTGCACATTGGCATCGTGACATCATTGCGCAAACTATGTAACAACAACGCTTGACCTATGACCATGCCTTAGTCAAAAAAATATATGTTTTAAAAAAATTAATTTTTAATTTTTTTATATTTTTAAAAAATTTTAATTGTTTAATTTTTTTAATTTTTTTGCATTTTTTTGTATTTTTTATTTTAAGACTCTAACTCTAAACCCTGCTAAACTAAGACACTTTATTTATAACTAGGCCTAAAAAAGTGAGGGTCCCCATTTGCAATGGGGTAGTGTGATTTGGTCACAACAGAGCCGTTTTTCTTGGGTTGTGCCAAAATTTTCTTCCTTTTCATCTACTGGTGCCTGTAGTAAGTGTTGTGCATAGGCACCCAGTATGGCCTCGTCAACCTCATATCCTATTGGCATGATCCAAATTATTCTTGGTTGTACAACTTCCATCATGCACTAATCTTTATTGACCATAAAACATATAGTATCCTTGTATTTTTCTACTATGGACTTAGGGATCCTAGATATATTCTTCATTTTCTCTTGGAGTATCTTGAAAAATGCCCATAAATTATCTTTACTAAGCTTATCCCCTTGCCTATCCAAAATTTGACCTATCTGAGATGCTACTGGTTGGTCAAAGGTCCATTCAATATTTGCAAAAACTAGGAACTGTACCCAAAAAGTAAAATACCAGACAAATAACAAGAGATCCATACCGAAAAGTATTCTTTTTGTCTTGTTTGATTTTTCGGAGGTTTGTCATGAGTTCTTTCAGCATCATGCTACAAAGATCATAATATGCATCCTCCTTAACCATTTGATGAGCTACCAAAATGTTATTGTTGGCGACAGAGTTCAGTTGGTTAGACTAATAAAATTAGTAACCTATAATCATTGCAACAAATTTTACATCATCAGCTCTCATAGATCTTCCATCAAAATTTGCATTGGTGAGCTTGTTCAATTCATTTTTTTAAAGCTTCCACCTAGGGTCGGGTACACCTCCAACTTTGTGAAGACAGGTCACATTCATAATCATTTCCTTTGTAATCTTGTATGGTCGGTCCAACCAGATGAACTCTTGATGAATGCGGCTCAAAAAATATCACACCCATTATGCATCATCAAAAGTAGGAAAATCCATAAACTGTGTGAAACCCTTCCTTTGCAAGTGTGCAAATTTTAGTTTTAACTGGTTGTCAGAGATTAGGTTTTCCATGAAAATACAAGACAACTCATATCCATTGAGCTCCTCAATGTTGTAGTAGATGTATGCCCTAATATCCTTCATGTGAAGAATACCATGACAAACACTAAAAAATTCACCCAATGGTTCATCCAAAAGTGACTTGAAAGGATGTTTCTTGAAAACTATATGGGGTTGTTCATTTGAATGCTCGATCATTGTGTGATGAAAATAAATTTACTTTTCCCTTTTATCACCATTAACCCTAATTTTTCGTTGTCATATATGTTGTTAGGAATAATTACAGGGACACGTGGTCTGCGAGAAGGTTCTGGTAAACACTTGAAATTTCTTGAGTACCATCCGCAATCAAAATTCTCTTACTATAGATCCAATATGTGGTATTTGCATGATCTTCAATGATTTACCTACCCCTAAGGAAAAGTACCTTAGTTATCGATTGTATTTGCTACCAGTGTAGGACCTGATGACTCTACTGGGTGATCTATCGGTTGTGTATCCGATCTTCTTACCCATCTTTTCTCATGTTGTTTCCTAATGTCTTCCACTTTTTCCTTTCCCTTCTTATCTACATTTCCATTAGTTGCTAGTGAGTTCTTGCTTCTGCAATATTTGGCAATATGTCCAAATTCATTGCATGTATAACACACAATATTGTTCTTCTGAATTGCTTTGTTAAACCCTTGATTTCCTTTTGATCTATATTGGTTAGCCATATTTCCAAATTTTCTACATGCATGACATCTCACATTTCCAAGACCAGTGAATGATGTATTGTTCTGATTATTCCTATTTTTGCATTGACTAGCGATATAACCATATTTATTGCAAACAAAGCATGTATCATTGAATTTGTGAGCATTAGGTTATCTTATCAGTGATTTCTGGTTCCAGTTGTTGACATGATTCTGCTTCTGCCTGGATGATTGATCTTGTTGTGTAGTATTGGAGCTTTCTCCTTCTTCATAACCAAGACCTCTTTTATCATTAGCATCTCTCTGATTCTTCAACAATTCATCAAGTTTAGCAGTGCCATCCTTGAACTTTTCCTTGTACTCATTTGCAATAACTAGGTCATCTCATGATTCTAATATGTCTCTCAAGTTCCTGTTGATTATTCTGGGATTGGGTCATTTCAAGTTTCAGCATATCTTTCTCATGTGTTATCCTGTTACATTCATCAGAGTTCTCCTTCAATGCTTGAGCTAGGTTTTCTTAATTTCATTTCTATCCTCAATCTCCTTGCACATCCTCATGGTTAGGGCTTGCATCTCATTCTTCAAGATACTATTCTCTTGAGTGAGTTTCTGACATTGATCCTTCATAGCATCTTCCTCATTACTATTCTGATTTTGCAATTGATCACATAGCTCCTTCCTCTTAGCCTTAACAAATGAAATCTTTCCTTGCAATGAAATGATGTGTTCTTTGGCTCGCTTCAATTCATTTTTTAGCAATTGTTCTCCATTTGCTCATTATAAAGATCCTCGAGATCAAGTCGAAGTTGTTGCTGCAGACCGGTTTTAATTGATTCTAAGTTTTATATCTTTCTCAAGTATTTAAACTTCTTCCGAGGAACCAATCTCTGAAACCAATTGTTAGAATCCAAGAACACTAAGAGGGGAGGTGAATCAGTGTTCTATCAGTAATGACAGTTTTGAACTTATTGCTTATTAACTAGTTAACAGTAAATAAAATTAAAGTGCATATACGAAATAACACATGAAAAGGAAACACCATAAAACCAATATTTGTACATGAAAACCCCTAGAAAGGGAAAAACTACGGTGGGGTTGATACCCACAATATCTATATACTTGATTAAGGTATACAAATATTACATGATGGGGATTGCACGTGCAATCAGACCAACCGCCTAAAGCTCATTTCTCAAACACAAAATGAGAAGTCTCACTGACTTACAAGGAATTGCAAAGTAGAATGAACTTATGAAATGCATTTGACCATGATGGATAAGTTTCAGTTAATGCTATGATATCCTTCACTATACCGGTTATGATGTGCACATGAAAATGCACACAAACGCTTCTAATCACTAACCAAAATGCATCCTAATAATCTCTATATAATTCACAACCTAAAATTTGCTTTCCAAAATATATTAATCTATCCCTGAAATGATCTCCTTAAATATCCTCCTAACTTTCACCATGTTAGCTTTAATGAAAAGTATAAACTTGTCGCCTACTAGATCATAATAAATCTCAAACATAATCCTAATGATCATGTCTGCCTTCACACATATGAAATAATTGATTGGGGCCATAAGATCTCCTAGCTAGGTCCTATCCATTACCAGGTTCCAAATACATGTTACTGGGATCAGTTACCGAGATCAGGACTTAGTCAGATGTGAAGCAAAGTGGATGTCAGTGTTGGTTAAGTGTAATAAATGTTGGTTAACCCAAACAAATAATATGTACACCTGAAGATAAGTTCCAATCACTAAAGAAGAGTTGCCATTAATGACAACCCTCAAAGCCATTAACTTACCAAATGAGTGTCAATTGCCAACAACTCATGCTCATGACATCTTCCCAATACTTGTTTTTATGATATTTTCCTTAGTATTTGACCTTTTCATATATACCATGATGTCATATTGTGATACCATACCTATAATAATGTCTATGTAGATATGGTTCAAAAGGAAAGATTCAAAGGAAGATAAAAGTATTAAAGTATCTCTGATGATACCATTGATTAACCAATTAATTCTATTCAACCCTTTAACAACATCAATTATCATCTTGGAGTCACCTTCAATGGCAATCACCTTAACACCAATAGAGAGTGCAATGTGAAGGCCCAATGTCAATTCCATAGCTCCATCTTAATTTTGCCCCCAGCAACCAAACCATTCCTAGCAGCACCATCAAAATTAAGCTTGGTGTAACCCCAATCAGGAGGCTTCCATTTGGAATTTAATCTTCGTATGTGCCTAGAATTATCAAAGTCAGAAAATGATGCTAGAAGGTTCCACCTGCATGCGATTTCATAATTAGCAGTGGATGGTGAGTTGGATGGAAATTTAACTGAAATAACAAGAAGATTCTCCGATGACAACTTGATAAAGCCCCAAAAGACCAACTTAATAGAGGTTTCAATTCCCTGAAAAATTATGTTATTTCTTTCTTTCTAGATACCCTAGATGAGGTATAGTGGTATCTGTCTCTAGAGCTATCCGGCGAGGGGGTTGTGGGTTGAGCTTCCCCATTACTGTAAAATTTGTACCAAGTTTTCATTCATTGATCGGTGAAAATTGAGTTTTTGGCAAACCATCTCCCAAAGGGTTCTAGCAAAGTCATAGTGTAGAAAAATATGTGAGGAGTTTTTATCATACGATATACAAAGGACACATCTATTAGGAAATTGAAATTCTCACTTGTGGAGGTTGGGATTCCAAATATGCTTCCTCCAGTCAAAGGGGTCGTCGATCCATATGAGACACTCATAAACAGATTTGATTGAAAACAACCTACTTGGATTCCATTTCTAAATGAAAGAGAAAGATAGGATGTGTCCCTTGTTGTACCCTCATGAGGTCTGTTTCATCTCATGTTACATTGGGGCATATCTTTTGCTTGGGGCTCTTTTAGCATTGTTGCCTACAAGATCTCTATAACTTTGTGTTGTGCTAGATTAGCATGTCTATCTGTTTATATGTGTCAGTCTATGCATTGGCTGTGAAATTCCTCCCTGGTTCTTCATACCTTTGGTGACTCACTAACATTGCTAAATCAAAATAAGTGCTCTATACATGGCATCTTATTTTGTGGGTGCTCGAGCTCCATGATCATTTCATCCATATCATCCATTGCATTTACATTTTTCTCCCCTTCCTATTCTTCTTCTTTGCTTCTATCATATCCACTGGGGCAATGTTTCTTTAAAGATGCCAGTTCCTTTTTCCTTGCGCACCCTCTCGAGGGGGCATCCCTCACCATTCCTTTGCAGGCATGGGGCATTTTTCCCTTCCTCGCTCTCAAGTGTCTTACTGTCTTCACATCGACGCTATTCTAGTGCCACTGTGAAGAGCGGAAAAATGTAGACCCCTAGATTTTGCTAATTAATTTAATCAAATTTAAATCTTATTCTTTCAATTAATTAATCTAATTAATTAATTTTCTATCCCTTTCTTGCAATTAGATAATTCTTAATTAATTAATCTCCCAAATCCCTTTCTTCCAATTAATTAATTCCTAATTAATGAATTAATTATCATATCTTTCTAATTAATTAATATAATTAATTTATTATCCCATCCTCCTGTTTAATTAATTGAATTAATTGATTATCTCATCCTCCTAATTAATTAATCTAATTAATTAATTATCCTTGTTATTTCATCCCATTTGATTAATTATCTTTAATTAATTAAATATCTCTTTTCCCAAAACCACCATAGATTAATTAATTCAATTAATTAATTAGACTCAAATCTTATTTGAGCACATGGCTCCTAACCTTAACCCATCATCTAACCTAACCCTTGTCCTAACCTTGAGGTTCCAACCAACCCTATCTATCCTAACCGCTCCCAACCTAGTCATCCTCCAAACCTCCCAACCAACCCTATCCTATCTCTCCAAACCTCCATATGTGCACATCCTAACCTCTTTTCCCGCTTTTTAGGGAAACTATCCTATTTTTGGGTGTCTTTGCCCAAAAACATGTCCTTCCTCTTCCCCTTGTTGAGCCACTTGATAAACTTATAAGGCACTAAGATCGGGGAGCTGTGAATCGATGCAAGCAAAAACTGAATAGATCTGATAACAGCTTTCACCAACTTGAAAATTAATAAGCATGCAAGAAATATAACCACATAGGTAAGCATCCAACAAAGCATGCAAACCATAACACAATTATTTTTCATGTGGAAACCCAAATGGGAAAAACCATGGTGGGAATTAGTATCCAAAAAGATCAACTAACTGCATTATAGAGATCTGACCAGTTAAGGTCATACAACCATCCTGTTAGGGGCACACTCAGTTAAGAGTGCCTTAGACCAGTTAAGAGCTATACAATAAGGCCTATTAGGACCTAGCCCTATTAGGAGCTACCCACGTTACTAGGATTTATAAAAACAAGCTAATGTTTCACCTTGTTAGAGGATTTCACCTTCAAACCTGCTAGGATCCTATCGCACCCTGTTAGGAGTGACCTTGTTAGAATATTTTCTTGTTGCAAATATTAGGAAGACAACAAGTTCAACTGATATGAAGTTAGCACCTATGTGCCTGTTTAGATCCACTTTTTCTCTACTTTTAAAACTGACTAAACATCAAACCCTATCTTCTTCTTACACCACACGATCAAATTCTCACTCTTGATCCATGAAATCATTCAACTTACATCTCATTATAAAGAACTTTGTTAAGTCAGCTAAGAACCTTGGAACAATTCCCTAGGTTCAATGAATCTAGTCACCTTTGACATTTTCCTACTCATTACACTTTTCTTATGTTGAAAAACCAATACATAACTCAAAAACATAACTATAAGTCTACCAATTACTGATCAAATAAACTCTACTATACTGGTTCTCTGGTCTTCCTAACTGTGACTAGAAAATCCATCATAACTTTCTCAATACATTGAATCTGTTGATGCAGTTTGGAACATAGGTGCATGTTTCGGTCTCCAACAGTGCTTTAAAATCGCAATGTCTAAGTCTTCTCCAATCCTCCATACTGATTCCTTGATCATCGCTATGTTCTTGTTTACCAGTTGACAACAACTTAACAATTTTACTATCTAACAAATTCCACTACCGGTTAGGCTATACCAGTTGGTCTACATGACTTAGATGACTAACAAAACATGGTTTCCATCAATTACAACACAAATAAAGTCATCAAACATCCTATTACAACAATATCATCACCATCAAGCCAACAATCTCGCCCTTTGGCATTGATGACAACACTTAGGAATTTTTTTGTCTAAGTGTCACATTACAACAATCAAAACTCCCCCTTAGCAATTACATGCTATTACAAAATTTTGACTGACTAATAATACTCCCCCTTTGATAGAAATGACAAAGGTAAGCAAATGCATTTTTAACAAATGAATACAATACATCAAAATTTTCATTACCAAATGTATAAGAGTTCAAAAGTTTTACAATTACATTTTGAGAAAATATCAACAAAATTAGTCTTCAAGACTTTCAAATCATTCTCCCATGTCTCCAAAAGAGTAGATATAATCTAAATGTGTGTCCAAATCTGGTATGCAAGTTCTTCCATACCATAAGTGTACTCATTTTTGGTGTAGTCAAAATTGCCTCCAACTCCTTGTATCCTCTCTGCAAAATTTATAATTTAGGGACTAGATGAGTCTGTAACTCCTGCAATGATGTAGTCCTCTTGACTTATTTTGCCTCATATGCTTTAAGCTTATGGTGTACTACTATGACTAATCTACCAAAAATTGTTGCTGAATCATTTAAGGGAACAAATGACTCACTCAGATTCTTTAGCTCCTATTGAGCTTCCTTTCTCTTCTTATCAATATCATCAAAGAACAATGACAGGTTGGAAATAGTAGAAAGAATTTTACCTCCACTCTTCAATTCTTCTTTGATTTGATCCATATTCATAGTAAGACCTTATATGTCTTTGTCAATTGTCTTGATCAACATCTCAATTCTTTTCTTTTCATATTCTTTCTCTATATTATGTAGAGAAGCCTCTCCGAGACTCTTCATTTGTTGTCTTGCTAATGTGACCAAGTGGTCTAGTTTTTCAATGGGAGTTGTGAGACTATCAATGTCAGTCTCTGGTAATAGACTAGAAAATATATCAACAACAGTCTGTATAGTTTTAACTTCTCTCCTTTGAGCTCTTATAATTTTTTTTTGGCCTTAGATTGCTTTGCAGATGCAATCTCCATCAGTTCAGTTGGACTCATTATATCCATATTTATCAGTCCTTGGATAGACATTGTATCATCATCTTTATCATCATCAATGAATTTCTTCTAGGGGGTCACTCTCTGCACTTGTTCTTCTTCTTCCTTGTTCTCTTCTTCCTTCTCCAGTGACTTTGTTGTTTGCTCAACATCTATCTGTACACTCTCTTGTGTATCTTTCTGCATTTCTTCATCTTTCTCTATTTGCTTAGTGGTTTGCACATCATCAATTTGTGCATTCACTTGTGTATCTATCTCCTCTTCATTTTTATCGGTTGGAATAACTTATGGTAACACTAGTTCTTCTACTATGATAGTAGGAAGTGATGTAGTAAAACTAACCAATATATCATAGTTTCTTATATTCTTCAACAATTTTCTCAAGTACACTAACTTTAGTTACCTATGGTTTCACTGGTTTGACAGTGGGTGAACCAACCACTTTAGAATTTTTACTGCTTGCCCTCAATTATTTCTTGTCACCTTCTAATTCAGTTTCCTCTACCTCTTCCTCTGTTGCAAACTTATAAGTTCTTTGGGGTTGTTCTTTCTTTCTTTTTCCTATAGCTTTAGGTGTTGGAGGCATTTCTTCCTTTGATTTTCTCCCGATTTGGATCTTTGGAGGAGGTGGGGGCTTATCCTTCTTGACATCAACACTTCTAGTTTGTCTACTAGTTGGTGCACTAGAGGTTCCTGCCTTCCTTTCTTCAAATCTGGTTCTTGCTTCATCAATCATTTCCTTTGTGAAACCTTGTGCAACAATATATTCATCAACCTCTTTCCTGACCTTTTTGGCTATTTCTGGTGTGGGCAATTCATCATGTACCTATATAGATTTCTCTTTAAATGTGACAAACCTAGATACATTAGGATCTACCGGTTTGGGTAGAAGGTGATCAACATAAATTATCAAAAAATCTACTTCAACCTCATATCCCATAAGAAAGTCCCATGAAGTCCTTGGGTCTACAGCCTCCATCTAACAAGTATCTATATCCACCATAAAACATATGGAGTCTTCGTACCTTTTTATAACATGCTCTAGCATGTGTTTTCTTCTGGAAATACTTGAAGTATCCCCTAATTGTCTTTGTAAACTCATTGCCAAGAGTATTAATAGCATTCTTGATTTGCAGGACTGACGGTGTATCCTCGGACCATTGGATATCACCTATACTGAGAAAGAAATTTTGTAAATAGAAGAACAATCCTATAATCAACTGACCAAACTTAAACTTATGTAACTTATCCTTCTTGATTGACTCAAGATTCAACATCAATTGTGCTCTCAAGGCTTCTGCTAGATCATAATCAACATTCTCTTTCAACATCTGATAAGTTGTGTGGATAGAAACTCCAGGAATGATATTCATCCGGTTTGAATGGTAAACTTTGTAGCCGATGACCATAGAAGCACAATTTATTGTAGGATCATCCATATCATTCACTGTCATTGCATGACCATCCCACTTTGACTTTGTTAGTCAGATAACGTCATCCTTCGGAATTGATCTCAAAATAGGAACTTCATTGGTTGCTCATAATCTGGTGACAACATGGATATACTCTTTTGTGATCTTGTGCGGTCTATCCAACCACATGAACTGATCATCAATCCTGCTCAGAACATATCTCACATTCTCTTCTTTAAAATCATCAATAAATTTCACTACATGGTGAAAAACCTTATTGGTTACCCTTCTAAATTCATCCTTTATCACTCCTTGTTTATCACATAGTAATAGGTATTGATCAAAGATAGAAAATGCACCCAAATCCTCCATTTTTCAATGAATTTATGATGTAATATATTCAACATGTAAAACACCATAGGGTACACTATATAGGACTACAACTAGATCTATCTTTGTGGATTTATGTTGATATCTCTTGAATTGCAGCCGAGGTATTTCTGTAATATCAACAATATGTGGTGTATCCAGTGTGAAAATTCAAAACCAGACTTAGATTCTCATAGAAATATCTTTGGAATTCTTCACGGCTAGGGTTTACGGTCTGGATGGTCTTTCACTGTTTCACTTTTCCACAAATCTTCTCAATCCATTATCGACTTTGCCAAAGTAGCAATCAAATTCTCTTATTTGTTTCTACCATCACTTTGAAATGTGCTCTTAAAAATGCAAAGTGAGAAATGAGACTGTAAAACACCTTTTTATTTGCCTTTTACCAACTATATTTAATGCTAAACCAATTGAACATACCCTAATCACCATTCAACCTTAAAACTTGCTACTGGTTCACAAATCACATTCAAATTTATCGGTTTACAGCTCACAATCACTCCATAACATAAAAACGTGCAGATTTAACTTACCACACACAATTTAGGGGGTACAAAAATGGATTTGACAATATGCTCCCACTAAGCTTCATACATAGCTTAGTTTACTTGTGAGGGACTCTTCACACCAGGTGAATAATTGGAGTCTTCTGATGGTTTCTTCTCTCTTGTCTTCCTCCATATCCTATTCATGTCACTTTTGGTTTCTTCCACATCTACCTTCTTCTTTCCAATCTGGTCAACAAACTGATTAACTAGTTGGTTCATTCTAGCTCTACAAAACCTTGCAATATGTCCCAGTTTGTGACAATAGGAGCATGCCATTCTAGATGCTCTCCAAGGTCCAGTGTTGCTTCTATTAGTTCTTCTCTGACAGTTCATAGGAACATGACCATAGTTGTGATAGATTGAACATGTCAGATTCCATCTGTTCTCCATTTCATATGGACTAGACCGGTTTACATAAGGTCTCTACCAAGTAGGGTTTCTCTGGTCATTATAAGATCTTTGCCATTCAACATTAGACCTTTGATTCATGTAATATATTTGATTGTTCACTTTATCTGCACTCAATATCTATATGCCCATACTTGTTGCAATTGAAGCAATATCCATCAAAAATTTTATGCTTATATCATTCATATGCATTAGGTCTATATCCATCGAAAGTACTGGATCTACTTCTACAAACCTTTGTATTATGACCTACCTTCTGACAGTTAAAACATATTGGTTTGTAGGTTCTCTTACCGGTGTTCTTCATGATCTTTGG
The DNA here is from genome assembly GCF_030272615.1 of Cryptomeria japonica. Taxonomy (NCBI): domain Eukaryota; kingdom Viridiplantae; phylum Streptophyta; class Pinopsida; order Cupressales; family Cupressaceae; genus Cryptomeria; species Cryptomeria japonica. The sequence continues at coordinate 409,775,550 of NC_081413.1, read as the reverse complement.
TGCACATTTGGCTTCATGCATGGTGTCCTTGGGACCAGATTACTCTCCTTGTTCAAAGGTTGTGTATCCCAAGCTATGTGTATCTCCTTTCTACCTTTGTATCTAAATTTGTTCATCAACAATAACAGTGCTCTTGTTAAATTTATCTAGTAACTCATTGCATCAACCAACTCTTTGGTAAGCTCCTCTCCTTTGTGAGACTTTCTCTAAGAGACATAGCCATGTCTAGATCAACTTGTATTTCCTCTTTTTCTTCTCTTTCCTTGTGAAGATGTACATGCAGGGTACCAATCTCCTGATTCAGCTTAAAGATCTCATACTCCTCTATTATTTTGTCTTCAGCTGTCCTCTTGGCTCCCAACTCTTGACTCATTCTGATGGTAATGGATTCCAACTCTCTCCTCAAATTTGACTTTTCATCATTCAGCATTTCCACCTCATTGGACAAGGGATCAATGTTTGTTTCCTCGGATGAATTGTTTTCACTAAGTTCCATCAACTACTCATCCAACTCTCTTCTCTTAGCCAATGAATTTTTGTACTTGACTCTTGTTTTGCCAAGGGCTTCTTCAAATTCTGCAAGCTTGTTTGAAAGCTCTTTGTAACTCATTGAACCTTCCTCCATGTTATCCTTAGAGATCCTTCCCAAGAGGTTAAGCCTTAAGAGAATTAGGCTATCATACTAATTGATAAACTTATAAGGCACTGAGAGGGGGGTGAATTAGTCCAAGAAAAATATTAATAGATTTGATAACAACTTTCACCAACTAGAAAATCAACAATAATGCAAGAAATATAACCACATAGGCAAACATCCAACAAAGAATGCAAACCATAACACATTCATTTTTCACATGGAAACACAAATGGGAAAAACCATGGTGGGAATTAGTACCCACAAAGATCAACTAGCTATGGTATAGAGATCTGACTGGTTAAGGTCATACAACCACACTGTTAGGGGTACACCCAGTTAAGAGTGTCGTAGCCTTATTAAGAGCTATAAAATAAGGCCCGTTAGGACCCAACCCTGCTAGGAACTACCCACATTACTGGGATTTATAAACACAATATAATGTGTCACCTTGTTAGAGGATATCACCTTTGGACCTGCTAGGATCCTACCACACCCTGTTAGGAGTGACCTTGTTAGAGGATTTTCTTTCTACAATTGTTGGGAAGACAAGAAGTTCATCTGAATTGAAGTTAGCACCTCTATGCCTGATTAGATTTGCTCTTGCTCTGCTTCTGATTATAGTTTTTGGAAAATAAAGATGAGGGGATATTTGGTTTCTATGTGTTACAATACTTGGAAGGTTGTGGAGACTAAGTATGTTCTATTGGTGAATGGTCTTAACGCTTTAGATGAGATTCAAGCCTACAAAGAAAATGAAAAAGCAAGGTATGTTATATTTAGTGCATTATCAAAAATTGAATTGACAAAGGTTATTTCTTTGAATATTGCTTATGAGGTTTGGCAAAAGATGAAAGACATTTATGAAGGAAATGAGAGAGCTAAGTTGACAAAGAGACTAACAACTAAGCAAAGATATAAAAATTTGAAGATGGAAGAAAGAGAAAACATTGTAAGTTATTTTGAGCAGGTCAACAATGCAGTGAATGAAATTAGAGGCACCATGGATGATGAAGATGCATTTGACAAAATCTTGATGACATTACCAGTAAGCTACAATGACAAGATCTCAGTTATTGAAGAAACCTATGATCCAAATAAGTTCACCAAAGAGATTCTTTTTGGTACCTTAATTGCATTTGAAGTAAGAAAGTTTGGAAAGGACAAATACAAATCAAACACAGTAATAAAAGCATTTGAAGATGGTCGAGATGATGAAGAGAGCTTGAATAAAATGGAAGCAAACTTTGTAAGAAAAATGAAGAAAGGCACTGGCAAGTACAAAGGTATGTTACCCTTTAAGTGTTTTAGATGTGGAAAGATTGGTCATATTGCAACTAGATGTTAGAAAAAGGGAGCTAGACAAAAGTTTAGGGAGAACAAGGGAAAATTCAATAAGAAAGCCTATTATGTTGAGGATGATGCTAACATTTCAGATGGTGAATCAGACTATGAGGATGTTTATTATTTGTTTCTAATAGAAAATGATGTTCCAAAGTTTGATATTTCTAAGAATGTTGCTAATCCATTTCATGCTAGAAAAGATAAGAATGAGTGGTTTATTGATAGAGGATGTTCAAATCATATGATTTTTGATAAGAGTAAATTTAAAATGCTTGAAAAATATGATGGAGGTTCGGTTAGGTTTGGAGATGATCAAATAAAATAAACTGTTCAGATTGGTTTAATTACTTTTGATGGAAAACATAACACTAAAAATGCTTATTATGTGAAGGGCTTGCATCATAATCTCTTGAGTGTGGACATATGTACGAAAATGGATACAATGTTATCTTTCAGGACAATGGATGTGAAATCCAAAAGGAGTCTGAAATAATTATTATAGCGGGAAGAAGGACAAATAGAAATATGCATCAATTGGAAGAAGCTACAAAACATTGCTCAATGTCACAAATTGATGACAACTAGCTATAGCATCAGAGGATGTGTCATGTCAATTTTGACAACCCAATGCAGATTAGTTTGAGGAGTGTAGTGAGAGATTTACCTAAATTAACTAAATCAGAGAAGAACTTTTGCAAAGAACGTCAAGTAGGAAAGCTTATTATAAGCACATTCAAAGGAAAGGAGTACTGGTCTACCAAATTACTGGATTTGGTTCGCACGAATCTTAATAGTCCAACTTGGACAAGATGCCTGAAAGTTGAAAGGTATTTCATGTTACTGATTGATGATTTTTATATAATGACTTAGGTTGCATTCTAAGAGAGGAATCTGAAGCATTAGAAAAATTCAAGATATTCAAGGCAAAAGTTGAGAATGAGGTTGATAGGAAAATCAAGTGTTTAAGGTTAGACAGAGGAGGATAATTCATTTCAGATGAGTTTAATGAATTTTGTGAGAAGCATGGCATCATAAGACAATTATTTGGCCCCCGGGTACCACAACAAAATGGTATAGTTGAAAGGATGAACCGAACTATACAAGAGGCAGCTAGAACTATGATGAAAGGAAAAGAGTTAGCATAAGTTTACTTGAGAGAAACAATTCATACAATAACATACACTCATACCAAAAAATTGTATCAGAGGAAATATGGTAAGACATCCTATGAACTTTGGTATGGTAGACCTCTAACAGTGAAATGTTTCAAGGTATTTAGAAGCAAGTTCTATATCCAAAGAGATGAGGATAATCTTGGAAAGTTTGATAGCAGAGTAGATGAAGGCATATTCTTGGGTTATTCAACAAAGATCAAAGAATACAAATGTTACAAAAAAGGTTGAATAAGATTGTTGAAAGTGAAAGTGTAAAGGTTGATGGAAGTACCACAAAGGATTCAAAAAATATAACAGGATATGAATCTAATGAGCCTGAAGAAGAGAAAAAGAAAGAAGAAAGTAGAAGTGAAGAAAACAATGATCAAGATACTCCGACATCTACATCCGAGAAGCCAATATATGTTCAAAAGAAACACTCAGAAGAACATATTATCGAGGACAAGAGTAAAGGTGTTATCACAAGATGCAAGGCAACACAAGAACAAGTCTTGTTGTTTTTTGCTATCTGAAACTAAGCCAAAGTTAATAGAATAAGCTTCTAATGATCAGAACTAGATGAAGGCAATGAAAGAGGAACTGGATCAGATTGAGGAAAACCAAACATGGGAGTTAGTCAATAAACCGAAAGACAAGAATGTGATAGGAACTAAATGGGTATTGCATAACAAGATAGATGAAGATTGAAAGGTTGTAAGAAATAAGACAAGGTTAGTTGGTAAAGGATGCACTCAGATTGAATGCATTGATTTTGATGAAAGTTATGCTCTAGTTACATGGGTGGAGGAAATTCAGATGTTCCTATAATTTTCAACATTTAAGGACTTCAAAGTGTACTAGATGGACGTAAAATCAAAATTCTCAAATGGAGAATTGAAAGAACAAGTTTACATTGAACATCTAGAAGGTTTTAGGTTGAGAGATGTGTTGGAATCAAGGAACACTAAGAGGGGGGGGTGAATCAGTGTTCTACAATTTTTAACTTTATTCAACTAATCCTTCAACCACTTAATACATATGAATAAAAGAAAGATGCAAGAAAAAAAACCAAATATCCCCAACACCATAACACCAATATTTTTATGTGGAAACCTAGTTAAGAGAAAAACCACGGTGGGTATGAACCTATAATATAAATATACTATGTAGAAGTATAGAAATATTACAAAGAGGAATGAACATGCATTTAGGCACACTGCTTAGAGCTCACTACTCAAAAAAAGAAGGGCTACAACCCTAGGATGAATCATTGTCTTACAAACAAATTATTGAAGTATATGAACTAAACAATAGCATCTACAAAGGCCAAATTATAATTCAGGTTAAGCATATTTATAAACATTTAATACTGTTCCTTATCCTGCTCAGATTTTCTATTCTACATTAATTCAGAGCATAAATCTCTAAATTATGCATGTGAAACTTCACACCATCAATTAAACACCTTTTTTCATACACGAAATGATCAACTACATCGGCCTTATATATTCGATACACGAAATCACATCGGTTGCATATCAGCTCAAGAACATATAACATATTCACCAATCATGTATGAATAGTCAACTGAATCCAATCTCCAATGCATATGCAGAACAAAAAGAATTTTCCACATGCTTCCCAAACGTCGGCTAAACATCCTAAAACAAAAAAACAATTACCAAATTGGATCCAACAATTTGGCACAATGATCAATTACACAAGTCAGTCATACTATATTATTCAACCAAAAATCTGATATACTAGATCTTCTAACTAGCACATGAATTATCACCAGAGGCTAAAATAATAGAATAAGGTACTCCAAATATCTATCAAGCTTCCCATATCTTTGAAACACAAAATATCCAACTAAAATTAAATACCAACCAAAATAAAGAACTCCGCCAGATTCTCTATTCTAACTTCACCGGACTTCACCAAATCTACACTCAGACTCCTGGTATAGGCAAATCATGAATTGCAGATAGAATCACTGACTATAATTTCTATCAATGGAAACATCTAATGACATGTGCACTGTCTCTTTCCAACAATCTCTCCCTTTGGCTTTGATGGCAACACAATGAAAAATGACAGTGTCAGAATCAATACCAACATATATACACTGCAAAACTCAACATCTCAAAATTGTAAAATTCCAAAACACCCCCTAAGAAGCGTACAACTTTTTTCACTTCCCTACATCTGGATGAAGGAGTAGTGTTTCTATTCTTCTTTGGCTTAGGAATAGAGGCTTTTGGATAAGTTGCCTTTGATACCAATTATTGGAATCAAGGATCACTAAGAGGGGGGCTGAATTAGTATCCTGCAATTTTTAACTTTATTAAAATGATCATTCAACCACTTAATGCATGTGAATAAAAGATAGATTCAAGAACAAAAAAAAATATCCACAACACCATAACTCCAAGATTTTTTTGTGTGGAAACCCAATTAAGGGAAAAACCACGATGGGGATGAACCCACAATATAAATATACTCTGCAGAAGCATAGTAATATTACAAAGAGGAATGCACATGCATTTTGGCACACAACCTAGAGCTCACTTCTCAAACAAAGAAGGGCTACAACTCTAGGAAGACTCATTGTCTTACAAACAAATTACTGAAGTATATGAACTAAACAATAGCATCTGTAAATGCCAAATTATAGTTCCAGTTAAGCACATTTACAAATATTTTATACTTTGCCATATCCTACTCCGATTCATTGTTCGACATTAATTCGAAGCATAAATCTCTGAATTGTGCATGTGAAACTATGCACCATCGATCACACACCTTTTTCCATACACTAAATGATCAACTACATTAGCCTTATATATTTGCAACACAAAATCACATCGGCTATATGTTGACTCAAGAACATATAACATATTCACCAATCGTGTATGAAAAGTTGGCTCAATCTTATCTCTAATGCATATGAGGACCAAAAAGAATTGTCCACACACTTCCCAAATGCTATCTTAACATCCTTTAACACAAAAAAACCACCAAATTGACTCCAAAAATTCAGCACAATGATCAATTACACAAGTCAGCCATACTATACTATTCAACCCAAAAACTGATATACCAAATCTTCTAACTTGCACATGAATTATCATCAGAGTCTAAAATCAGAGAATAAGGTACTTCAGACATCTATCAAGCTTCCCATATCTCCACAACATAAAATATCCAACTGAAATGAAACATTGACCAAAATAGAGAACTTTGTCAGATGATGTGTTCTAACTTCATCAGATAACCAAATCTACACTTATACTTTCGGTATAGACAAATCATGAATCATGGATATAATCATTGACTAGAGTTGCCATCTATGACAACATTTGATGACATGTGTAGTGTCTCTTTCCAACAATCTCCCCCTTTGGTATTGATGGAAACACTTAGTGAAAAATGACTAAGTGTCAGAATCAGTACCAACATATATACATTGCAAAACTCAAAATTTCAAAATTCCAAAATTTCAGAACTCCCCCTAAGAAGAGTACAATAGTTCACATTTTAAGTTTGGATAATATCAAGAAAGGTTGGGATAGTAATTTGAGTTTTTACTGAAAAACCTTTTCACAGATGTATTTAAATTCATGTAAGTTAGAGCAGTCTGTTTGTACATATGTGGCCCGTTTATAATATTTTTGTAAAAAAAATTGGTATGCGGAACCCCGTCTTTACCATTGATATCAAAGAGGGAGTGTAGGGAAGTGAAAAATGTAATATTCATCTCAAGGGGAGTTTGGATTTTTGAGTTTTTGAGTTTTGCAATGTATATTCATATTTGGTATTGATTCCAACACAGTCATTTTTCACTAAGTGTTACCATCAATGCCAAAGGGGGAGACAATTCTTAAGAGACACTTCATAGGTCATTCGATGTTATCATTGATGGAAACCCAAGTCAAACTACCCATCCACGTTGTTGTATTAGATCATACCAAAGGTCAGATTGGAGATTGGTTCAAGTCTGGCAAGCTTAGAACAAAGCATCTAACAGAGTCCAGTATTTTGGCTAGTATTTCTTCTTAGGGTAATATTTTTTGTTGCAAACCTTAACGAAGGTTTATGGATGTCTGGACTACCTTATTCCATATTTTTAGCCTCCAATGATAATTTATGTGTGAGTTATAAGCTTCTATGTATCGGTTTTTGGGTTAATGACCGACTTGCTTGGATAATCCTTATGTGGATTATGTGGAATGATCTTGGTGATTATTTTTGTGGTCCAAGTATTTTGTCTAGCAGTTTTAGAAATGTATAATCAATTTTTTTGGTTTGCATTAGTATTTGGGTTCATATCTAGTCAATAGTTTGTACACACTTCATAGAGTGCAAGTTTTCTTGAGCCCACATGCAATTTGTTGGTACCCCAGATGGGGTTTACACTACAAGAAGCATAAACCAAGTTGATTCTTCAAATTATCTATGGAGAAGCCAACTCCAATTATCAATATATTTAAGGACCTTGACCAGCTATGACAAGGATTTACAAATCCTTCTACACTTTGGGCTCTGCAAAACCCGGGAGGGTGATCCCTTAATGAATTTATGATCTTTGTGCCATACTCACAAGTCCACTAAAACAAAGTAGACAATCTCATATGTAGGCTCAACAATAGGGAGAATGCTCAAGGATGGAAAATCCCTGAATGATTCTTAACCTAATTGGAGCATGAGATGGATATGCATGTAATAAACATACATTAATTAAAATGGATTATGATAATCAACATTTATGTAACAAATACAGACAAAATGAGCACAAACTAGCTGTAAAGAATTTGAACAAGCTATGACCAGTGCCTTATTCCATTGGGCAATTAAATTCATGAAATAAAAATTGAATTACAACATAAATTATCTGATAGCATACTGATCTAAGAATATATTGCCTTACAATACATCTCAACTATGATCCAAGCTCAAACTACTTATCAAAATCCCTATACAACCCTACCACTTTGCAATTTCATTTAAGCAATGGTCAAAGCATAAACAAAAATCACATACATAACAACAATGCACTGAAAGGATTCTATCTTTCAAAAAATATGGGTGCAGAGCAAAAAGGAGCGGGAATCCCAAATTTCAAAACTAGGAATGGCAGATTTCTTGGGGAAGGCAGTTTTTCTGGTAACGGATTTGGCAATCAGGCAAGAGGACAGGCATCTCAAGGGTCAGATGAGGACAAGGAAATAGTCAAACTGGGGGAGGACAAAGATTCTTCAAACGGGGACCCACATGATGGAAGTAAAGGTAAAAAATGGTCTTTGCACTTTGGAGTGAAGTCGCTGGATAAATCTGGACTTCCGAAAGTTACTAATATCTCAGATCTAGTTACAGGGCTGATTGCCATCTCTGTTCCAGAAAAACTGGTAGATCTGACTATAGCAGGTTTAACCATGACCTTAGTGGGAAGATTCTCTGGCTTTAGGCCTAACATTGATGTTGTTAGGAATTTCATAAGGAGGAAATGGATTTTAAAAGGTCAAGTGGATGTGGCAGTGCTGCCCAGAGGGTTTTTTTCCTTTGCTTTTAACTCTGAGGAAGATATGAATAAGGCCCTATGTGAAGGCCCTTGGATGTTTGGCAAGTCAACCTTGGCTCTTCAGAAATGGGTCCTGAACCTTTCCCTTGATGATTCCTTCTTTGTTTCTATGCCAGTCTGGACTCGCCTCCCGGGTCTCCCGCTGGAATTCTGGAATGAGGAAGTATTTAAGGGCATTGCGAACTCTTGTGGAGAACTTATTTCGATTGACCCGATGATGGTGGCTAAATCAAGGTTGGTCTTTGCTCACATTTGTATTAATGTTAATCAAAAGAATGATATGCCCCAATCCATAGATATCATTTCTAAACTAGGAAAATGGACCCAAGCCATTGAATATGAATCACTTCGTTTTGCCTGCTTCCACTGCAAGAAATCGGGGCATTGGGTTAAATCATGTCTGATTAAGAAGAGTAAGGAAAGCAAGACTGACAACAATGTCAAGTATAAAAAGATCTAACAAACGAGTGACAAGAAAGGAGACTCATCAGCTGAGTATGTTCAAAATAAGGATGTTACAGAACTAGTAAATGAAGTCAAGAAGGTTGAGATCAGTAATAATGAAAATCGAGATTGTGTTTGCTCCAATAACCAAATAAAGAGCTCTAAAGAAGGGGAGCAAGGTACGGAGTTGGACAACAATAACCTAGAGGACCAAGAGGTTGGATCCATCAGTCAGGAGAAGGAAGAGGCAAGTCCCAATCAAGCTATACCTGTTTCTTCTTTCTCCAAATCAGTCGAGGAAAACTATTAAGAAGCTCAAGAGTTTAACCCTTCTGATATTGAGCCCTTATTGCTATTAACTAATGGAAGCCCAAAGCTTCCTCTATGTAAAACCCCATCACAAAGCATGGTTATAGATATCTTGGAAGGGAATCTCCAGATTCTCGATCCGAAAGAAGGAAAAATGAATAACGAGGAACTCAATGAAGGGATCTCAACCATAAGAAGGAATAAGAAAAAGGTAGATGTTGGAAGCCAGAACAAAAAGAAGGGAAGGCCATCCCTAAAACATCAAGGGAATAGGAAAGCTGGAAGAACCGTGCTGATGGAACACAGTGTTCCATCGAGTCAGCCCTATCTCTGGTTAAAGTATGAAGATAATATCCTAGAATATCAGAGTGTTCAATGCCCCTCATAAGCAGGATGTGTTATGAAACATCATAAGAGATCATAAAATGGATGTGGTCCTTGTTTAGGAAACCAAGATGTCTAAGAAAAAAGTGGAAAAGATTAGAATTTTCAAGAATAATGGTGTTATAGGATCTAGCTCAGAGGGAGCTTCTGGAGGAACTATGATTTTTTGGAACCAAAAAACCATCAAAGGTAAGGAAATTATTTCTGCTTTTAATAGGAACTCAATGCAGCTTGAGCATGTTAAGGATAACTTTGTTTAGGTGTTAACTAATGTCTACGCTCCTAACACCAAATCCGGGAGAGTTAAATATTGGAGAAGCCTTACTGATGATAGAATCAAGTTTGCTGTTCAAAGCTGGATAATAATGGGAGATTTCAATACTCCACTTAAAGAGGAGGAGAATATGGGAGGTCTCCCCTTGCAGCTTGATGCGAAACAAGACCTTATGGAGTTTATCAATGATCAAGCTCTTATGGATGTGGATCTTTAGGGCATTAACTACACCTGGACTAATAGAAGAACTGGAGCTGACCTGATCCAAGTAAAGTTAGATAGAACTTTAATTTCTCCTGAGTGGTTAACCAAGTATAGCTGCTCCCTTGCTTCTGTTATCAAAATTGGGTCTAACCATTATCCTATCTCTTTTACTACAAACTCTTTTTCGGCTAAGAGAAACTTCCCTTTCAGATTTGAAAAAGTGTGGTTATCCCACCCCTCTTTGGAAGCTTGTATCACTGACTGGTGGAATTCTGAGGTCGAGGGTATGGCCCTATTTAGAATAGCTAAAAAGCTCAATATTTTAAAGGCCAAAATCAAAATCTAGAATAAAGAGAGTTTTGGGGACATTTTCAAGAGCAAAACTCAAATAAAAAATGAAATTAAAGATGTTCAGGATAGAATCCAAGAGTTCGGGCTATCTGAAGATCTGAGGATGGCAGAAAATGTTCTTTTATCCAAATACCATACAATTATTTCTAATGAAGAGACGTTCTGGAGATAAAGATCTAGAGCCTTGTTCTTGAGGGAAAGTGATAAAAATACTCAGTTTTTTCACTTAACTACTCTAAAGCATAGGGCAGCTAACAGGATAACCAGATTATCCTGTAATAAAGGGATCTTAATGGAGGATAATGATATCAAAAAGGAAGCTATGGAGTATTTCGGCACCCTGTTGGGAGAAGTGGATAACCTGGATATCACTAATCAAAACATCCTCTTGCAAGCTATTCCTTCTACCTTGTCTGTTGAAGATAATAACTTTTTATCTTGCATTCCCTCTAATCAGGAAATCAAAAAGGCGGTTTTTTCTTTTCATGGAGATAAATCCCCTGGACCGGATGGTTTTCCAATGTTTTTCTTCCAAAATTTTTTGGCACATAGTGGAGGTTGACATCTGCAATGGTGTTAAAGAACTCTTTGGCTCTAGAAGGCTCCTAAAGGACTTGAATGCTACCTTCATTGTCCTTATACCGAAGATCCCAGGTGCTAACTCTCTCAATAAGTTTAGACCCATCAGTCTATGCAACTCAGTGTACAAAATTTTATCCAAAGTTCTGACTTCTAGGTTGCTGGAAATTCTTCCCAGAATTATTTCCATCCAGCAAAATGGCTTTGTCCCCGCTAGACAGATTGTGGATTCCATCATATCTGTTCATGAAAATATCCACTCCCTGAAAGTGGTGAATAATACGGGTTTCTTCCTGAAGTTAGAAATGGCTAAAGCTTTTGACAGAGTGAACTAGCAGTTTCTCCAAAGGATCATGAAAGCATTTGGTTTCAGAGAAAAAGTTATCCAGCTTTGCTCTCAACTTATGGAAACTTCCTCTTCTGCTATTATTGTCAATGGTTCCCCGTCTAGTTTTTTCAAAAGCTCTAGAGGCCTTAGACAAGGGGACCCCATATCCCCTATCTTGTTTACTATTTTAGCTGAATGTCTGGGCAGATTTATTCTTAAAAATGTGGAAGACGACAATCTTAAGGGTATGAAACCATCCTCTTCCAATATCACTTGTTCTCATGAACAGTTTGTTGATGATTCCATTACAATGGGGGAAGCTTCCATCCTGGAAGCTAAAAACATGAAGAAGGTGCTGAATACTTATGAATTTGCCTCTGGTCAAAAAATTAATTGGGATAAAATTTCTTTGTTCTTCATCAACACCCCTGTTCAACGACAACTCAGGATTGAAAGAATTCTTGGATGCAAAATTTTTGAGTTTCCCTCCTCTTATTTGGGCCTTCCTCTATGTATGAAGCCTGAGGATTCTTTCTGGAATAAGCTGGTCGATAGATTTAATTCAAAACTTTCTCATTGGAAAGGGGTTGTCCTTAGTCAAGCGAGCAAAGTTACTCTTCTTAAAGCCACTCTCCAAAATCTTCCTGTTTATGCCCTCAATTTGTTAAAAATCCCAAAAAAATTTGTAGAAGCTATTGAAAGAATCCAAAACAAGTTTCTTTGGTCAAGGGTGGAAGTCAAAAATAGAATTCCCCTTATTGCCTAGAATAAAATTTGTTCTCCTAAGGCCTTGGGTGGGTTGGGTTTAAGGAATATTAGTTCTATGAACAAGGCTTTATTAGCCAAACAAATTTGGAGAATGAAAGGGGAGGAAAGAGAATGGAACTCTATCTGGAAAAACAAATATCTTTATATGCAACCTTTTGAGGAAGAATTCTTAGATGACTCTTTCATTGTTGAAGGTTCGGCTATATGGAATGTTGTTCAATCAGCTAAAAGCTAGGCTGCTGCTGGACAAATATGGAACCTTGGGGGTGGAAGGAGAATAAGATTTTGGGAAGATAGGTGGATTTTGGACAAACCTCTGAAGGAAATTCCAATCCTTAATGAATGGAAAGACTGGTTCAAAAGCAGGTTTGGGGAGCTGGTTAGAGACTACTGGAGAAATGGGAATTGGATTTATTTTAGCCAACAGTGTCTGGGGCTTAAGTTCCTTCAGATCGCTCTCTCTGCTAAAGTTCCTAGAGACAACAAAGATGACATATTGATATGGAGGGAAACTTCAGATGGGAAATACTCAGTTTCCTCTGCTATGGCTATCCATTATGAACTTGTGGAAGATATTCCTATTTGGGCTAAAGTCTGGAACAAGAAGTTAGTTCCTAAGGTTAATATCTTTTTTTGGATTTTCATCCAAAACAAGGTTCTAACCCTAGACAACCTCCAAAAGAGAGGTTTTGTTTTTCCTAATAGGTGTTCTCTATGCTATAGGGAAGAAGAGACTTCCTACCACATTCTTAATCAATGTACTTTCAGTTAGGAAATCTGGAAAATCATATTAAGCAGGTGGAACTTGAGCTGGGTTTTTCCAAACTCCCTTGGGGATTCCTGGCAGCAATGACACTGCCCCAATTCTAATCCTAAGATTGTGGAGACTTGGAGACTTACTCTTCCAAATATTATCTAGAATATTTGGAAAGAGCGCAACAATAGGATTTTTAGGGATAAAAGTGCTATTCCTGAAGTGGTTGTGGATAAAATTTATAGGGATATTTTTGAATGTACCTATGGTATTGATTATGGACCTAATGCTAAAGAAGACTTCAAAGATAGGTGGAACCTTTCTACAACTATCACTACCAAGGAGAAGGGAAGAGAAGGTCTCGTATGGTGTTTTCCTCCTCAAGGGTGGATTAAGGCTAACTTTGATGGGGCCTCTAAGGGGAATCTAGGTAAAGCTGGATATGGGGGCATTGTTAGGAATTTTGCTGGAAGCTGCATAGTGGCGGTGGCTGGTTCTTTGGGGAGTCAAACAAGTCATTTTGCCAAAGTCTCAGCTACCCTAAACACCTTAATCATAGCCAAGAATCTTAATCAAGATAAATTATGGCTCGAGGGAGACTCACTTAATATTATTAAGTGTTTGAAGGGGGAGTTAGAGCCATCCTGGTCAATTGAAAATATTATCATGAAAGCTAGGAAAATTATTGCTAGCTTTAATGATATTATTATTCAACATGCCTTTAGAGAAAAAAATATGGTGGTGGACTGTCTGGCAAACCTAGGTGTTAATTACGATTCCCAAATGATTTGGCATGGGGAAGATGTCAACATAAACATTAAAGAGCTCCTTAGAAAGGACAGATATATGGAGAGGTAAGGACCGCATAATCATGACAGAGCATATTAATAATTTAGTCCTTGATGGAGAGGTAATTATTACCCAACAAAGCAATAGATCCCTAACTATTTCTTATATCATGCCACACGCTTTGTGGGTCACCCAGTTTGAAATATCGAGTAACTATAGGAAAGAAGTGCTAAGTTTGTAGAGGAACAAAGTTGATAATCTAAAAATGAAGATGGGAGGAGATTTAAGGAGGGAGGAACTAGACAATCCATCAACATGGAAAGCAATTCCAAAAGTGTGGGTGAAGTTGGAGAAAGGGTCCCTCACAAGCTTTATGGAGAAGCTTGCGGATTATGATAAAGGTAGGGTAAATCTCACAGTTTCCAAAATTTCTGATAATTGGTGTAATGGCTCCTTTAAACTCTATGGGGTTAAGTTCAAGCTGGATGTGGGTCTCATAGCTACTATGACTGGCATGCCCCATTCTAGGCTTAATTTTTTTAGAGACATCAAAGTCTCCAAAAACACGGTTAATTTGTTCTTGTGGAAGGAAAAAGAGAGGGATAGAATTGGCAAAGCCAGAGGGGGTTACTATGAAGCTGCTAATATTAAGAAAATATGGGGCTAGGTTTTGAATGCTATGGTGGAATATATCACGCTTGAGGGTCATTTCTCCAAGGCCCACACCTACCACTTTGTTCTTTTAAACCATTTCAGACATGACAAAAAGGTTTCCCTACCCTACTACCTTTTCAGGTCCCTTTCCAAGTCCCGTTCTAGGTCCCTTAACAAAAATAGTAAGAATCCCTCTAGTCCGGTTCTCCACTGTGGGCTTCTATTGCTTATTTATGAGCACTGCAAAACCCTCACTTTGTTGGAAAATAAGAGGTTATCTGCCTCTCTGAGGAAGAGAAATATGGAGGGAGGCAATTCCGGCAAGGAGAAGGCATCTTCTAGCAAAAAAAGAAAGAGTGCCCTTGGGATGGAAACTGAGGAATTTGTAAAAGAAGGTAGTGAAATGGAAACGAATGATTCTGATGGTGATGGGAGCTAGAAAGATGAGGAGGTAGGTGTTGAGGAATAAAGTGGTGATAAGTCTCACAATGAAAGCCTTATCCACAGTGATTTCCCTGGCAAGGTCAACAACCATCCTATGGAGGATGTGGATAACAAGGATAATGAGGAAATAGATGCAAAGTCTGAGAGGGAAAGGAACAAGGATTCTGAGAAGGATATGACTAAAGACAGTTTAAGCGAGGACAAGGAAAGTGTGGATAAAGGGTTAGTCCTGGACAACCTTAAAAAACTTACTGAGGTGAGACTGGATTATGACAGATGGACCTATGAGCTCTTGAAGAACTTGGAAAAAAAGGGGAAAAACATGGATGCAAAGAAGAAGAATGACAACAGGGAGCAGATAAAATGGAAGCATGATATCGAGAAGAAGGTTAAATTGCTAGAAGAAGGGAGATAGGCTATGAAAAATTTGCTGGGATTTATCCCGAATTTCCTGTCAGCTGTCACTAAAAACATGGAGGATATTGCTAAGGTCTTTGATCATACCAGCTCTCCTAAAACGGTGGTGGAAATTGACATGGATGATGAAACTATCTAGATTGGTAGTGGTGAAGCTACTCTAGTTGGAAGTGCTGCTAAGAGGACTAGGGAGAGTGTCAAGAAAGTTGTGGCTGCTTCTGCTAAGGATCTCCCCAATCTCAAGGAAAACATCAAAGATTTGCATGGGATTAGCAATACCCTAGCTAATGCCCTGAAAAAAATCAACTAGTTTCTCTTCTTGGGTTTGGCTGGTTTTGCTGGCTTTGTAGGGATTTAGTTGGTTTTCTATGGGCTTTAGCTGGCTTTTCGTTGGCCTATTCCTTTTTGTCTCTTGTTGCTTTTTTTGTTAAGCTCTGGTTGTAAAGGGTTTCAGGACCCCTTCAAAACCTGTTTTTAGCTTAATAAAAAACAATGCACTAAAAGAAAGAAACCTTTGATTCACTTGCATTAAAAAGATAGTAGAATCATACACTAGAGAGAAATAAACTTGAATTCTATTTCATTTATTCAAATTCTATATCTGTCATAAAATAGTATACATTTCAGTCCTTTGAAACCTGCATAAAATATGACATAAGATTCATTCTATTTTTTTGTGTAAAAGACGTACAATTTTCTCTTTTTCGCCTAAGACCTGCTACATGTGACCTATGACTCTAAATTAGCAAAACTCAGTACAGAAATCAAATTCAGAACCTTGTCTCTTGGCCTTGAATTTCCTTTTATAAAAAATAAGGGAGCAAACAAGTTGTGGGCTAGAGGAGACACTTGTCACTAAAAAATTACTGGTTACCCATAATTTTGTTATAAAATATTCCCCTTAAGGAATGTCACAACCAAGACCAAATGTCTGCAGCTGATTCATCTGGACACTTTATGCACTTTTTCCCTTTTTGTTGTTGTTGATGAAGATTTCATATGTGCCCACCTTCTTGTTGCTCACGTCCAAAAGATAACCGTTGGAAAGAAACAAAACTGCCTGCCAGACTGTTACATCACACAGTTAGCTAACTAACTATTTCTTGTCCTTATTCATCCTTTAAGTAAGTATTTTTCCATTCTTCGTATTATTCATTTGATGGCTATTTGAAATTCATAACCTCATCATCTTTTTCTCTGTATGGATCATACTTAACTGTCACTTGATTTGCCTCTCTTTCAAAAGATTCAAAATATGTTCTTGTACATATTATCATGTCCATGCTATTCTCTAGCATGCTAGTGTCTAGATCTTCACAAATCATGTCCACTTGAGTGTTGATGACTCTTTTTGCCCCTTCTTTCCAAAATTGTAAGGGCTTAATTTCCCCACTTTCATTCCCAATACCTGACAGAAGTGTTTCATTTAGCTCACTGAAACTTCTCATCAAATCCCTTATTTTCCTCTCTATATTTTTTGGTAGCATCTAGGCTTCCTGCATTGACTTTACCAAAAAATAGGTTGGCTAAAGTGTAGGTGGCCTCTTAGCATGGTACTTCAAATCCATTGACATTATTCTAAGCTCATTTCCCTTTTGTAACCACTTTGTAAACAAAGGGATTGCAACTTCCTTATCTCTATCAAAACTTTGAATAACATTAAACAATAAAGAACATAAAGAATAAATGTTATTTAATCTACTGTCCACCTTCTCATTCAAATGAGTTAGTACTGAGCTAACTATCTCTCTTTTCTTAATGGGAGACTGATCTTCTAACTCCTTTAGTTTATTTTTTAACTCACTGATTTTCTCCGAGATTTGGGCTCTTGTAAGATCAATTGATCTAGTGGGATTAGTCTCTTCATCAAAATATGGCATTAATGGTATGATAAGAATATCAATCTCACTGTCAAATTAAATTATTGCATCTATATGTGAGACAAGTGGAGACCTAGATGTTGATGGGACTGATACAATTGTAGGAACTGAAGAGGATGATCCTATCTGTTTCTGCTCAAGAAGATGAACTTTAGTCTATAGATCTACACACCTCTATTGAACTACAATATAATCATTGAAAAGCTTATGAAACTTCCTCATTAGTTCCTCCTTTTCTATAGCCTCCCTTTTTGAAGTTTCATGGGCCAATTTGGCCACATCAACAACTAACTTTGATGCCTCAACATTTGAAGTATCAGAGGCTCTTTTGATAATGAGGCTTCCCTTGAAGTTTGGATTTATATCATTGATATCATACCTCTCAGGCCCTTGTTCTAGTGCCCACATTGTC
Organism: Cryptomeria japonica; assembly: GCF_030272615.1. NCBI lineage: Eukaryota > Viridiplantae > Streptophyta > Pinopsida > Cupressales > Cupressaceae > Cryptomeria > Cryptomeria japonica. The sequence continues at coordinate 409,757,846 of NC_081413.1, read as the reverse complement.
AAGGTTGCATAATCATCTACAAATTTTGATCCTTTCAGTGCCAACCTTGATTATTCTTCCGAACTAAATTGTTGATCTTTTTATTCCCTAATTGCATAAAAATTCACTACATTAGCTATGTTTCATTCTGGCAAAATTAAAACTTTGGCCTAATTTATGATCATCCAGCCTTCATTTGTAGTTGTTCTTTTGAATTCTTCCATCATTTCTTTCTTGACCTCTTCCTGATTCTCCTGATCAGACCTGTCTGACCTTTGGTCCTTTCTCTCATTGCTTCTCCTCTTATACTCCTCTATCTTTACTTTCCATACAAGTTGCCCGAAGGTTGGGCTTCTTACAAAGGCTTCATCCTTAATGAATCTATCACATGCCTCTTTCCTAGCATCTCTAAAGGCTCTACCCTGAATATCTAGAATAGTGAGATCAAATCCCAAAGTGGGAGGCATGGGAGGAATACCAATCTGTATATCTATTTTTGTCACTATAATGGTATTCTCCTCCTGTTGTTCTTCCATATGTTGCTCATCTCTTTATTTTTCAACCTACCTTGGAGGTGAAAGATGAACATGTGGTGGTGAAGGAATTTTATTTTGATTCCTCAAGATCAATTATCTTGACCCCTCTAAAAGGTTTTACTTATACCTTTGGGGTTGGCTCTATTTTCATTATCTTCTTTCCCTTCCTCCTGACTAACTTTTCACTATCATTGCCACTCCCCTCTTTATTACAACACCACATTTTGGAGGAGGCACATATATAGGTCATCTTTCTTCTAGCTCATCTGTTCTATGAGGTGGAGGAGGAGGTGAACCTAGTTGTGTCATTCTCATCTAGTGAATTAGGGTTGCTTCAGCCGGTGTCATGGGTGTAGGTTGTATATTTTTTCTCTCAACTTGTCGGTCATGAACTTCCTCAAGTCTATTTTTCTTCTTTTTCAGCACAAGAATTAGTTCATCAAAATTGTTAATGACAAAATCAACTTTGGCATAGAATGGAGTGAAGTTTTTTAATGGATCATAATTGGGATTCATTTTTTGTACTATAGCCCATAGCTTCCTAAAAGCTATCCATTTATCCTTCCTCCAATCCCGAGTCATGAAATCAAATTCATTTTTTATTATATCCTCAGGGAAATTGTGCTCATGGGGCAATGGGCCTCCTTTTATTCTTTCTCTGAAAAATATAACAAAATCCCTCCAGGTCATTATGTCTGACTATGCTAACCTCTAAATGATAAGGTGCAAAAATCTTGTCAAAATGTACATATCCCCCTTTTATAATTACAAAGTATGGAATGATAGTATAATCAGGTAAAATATTCCCTTTACCTCTACCTTTCAACTCCTTATCATGTATACAACCTATTTGCCATATTACTTAACCAAAACCTAACCTTAAAGGAACATTAAAAGGAAATACATGTGGTTGACTAGGGAACCCATAGACTCTGATAACTATACTAACAGGATACAGGATAATATCCCCCCAGTTGTGCTCAATTTTCAAAAGTGGCAGCCTTTCCTTTGGTCTTATAAAATCATGCAGCTGTGTGGGGATACTTGGTGGATTTATTGTTAATCTTTGCCTCAATCTAGAAGCAAAACCATTATCAAACCTCACAAAAATGGCTTCCTTCATGTCCCAAGACATGTCCATACTCCATAGTTGCACCAATACCTCAATATTATCAATTGTTCTATTAAGATTCATGGTACCTTCAAAATAATCTACATTTCTATATAAAAATATGTACATTAACAATGAATACTAATATAAATGAGTACTAAATACATCATTCTTAATATCTTACAACCCTCCATGAATATTTTCTTCAAGGTATGGGGCAAATTGAAAAACCACTGTAAAGTCTGGATGTTGAATCTATATAGCCATATACATAAAATTAGGTGGCATGACTGTAATAGGGTTGAAACCTAAAATTTGGCATAGAGGAAAGAAAGTGGCATGCAAATATATTTGGCAAAATCACCAATAGGAAAAGACTCCACTGAACTAGGGCCAATATGATAAGTTTTGTATCATGATTTTGCCAAATGGGCTGGAAGGAGGCTAGCTCTAATGAAGCCTTTCATCATGTAATATTCTACCTTTAATTCATTCAAATCTATTTGTCTTGAGTAGTTTTGTAGGGGAGCCATCCTACTTGACTAGGGCTTCTTATTAATTATCCACAAAAGGAAGAAGGAAACTAGGGCTTAACACGAGACTATCAATTTCAACACAAACAAGTGTAAATTTTCACCTTCATTTTACAAACTTTTAAACCCTAGAGAAATTCACAATCCTTTTACTATAATTTTACACCACATGCACTTTCAAAAACTCTTAAAACATAGAAGAATGATTTAACAACTTATGACTTTGTAGGCACCATATGAACCTTAATTCTGCACTATAAGAACTCATTCTGATCTTATTCAGATTAGGAAACACCTTCTAATCACCACTGAATCACTTTGTTAGTCGAGAATAATTCTAAAAAATTCCTTTATTGTCATTCTAGAATCGAGCATCACTGTCTTATCCACCATTATTGCTCACGTGAGTGGGAAAATTGCTCAAATTCGTATTTGAATCAAGTTTGAAACTGGACCATTGATTTTCTCCATATTGGTGCATCACACGATCTATATTATTCAATCTAATATTCATCATCTCATGTGGCAAGTGGACCATCAAAGGCATGATATGACACTTCTAGCTCACCATCCTCTTCACTGTTGTCAGCGGCCCCACCATTCGGCTTACTCCAACCCACCTTGAACATGTGGCATCATCTCGCAATGTCATGATCCTTAACCTCTGAGAATCTTCAATTATGGGGTAGCATGAGCCATTGGATCTATTCGAGTTTTATTCTATTGGCCACAATGTACACCTTCTTTAGCCAATTAACAACCAATCATCTTTTTGACCAAGATTAAAACATCTCCATCCATTGAATCATATGTAGATAATAGGAACCTTTAGCATCTCAATTGTTATCACAAAGACATCGACAAAAATATTTAAGGCTGGACTTAGGAAAATAATGTGCATGATGAAATATCAAAAAGGGGACCCGCCCACAGGAAACACTACAATACAGACTTAGGAAAATATAAAGACCATCGAACAAGTTAATGCCTAGGACATAAAAAGGCCCCACCAATGTTACTATAACCCTCAAACTTAAGATAAAAAGGTAATGAAGAATTATAAGATGTTTAGGGTTTATTAACAATAAGACTCAACCAGATGACATAAACCCTAAACCCTAAGCCTGAAAATAAAAGACAGAGAGCCGAATAAAATCAAAATGACCAATATTTTGCCTAAGGCATGAAATTTTTTCACTAGGTCATTTTAAGGACTATCACAATGGAGTTAGTTTCTTGTTGTGGATATATAAGAAGGATGCTTTTGATCATTTTGGGAAAAAAAGGTAGTTTTGATCGATTGTGCGCAGTTCCACATGCATAGGATAGATTTGTGCTCAGGATCTTGGAAAAATAGTGAAACCGAGTAACATAAGGCAGGGTATGAAAAGTGTGTATAATGTGCTTAACTGAAACTATAAATAGGCATTTGTAGATGCTACTCTTAGTTCAAATACTCTAGTGGAATTTTGTAATTGAGTTGTAGGAAGTGAGCCTCTCTTTTGAGCAATGAGCTTTGGGTAGTGTGCCCCAATGCATGTGCATTCTCATTGTAAAACTTCTAATTCAGTATACTCATATTGTGAGTTCATCCCCACTGTAGTGAATCCCTTGACTGGATTTCCACTTATAAAAATCTTGGTGTTATGGTGCTACAGTTTTTTGTTTTGTGTTCTTGCATCTTTCTTCTAATTAAATGCATTAAGTGGTTGAAAGAACAAATTAAAGTTAAAGTTTGTAGAACATTGATTCACCCCCCCTCTCATTGTTCCTTGATTCCAACACCAGATTAGTCTAGAGAGCTCGAGATTTTTTTGAACCTGACATTGAAGTTGTGTAATGGTAGTTATATAGCATGCATATAATATTTGGGGTCCAAATTTGGTGATATATGTAATGTGTTCATATGTTAGATGAGGAATCATGTAATAAGGTCTACTTCTCATATCTTCCCACCACTAGAATGAATAGTGGAGACCTATTTTAGATATTTGTCTCAGCCGACATTTAGGATTATATTTTTATGGAGATAATATATTTATATGTATAATTTGATGAGTTGAGGTATGGCTTTTTGCATTGATGACATGTGAGATTGATAGAATCTAGTTGTTGTGTGAGTAGAGTGTTGCGGGTCATCACTTGAAGCAGTTTTGATAGTACAAATTGTGTTTTAGTGGTGGATTTTCTTTATATTTCTTTCTTCTTCGACAATGAGCCTTTTTGGGTAGTGAGCCCTCTTATTCTTATAACCACTTGATGAGTTTTATTCACACATTGGTATTATTATATTATATTTATTTAATATTGGGGAATGTAATTGTGATGAAGTACCCAATATTAAATGTGGGTCAAGGGTAGGTAGGAAAAAAATTATATTTTATTGTCACATGGTTTTGGACACATGGTTTTGATGTAATACCACTTGGTGGTTTTGTCGGAGCTTGTGTTTATAAAAGCAACCACAAGGGTAGTTTTTTGGGTTGGTCATTTAGCTAGGTTAGCATTTTTGAAGGAAGCATGGCATGGGATGTGTGGATTCATGTTTGGTCACATGGAGTTCTTATCGATGGCTTATTATGGCTGGGTTTTTTAGAAGCTTTCTATAGTTGTATTGTAATGGATGCATTGATGATAATACATGGTGGATGATGCTTTTGGAGGCTATTTTTTTCCATCATGAGGGTTTTACTAGGATATATCTTGTGTCACTTTTTCATGGGTATGTTGTCTATTCTTTGCATGTGGCTTCTATGTGTTGATTTGATAAAGATCTAAATTGGATTATGTGGAAATTGTCATAAAATTGGCTGCAAGTTTCCTTACATATTTATTGAGAATTAGCATTCTCTGTGGTTTTTCTCTTCTTGGTTTTTCCACGTAAATTCAGGTGTTTCTTATGCTTGATCTATTTTATTCTACTAATTATTCTCGATATGTTAATTAAGTCTAAAAGAAAATTTTATTTTCAACTAATTCACCCCCCTCTTAGTTGCCTTGATATTCAACACAATCGTCTTCCTAATAGAATTCAGGTTGGATCTATTGTATTTATCCTCCTTTTAATGTATGGCATGTGAAAATTAAGTGATTTCCTAGTTTACAAATCATAACCTGTGAAACCCTAATTTTTTCACCTCAAAACACAGTCACATAAATATGATCTCTATCAAATTCAAGACACCATTTTAAAGATCTTTCCTATCATCTTTGATACTTTACACACTTTCAACTATGTGATATAATGTCAACTCTTCTAAAATCTAATTTCATCAAAGACCTATATTCTTTAAGCTAAGTACTCATGTTTATTACATTTATTTTTGTATCTTAAAATTTAATTTCATATTATACGTAGTGTCGTAAATTGTACTCCTTAATCATCGAGTCCAATTTCACACTCTCTTAGCACTCATTCTAGTTTTCTCATTCATCTAAGCATTTTGGGACCATTTATTCCCTTGAATTAATCCAAGAAATTCAAGAATATGAGTCCTATCCCATTTTAAAACTTCAGTGCACTCTTTATTTGGCCCTTATTTTGGTGTGCCCTTTCTTATTTATCATTTGAAGAGAGTAATGTATCAACATTAACATTTCTAGATTTGGTCTCGGAATTTGGATGTGACCATATAAGTTAGCCTAAAAAATAAAATACCCTAAGAACCCTATAGAAGACATAATTCCTAAGTCATTTTATCATGTACAAGTTTTAATTATACATAAATTATTAATCTTCAAGTAAAAGATTGATTTTAAGGAGAATCAAGCTACAAGTTACCATCTATTATGTCTTCGTGATGGATTTTGTGATGATTTTTCATGTTATTGCATCAAGTCTTGTAGGACTTATCCTAAGAGAATTGCATCATCATTAATATCATTAGGCTTGATGTAATATTATCTCATTTTTTTATATGACTTCAAATTTCTATTTTTTCCTAATCATCACTGTTGTAGGGTTTTGACTTAGGCAAGCCCTTATACAACCCAACACCATTTTTTATTCTTTTTTGTATGTTTAGGTTTAGAAATAGGTTATATACTTAGATTGAAGATGCAAAAGGACTTAGGACTTAGAATCAGAACTTCTCAAGAAATTCTATCAGAAAGGGGTATGAAACTTATAACTAGCATCATAGTCCTCAAAGACTAGGGTGCCTAGTGTCATAGTCCACCTAGACTAGGGTGCCTAGTGTCATACTCCACCTGGACTAGGGTGCCTAGTGCCATAGTCCACCTGGACTAGGGTACCTAGTGATAGTTCTAATACTTAATGTTAAGTACAGATGCCAAGCTAATAAGATGAGAGGGGGGGGGGGGTGAATCATACAAACTTAATCTTCCATAAAAACAACAGATTCAACCTCGGTAACCAAAACTGCTAAACATGCAAACTCATAAGCATATAAACATCATAACACTCATAACACCAAATTTAACGTGGAAACCCAAATAGGGCAAAACCACTGTGGGATTTTGGACCCACTAAGAAATATGCTCTTCTCGAGTATGCTTGGTTAAAAGCAAATCCTGTTAAAGATTACAAACACATTGCTAGATGTGACCTGGTTAAGGGATTTCCCTCAGATCTATTAGGATCTTCACTTTGTTAGAAGTGACCTTGTTACAGGATTTCAAACACTCAATCAGAATGTCACCTTGCTAGAGGGTTTTACAAATAAGACTGTTAAGTCCACTCGGTTAAGAGATTTCTTGTCACTTTACAAAATAACAGTAATAAAAATCTATCTGCAAATTCACATATAAAATGCTAAAGCAGATTCTTATTTTCTCAATATAATCTAGACACAGAACTAATCTTGTCCATCTGCTGGGCTCTATACTCTGTTATTCAAATAGGTCTTCAAGCTTCTGTGCTCGGTAATCACTATGTAGCATCCCTATGCATACACTTGCCCACATACATTGTTTATCAACAGTTCCTTATTTATAAACAATTTTCCAACCGCTTAATCTCCTTGATCACATATCCCATGATCAATCATAGCCATCAGATCTTCAAACTTGACAAGGTTCAATGTATCCTTCGATCTGAAAATGTTTTACCCCACCTTGGAACTTGCATACATTTCTTGGAACTTGTGCTAGGGTATTGCGGTTCAATCTGAGCTGTAGATCTTCCTGCTGATTTTCCTTTGCCATATATTCTTTAGCATGGCATACCAATCATTTAATCATAACCAACTCATCAGCTCCCTTCATTAAATAATGCTTTTATTCATCCAATGCATTCTGTTATTACTCGGTTGCAACTCGATAAATACTGGACTTCACTTGGTAGACATACCACCTTCATTAACCGATAGCGATAACGTTAGGGTTTATCGACTAGGTTCCTTAGGGTTTACCGACTAGGTTCTTTGCTCAGTAACATAGTATAGTATTAACCTTACAATCAATAACATATGTAGGATATCAAAACAATCTAAACATCATGATCTCATCATTGTCCAACTCGGTAATAGTTGCCCATTTGAATAACTTATTCCTCCCCTTATTCTTCACATTCTTTTTGTGTCTTTTACCGACATCTTTATACTCACCAATTCATACTTGTCAAGATATGGCAACATCATACTAAATTAGAAAACCAATTTCTTGACATCAATGACAAAATAATAATATTAAGATAGTAAACACCCTTAATCAGTTATATCCATAACAACCTTCTCAATATCCTTATTGAAATGCCAACAATCTCCCTTGTCTATTATAATGCCAACAATCTCCCCCTTTGGCATTGATGGCAAAACCAATTGATATGACCTAATTGATTCAGATTGCTGTGAGATTCTGAAATGCTCTCCTCCTGTCATCAGTCTTCTCCCCCATACAGTAGTCTTCTTCCCTTTTCTTTAGTCTTCTCCCCCTTTGACAACAATGCCAAAAAGTAAAGAACTAAATCATATTTTCTTCCTGTATGAAGTGATTTCCTGCTGTTATGTGTCAACTTAGTCTCGGTTAGAGCATTATGTCTTCAATTCCTATTCCCTATATTTGTTTCCTGCACACCTTTAGAAAACATCCTAAAGTGTGTAAATCAGCATCAACTCTTAAAAGATATTCTGTAGAGTCATCGAATTGATGCTTTCGCCGAACTCGATCAGTGAATGGAAGATAGGGTTAGGACTCCTAACTTACTTCTGAGATACTCAAAAGTGTCCCTTGGTAGTGGCTTGGTGAAGATATTTGCTATTTGTTCCTTTGTGCTAACATACTCCAACACCACTTTCTTCTCTTGAGCTTCTTCTCTAAGATAATGATATTTGATAGAGATGTTCTTTGTCTTAGAGTGCATAATAGGATTATTTGAAATGTTAATGGCACTAGTATTGTCATAGAATATAGTTACTAGTTTGGTAACTTCCTCATTTATACCTTCCAACAGTTGTTTGATACATGTTATGTTGGTACAATACAATGTTGCAGCAACGTATTCAACTTTTGTTGTTGACTGTGAAACACATCCTTGTTTCTTGCTAAGCCAGCTCACTAGTCTTTCTCCTAAAAAGAAAGCTCCTCCACTTGTGCTTTTTCTATCATCAATGTTGCTTTCCCAATCAGCATCAGTATAAACTTTTAAATAAAAAATATTTGCTTTTTGATATACTAAGCCATAATCCTCAGTGCCTTTCAAGTATCTGAAAATTCTCTTGATTGTTGTCATGTGTGTTTCCTTAGGATCTGCAGAAAATCTTGCAACTATACCTACTGCATGTGCTATGTCTGGCCTACTGTGAACAACATATTGTAGCTTTCCAATCATGGATCAGTAAAGTGTCTCATCAATAGATGCAGATTCATCATTCTTTGATAATTTATAGTTGGTAGTCATAGGAGTACTTACTGGTTTTGAATCCTCCATTCCAAATTTCTTCAAGATTTCCTTTATGTACTTAGATTGAGTAATGAAAATCTCATCTTTCATTTGCAGTATTTGTAAACCTATGAAATACTTTATCTCACCGATTAATGACATCTCAATTTCTTTGCTCATTTCATTTCCAAATTTCTTGCATAGAGAGTCATTTCCACAAAAGATAATATCATCAACAAATATGGCTGAGATCAGTATTCCATTTTCATCATTCTTCATGTACATGTTACTATTTTCACTTGTTCTTATAAAACCAATCTTGATTAAATAAGAGTGCAATCTGTCATACCATGCTCTAGGTGCTTGTTTCAGACCATATAAAGCTTTGTTCAATTTACATACCTAATCTTTATTCTTGTCTTCAACAAATCCTTCAGGTTGTTCAATAAAAACTTCTTGTTCTAATATACCATTCAGAAATGCAGATTTGACATCCATTTGATATACCTTGAAATTCTTGTAAGCAACATATGCCAACAATGTTCTTACTTCTTCAAGTCTTACCATAGGTGCAAAAGTCTCACCATAATCAATTCCTTCTTCTTGGGCATAACCTTTGCACACTAGTCTTGCTTTATTTTGAATGACCTCACCTTTTTCATTCAGTTTGTTTCTAAAAATCCACTTTGTACCGATTACATTTTTGTCCTTCGGTCTTGGGACCAGTGTCCATGTGTCATTCTTCTTGATTTGATCAATCTCTTCTATCATAGCATTTATCCAATCTTCACTGTTAAATGCCTCTTTCACTATCCTCGGTTCAAATTCAGATAGCAGACATGTGTTCTATCTTAGTTTGTTCCTTGTCATCACTGGATCATCCTTATCTCCTATAATCTGATTTGATGCATGATGTCTTCTAACATACTTGGCTAATATAGGCTCGGTAGGCTCTGTATGATCTTCTTCATCACTCGGTAACTAGATATTCTCTTCATTTTCTTTTGCAGTTTTCTCGGTAGGACCTGTCGGTTGAACATAGACAAATTCATCATAATCTTCTGGTTCTTTGGAGTTTCCTTCATCATTTCTTTCTGCAAATTCATCAATTTTAACATTTGCACTTTCTACTATTTTGTTAGATGATTTGATCAAACATTTAAATGCTTTACTTCTAGAAGAATAACCAAGAAATGTTCCTTCTTCACTTTTCTGATCAAACTTGCCATTTCTATCATCTTTGTGTACATAGCATCTACTTCCAAATATTTTGAAGTAACTTACATTAGGTTTCTTGTCATACCAGATCTCATATGGTGTCTTCAAAGTGCCTTTCTTCAGTTGTACTCGGTTTAGGGTGTAAACTGTTGTGCTTATTGCTTCTCTCCAAAATGTTTGTGGCACTTACTTTTCAATCATCAGGGTTCTAGCACAATCCATAATAGATCTATTTCTTCTCTCAGCTATCCCATTTTGCTGTGGAGTTCTCGGTGCAAAGACTTGTCTTTTTATACCATGATCATTGCAGAATAGGTTGAACTCGTTAGATGTGAACTCTCCTCCTCTATCTGATCTAAGACATTTCAGTTGTCTTCCTATTTCATTTTAAACTCTTGCCTTGTACCATTTAAACATTTGAAAAGCTTATGATTTTTCTTTTAAAAACATTACTGACATCATCCTTGAGTAATCATCCACAAATAATATGAAATATTTATCACCATAATAACTTTTAACTTTCATAGGAGCACAAAGATCAGTGTGCACAAGATCTAAAATTCCCTTAGAAGTGTAGGACTTACTTGTAAAGCTTTATCTTTTCATTTTACCCATCTGGCATCCTCAACACATAGCATTCTCAGGTTTTTTAGGACTCGGTAGACCTCTTACTCGATGCTTCTTGCTTATTTTGATCAGATTATCAAAATTTACATGACAAAACTTTTTATGCCATAACCAGGTATCATCTATCTTTGCATACAGACACTTGTTCTGAGTTGAGTCAAGGTGAAATGTGTTACCTTTTGTTTGTGTCCCGGTAGCAGCTAACTTTCCATGCTTGTCATGAACTTTGACAATTCCTTTCTGAAATTCTATTCAGTAACCTGTATTGTTTAGTTGTGCTACACTCAACAAATTGTATTTGAAACCTTCAACCCAATAAACATCATTACATCTTGCATTGTCAAGAAGTGTTATAGATCCTTTACCTTTTATCGGACATGGTGCATCATTACCAATTCTTACATAGCCTCCATCATAATCTTCTAATGTAACAAATTTGTGTTTATCACCTGTCATGTGATGTGAGCATCCACTATCTATGATCCAAGAATCATTAGTATTTAAGTGAGATATTAGGGCTTTTTCTTCATACCTTTCTTCATCTGATCCATCTTTGATAGCCACATAAATTACTTTCTCTGTATCAGTTTCATCTAATTTATCATCATTGGATTCCTCATCAGCTATTAGGCATGACTTTCTATCTCTTCTTCTAAAGTCTCGGTGTCCTCCGTAATGATTATCTTTCTATCTGTCATCTCGGTAATCTCTCTTTTCAGTAGAATCTTTGTCAGGATAGTTAGAAGCCATATGTCCTATTTTATCAAAATTGAAACATTTCAAAGGTAGTTTTCCTTTATACTTACCTTTTCCTCTCAGTAACCTTCTGGCTAACAGTGCTTCAAACTCTTCTTGCTTTCTGATTTCCTCATACAGTTTGTGTACTTCTTCTGTGTTCTTGTGAAATCTTTCACTTTCTCCACTGTGATCCCCTTTAGTGTACTTACTCATTCTATCATTGTAATCATCAGATTCACCAATATGAAAAGAACTAAATGCAGACTCAACTTTATTTACCAATGACCCACTATTATCAAAATTACTTAACTCAAATACATGTAGCTTACCAATAGTAGCATCTAAAGAAACTAGCATATTGGGTACAGACCTCAATTCATTGATTGTAGAGACTCGAATTGCATAAGTTGGTAGAAGGGTTCTTAACAACTTGAATATGTTCTTGCTTTGCTTTTATCTCTTCCATTGTCAATGGATAGGTGCTCGATGTAATGAGATCATTCTCCAGATAATATACAACATATTCTCCAACTTTGGATAGGTGCAGCTTCATCCTTTTCTGCCATGTAGAGAAACTTGACTTGTTCAGCTTCGGTACATCTCTCTTATACATCTTTGGATCTTTGCCTCAAGTACCTTTAAACTTTTCTTCTGGAGTCCAGAAGCTCTGATACCAATTGATAGTTCTAATACTTAATGTTAAGTACAAATGCCAAGCTAATAAGATGAGAGGGGGGGGTGAATCATACAAGCTTAATCTTCCATAAAAACAACAGATTCAACCTCGGTAACATATACTTCAGCAATATAACCAAAACTGCTAAACATGCAAACTCATAAGCATATAAACATCATAACACTCATAACACTAGATTTAACATGGAAACCCAAATAGGGAAAAACCACGGTGGGATTTTGGACCCACTAAGAAATATACTCTTCTAGAGTATGCTCAGTTAAAAGCAAACCCTGTTAAAGATTACAAACACATTGCTAGATGTGACCCGGTTAAGGGATTTCACTCAGATCTGTTAGGATCCTCACCTTGTTAGAAGTGACCTTCTTAAAGGATTTCAAACAATCAATTAGAATGTCACCTTGCTAGAGGGTTTTACAAATAAGACTGTTAAGTTCACTCGGTTAAGAGATTTTTTGTCACTTTACAAAATAACAGTAATAAAAATCTATCTGCAACTTCACATCTAAAATGCTAAAGTAGATTCTTATTTTCTCAATACAATCTAGACATAGAACTAATCTTGTCCATCTGTTGGGCTCTATACTCTATTATTCAAACAGGTCTTCAAGCTTCTGTGCTCGGTAATCACTATGTAGCATCCCTGTGCATACACTTGGCCACATACATTGTTTATCAACAGTTCCTTATTTATAAACAATTTGCCAACCACTTAATCTCCTTGATCACATATCCCATGATCAATCATAGCCATCAGATCTTCAAACTTGACCAGGTTCAATGTATCCTTTGATCTGAAAATGTTTTATCCCGCCTTGGAACTTCCATACATTTCTTGGAACTTGTGCTAGGGTATTGCAGTTCAATCTGAGATGTAGATCTTCCTGCTGATTTTCCTTTGCCATAGATTCTTTAGCATGGCATACCAATCATTTAATCATAACCAGCTCACCAGCTCCCTTCATCAAATAATTATTTTATTCATTCAATGCATTCTTTTATTACTCGGTTGCAACTTGGTAAATACTAAACTTCACTCGGTAGACATATCACCTTCATTAATTGATAGCAATAACCTTAGGGTTTATCGACTAGGTTCCTTAGGGTTTACCGACTAGATTCTTTGATCAGTAACATAGTATAGTATTAACCTTACAATCAATAACATATCTAGGATATCAAAACAATCTAAACATCATGATCTCATCATTTTCCAACTCGGTAATAGTTGCCCATTTGAATAACTTATTCCTCCCCTTATTCATCACATTCTTTCTGTGTCTTTTACCGACATCTTTATACTCACCAATTCATACTTGTCAAGATATGGCAACATCATACTGAATTAGAAAATCAATTTATTGACATCCATGACAAAATAATATTGAAGATTTGAAGAATACAATTGCCAAAGCGGAAGACATCAGAGATGCCTTTAATCCCCGGTTTGAGAAAATTGAAAAGGAGATACAGGATAGAAAAACCCTGGAGGAAACTAACGAAAAAATGCTCTCAGATATAGCTGCCAAAGTGGACAAGATAGAGGAGTACCTCAAGAATATTGCAGAGCAGAGTCTCAGCATTCTGAAAATCTCAGCCAACAACACCCATACCCTCATCAGGAAGCTCGATGATGAAAAGGAAACCCAGGAAATTGACCTGGATGCAGAAGGAACCGGGGAAGCCCAAGGTCCCAGAACTCGTACCCATGGAAAGAAGAAGGAAAAGAAAGTGAATAAGGACCTGGAGGAGCTAAAAGCAGTTGGGGCGACCTATGATGAGCTGGTGACTAAGGCAGAGGAGCTGCTGAAGAAAATTACTATGTAGTGTCTCCTTGGGTTCTTTGTTGTTTTTTGTTGTTTTGCTATTTTTTCTGTTCGCTGGTTTTTTGGACCAGTCGCTTTGTATGTGGACTCTATTTTCTTAGCTTTTTATTTTAACTATGGTGTAAAGCTTTCAGGTCCTTAAAACCTATTTTTCAATCAATCAGGACAAAATAATAATATTAAGACAGTAAACATCCTTAATCAGTTATATCCATAATAACCTTCTCAATATCCTTATTGAAATGCCAACAATCTCCCTTGTCTGTTATAATGCCAACACCTAGCACAATAGTATATTTGGACTAGGGCAATTAGCACCATAGTCTAGTTGTGTTTACTTGTAGTTTGATAATACGATAGTTTGGAAGCTCCTGAGACCACTTTGATTCCTCTTCTACACCCTCAGATCTGTCAGGACAAAGGCACCTAGCCCCAATGTCCACTCAATTTGAGCTCAAAATTTTAACACGGGTTCATCTCTACATCTCCTTTCCAATTTTGTACATTTCAATTGATTCTCAATTTTGTATTTGTCTGTTTATGTTGATTGTTGCCAATTTTATACTATTTACCCCACTTCTTGCATTTTCAATTCCTAGTCATACCCAATCAATCAAATCAAGAAAAGAGAATATTCAACTAGTGTGCCTAGTTGTCTCAAAGGTTTTTAATTGTGTCTATTAATTGTTCTCCAATATAATTAGTAGGATTGGGTTTGATTTATAGTTTGCACATTGTTTAGGCTAGTGAATCTCATTCCCAATACTTTACATTTTGGTGAACCAACTCTTCTTACATTTGCATAACTTCTAATTTTTAATTTTATATCTGATCTTTGCATTAAATTATTAGATTATTCCTTTCTAAAATTTATTTTGTATGTACTCGCCTTGGTTAAAAGTCATAAAAATTTCATATTTTAATCTCTTATATCATGCATTTTGCATATGTTATCATTTGAAAAAGAAACTTATTTTCATTGTGTTTTCAATTAGTTAGTTTCATGATGCATATATTTCATAGATTTGATAGTGGAATAGCCTCCCTTGTATCACTCTATCCCTCTCCCAATGATTCTTTTAACAATGAGGATACTTTGGTGCAAGAATTATTAGCACTTCTTTAAAAAATATACCTCCTAGGGATGAAGCTTTGAAGGATGATGTTGATCCTTCTCCTAAAAATTACCTACCACATGAGGATATTTTATTGCAAGAGGGTGATTTTGTTGATAATTTTCCTAGTGATACCTTACCTTTTATTCACTTCCATGTCTTTAACTCTAGAGATGAAGAATTAATGAGTTATGTGTGCCCATCTCCTAAATCTTGTCTTACCCATGAAGATACCTTGGAGCAAGAGGATGATACCATTAAGACCTCCCTTCATGAAATTTTACCTTCTACTCACTTTATTGACATCCCTTCTAGAGAAAAGTATTGATGAATCATATTTTTCCCTCTCCCAAAATTGATCCTATTCATGATGTTTTGTTGAAATAGGAAGATATTACTAACAATGTTTCCGATTCTCTCTCTTAAAGATAATGCTTAAGTGGATAAAGGACCTAATAAAGTCAAAGATATTCATGTTTCTAGTTTTATGAAGCCTTAAATTATTTTCCACCTTCATCAAGATGTCCCACAACCTAAAAAAATAGTGATTATTGTTAAAGTTAGATTGAATCAATAACCAAATTATCATACAATAGCTCACACATATAACACTTGAAACAACAAACAAGATCCCAATTTTCTTCATACTTCCCAACCTTTTCTTCCTTGACCACCTTGTCTATCACAACATGTTGATAAGGAGAATGATCTTATTGATAAAATTCATGCTACTTTAGCTAATATATATATTTTGGATTTGATTCAAACTTCACCAACATACCATGGAATGCTCCAAGAAGCCTTATAGAAGATAGTTGTCTCATCTTTTGCTAGATAAATTGATGTACTATTTTTTCTTACTTGTATGAATGAAACAAAGACTAATATTGTGTTTTACCAACATGAGTTACCTTCTTTGGAAATTTAAAATCAATATGATCCCCTCATGATTATTTTGATAATTAATGATATTGGCATAAGATGTACTCTAATTGATAATATTTTATTTTTTATATTTGTAGCATTGAATTATTACATAAGAACAAAGGAGATACCTCCCTCATTCAACTTGATTCTATCTCTTTTCATCGGTAGATAGTCATTAGGTACAATTACATTTTCTACTAAAGTAGGTCCTACGATTATAACCACACCTATCCATGCACTAGTACATTTGGGGCTAATTTCTGACAGTCGATTGTCAGAATTGCAACTACTTTTCGTCGGACTGCCGACAAAAGTAGACGTCAAAAACTCATCGTCAGAATTTTTGATGATGCCTCTAACCATCAGTATTACAATGACCCCATGGAATCTGCCGACGGCTGGCATGATCGCTCTTCCGATCAAAAATTTCGTTGGGCATACAGCATCCTCGTCGAATGTTTGTTTAGATT
Source organism: Cryptomeria japonica (assembly GCF_030272615.1). NCBI lineage: Eukaryota > Viridiplantae > Streptophyta > Pinopsida > Cupressales > Cupressaceae > Cryptomeria > Cryptomeria japonica. The sequence goes on along the minus strand of NC_081413.1, from coordinate 409,741,228 downwards.
GCGTCAGAATGTCGATGGAAGTCTAAAACTTTGCACCGATGGGAGTGTTGTTTGTCTGATGGTTTTATCGTCGGTCCATTAATATGCATCAACAACTGTCCGACAAGGAAGTGTCGTCAAACATACAACATCCTCATCGGATGTTTGTGTAGTTTGAGTTGGAATTTTGACAGATTCCAGAAACTTTGCACCGATGAGAATGTTGTTGGTTTGACGATTCCATCGTCGATGGAAAGTTTAGTCTCCATCATAATTCTGATGGAAATTTATTTTTAAAAAAAAATATTATTACCTAGACGTAAAGCACACCTCATTGATATGTACAGCGAATGATATGCTATCCCCATTAGCTACCAATTGGGGGCATAGGTTTCAAGCTAATATGAGGTACACTTGTTTCAAGCTAATATGATCAAGCGCACCATGGTTGAGATGGTCCAACTCCTAAGAGGACTTTATGAACCACTGAGTATTAGTAAACCTATTAAAAATGGTGCTAATAGGCAATTAGCTAACCCAAATATAAGAGCCTTTAAAGCCAATCAGAGAGATGAAATAACTTTATCTACCTTATCCAAGTTAGTTGTTCTTGGGAGCTACCAAAACTTATCTACTATATATATACATGAAATGAAATTATCTACTATATATACACATATTTCTTATAAGTATATCCCAAATTAATAATCTCATATAAAGTGTCATCCTATGTCAATACATGACATATACCTATTGAATGACATGTATATATCCCATACTAAGTAGTCACTCATTATTATATATTCAACATATATTCAAAGATGATAATCACGCATTCTGGACTACATGAATATCCTCTTCAATAAAATAAATCACATGTACAAGGTTATTGGGTGGATCGAGTCCAATAGAAAAGTACAATAGGTAAAGATAGTACTAAAAATAATGTTACTAGCATTTTAAAAGAAAAAATAAATGCATTATTACCACCTACAAAACACTTGATATAAAATAGTTCCAACCTTTCTTTTGTCTAAGTAACTAGGGTATTTGAATTTAAATTTTGGTATAAAAAAAATAAAATTAAAGGTCATCTCTCCCCCTGTATAGTTCAACATGCCCGCATGTTTACTCCTAAAAATTTTCAACTCATTTAGATATCGTATTTTCTAGTTATGAAATTGATCTTGGGACCTATGGGTTATGGGCCCATAATATACTTAAGTGAAGTTAGCGTAAACCATATCAATTATGTTCAATTACATCAATCTCCACTTGGAGTGTTTAATATACATATCATCAATGATTACAATGCTTATTTCAATATACATTTGAATTATAACTTGCAAGAATAGATGAAAGAGAAAGAACATGTGTTGAGGGAGGTGGAAGTTCTCTCCGGGGTGATCATGAATTGAGTCCATCGGTCCCCAATAGTGGTTTGCAATGCCACCCGACCATGTGGAACCCTTACATCCACCTCATTGTGCTTGTGGAGATAGTTCCAAATAGTCAATCAAAGTATACAAGGGGGATGATAGGCTCACACATGCCATACACAATGCATACATGACACAAGTAATGGAACAATACAGTGCAACATCAATAGAAAAGGATGATACCAAGTCATGAATCCACATAGGGTCACTATTTTAAAACTACATAAGGCATTAGATTCTAGAGTATAGTGGAGGAAGTGTCATTGTATGTGCTCATGGGGATGCACCATATGGAACCAAGCATTCTCTCATATGGATGAGAAGGACGATCGTGCAATCCTTGTGCTACATGAGAAGGCATGTCTCTTCCGACAAGTCCCAACACTCCATGTGCGGGCATGCCTTTCATCATATGTGCTCATGGGGATGCGCCATATGGAACCAAGCATTCTCTCATACAAATGAGAACAACGATCACACAATCCCTGTGCTACATGTGTGGGAATGTCTCTGCGCACAAGTTCCAATGCTCCATGTTTGGGCTTGTCTTTCATTCTATGTGCTCATGGGGATGCACCATATGGAACCAAGCATTCTCTCATATGGATGAGAACGACAATCACACAATCCCTATGCTACATGAGTAGGTATGTCTCTTTGCACAAGTCCCAACGCTCCATGTGCGGGAATGCCTTTCATCATATGTGCTACATGGTGACAGACCATATGGAACCAATCATTCTCTCATGTGAACAATAACAATGATCACATAATCCTTGTGTGAGTGGGCATGCCTCTTTGCATAAGTCTCAATGCTCCATGTGCGAGCATGCCTTCCCAAAACACCCTTGGTGTTGTGATAGCCCTCAAGGCGTGCTCAAGGAATCAATTTTCTTGTTATTTTTTTTAACCCAAGTCTATTGTTATGTTATCACTTTATTACAAAACTCCCCAAACACAAATGCCAAGCGTACCACTTTCAGATGAGGGACATGAGTGGGAGCCAGTCCCTAGTCTCACTCTAGGACTAAGCTCATGCCATATCTAAATGCAAGACATCTCAAACACATCAAATTGTCTCAATTAAAAAATGCCATTTTCATACATAAGCAAGACATACTCAATTGGGCACAACACCAAGAGAACGGATCCCAATTGATCGCTTATCAAAATTCACATATATGTTATCATAATTCCATAATAGAATATCATCTCAAAATCATCAAATATCACTTTTCAATAATTCCCAAGTTCGAACCAAAAACCATCCATGAGGCCAATTACCATTTCTGAATGAATGTATGAAAGATTTTAATGACATCCACGAGACTAAATAGTCTATGGGACCAAGACAAACAACCTTAACTGATGGACCTCAAAAACCCTGAAATTTCAAAGTGCATAAAATGAAAATGCAAGATTAGCCTTTTGATTCTAATCAACTCAACAATACAATACTCCCTCGATTTGTTATATCAACATCCCAAATAGAATTGAATAGCATAACCTCATATATACTCGTAATTTCCAAATTTGGTTCATACAAATCATATAATCATCCAAATAGAGAGATTTAAATTGGAAGAATACTTTAATTCACTCAACAATTCATTTGTAACAAAGTTAAATCAATTCAATTAAAAAACAAAGGAGGAATTTGAGTTCCTACCTCAAACTTGGCCAAATCTTCAAATTGATAATGTAATTGAACATAATTGAGATGAGACATGAGTTTCTTAAGTGAAGTTACCCATAAACTATATACAATTGTTTGAATTCTTTTAGCATAAACCACAATAAATCTACACCTATAGTCCAAAGTAATCTAGCGAGGCATGCTATCTAAAATCCAAAATCATGAGTATTGGATCCAAGAGTATATCACAAAAATTCAATTATAGAAATATGTTATACATAATATATCAAAGCAATTTGCAACCATATCTATTTAAGAGCGGTTCAACATATAAACTCTTATCTTTTTTTTTGGGTAAGCATTATAAACTATAATGAATATATAATACTATAAAGAAGTCTTTATTGTTCATTATATAAATGGGGATATGTATAATATGGCATCGTTATATATATTTAATTGTAATAGATAAGATTTGAAAAATATGTTTTATGTTTATATATATTTATTCAAATAACTGATCTTTTGTCATTGAAATATAAGGATATATATCACTTTATTACTATTGAAAATTACTCACTGAGAATTAAAACAAAATAAATCTAGGATATGGAACAAAATTTTCTTAAGGTTTGATAATGGATGTATCCCTCAAATCAATCACAAAATTAACTATATAGATCAATATCTTACTTGAAATCACATAGAGAAAGCTTATTGATTGACTATGAACATGTTACCTTAGCATGAGCTTAGATATGAATTTGGAGTTATGAAAGCAATGTTAACAACATGTATCAGACATCTGGGATAGCAGCATAGAGAAAGTGGAATATAAGATAGGTGAGAGTGAAGTGCCTTGGATGGAATGTTGGAAGAGCTCTGTGGGACCCCTGCGCACCCCATAGAAGCATTTAGAAGCCATAAAAAAGTGTCATAGAATGAATATTAATGATTGTCTTAAGGGTACCAACTGTGACAATCACAAGTTTACCAGTGATACTGCCTACTCAAACAAGTTGTGTTTGGAAACCCCACTAGGTGTGTATATGTAATGGTAATGAAATGACCTAAGAGTATCCCTTACACTAGTATGCAAAACCTTGGTGTCACAACGGTGTGGTGTGGCCTTGGGCCAATGGTGGTTGATTGTTGCAATTAGGACAATGATCTCAAACATAATTTATGATGTTTATAACTCTAATGTCCCAACCTACTTGTATATATTTTCACAAAAAAACTAACAACCCAACCATAACTATTAGTAAGATTTCCCCATAAAATGCATGCAAAACATGTCATCATTGATAGGATAACTGACTTGCATTTAGTAAGAGACCTCAATGAGTGGAGTTTCATGCTGAAAAGAGTACTTGCAATAAAGATATTGAAATCAACGAGACATTATGCATTCAAACATCCACATGGAAGATCTAATATTTATGAATGAAATTGCAAATCAATCTAAGTTACATGTTTGATATCTTACTTATATCATGGCAACATAAAATGTATATATGCACTCAACATACCTCTTTGCTTTTTTATTTGAGAATGTTGCTAGGAATTAATAGGTGAATGATACATTGATCTACACATGAATCACTTGTACTTTCTTGATACTTTCATCCCTTGGTCAAGGTCATGTACCCCCTAACACTTGAATATTATTTTTGTAAGGAAAGCACAGTGCGGAAAACGCTCTCCTAACACCAATTCTAAGGGGAACCCAGTAAGTATGTCTTTAAATTCTTTTGCAGAACATTAACATATACATAGACTAATGAAAAACTAATCACATACAAAAACACAATAGAGAGTAAACACCAGATTTACGTGGGAAAACCCTTACAGGTAAAAACCCACAACCAAAGAGAGATCACTTTATTCACAGTTAACAGAAGGTTACAATAAAGTTATAGATCCTCTTCTTAGGCATTTTCTCTCAGAATCTATGATACAGATTAGGCTTCCAACATACAGGACTCCACACCATACGTCATATAGTAATTGTAATACCCTAAAAATGGTCATCTAAACCATGAGCCCCTAATCTTGACAACACCACCAAGGTCCTAACAAAAGGCAATTAAATCAATCACTCAATATTAATTAAATATTTATTTAATTAATTAAATCATTCCAAGTAAATCATTTTAAACAATTATCTTATTTATTTTATTAAATATCCTAGCATATTTAATTAAATAAATCAATTTGCCATTAAATCATCAAAAAGAGGAATTAATTTAATTAAATAAATCAATTTGCCATCAAATCTTCAAAAAAGGAAACAAATCAAGAAAGAGGAATTGGAAATTATGAGCACAAATCTTCAAAAATGGAAATAAATCAAAAAAGGAATTAATTGACCAAGAAAAGAATTAAAATTTGAGAAAAGAAATCAATTGGAGATAATCTTGAAAAAAAAAATTAAAAATTGATAGATAATCTCAAAGAAAGCAATTAAAACAATTAAATATTAAAATTGAATGAAATAGATAACAAATCAGTTTTTTCTTGATTTTATCTTAATTTTAGTTCAATTTCCTTTAAATCAGTTTTTTCTTGATTTAATCTTAATTTTAGTTCAATTTCCTTTAAAACTGAGAAAAGCATCCAATCACATCAATTCACCTGGATTGTGCTTCCTCTTGGAAAATCTTGACCGCTCATCATCAGTTGATCTTAGCCGTTGGTTTCTTTCTGAATTTTCTATAAATTTAGGCTCATCTCTCATTCAAAGAGAGGCTGGAGAATGTATTGTTATTATACTGTTTTTGCTCTAGACTCATTGATATATTGCATATTAATTGTTTCACATTGATTAAATCATTTAGCTTAATATTGCAAAAATCTTGTTAGATTAATATTGCATCCATCTAGCATTCATCATGCTCATATAGATAAAATCCTTCGTCTTGATGTTGTCTAGTCACTAGTATTGCTAAATAATTTGAGAGAAATCTTATACTCGCATCTTTTAGAAGGCAATGGGTCGATTTGCTATGGTTTTCATATTCATGTTTACATCTGTCTAACCATGCATGTAATGACTTGATTGAAGTGTTGTGCTTACAGATATAGGTTCACTTTTCACACACACATTTTTGGCACCCACCGTGGGGCTCAAACCCACAACTACAATATTTCTAATATTTCTTGAACAAATTTAATGTTTGGTTTTTATAACCAATAAACATGTGTTAAATTTGCAGATAAAAATCTTTCTTTTTGTTTGTTCTTCTATGACAGTCAAAAAAGGGTCTCGGTTTGGAGAGTATAAAATTTTATTTAACCGTTGGATCTCAGCCAATTTTTTATAAGTTGTTTAAAATAAAGTTTTATACAGGTTAACCGAAGGGATTTTCCTAAAAATTTTGGTTTTGAAAGTTATGATTGACAGAGTGCAGGACTGTCATTTTACTCATTCTTATACGACAAGTCAAACAAGGTCTCGGTTTGGAGATCATAACTTTTTATTGAACTGTTGGATCTCAACCAATTTTTTATATGTTGTTTCAAATAAATTTTTCTACAGGTTCATTGAATGGATTTTCCTAAATAATTTGGGTTTGAAAGTTATAATTGACAGAGTGCAGGACTGTCATTTTACTCATTTTTCTGTGATAGTGAAAAATAGTCTCGGTTTGGAGAGCATAACTTTTTATTGAACCATTGGATCTAACCCAAATTTTGATATGTTTTGTAAGACCAATTTTTACACATTTTCACCAAATATATTTTACAAATTAGCTCTGGTTAAAAAGTTATAAATGATAGAGTGAAGTACTATCAAAACTGTCATAACTAGGATAGTCATTAAAAATGGAAATTCTTGTTAGATTAGTTTAAGTTATAGTTTGCATGCTAGAATTTTATTTTGATAATTATTTTTTATGTTATTTTGGAAACTAATTTTGGGATTTTAATGTTTTCAGGATGCTTGTCAAAGAATCTATCAATCAAACATATGCTTGCCAAAGAATCAAGAAGAAAATGACTACTGACATATTGGTTTTGTAGGTTGCCTAAGGAGAATCGACTAAACATTGTGTATTCATTTAGTATTTTCTTAGGCACTTAAATTGCTATCTGGTTAAAGAACAAATCTGTCTTTCGTATTTTCAAAAAAATCTAAGAGGTAGGAGAGTATGCTCTTGTCTTTTATAGACAATCAGAAATCTAGACCCTCGAAGCTTTTTTCTAAGTTTTGATATTTGTGTACCTTTAGCGGGCCTGTCACAGTGGGAAAAAGTAATCACCCTATGAGAATGACCCAAGTGAGTACAGCTGGACCTAAGCATTCCAACTCACTATAATAAATAGGCCTCTGGTGATTAAAGTCTCAAAGGATGGGATTATTTGAGTTTTCTCTTTGAGATCTCTCATGTCGAGCATTTTGTAGGGCCTCACGGTCTCAATCATGTTTACGTGACTACATCTTGTCTCAATACCTTGTTGGGCTATAGGCCTCAATCATGCTTGCGTGACTTCAAGGGGTAATTTCAAACAGAATTCCTGACTAAGAACTATAAGATAGAAGCTATCCGATTCACCTCTGAAAGGTTGATAATCTTTGTGCAAGAGAGATAGTAACTCTCCCAAGACACTTGCCATATCGTGCCCCCATTAGCGTTTGGAGTCGGCTAATACGGCATTGAGAATCCATTGTGTGAGACTCAATGGCCGTATTCTGATTAGCTATTGGGTGTGTACCTAAGTCAGCAAGCAAAGGTTTTCTTCTCTAAACCAACTTCCATAGGGTTAGCGTGCTGTGATTGAATTATTATATATCTTGTGTGTTTTCTATGTTTTCATCCCTAAAACTAAAATTGGAATACCAAAACTAGACAAAACAACAAATAAAATCAGTGATAAACTCAGTCTGTGTCCAAACTGGTCTCTATTAGTCATTGAAACATCAATCCTTATCAAAAAATGTTAGTCGTCAGTCAATGAAACTTTGTCTATCAGAATCTCGTCTCTATCCAATCCTTTGTCATGTGAATTCCTGATCTTATTAGTCAAAATTGTCAAAATTGTCTAAAACAGTCTACAACGAGCCTAAAATTGGTTACCATCCTCTTGAGCATAAACAACCTTGATAGTGTACCCCTGCCATTGCATTGCACGATTTTGTCAATCATCTCTCAGCTAGTTCAAACAACATCTTATCAAACCTATGTTGACTTAGATAACGTCTTACATGGGATAGATCATTCCTAAAACTAGACCAGATCTTAAGTTACTTCTCTCAATCACTACGTTAAACGAACTACTAGCTACAATTTGATCTTGACTTCTGCAACACATCTCGCTCTCGGTCCTGTTGGTTAAAAATGCCTATTCAAACCAAAAGCTCTTCTAATTTATTTGACAAAAGTAAGAATCTCCTGGATACCTTAGCTCCAATTCCCATGGCTGCCTATGCTCAAATGCTTCAAGATATAAAGAAAAAATTATATGACATGGAAATCCAACAAAATAGATCAATGACTCCATTTGAAAGACAAATGTATGATATCAAGTGTGAGAAACTTCAAGAAGTGCTAAAATGATTATGTGATTTGTCAGCCAAATACCAACAAATGATTGACAATCAAAATCCAAATCTCAAACAAGCTCACAAGACACCTTCACCAAGACAAAAAGACATATATTCCCTAGATAGACAGTTTACACCTTTGGGGCAATCTATTGAGTCTTCTTTGGAAGAGCTTATTAAGAACAATCTTATCATATTGCCTAAAAAGACCACATGGGGATGTGAATTTATGAGTAAGTATTGTGCATATCATAGACAAAATGAACATAAGACTTCGCATTGCATAGAATTAAAACATAAGATTCAAGATCTCATTGATAATGGTGTCATTGAAATTGAAGATCCTAATGACTCACCTAAAGAAAAAGAAGGAACTACTTCTAAGCATAATCAAAATCATGAACCTATGTCTAGCAAGGCTCCATATGTGGCCTCCATCCCTTCCACGATGCCTTCATCTCCTAAAATGTCTCAACAACAATCCATACCATCTCCTTCAAACAATGAAATTTCCCATGTTTACAAGGGCTATCTCCTATGGAAATCCAAGTTAATGCCACTATTGATACAAGTTCCTCTAAAGATTTAAAAATCCCAAATCCTATGCCATCATACACTTCAATTCCAAACGTACCCACTCCAGAAGGCCATTTCCAAAATGCTTCCCCATCATGTCAAAATATGGAGACCTTCCAAGAATCCCCTATGCCTATGAAAAAGCCTATCCCTTCCTTAGAAGTGACTCCATGTCAAGAGGATAATCTGGAAAATAAAAAAATAAGTCCTACCATAAATCAAGATCAAGACACCAAAACTCCTCAATCCCATCTAATGATTGAAAAAGATCCTATTTCACTAGAATCCCATGATGATCCCCTTATACCTTTCCATTTCTTCCAAGATGACCCCCTTCCATCTCAAGAGAAAACCATCCTTCCAAATCCCATTCCTAATCCACTTCCTAAGCAAGATCATGATGCCTCTTCCACCTTTTCAAATGATCCTATTCAAAATGAAGAGTCAAACACCCTTCCTACTCTATCCAATGATCCTATTCCATGTCAAGATCAAAGTATCCCTTCATCTCCTTATCATATTCCTACATGTTCACTTCGTGATCCTATCATTCCTTGCATTCCACCTCCACCTCAAAATGAACTTGCCTCTAGCATCCAAAGTAAGAAGAAACCCTTTGTTAAAAAGATCTTTCAAAGCATTCATTATCAAAGAAAAGGGTTAGACATTCATGAACGAGGTATATTAGAACCCCCTGCTATTAAAGAAAATGTTAAAGGTCATGGCCTCAGGGAAATTTCTCAAGATGTTGGTATCTCTCATAAATCCTACATTTCTCCAGTTAAATCCAAATACATGCCTTCTCCTTCGCCGCTTCCATCCATTCTATGTCCCTATATTCCTCCATCCCTTATGCAGGATCAACAAAGGCACACATCTTCGAGTACCTTCCATCCATCTAAAAGACCTCCATATCATTCCTATATATCCACGCATCTCCCTCCAAGCAATTTAGATGCCAAGAATAAAAGTCATAAGTCAAGTAATCCACGTGTATTCAAGGATCAACATGTCCCATCTAATCGACATGTCAAAACAAAGAAAAATATGATCCAAAAAGCAAAAGAAAAATACAAAACGCCACAAAGGCCAACAAAGAAAGAAGAAAAGTCGAAAGTTATATGGGTTCCTAAGGCACTTGTACAAGCAATGCACTCTAAGGAACTACAAAAGAATGAAAAATCAAAAACCATGTGGATCCCTAAGCGGCTGCTTGAAGCACAACAGTCTAAAGAAAAATCAAAATTGGCATCCAAAATTGTTATTCCTCCATCCAAACCTTCCGAGTCTATTCCTCCATCACCTCCTTCATCCATTTTGGGTTCTTATGCCCCAAAATATACAACCTTTCCTCCATCCAAATCTCAAAATTTGTGATTCACTTCTCCTCCATATGTCCACCATCCCTCAAGGAGTGTGCCAATGTTGATCTTTCCAGCATTTCCATCTATCGATACACAATTCTTCCAACATCCCATCCATTATCCAACACCTCATTTTCACCCTTCCATCCCTCTTATCCAATCCTTTGCATAAGTCCTTGCCCTAGTTTCATTTCATTATCCTACCAACATCTTTGAGCATACCTTCATAGCCATGGTCTATTGCAACTCATATTCTAAAGGTACCATACAAAGTAGCAAGACATTAGGGTCCTTCTTCCATCTCCTCTCATGCCTCCATTATCTTCTAAAAGAAAAAAATGATGAAAAAAAGTGAAAAAAAAAGAAGTAAAGAGAAATGAATTCATCCTTGTGTGAAAACCACTTCTTGTGGTGCCTTGGGCAAGTACCATGATGAAAACCTGGCAAACATACATCATGCGTAATCCGTTATCCTTTTGAAATTTACACTGGGGGCAAGTTCCATCCATCTATTATCCATCTTCCTCCATTATCCTTCATCCTCCATAATCCCTCATTCGCTCTATCTACATTCATATCCATTTTCCACCTTTGATCTTTACAGGTTTTTTATGTCCTATGTATTGCACTTGATCCAAACCCTTTAGCTCCTATCCATTGCTCTCTTACATCCTTCATTACCACCTTTGATCTTGATTATCCTATCTGCCTCGTATCCAGATCTATTCCTTGATCTTGATCAACACTATGGACAAAATGCAAAAACATGTTTTCCACAAACCTCTTGACATGACCACTTCTTTGGACCATATGGCTTCGTTGCACTATATCCTTGCTTCGCTGCGCTATTTCCTTGCTTTACATTGCTAAAATCCTTTCTTTACATCGCTAAAATCCTTGGTTTATATTGCTATATCTGGACCCTGTGCTTGGATTAATGTTGTGAGATAGTCCTTGAAAGCGTCCACTATCATTCGCTTATCCATTCATGTACTCAAAATCCCTTTTGCCTTGCTAGACACTAGGGGCAAACATTAAAAAATCCTAAAAATCAAAAAATGTCGTGAAGAAATCCTAAAAATCAGAAAATGTCCTGAAGAAATCCTAAAAATCAGAAAAAGTCCTGAAAAAATCCTAAAAATCAGAAATAGTCCTAAAAAATCCTAAAAATCAGAAAAAGTCCTAAAGAAATCATAAAAATTAGAAAAAGTCTTGAAGAAATTCAAAGAAAAAAAGAAAAACAGAAGAAAAAATAAAAGGAAAAAAGAGAGAAAATGCCTTGGTGAAAACCTGGTAAACAGGCACCTTGGTAAAAAAAATAAAATGAATCTCTACCAAGCAGGTGAACACCTGGTAAACAGGTGCCTCTTGTACTCAATCACTCCATCTATCAACGCAACGTTGACATTCCCGCTTTCATGCATCTTTGCTTTCGCTTGTACATATTTCAGTCACTTTTGTGACATCCTAGTTCGTTGGAACCCTCATGGCTTGAAATCGATCATTGTCCTAGTCTTAAGTAATTGACAAGAGCACATTACATGTCCTAAGCAGTATCAACCAAGTCAACCTTACGTCAGTGAAACCTGGTCATCCACTCTGAGTCAGTTACCTGTCTCCTGACTACTGAAGAGTTTTATCACTGAGTAAACAAGCAAAACAACATAACGGAAAACAATCACTAAACAGTTTGACCTATGAATGAAAATTTTCTTTGTGTGTTGTCTTTTATATTGGTTTTTGATTATTATCCCTTTGAGTAACTCGAGGAAGTCTATTGTGACTAAGAGGAGCAATGATTGGGGGCATAATATTTTCTTTATTTTCTGCTTGAAGGAATAAATCCAATGATCTGGGAACATCTAAATTAGCTGGGTGTCTGTGATAAGAGCTTTCACATCAAGGTGAAATTGCCACACATACCTCGACTCCACTTATTTGAATGCTACATGAAGGTTCCCATCATTTCTTTGTCTATTTTGAGGAAATTTCTTTATTGTGCAATCCAGGTCCATGCGTAATTTGTCCAAGGATATGAATGAAAAAAGGGTCATTGCGGACAAGATAATTAATATTGCACATGAAAAGAAATGAACTCTATTTTGCCTACTATAATTGTAAAATGCTCAATGATGACAATTAAGCTTTTCAAAGTCCAGTGACTAGGTTTAGGTTGCATCTCATTTTTCATCTCATCTTGCATTTCATTCTGCATTTTGTGAATTTGGAGTGATTTCGGTATAGTAACAATGCTTCCTCTTTGTCTATTGAATGAGAGTTGGAGCATCATCATTTCTTCGCTAAGTGGTCTCTTTTCATCATTTCTTTGATCGAGTACTTGTGTTTTGAGATGTTTAGTTGCATACATAAATATCTTATATAGATTCATACATTCACTATCATTCATTTGAATTCATCTTATTGCATAGAAAAATGAAAAAAATTGCATTACTCATTATTCATTATCATTTATTTGCATATGGAAAGAAACAAAAATAGACATCCATGATCATTTGCATTGCATACATTCATGCTAAAAAGAAATGCATACATATAGAATAAAGCATATAGAACAACATCTCATAATCCATCAACACAAGTATGATGAAATCAAATCACACACTTGTAAATCGGCTGTCTTGAGTCCATTTTCGGGATTGAAATAAAAAATCGAGATCATTTTGCTAGTCAATTTCAAAATTTGGACCACTTAGTGCTTTTCATCAAAAGTTCATTCTCTCTTCTAATTGCGCTCAATTTCTCATTAATCAATGTTGAATCTCAATTTAATTTCTACAAATCAACTTTGCGCTCAATTTCTCGTTAATCAACGCTGAATCTCAATTTAATTTCTACAAATCAACTTTGCGCTCAATTTCTCGCTAAAATTTCAAAAATTCCTCTGAATCATTTGTGCTCAAAACAACTTATCATCACTCAAAATTGCCTATCATCATGTACCCTCACTATTTTTCAATTTCACTCCCGAGAGGGCATACTCATGACCTTATGACCTCACATTCTTCAATGTCGAGAAAATTTTTAAATCTTCATCGAAAGTCGAGCAAAAATCTTTTCAACTAAAGAAAATCAAATAAGACCTCATCGCTAGGGGCATCTCAACTTCATCGCTTTATATCAAGTTGAGATTTCTCGATCATCTCATCCAAATCAATCTCTAGGGGCATATTAGTTTCATCGCTTCATATCAAGCTGATATTTGTCTTTTATCTGAATCAATCTCTTTACGTTAATCAGTTCCATCGCTTTTCATCAAGCTGATCTTTCGTTTAAACTCAATCAAGGATTTAAAGAGTATCTTCGATCATGCTAAATCTAAGCAGGTGTTACATTTTATTCGTTTCTTGATCAAGCTAAACATTTTATCTTCATCGTATCTTGATCAATCAAGTTCAAGATCGATTTTTATCATCACTCACTGTGTCTAAGTTCAATCAAGTTCTAGATCAATAAGATCTGCTTCTTGATCAATCAAGTTCAAGTTCGATATCTTTTGTTTTCTATCATTCCCAAGTTCAATCAAGTTCTGGAATGGTATCACATTAATCAGACTTTATTCAGCTTTGTCACTTTGAATCAAACTAAACACCTTGCTTTTTATCAAGTTCGTGATCAATCAAGTTCAGAACTGGCATCTCCTAGACATCAAATTTTCTTTGAACCAACGCGTTGCTCACACATTAATTCAAAGAGGGGCAAATGTAATACCCTAAAAATGGTCATCTAAACCATGAGCCCCTAATCTCGACAACATCACCAAGGTCCTAACCAAAGGCAATTAAATCAATCTTGAGCACATAATTAATTTTTTAATCATCCAATGTCACATGGCAAAATCAATCACTCAATATTAATTAAATATTTATTTAATTAATTTACTCATTCCAAGTAAATCATTTTAAACAATTATCTTATTTATTTTATTAAATATCCTAGCATATTTAATTAAATAAATCAATTTGCCATTAAATCATCAAAAAGAGGAATTAATTTAATTAAATAAATCAATTTGCCATCAAATCTTCAAAAAAGGAAACAAATCAAGAAAGAGGAATTGGAAATTATGAGCACAAATCTTCAAAAATGGAAATAAATCAAAAAAGGAATTAATTGACCAAGAAAAGAATTAAAATTTGAGAAAAGAAATCAATTGGAGATAATCTTGAAAAAACAAATTAAAAATTGATAGATAATTTCAAAGAAAGCAATTAAAACAATTAAATATTAAAATTGAATGAAATAGATAACAAATCAGTTTTTTCTTGATTTTATCTTAATTTTAGTTCAATTTCCTTTAAATCAGTTTTTTCTTGATTTAATCTTAATTTTAGTTCAATTTCCTTTAAAACTGAGAAAAGCATCCAATCACATCAATTTACCTGGATTGTGCTTCCTCTTGGAAAATATTGACCGCTCATCATCAGTTGATCTTAGCCATTGGTTTCTTTCTGAATTTTCTATAAATTTAGGCTCATCTCTCATTCAAAGAGAGGTTGGAGAATGTATTGTTATTATACTATTTTTGCTCTAGACTCATTGATATATTGCATATTAATTGTTTCACATTGGTTAAATCATTTAGCTTAATATTGCAAAAATCTTGTCAGATTAATATTGCATCCATCTAGCATTCATCATGCTCATATAGATAAAATCCTTCATCTTGATGTTGTCTAGTCACTAGTATTGCTAAATAATCTAAGAGCAATCTTATACTCATATCTTTTAGAAGGCAATGGGTCGATTTTCTATGGTTTTCATATTCATGCTTACATCTGTCTAACCATGCATGTAATGACTTGATTGAAGTGTTATGCTTACAGATACAGGTTCACTTTTCACACACACAGTAACCTCTCTCGCTTTTCTGCTCCTGCTTCTACTGCTACTTCGGTTACATCTCAGGAAACATATATATCAGTCATCGATTACAACGTATCAGTTAAGCATAACTGTAATGGAGTCCAATGGTCTGTCATTCAGTAAAATCCATCCAACTAGCCAACATTTTGTTTTGGTTTCCTTTGGCTATTTTGATTACATCTGTCGAATGCAGTTCACACAACAGTCAGTTGCTCCAACCACTAGGAAGTCTAACCATCAACCATCCTGCATTCATGACTTGTCCGTTATCCCACATTCGTCTGGCATAGAAATCAATTGGCCTTCAAATACACAAGTACACAATCTTCAAGTGTCCACGCGGTTACTCTTTTACCTCTAACCGGTTTGATCCCATGGCCCACCCAACTCATTGGCATAATATCAAACCATCGGCAAGACCGCTTCCAAGTTACCCCGATCTCCAATACCAATGAAGGCGGACTTATTGGTCCATCGACATAGCACCCAACAGGTTCTCTCGATCTCCAATGATACCCCGATCGCCAAAGGTGTAGTACCCCTTCTCGATCGGGCTCATTAGACTGATATTTTGTTATAGTTTACCTTTCAGTTGATACATTACTGCTAAATATTATTCAAATGTATTTGATATTATTTCATGTTTTATCTGGACATGGGATGTATACTTTATTTACAGTATTTTAGTACTTGTGATTGTAGCATTTATGGATTATTGCATGGTACCGACACTTTACTTTATCTATGTGATGTGTCATATATATGTTGCGTGCTTGCAAATGTATTGGATGTAAGGAGGGAATTTTCCTTCACTCACTTCGGTGAGATAGGGAATGTCGTGATTCTCCTTCATCGGTGTGTGTGCCATGTATTCTATATTTATATACAGGCATGTGTGATTCGATGATGTAGGATATTGCAGGTACAAGTACCGGGTAGGTATGGGGTATCGTCTCTACCTGGCTTCACAGGTGTGAGCAAGCCTTATATGTCCGATGGGAGTGGAGGAGATAGTTGTTGACCCTAATTCTTACCCTCAATATACTCTTGTGAGTGTCGTCAATCAGTCGTTCGTTCCTTTTGTTCGACCTTCGAGTTTTGTTGTGTGACTTTTTTGAAGTCTTCTTGTATTTTCCTCGATTTGCGTGTCATAGTGGGTTCGATTATTTATTTAGGTTTAAGTCATCATTTCATAGTTGGTATAAGAAAGTTATGCATTATTATGCCTTTGTGTTATGAACGTAGCTTATTGAGTTAATTTATTAAATTTAAATCAATGATTGTTTATTTTGGAAAAGTAACTATATTTAAATCAAAGGAAAAAAGTAAAATATATAAAGTTACTTCTATTGCTTTTAGATTTAAAGAAAAACAAAAATAGAGTTAAATTATTGATTTTTACTTTTGTTGAAAAAGTTAATTAAATTTCATTATGAGAGAAATGTATTTTTCAAAAAAAAAAAGGGAAGAAATTCCCCAATTACTTTTGAAGGAAAATAGAAAAAGTCAATTTGTTTATTTAAATGTTTTCATGAGAAAAGTATTTCAACCTAAAAAGCTTAGGTTAAGATATTTTCCCTATATATCCCTAAAAATATTTTTGGAAGAGGAGGCTTATTTTTGGAAGAGGATGCTTGTTTTGAAAGGTGAAATTCTAGAAAATTATTTGGAAGGAAGATTTTGATTTTGGTTTGGAATTCTGTTGAAGGATAGAAGCTCACAAATTTCTTCTTGGAAGCTCCATAGGCTGGTTGAACTCTACTTGTTTATTTAAAAAGATTCATGCTTCTTTCCCAATTTCTGGATGTTGTAGAAAGATTAATTAAATAATTGTTGAGTTATGGGTTTAGTTCTATGAGGTTTATTGAAATATCTCAGTTCATTTTGTTATCAAAATGCAACTTCAATCTCTCCCTAAGTTACTTCATGGAAAAATTATGGTTTAAATTCCATTCTTTCATTTTGTTTATGCAAGGAATTTGGTTCCTGGTAATTGTAACTTTTTAATTTTGGGAAATTGGTAGAATCATGCTAGCAAAATTCTGCCAATATTTTTTCCCTTATGTCTTCATATGTTTAAAAACAATTTCTTCCTAGTAGTTTTCAAAATTGGGAAAAATTCCGAGTTTAATTCTTCTTTTCCCATTCTCCTTTGGCAAAAAAAATTGAATTGGGGAATGGCAATCAATTTAATTCCTAGTCAATTTGATTTTGGGAATGAAATTGTTTTTTTGTGAAGCTATTCCTCATCTCTGTTTTGTCTCAGAGATTGTGTTTTCTAGTAAAATTCTTTACCAATGATTAAATTTGATATACTGGTTTTATTCAATTTTACAAGAATTAATTAATTTGATTGTGTTTTATTTAAATCTGTTGTCTTGGAGTATGTAGAACAGAGAATTAAAATCTTTGTTAATTCATTTTTATGAATTGAAATTTAAAAAAAAACATTTAGAAAAAAATTAATTTAAAAAAAAAAAAAGAAATAATGGAGGGGGAGGCGGAGCCTGCTACCCCACGGTAGCAGCTGCTACCCCATGGTAACAATGCTACCATATGGTGGCACCTGCTACCATGAGGTAGCAGTGCTACCCTGCGGTAGCACCTTCTACCGTTTGGTAGCAATAGGTAGCACTTGCTACCTTTCGGTAGCAGCAGGGGCACCCTCCATTCATAAAAAGAAATAGCGTCTCTTTAATTTTATTTTTTTAAGTTTAAAGAAAATATATATATATATATATATATATATATATATATTTAATAATAAATAATAAAAATAATAATAATATATATATATATACTAATATTAATATTATTTTGGTTATTGTTTTATTTATGTATTTTGGAAAATAAAAGCTTAATCATGATTATTGGGAATAAATGTGATTTTTTGGAATTAAATATTATATTTTTTTTATATATGTTAATGTAATATAATCATATAATATTATATTCGATGAATATATATTTATATTGAAATTATATTATATTTTTTTTGGTTTTTTTTAATCGGTAAGAGGTCGAGGCCAAGAATTTTATTAATTATTTTGAAGTTTACATTACTCCACTCGTGTGGGCGTCGGTAGGAAAGAGTGGAGGCGAGAAAACCTCCGGCCTTGTCCGGGACCATAGTCCAGCTAGGAAATTATATTATATTACTATATATATAGATGTTTAAATTGGGATTAAATTTAGATTATGGTATATTCAATTCGGGTTAATTGTAATTTAATCATGATCAAATGATTGGGGGCTTAAATTTTAAATGTGGGTTTAATTAACCTTATTAGACATGTAATTTCATTGTTTTCCTTATATTAATATAGATGTAAATTCTTTATTTCTGGAAAATCTTTATTGCAAATAATTTATGCTTTTTGACTGCTTTAAGAAAAGATTGCCTGTCTAGGATCTTGTGTTATAGTAATTGCAGTTAAGTTTAAATTTCATTGCAATTCTGGTGAGTTGTCATTATGTCGTATGATGTATACCACCTTAGTCAGGTGTCGTTGTAAAAACCATGTGGATGTGAGCCATTGTGTGTTATGTTTCCATATGGTCAATCCCGAGTTAATGATTGTGGATCCTTCACCTGTGTTATGTCAGGATTATTTATGGCTGTCAGTTTCACCATATAATTCTCATAGAGAGACCTCTCCTATAGTGTCCTAGGAGAGAGAGTGGCTTTCGAGCAGGGGCCGCACCCGAAGTGGTTGGCAGGATAACCCCTCAAAAGTTAGTTAACAAGTGATAACCTAAAAATTGATTAGGGGGTGGGTATTTATTAATTTAATTAAGATATTGTACCCCGCACATGGTTGAGTGCTTGTATAGGCTCAAGGTGTTGTGGGAAGGCCTGGAATGGCAAACCTATCACCTTGTCTTCACAAAAGGTTGGTAGGATCCACATGATGCTTAGATGGAGCTGGGGGTTTGGGAGAGGTTACCAGGATAACCCAGGATGGGGGCTAGGACATATGGAGACCTACCTAGGGTAACCATCTTAAGCCATGTGATGACACTCTCTCTTTAGGGTCACTAGTGTTTTTTGAGTTGAGTCACTTGAGTTCTGCGGAGTCATGTGTACTGTCGTACTTGTCTTATTGCTTGCTTGAGGGTTTTCTGTTATCTCCTAGCACAGTGGGGTGGTTCCATTATGCGATCACATGGTCAGGTGGTAGTGCCACTTCCCATCAAATATCTTTGTTCTTACCTTCTTGCGAAGATCGACTTCACTGGTGGTTCTTGGTTCGTGACTCTTGTATCAGCTCATGTTTGAGAATATTGTACTGTTGTGACCTTGTGGTCATTGTATCAATTAACTTTGTAACCTTGGCATGGTAACCTATGTACTTGATTTCTTCTATTCAAGCCATGTAATTTATGTAATTTTGTAATTTAAAATTCAATGGAATGTATGTTATTTCAGTTATCTTGCATCTTATGTATAAATGAATCATTGGAAGTATATATATTGTAATTCTTTAAACCTATCTACTTGGATTCAGTTTTTGAGTTTGATTTAATTAATCGTAATTGACTTTCCCTAATTTAGATGGATAATTGGATTAATATTGTGATGTAATTTTAATTTGAAGTAATCTTCGTTGGTAACCCTTTAGGATGTCATTATTAGACTTCCACTTGTGTTATTATACATGCAATGTTATAATGAATGCACTTAATCTTTAAAAAAAAAAAATTATTTCACCCTTTAGCTGCCTTATAGAGTTGTTTTCCTATAGGGTTTTTTGCAGAGCATTAAATTTGGTATCAAAGCCCAAAGTTTCAACACTAGGTACTCTGAGATGTAGTGAGCCCATTCAGCTTGACCCTTTGTGTAGGTCTTAGTGTTTGAGTTTCCCTTGCTTTATCCTTGTCGTAAATCTGAGCCATTTTCTCTTTTGTAGTGTTAGTTCATGGCTAGGAAAGCTAAGGGAGTTGGCCATGTTGGTGGCCGCAATAGAGGCAGAAGTGGGGGATGGCATCGAGGTTCACACTGCCATAGTCCTTCACCACCACCTGCTCATGTGAGTGTAGATCAGGAGCAGTCTATGTATCAGGATTTACCACATGCAGGAGAGAAGGTTCCCAAAAGGGAAGAGCTGAGACAGATGTTTCAGGAGGTTCTAGCTAGGCTAGGCCCCAGGCCTGAGGGTGAGCAGTTCATCCATGCTTAGGTTGGGGAGTCACATTAGCATGTTCCATAGGAGAGAGAGAGAGAGGTCTCCTAGAATGAGGGAGGTCCTAGTTGGCCATGAACCGGCTCCCTTGGGTCACATTAAGGACCTGATGAGAACCAATCCTCCCTTCTTTGATGGTCGAGGCATAGGTCTCAAGGCAAAGACTTGGTTGATCAGTTTGGATAGATGTTTCGCTATGTTTCTATATAGTAGCAACACTAGAGCGAGATGTTCCATCATGCATCTCGATGATTTTGCTTCGATATGGTGGAGGTTAGAGGAGGAGAAGATCAGTCTGAGTATCAACACCATTTCTTGGGAGATATTCTTAGAGAGATTCAGGGTATGGTTTCTCTCATTGCAGTAGAGGCAGACTCGGGCAGACGAGTTCTATGCTTTGTGGCAATTTGGTATGTCAGTTGACCAGTTCGAGCATAGATTTTATGAGCTGAAACAATATGTCGAGATTGGCAATGATGAGGCTATGCTCGTGCAACATTTCTTGAGAGGTCTTAATGACCGTATCAGTGGAGGGGTTAGAGTTTTCGAGCTAGCTTCAGTTGAGGTAGCCATGGAAAAAGCTAGATTGGTTGAGTAGAACCTCAGCTGTGCGCATGGTGGATAGTTGAGGGTACAGATAGGGAGTGTTCCTTTCAGTGGGAACAAAGCTCATCAGAATCAGTCACAGTCAGTTGCACCATTTAGGACTCCTCAGGCACCCATTAAGGGTGGATAGCAGTAGCAGCAGCCAACGAGACCAAAATAGTCCCAGGGCTAGCAGGGTGGCAACCCTCAACATAAAAGGAACAGGATCTGGTAGAGGAGCAAACAATGTTTTCTAGGACAATCCTCTCAAAGTGCATCTTAGGCCCTAGCAGGGGAGGCTTTCAGCAGTCCAGTGTGCCAGCTAGAGGTAGAGGACTAAGTAGAGGAGCTTGCTACTCTTGTGGGCAGTTCAGCCATATAGCCGCATAGTGTCCTCAGCGTTCCCACCAGATGGGAAGTCAGAGGCCAGCTACATCAGAGCCTATAGTAGGGGATGCTGGTAGATCCCACAGAGTATTTGCAGCGGTGGATGACCGCTAGGCTGAGCATCAGGGGACTATTATTGAGACTGCAGGTGTGTTGTGTGATATCCCTATCTCAGTGCTTTTTGACTCTGGTGCTTTGGATTCCTTTATTTCTTTTGTCTATTATGGAGCATTGTGGACTCATGTTTGCTAAGCAGGTGGATAGGTGGCAAGTAGAGTTGGCTACCGAGTTGCATGTGTTTGTAGATGCCTTTGTTCCTAGTTGTGAGTTGGACCTAGGACCCTTTGTGACTTCTGTTGACCTTTGAGTCATTCCTTTGGGATCCTATGGAGTAGTGTTGGTGATGGATTGGTTATCATCTCATAGTGATCGTGTGGACTATCGTCAGAAGACAGTAGAGTGTTTAGATGACCATGGCAAGAAAGTGGGGATCATTAGAGTTCAAAGATCGATATCCTTACGTATGATTTTTGCTATGCAACTTAAGTGGTGTATGCATAGAGGATGTCAGATTTTTGTAGTAACTCTTGAGGATATGGATGAGGGAGAGAGTCAAGAAATCATTCCTAATGGTCACCCTATTCTATGAGAGTATGCTGGTGTGTTTCCATTGGAGATTCCTGGTATGCCTCCGAAGCGAGACATAGACTTTTGCATTGACTTGGTTCCTAGTGCAGAACCTATTTTGAGAGCTCCATATCAGATGACTACTCAGGAGCTGAGTGAGTTGAAGTTGCAGATGGAGGAACTATTGACCAAGGGATTCATTCATCCTAATGTCTCTCCTTGGGGTGCGCCTGTTATCTTCATAAAGAAGAAGGATGGTTCTCTTAGATTATGCATTGATTACCGACTGCTGAATAAGGTAACCATCTGGAATCGATATCCATTACCTTATATAGATGATCTTTTTGATCAGATGAAGGGAGCCAAGGTGTTCTCTAAGATTGATCTGAAATCTGGGTATCATTAGTTGCGCATTCATGATGCAAACATTCATAAGACAACGTTTTGTACTCATTATGGTCACTATGAGCTCACAGTGGTACCATTTGGGTTGACAAACGCACCTTAAGTTTTCATGTGCCTCATGAATGGGGTTTTTTGCACCTACCTAGATCATTTTATTCTTGTGTCCTTGGATGACATATTGATTTATTCTAGATCTATGGAAGAGCATGAGGGTCACTTACGACAGGTATTGCAGTGCTTGAGGGAGAATCAGCTTTATGCCAATTTGGCAAAGTGTGATTTCTTCCAGACTGAGGTGAACTTTCTTGGTCATGTGGTTTTAGGAGAGGGTGTATCTATGGACCCTTCAAAGATCCAAGCCATAGTGAATTGGCCAGCACCGACCAATGTTTCAGAGGTTCAAAGTTTTATGGGTTTGGTCGGATATTACCATCACTTTGTTCAAGGTTTTTCTTGGATAGGTCACCCGATTACTTCTCTTCAAAGGAAAGGGAAGAAGTTTGTTTAGTTAGAGCAGTTTGAGTCAGCTTTTCGTACCTTGAAGGAACTCCTTGTCAGTGCTCCGATTTTAGCAGTCCCTGACCCATCTCAAAGTTTTATGGTATGCATAGATGCCTCTTTCGAAGGTATAGGTGCAGTGCTTATGCAGGATGGACGTGTGGTTGCCTATGAGTCTCACAAACTCAAGGACCACAAGTTGAACTATCTAGTTCATGATTTGGAGTTGGCAGCTGTAGTGCATGCGTTGGTTAGATGGCATCATTTTCTGTTAGGGCATCGGTTTGAGCTGCATAGTGATCACCGCATTTTGCAGTATATTTTCACATAGTTGAACTTGAATGCTCGATAACAAAGGTGGATGGAATTCCTCTACGAGTATGATTTTGAGGTTCGATATATTCAGGGGAAGGAGAATGTAGTGGCAAATGCCTTGATTTGTAGGCGGCATGAAATTTCAGCATTGTCCCTTGGAGTGGACTTGAGGCAGAGAATCCTTGGATTCCTTCCTCAGGATTCTTGGTATCAGGATGTTAGAGTCATGTTGGAGTTCGGAAGGCCTTTAGAGGGGAGGTTTTCTAGTTTTAGCCTTGAGGCATATGGCCATCTTCGTCATCTTGGTTGGATCTATGTACCTCCTTTGGAGGGCCTTCACACTTTGATCATGACTGAGGCCCATCGTGCAACTTATTCAGCACATCCAGTTGTCAAGAAGATGCACGCAGATCTTAGATAGATTTACCATTGGGCTAGCATGAAACGTGACATTGCTGATTTTTTGTCCAAGTGTTTGGAATGTCAGCGAGTAAAGGTAGAGCATCAGCATCCGGCAAGGATTTTACAACCTAATATAGTACCAGATTGGAAATGGGACATCATTTCCATGGATTTCATTGTTGGGTTGCCTATATCTTCATGTCGACATGATGCCATCATGGTCATTGTTGACAGGTTGACCAAGGTTGCTCATTTTGTTCCTATTTGAGCTTCCTATATGGTAGCAGTGGTGGCTCGTGTCTTCTTAGAAGATGTGGTGAGATTGCATGGGATTCCAAGGTGGATTATTTCTGATAGAGATCCTATCTTTACCTCAGCATTGTGGACCTCACTTCAGCATGCTTTGGGGACTTAGTTGAACTTTAGTTTAGCTTATCATCTGGAGATAGATGGTCAGACTGAGCATGTGAATCAAGTTTTAGAGGACATGCTTCGCATGTATGTTATGGACTAGTAGTCGTGTTGGGAGGATTAATTTATCTAGTGGATTTTGCTTATAACAATGGATATCATAGCTCCATAGGTATGTCTCCCTTTCAGGCATTGTATGGTTGTCCTTGACATACTCCTTTGAGTTGGGATCAGTTAGAGGATAGGGTGCTTATAGGACCGGATATTCTTCGAGAGATGGAGTAGCAGATTGAGCATATTCATGAGCATTTGGTAGTTGCACAGGATAGGCAAAAGAAGTATGTAGATTCTCATAGGGTAGATCATCAATTTTCTATTGGCGCCCCTGTGTTCTTCAGAGTGCGTTCATGGAAGAGTTTGATCTATTATGGAAAGGGTTCTAAGTTGGCACCTCATTTTGTTGGCCCTTTTGAGATCCTTGAGAGGATAGGACATGTTTCCTACTGTCTTGCCTTGCCACCGAGTCTATCCCGCATCCATGATGTCTTTCATGTTTTATTTCTTCGACCTTATCACCCTGATGTGACACATGTTCTTAATTGGAACACTTTGCAAGTCGAGGACGGGCAACTTTCTATGGAGCTCATGCACATTTTTCAACATTGGTATTTGACCCTCAGGGGTCGCACCATCGACCAGGTAAGGGTCCTATGGGACCCAAATGATGAGACCTCGGCGACTTGGGAGGATGCAATGAAGATAGCTCTATTCTTATCTGTTTTATGCTTCTAGGAGTAAGCTTAGTTTTGGGGGGGAGAATGTAGTACCCCTTCTTGATCAGACTTATTAGACTAATATTTTGTTGTAGTTTACCTTTCAGTTGATACATTATTGCTAAACATTAGTCAAACGTATTTGATATTATTTTATGCTTTATCTGGACATGTGATGAATACTTTATTTATAGTATTTCAGTACTTGTGATCGTAGCATTTATGGATTATTGCATGGTATTGACACTTTACTTTATCTATGCGATGTGTCATATATATGTTGCATGCTTGCAAATGTATTGGATGTAAGGGGATGATTTTCCTTCACTCACTTTGGTGAGACAGGGAACATCATGATTCTCCTTCATCGGTGTGTGTGCCATGTATTCTATATTTATATACAGGCATGTGTGATTCGATGATGTAGGATATTGCAGGTACAAGTACTAGGTAGGTATGGGGTATCGTCTACACCTGGCTTCAAAGGTTTGAGAGAGCCTTATATGTCCGATGGGAGTGGAGGAGATAGTTGTTGACCATAATTCTTACCCTCAGTCTACTCTTGTGAGTTTCATCAGTCGGTCATTTGTTCCTTTTGTTCAGCCTTCGAGTCTTGTTGTGTGACTTTTTCAGAGTCTTCTTGTATTTTCCTTGGTTTGTGTGTCATAGTGGGTTCGATTATTTATTTAAGTTTAAGTCATCATTTTAAAGTTGGTATAAGCAAGTTATGCATTATTATGCCTTTGTGTTATGAACTTAGCTTATTGAGTTAATTTATTAAATTTAAATCAATGATTGTTTATTTTGGAAAAGTAACTATATTTAAATCAAAGCGAAAAAGTAAAATATATAAAGTTACTTCTATTGCTTTTAGATTTAAAGGAAAAAAAAATAGAGTTAAATTATTGATTTTTACTTTTGTTGAAAAAGTTAATTAAATTTCATTATAAGAGAAATGTATTTTTCAAACAAAAAAAAAAAGGGAAGATTTTCCCCAATTACTTTTGAAGGAAAATAGAAAAAGTCAATTTGTTTATTTAAATGTTTTCATGAGAAAAATATTTCAACCTAAAAAGCTTAGGTTAAGATATTTTCCCTATTTATCCCTAAAAATATTTTTGGAAGAGGAGGCTTGTTTTTGGAAGAGGATGCTTGTTTTGAAAGGTGAAATTCTGGAAAATTGTTTGGAAGGAAGATTTTGATTTTGGTTTGGAATTCTATTGAAGGATAGAAGCTCACAAATTTCTTCTTGGAAGCTCCATAGGTTGGTTTAAGGGTTTAGTTGCTATGAGGTTTATTGAAATATCTTAGTCCATTTTGTTATCAAAATGCAACTTCAATCTCTCCCTAAGTTACTTCATGGAAAAATTGTGGTTTAAATTCCATTCTTTCAGTTTGTTTATGCAAGGAATTTTGTTCTTGGTAATTGTAGCTTTTTAATTTTGTGAAATTGGTAGAACCGTGCTGGCAAAATTTTGCCAAAATTTTTTCCCTTATGTCTTCATTTGTTTAAAAAGAATTCTTCTTGGTAGTTTTCAAAATTGGGGAAAATTCTGAGTTTAATTCTTCTTTTCCCATTCTTGTTTGGCAAAAAAAATTGAATTGGGGAATGGCAATCAATTTAATTCCCAATCAATTTGATTTTGGGAATGAAATTGTTTGTTTTGTGAAGCTATTTCTCATCTCTGTTTTGTCTCAGAGATTGTGTTTTCTAGCAAAATTCTTTACGAGTGATTAAATTTGATATATCCTGGTTTTATTCAAATTTAAAAGAATTAATTAATTTGATTATGTTTTATTTAACTCTGTTGTCTCAGAGTATGCAAAAAAGAGAATTAAAATCTCTATCAATTCATTTTTATGAATTGAAATTTAAAAAACAAGATTTAGAAAAAATAAAAATAAAAAAAAATAATAATAATGGAGGGGGAGACGGAGCCTGTTACCCCACGGTAGCAGTGCTACTGTATGGTAGCGCCTGCTACCGTGAGGTAGCAGTGCTACCCTGCGGTAGCGCCTGCTACCGTTTGGTAGCAATGCTAGTGTAAGGTAGCACTTGCTATCTTTCGGTAGTAGCGGGGGCGCCCTCCATTCAAAAAAAGAAACAACGTTTCTTTAATTTTTTTTTTTTTTTGTTTAAACATATATATATATATATATATTTAATATTTAATAATAAATAATATATATATATATATATATATATATTAATATTATTTTGGTTATTGTTTTATTTATGTATTTTGGAAAATAAAAGCTTAATCATGATTATTGGGAATAAATGTGATTTTTTGGAATTAAATATTATAGTTTTTTAATGTATGTTAATATAATATAATCATATAATATTATATTCGATGAATATATATTTATATTGAAATTATATTATATTACTATATATATAGATGTTTGAATTGGGATTAAATTTAGATTATGATATATTCAATTCGGGTTAATTGTAATTTAATCATGATCAAATGATTGGGGGCTTAAATTTTAAATGTGGGTTTAATTAACCTTATTAGACATGTGATTTCATTATTTTCCTTATATTAATATAGATGTAAATTCTTTGTATTTGGAAAATCTTTATTGCAAGTAATTTATGCTTTTTGACTGCTTTAAGAAAAGATTGCCTGTCTAGGATCTTGTGTTATAGTAATTACAGTCAAGTTTAAATTCCGTTGCAATTCTGGTGAGTTGTCATTATGTCTTATGATGTATACCCCCTTAGTCAAGTGTCGTTGTAAGACCCCTATGGATGTGAGCCATTGTGTGTTATGTTTCCATATGGTGAATCCTGGGTTAATGATTGTGGATCCTTCACCTGTGTTATGTTAGGATTATTTATGGCTGTCAGTTTCGCCATAGAATTCTCATAGAGAGACCTTTCCTGTAGTGTCCTAGAAGAGAGAGTGGCTTTCGAGCGTGGGCCGCACCCGAAGTGGTTGGTAGGATAACCCCTCGAAAGTTAGTTAACAAGTGATAACCTAAAAATTGATTAGGGGGTGGGTATTTATTAATTTAATTAAGATATTGTACCCCGCACATGGTTGAGTGCTTGGATAGGCTCAAGGTGTTGTGGGAAGGCCTGGAATGGAAAACCTATCACCTTGTCTTCACGAAATGTTGGTAGGATCCGCATGATGCTTAGATGGAGCCGGGGGTTCGGGAGAGGTTACCAGGATAACCTAGGATGGGGGGCGAGACCTATGGAGACCTACCTAGGGTAACCATCTTAAGCCATGTGATGACACTCTCTCTTTAGGGTCACTAGTGTTTTTTGAGTTGATTCACTTGAGTTCTGCCAAGTCATGTGTACTGTTGTACTTGTCTTATTGCTTGCTTGAGGGTTTTCTATTATCTCCTAGCATGGTGGAGTGGTTCCATTATGGGATCACATGGTTGGGTGGTAGTGCCACTTCCCATCGGATATCTTTGTTCTTACCTTCTTACGAGGATCGACTTCGTTGGTGGTTCTTGGTTTGTGACTCTTGTATTAGCTCATGTTCAAGAATATTGTACTGTTGTGACCTTGTGGTCATTGTATCAATTAACTTTGTAACCTTTGCATGGTAACCTATGTACTTAATTTGTTCTATTGAAGCCATGTAATTTATGGAATGTTGTAATTTAAAGTTCAATGGAATGTATGTTATTTCAGTTATCTTGCATCTTATGTATAAATGAATCATTGGAAGTATATATATTGTAACTCTTTAAACCCATCTACTTGGAATCAATTTTTGAGTTTGATTTAATTAATCGTAATTGACTTTCCCTAATTTAGATGGATAATTGGATTAATATTGTGATGTAGTTTTAATTTGAAGTAATCTTTGTTGGTAATCCTTTAGGATGTCATTATTAGACTTCCACTTGTGTTATTATACATGCAATGTTATAATGAATGCACTTAATATTTTAAAAAAAAAAATTAATTCACCCTTTAGCTGCCTTGTAGAGTGGTTTTCCTTTAGGGTTTTTGGTAGAGCATTACAGAAGGCGACTCCATCGGGTCATCGGCAAGACAACCAAACTGGCTACCCTGATCCTTGATAACACCGAAGGTGGACTCATCGAGTATCGGTATAGAAACCAACCATGTCACCCCGATCTCCAATGATACCACATTGACTCCATCGAGTAATCGACATAGCATTCAACAAACTCCTCTGATAATCGATGACATCCCAATCGCCGAGGGAGACTTCATTGGGTAATCGATGTAACACTAACCAAGCTCACCTGATAGCCGATCAACAAGAAGGAGGTTCCATCAACCCATCGGCTTAACATGAACATTGTTTCTCCAAAACCCGATGAAGAAGGATACATCGACAAGAGTCACATCGATAGAAAGAGCCTACATGTTCTCCAGCTATTTCATCGGGGTAGGTTACTTCAATCAGCCTGAACACAAGTCAAGTTAATTCGAGGCACATTTCCAATAGTTTCCACCCTCAAAATTGCTTGAAGTCCATGTTCAAATCACACAATGACAATAGTTAGTACAAAATAGTGAACATACCCAAGGAAGCCCAAATTTACTCATACTCAACATAATAAAAAATAACTAAATCATCTGGACCATTATTCACAACATAAACTATTTTTCACATCATGGAAGGCCAAAATTATAAAGAAGGCCAAAATTACAAAGATCACGCTTCTTTGAATTAGCCATTGTTCAAAGCCACCAAGCTATCAACATGAGTAGAAGCTATTCGGCTCATACAATTTTAGGACATATAAAGAGTTGAATCAGAAGCGAGAAAAAAAAAAATTGTTGAAATATAATCTTCACAATTATGTCATCACGAGTGTAAACAATCCAATGGGGAGGACATAATTGAATAGTGTGGTGAGGATCAGAGCCATCCAAACTAGGAGGCATAATATGAGACTCTTTCTAAACTAATGCTAAGATATTATGATTTGAAGCTTCTCTTAAATCCTCACATTTTGTTGTCACATAATGAGGTAGAAGAGGCATATTCAAAGTCTTATAATGAGGTCGATATATATATGGATGGTAATATATGAAAGGATATATGAAAGATATATGAAGGCCATGGTAGAGGAGAATAATTACTTCACACTAAGTGAAGTTATGGAGGTGGTTTCCATGGATGTAAAGTGGGGAGTGTAAAGGAGTCTTTTGATTCATGAAGAACATTAAGGAGAAAAGGTTAGTTATATCAAGGAAAAATAAAGAAAAAGGGAAGTGATAAAGAAGGGAGGAAGAAAATAGGGAAGAAAGTGAAGAAATAAAGAGGGAGATCTAATTTATTCTGGTATGTAGCCTCTACTACTCTTTTTCTTGTTGAATGATTTTGCAATATTTTGAGAAGACTGCAAGGCATGAAGTAATTCTCATAAGACATGAAGGAGATATGTAAAGCACAAACCATACATATGAATACATGCAAGGCTTGAATAATACATGTAAACCATGAAGTAATACATAAATACACATAAGGTACAAGCATATATGAGAAAGGTTCTCATGGAGTGGACAAGTTGAAGACACATCGATCATATCTTAAGTTGACTAATGTCTAATTAGGGTAATCCATGAGTGTCTAATGTGAATTCATTATCAATGTTGTGAAGTCATCAAGAGTATGGTGATATTCATTCCCTATAGGATCCTCTCAATACTATCCAAATCAGTCTAAAAGGAAAGAAACTATCCATTCCCATGCTCATGCATACTTACATGACTAATGATGCCCTTGTGTATCCTAAACATTGGAGAGACCTTATCTGACTTACCTAATCAATGTGGTTTTTGTCCTAATATGAAATACTGAATTCTACCCTTGCCTTTGCATCAAACTTCTCACATCATGTTTCTTCAACAAAACACACTAATATGAATTGAGCCAACAACATGAGGATAGGGTCAAGTATCATGGTAACTAATCATAATATGTGAAGATGGGGTTCACACATAAGTGTTGGCTCTCAACAATACCACACTTCCAAAATTGTCAATCTCAAGACTTCTCCTATTGGGTCAACACTCATTGATGGCCACAAGGCCAAGTCAATGTATCTAGGCTTCAAACTCCTTACTCTAGGCTTGGAGGACCCTACACAAGGTCTATGAACACTCACTTGGTATTACAATAGAAAGAGCCTTCCTCTATAACTTTGTTTGCAATGCACACATCATTGGTAATAATTGTTATGATGGATGGTCTATTAGGACGGTAAATAAAATGCTTATTCTTTTTCCACCCTTTGAAACTACAACAAGGTATTTGACTTGACAGGGTCCCCACACATCACTTCAACAACAAACATTAGGCAATTCAACCTTTTGCCTTCTCAATGCATTTTTTTTTGTCTTTCACTGGTTTTCTCAGTCTGATACATAGGGATATCAAACCTTTCATGGCATCATCACATGCGCCTTCCAATATGTAGTCCTTTCATATTTTAGGTGCCTACACACTTTGTTGTTGTTAAGTATTTATGTAGTCTTAAGAAATCTCATGACTCCATTACATTTCCACACTTGGGTTAACAAACACAACTCTATCAAAACAAAAACAATATCACTAGTAAAACTATGACTGTGACAATCAATACCCTTAGGACAGTCATACAAATTTAATATATTTCATTTGGTTTTGATCCACAAACCCTTCTAAAGGTTGATAGGGTTGCCTCACCCCTCTCTCTATCATCAACCACTTCAAAATACCAATCGCTTGGTCTTCCCACCAAATTATTCACTCTTACTGCCTTTTACTGTCTAATACATAGAGATATCAGATTGTCCTCATGCCCAAACACGAACCAAATCTAATTTGGAGCCATGCACACAACATATTATGATACATAGCATGAACAAAGGCCTTCCCACACATTTGGGTTAATTTATATGCATGGGAGACCAAACTATACATTATTTACTCCTCTTAGTAAACACTAGGCAGGGTTTTGACATTTTTTGGAAAAACTATGATATCTTCTTTAAAACACTATGAAATTCAATGCCACAAAAAGACAAAATGAAGTTAACTCTGTAAACTGCAATCTTGTATTTATTTTTAATTGGTGCTTTCCTACATTGTTTGATCTGCCATCTTGTTAGAAATCTAATCTCTATTATGCTTTGATGGATGTCGCATCATGTTACAAACCTCACATTTTGGCACTGACAAAAAGGATTTTAGCAAAGGTTGTGGAATATGGCTTTTAAATCTACCAATTATCATTCCATCTTGTGCATATGGCTTTTACATTTAGAATAAATAAATTTGATAAATAGGCCATATGGTGGATGATAAGTGAAGGATGCAAGTATTAAAGGTGTGGCACTAGTGACTTTGGTACATGAAGGTGACTAGAGGTTGTGGAAGGAGAAATGGTGGAAGTTGGATCTATGGTAGTGGGAGTAGATGTTATTTACGCATGAAAATGTTAAGATAATACTCATAAAATAGCTAGGAATCCAACTTAAGGCATTCTATTTATTAATAAATTTCTCTACCATTGAGCTACTGCCCCCTTTCTTACCATTCCATTGTTGGCTTGAGTGTAAATTATTTTCAACACCTATTATAAGACACATTGTAGGTTCTTGGGGCTCCTAACCTAGCCTAGATTTTATAACATTTTGAGCTACTACTCATGGACTAGTTAGGCTACCAAGATATGACCTATTTGTTGTTAGAATGCGATCTATGACTAAGTATTAGAGGATCTTACTAACTTGGGTATCATGTTTTTATGTGTCTCTGACATGACTCCTAGTAACTATATAAGGATCTTACTAGTCCTAGATCTATGCAAACATTTTAGTCATCTTGTGATAGTCAAAGAGGTCAATAGTAATAAGTCTTCATGATGGAAGTCCATTAAAGGTGGTAGTCAACATAGTGAAAAAGCCTAATCATGTTTAGAGCAATAAGTGACCCTAACAATAAGAAAAAATAGTCATGTGATAATGCATAAGACAACGTTAATGCCCAAGTTTAGAGAGAATATGTCATGCACAAACATTTGGGCATGAACGGGATAATTTTTTTTTTTAAATCACAACTTAATAACATTAAATTTGCTAACATGAAATGCACTAGCAAGTTTTGTCTTAACTATGTTTTAATTTAACTCTAATCACTTACTCAAGTAAGCGAAAATAATTTAAATTAATTGTGGAATCTTTAATGAATTATTTATTATCTCATCAATTTTAAATCAATAACTTAATTTAATCAAAACTCTCTAAAATAATTTACGTAGATATTATTAAACTCCTATGACCATTAATTTCTTTTAGGAACTAATTAAATTAGTCCTAGCACTTAGTTTTTAAATATCTATATTTTATTTTAACAATAAATAAAATGTGTTTAAACTAAATCGACTAAAGGGTCAATTAAATTCATAACAAAATTGGATCTATAAAGTTTAACCTCAACAACCTATATCTAGGTGGACTATGAATATTCCCTATAGTCAAATAACTACCAACATAATTAAATTTCCTAAATGATTAACTCCAAAATGATTTAAAATTTAAGACTTCATATTTAATTATTTATTTAACATATATAAATTATGAATGTTAAATAAACCAATTAAACTAAAGTCAAATTTATACATCCATAGTTTATATATATATATATATATATATATATATATATATATATATATATATATATATATATATATATATATATATATATATATATATATATATATATATATATATATATATATATATATATATATATATATATTAAACACCTAAATAATTATATGTGAGGATAATCCCCCTTTTTTTTAAAACATACATTATTAACAAATACCCATTTAACCTAACTAAAATGTTATAAAAATGATCTCTCTCAAACTCTATTTCTCTTCCATTCTATTATCTTGCCCTAACCCTATTTTCGGGTTAGGGCTTAAGTATAATTTTATCCTTATATATTATTTTGAAATGTGTGTGTGTGTGTGTGTGTTTGATTGTGTAGGTTCTATAGGCAGTGGCCATGGTGGATATAGCGAGGAGTGGAGGAGCGGAGGCAGGTTAGTGGAGCGCTGGGCGGGGACCTTCCTAGGTGCCACTGGGTTTCCCCACAGTGGCGGCCGGGCGCCGCCCACTGTGGGGAAACATAGTGGCGGGGCCGGGCCCTTCCACTGTGGTTGCCCACAGTGGCGGCCTCCGTGCCGCCCACTGTGGGAAGCCACAATGGCGGCCCGAGCCACCACTGGCCCACTGTGCTTACACACAGTGGGTTCGACCCTTTTCCCCCCAAACCCTAGGTTTTATATATATATATATATTTGGCATATATAAACACAATTTTAAATATATAAATGTAGTATTTATCTATATATATATATTTAAATGTATATATATCTATATATTAGATGCATTTGAAACCCAGGCTAACTCTACTATGCAAAAATATAGATATTATATTTTATTTTTTTTGAGACTTTTTAAACAAATTGATTAAAATATTTAGATTTAAATCCTTGTATTTCTTTTTATTTTAAGTGCCTTAAATCAGAGATAGACTAATTAATTTAGATTTATTTTTTGCAATAAATGATTGACAGAATCCAATAAAATTAAACAACAACTATGGAAATATGATATTATTTAAATTAAATAGACTATTTAAGTCTAGATTTTATTTTCTGCAAATAAGTAAATGACAGAATACAATAAATTTAACAACAACTATATAAATGTGATATTATTTAAATTTAACCTTAGAGATATGCATAAGAAAATAAACTAAGCCCTTTTATTTTCAGAAATAACATGCAAAATAAACTTCCATTTTCAAAACTAACATGCATACTACAAATATAATTTCAGTAACTATAGGGGACTTAATCCAAGATAAACATTTTTTTTTTTTTTGCAACAAAATAATACTTAACAAAAAAATAATGCATTCCTTTAGAGTACATTTAAAATACATTATAGCCATCAACATAAATGGGTGTGATACTCAACTAGTCTCTTGTTTCTATTAAATGAGGACTTTAATTAAAATAAATACATTTTCTTTTCAAAGTAATTACATCATATAGTTTTCCATTCACACTATTGCAACTTAAAATAAAAAATATTCTATTTCCAGTTCTTTTTCTGCAAACAAATAAGTCCAGCAACTTCTACTTGTCCTTTTCTTTTTTTCCAACAACCTGTAATAAAATCATTGGCTATGACCATGGAGTGCTCACCTCCCAGCCTAGGCTTACTAGAAACCACCGCCGAGCTTGGAGAACCAAGCCCTAGACAGGTTACACATATGCAAACACAACAACATATTCCCAAAACAGGCTACACTGCACCACAAAATGTGATGTCTTTTCAAGGGTGGTAGTGGATCAAGTACCCTGAGGAGACTGCAAGAATGATAGAACACAAAGCCACCTCATAGCAACCAAAGATATATCATAAGAATAATAACCCCCACATTCTTATGCCCCCCCAAGGCATTCATGCCATATTTCTCTCTTTATGACCCCCAAATGCATAAACAGGCCATGCAGCAAGGGTCACATATATATCCCTTGAGATCACTCTCTTAACGAGAGCCTCTCACTCGAGGGCTGTCAAACTTCTACCACCCACAAGACCATCCTCTCTCCCAAGAGTAGGAGGCCTTGGTTACTCCCAAAGCACAGAAAAATGCGTACAAGAAGTAAAATATAGAACACAAAATAATTTTCACAAGGGAAAAATACAAGAAAACCATCCTTTACAAAAAACCAAATCTTTTCAACATAGCATGCAATGTGAAAACAAAGAGATGCACCAACCTTCAACCTGCCCAAAGGTATGCTAGAACTAGTTTGAGGATGAGCAGCCCAAATACACAAATCTTCCTTGCATACTTAGCCAAATTTCAAATCCAAAAAAAAACAACTTTTCAAAATGCATAGTCTCCAAACATGGAGAGTGGGTGATTACCCACAAAATCTCTCATTTTT
Organism: Cryptomeria japonica; assembly: GCF_030272615.1. Taxonomy (NCBI): domain Eukaryota; kingdom Viridiplantae; phylum Streptophyta; class Pinopsida; order Cupressales; family Cupressaceae; genus Cryptomeria; species Cryptomeria japonica. The sequence goes on along the minus strand of NC_081413.1, from coordinate 409,705,239 downwards.
GCCTAAGAAGGCCTCAATGAGAGTTCTCATAGGTTTCTAAAACTGAAAAAGATCCAAAAAGGATCTCTCACCAAAAGGGAAGGTTATCTAACCTAGATGGCACCTTCTAAATTTGAATTTTCGCACATCTTAGAAAACTCACTTTTTGAGGTGACTAAACAGTCACATGGGAGTAGACACATGCCTAAAAATACTCCTAACGCATAGGTACACCTTATGGACTTTAGGAAACACCTTTAAACTACCCCTAGGAGTCCATTTGACCCCTTATAAACCCTTCTGAAGTTAACTTTCGGGTCAAACCTAAGTTGACCACCCCAAAGATTTTCTACCCAAGGAAAATTTAGAATCACATTCAATTATTTGAAAAAAAAACTATAGTTAAACAACTCCCTTCAAGAGACAAGTCAAAATTCAAGACATAAATCAACACATGTGTCAAGTGACACAATAAAATACATTTCAGAATTACACATGGAAATTGTCTCTTGTTGGATTTAAATAAATCAATAATAAAATTTAACACACATGCATCATTCACTGTTACAAATAAAATACGATACATATAGGGTGTTGTCTCTCCAAATAGACAACCCCTGGCTTTACGAACATACATAGGCCTAGGTTTGGTTCTCCATAATGTTTCCATGGTCACATGGATAATTTTTCTGCGCATCTCAATTACACATTAGTAATTCCAAATAAACTCATATAATATCCACACATGAATGAGAATACACATCAAACACTCTACATGCAAATTTACATTTAAACAAATCGAAATACCTTATATCCAAATAAATCCACATAAGCAATTATCATAATCCACATAGTTTTGATCCATACATAAAACATACATTCCTATTTCTATCATCATAGTAAAGTTCTGCAAATCTAATAATGACATACATCATCTCAAATTTATCCTATTCTACAATCATATAGAGTTCTATATCATAAAGCATATAAATAAAGCATCCATATATATCAATCTTATCCAAATCGTGAAATCATATAAGTTCTAAATCCATAATGCATCAAATAAAGCATCCATAATAGTCTCAACATGAAAATCACTGAAATGCTAGGATGAGTCGGGGTAGGGCCTCACACCCTCCCCCTCTAGGCATGAACTTCCTCCTAGAGTTCATCAAAAAGATTAGGGTATTGTGATCTCATACGTGCTGTGTCCTCCCATGAAGCCATAACCTCATCATAGCAATCCCACTGGACCCTAACTTGGTCCAGCTCTCGACCTCGAAGGGCCAGCATCTGGTGTGCCAAAATGTGAATGGGCTCCAAAGCTAGTTGCCCATCCGAATCCACCGGCAATGCATCCCAATCAAAAATATGAGACTCATCATAGATATACTTCCTCAAAACTGATACATGAAACACATTGTGGATGCGTGATAGGCTAGGTGGTAATGCTAAATGGTAGGCAATTGGTCCTATCCTCTCAAGGATCTCAAATGGTCCTACAAAGCGAGGTGCAAGCTTAGAACCCTTTCCATAATGGATTGGATTCTTATGCGGTCGCACTCTCAAGAAGACTCTATCTCCAACCAAGTAGCTACAATCTATCCTCTTCGGATCTACATATTTCTTCTATCTATCCTGTGCCTCTCTAAGACACTACCTAATCAAATCCACCTGTTGTTCCACATCTTGAACTATCTTAGGACCAATAGCAACTCTGTCCTCTATGCAGTCCCAGATCAACGGTGTCCTACAAGGCCTGTCGTATAATGCCTGATAGGGTGGCATCCCCAACGAAGTGTGATGCCCATTGTTATAGGCAAACTCCACTAAGGGAAGGTACTCTTCCCATCTAGTCTAATGATCCATGATGTACATGTGAAGCATATCCTCTAACACCTGGTTAACCCTCTCTATTTGACCATCCGTTTCTAGATGATAGGCTATACTGAAGTTGAGCTTAGTGCCCATAGCTTCCTGTAATGCCTTCCAAAAGGAAGAAGTGAAGAGGGAATCCCTATTAGAAATAATCTTGCATGGAATGCCATGAAGTCTAACACTATCTCACAAGAACACCTGTGCTACTACTGGTGCTGTGAAGGTAGTCTGAACTGGTGAAAAGTGGGCCACTTTGGTCAGCTTATCAACTGTCACCAAGATGGCATCATGGCGACTAGATGACATAGGAAGACCAATGATGAAATCCATGGATATAGTATCCCACTTCCACTCTGGTATCGCATGAGACTGGAGCAACCCCCCTAGATGGTAGTGCTCTGCCTTGACTCTCTGACACTCAAGGCATCGGGCTACTAACTCAGCAATGAGCTACCGTATTTCTGACCAATGATATAACTGTCTCAAGTTAGCATGCATCTTCTTAACTCTAGGATGTGCTGCATAAGGAGCTCTATGAGCCTCTGTGACAATGAACTCTCGCAAACCCCCAGAAGAAGGTACATAGATGCGCCCTCTATGGTGTAATAGCCCAGTAGACTCCAAGGAATAATCCACATATTTCCCTTCTAGAGTTTCTTGAGATCGTATTACCTAACAAACCTCTAAATACCATCCATCCCCTAGCAACTGCTGCAATATCCGATCTCTCAAATCCGTGCCCATAGATATGGTGTATATCTCATGACGTCTCCTTCTCAAAGCATTTGAAACTATGTTTTCTTTCCCTTTGATGTAGTGAACATCAAAATCATACTCGCACAAGAACTCCATCCATCTCCTCTGACGTGCATTAAGGTTTGGTTGAGTGAATATGTACTGAAGGCTCTGATGGTCTGAATGAAGCTCAAAATGATGACCCCAAAGGAAGTGTCTCCACCTCACAAGTGCATGCACTACTACTACAAGCTCAAGGTCATGAGTAGGGTAGTTAATCTCGTGAGTCTTAAGTTTCCTAGACTCAAAAGCTATAGCCCTGCCATCCTACATAAGGACTGCTCCTAAACCCTCTAGGGAAGCATCTGTGTAAACCATGAAGTCAGCTGAGGGATCTGGTACTACAAGGATAGGTACACTAGTAAGTGCCTTTTTGAGTTCCTAAAAGGCCTTCTCGCACTTCTTTGTCCACTCAAATTTCTTCCCTTTATGCTGAAGAGAAGTAATAGGATGTGCAACTCTAGAGAATAACTCAACAAAGCATCGGTAATAACCTGCTAAGCCCATGAAGCTCCTGATCTCTATCACACTAGTTGAAGTTGGCCAATCCATAATCGCTCTCATCTTTGGTGGGTCTAATGAGATCCCATCACCAGAAATAATGTGCCCAAGGTACTTGACCTCTGATCGAAAGAAGCACACTTCGACAAACTGCCATACAACTGATTGTCCCACAAACACTGCAAAACCCGTCTTAGGTGCTCCTCATGCTCCTTCTCATTCCAAGAATATATCAATATATCATCAAGGAACACAATCACCAAATGGTCAAGAAATGTGCAGAATACCCCATTCATGAGGCTCATGAAAACAGCTGGAGCATTTGTAAGACTGAATGGGACCACAGTGAACTCATAGTGGCCATATCTAGTGCGAAATGCAGTCTTGTGGATATCGCTTTCCACTATCTTCAACTGATGGTATCCTGACTTCAGATCAATTTTGGAAAATACTTTGGCACCCTGAAGTTGGTTGAATAAATCATTGATCCTAGGCAAGGGATATCGGTTCTTAATGGTTACTTTGTTCCACTGATGATAGTCCATGCATAATCGAAGAGATCCGTCCTTCTTCTTCATGAAGATGACTGGTGCACCCCAAAGGGATACGCTAGGATGAATGTGACCCTTCTCTAGGAGTTCCTCAAGCTGCATCTTGAGCTCATTAATCTCATTTATGGTCATCATATAAGGTTCTCTTTAAACTGGCTCAGCTCCTGGTACAAGGTCTATATGAAATTCAATCTCTCTACAAGGCTACATTCCAGGTAGCTCTGAGGGAAACACGTCTGAATATCCCTTAAGGATAGGGTGGTCGTTAATTGATATTTTCTTTTTGTCCTCTTCCTCTCCATCCCTGATAGTGATGGCAAATAGCTGGCATCCCTTTTGCATGCTCCACTTAAGCTACATTGTGGAGATCATACGAAGAGACATGAGTCTCTAAATCCTGATGATTACTATGGGCGAACCATTATCATCTTCACACTTGATTTCTTTCAGATGGAAATCCATCTTGGCTCTGTGGGCATAAAGCCAATCCATGCTAAGTACAATGCCATATGATCCAAGTGGTGTAACTCTAAGGTCTACTAAGATGGTGGTATTTCCAATCTGAAGCTGACATGCCCTAACCTCTGATTCCACTGACACTCTAGCCCTTGAAGCTAACTCCACTTCCCAACTGACACCTTGTCTAGTTGCCACTAGCTCGCAATTCTCCATAACCAATGGAGATATAAAGTAGTTAGTAGCTCCTGAATCAAATAATATAGATACACTGTTGCCTCTGATCATACCTGTAGCCTCAATGACTATGGCCTGGTGCTCTGCCTGGCGATTGTCAACTGTTGCAAAGACCCTATGGGACCTGCCCATATCTCCAATTATAGGCTCTAATGCTGCCATCCTTTGATTCCTTGCCATCTGACCCTAAGGACACTCACTCGCCATGTGCCCCATGGCTCCACATGTGAAACAAGCACCGCATGCTTGAAACTAGATGCCCTGAGGCCTAGAGAAAGACTATCCCTTGTCATACTAGAACCACTGTACCCACCCCCGGAGGACTACTGAGTCCTCGCCGGAGGTGTGTAAGGAACCTGAGATCACTGATCTTGCTTCTGACCCTGAGACTGCCACTGCTTGGGCTTTGCACCCTGCTGACTCTGTAGAGGCCTCTGCCTCTGGCTCTGTTGTGACTGTTGCGGAGGAGGGGGTTTGGAGAACCCCGGTATGTTTTTGTTATTACCTTTCCAATGGGGTTTCTAAAATCCGTATGTCTGAGGTATAGGGTTTTGGTTCTGGAACCGATCCCTTGTATCCTATGGCCTGACCTGAATCTCCTCTACTATCAGGGCCTTCTCCACGGCAACCCGAAGGCTCCCTGGAGCAGACATCCTCACTGGTCCTGCTATGCCGACATTCAGCCCTCTGATGAAATGGTTGACGAGAAGCTTCTCATCTTTCAGGTAGTCCATGTAGGGCAAGAGCTTGAAGAATGTGCTCTCGTACTGGGTCACTGAGAGACCCATTTGCTGGAGGTCATGGAACTCATCTATCCTACACTGTCTGTAATGCTCTAACAAGTACCTCTCCCTGAACCTCTCTGTAAAAATCTCCCATGTGAGGGTATCAACAACTAAACCACACTTGTATTCCTCATGTCTCCACCATGTGGAGGTCGTTCCTCTCAATACTTGAACTGCTACACGTGCCTTTAGATTGCTCTCATAAGAGCGCAATACATAGGACCTCTCAAGGCTCAAAAGCCAAGCCTCAACTTCTACCCCATCGGTAGATCCCCCAAAAGATGGTGGTTGGAGGTGCATAACCTCTCTGATTAGATCCCCTGGATCCCGGCATGATCTCTCAAAATACATTGCCTCTGCCACTGGAGGTGGTCCTGGTAGATGCACAAACTTAGGCTCATGCCCAACCTAACTCTCTATGGGATTAGGAGGTGGACTCCTACTCCGTTCCCTATCTTCCGATCTATGGCTCCCTAAGTTCTGGTTTTCAACATGATGATCCTCTACTGGAAACCTATCCTGGACTATTCCTATCAGGCTTTGGAGTACCTCTAAGATGTTTCGGTTTGGGTCAACCGACTGTTTGGGAGGAGCCTCTGGATTCCCTTCCGGAACTGATTCCTCCCTATCGATCTCATCATGTGCTATGTGTACATGCCTAGGACCCCTTCCACGCTTGCAAGCTTATCATGTAATCGGAGGCATCCTAATGAGAAAATAAAATAAAATGAATTAATAATATATTTTATTTTTTTTGGAAAAATATTTAATTAATTAAATTTAAATATCATAGAATACTGATATAATATAATTAATTAAATAATTAAAGTGAAATGTAATGGAGAAAGGTTCCTAGTGTTGGAAACCTTGCTCTGATACCACAATGTCATGCCCAAACCTTTGGGCACGAACAGGGTAAATTTTCTTTTTAAAATCACAACTTAATAACATTAAATTTGCTAACATGAAATGCACTAGCAAGTTTTGTCTTAACTATGTTTTAATTTAAGTCTAATCACTTACTCAAGGAAGAGAAAATAATTTAAATTAATTGCGGAATCTTTAATGAATCATTTATTATCTCATCAATTTTAAATCAATAACTTAATTTAATCAAAACTCTCTAAAATAATTTACGTAGATATTATTAAACTCCTATGACCATTAATTTCTCTTAGGAACTAATTAAATTAGTCCTAGCACTTAGTTTATAAATGTCTATATTTTATTTTAACAATAAATAAAATGTGTTTAAACTAAATCGACTAAAGGGTCAATTAAATTCATAACAAAATTTGATCTATAAAGTTTAACCTCAACAACCTATATCTAGGTGGACTAATATTCCCTATAGTCAAATAACTACCAACAGAATTAAATTTCCTAAATGATTAACTCCAAAATGATTTAAAATTTAAGACTTCATATTTAATTGTTTATTTAACATATATAAATTATGAATGTTAAATAAACCAATTAAATTAAAGTCAAATTTATACATCCATAGTTTAAAACTATATATATATATATATATATATATATATATATTAAACACCTAAATAATTATATGTGAGGATAATCCCCTTTTTTTTTAAAACTTACATTATTAACAAATACCCATTTAACCTAACTAAAATGTTATAAAAATGATCTCTCTCAAACTCTATTTCTCTTCCATTCTATTATCTTGCCCTAACCCTATTTTCGGGTTAGGGCTTAGCTATGATTTTATCCTTATATTTTTTTTTGAAGTGTGTGTGTGTGTGTTTGATTGTACAGGTTCTAGAGGTGGCGGCCGTGGCGGATACGACAGAGGAGTGGAGGAGCGGAGGCAGGTTAGTGGAGCACCAGGCAGGGACCTTCCCAGGTGCCACTGGGTTTCCCCACAGTGGCGGCCGGGCGCTGCCCACTGTGGGAAAACACAGTGGTGGGGCTGGGCCCTTCCACTATGGTTGCCCACAGTGGTAGCCTCTATGCCGCCCACTATGGGAAGCCACAGTAGCGGCCCAAGCCGCCGCCCGCCCACTGTGCTTACACAGAGTGGATTCGGCCCTTTTCCCCTAAATCAAATGCAAAATACTAAAAGAATATTTTATTATCTCATCAATTTTAATCAATAAATTAATTTAGTCAATTAATTGACGTAGATAATGCATAGGACAATTGTCAACATAGTGAAAAAGCCTAATACTCAAGTAAGTGAAAATAACTTAAATCAAATGCGGAATACTAAAAGAATATTTTATTATCTCATCGATTTTAATCAATAAATTAATTTAGTCAATTAATTGACGTAGATAAAGTTAATCTCCAATAACCATTAATTGTTTTTAGGAACTAATTAAATTAGTCCTAGCACTTAGTTTATAAATGTCTGTATTTTATTTTAACAATAATGAAAATGTGTTTAAACTAAATCGACTAAAGGGTCAATTAAATTCATAATGAATTTTGTCCTATAAAGTTTAATCTTAATAGAATACTATGTTTAGGTGGACAAAAAAAAGTATTGCCCCATAGCCAAAATAACTTACCCCAATTTGTTATAAAATTTCTAAAGATTAAACTTCATAAGTATTTTTAATTTAAACATCGTATTTAAATATACCCATATGTTTGTTAAAAACATATATAAATTATAAACACCTAATAAAATATTAGATCTACAATATGCCCTTAAACAAACATTATTATTAAATGTTTAAATTATAATAAACATTAATATATATAATAAAGTATAAAATTCATTAATATATATAATAAATTATATATATTTTCCTTTGACAACCATTATTAACAAATTACCCTTGAAAACCCTAACTATAATATATAAATTTAAAAAATGCCCTTTTTTTACTTTCATTTCTTATTACCTCTATTTTTTTTTTGAATACCCTAACCCAAACTGGGTTAGGGTTTCATATTATTATTTTTTTGTTTGCAGGGGGCCGAATGGCTAATGGCAGGTGAGAGCGGCAGATTTGTTGAGAAGGCGGAGGCCATGGGGGGGGCTCCCCGCAAGGACGACCACTGCCGAGCCTGCAGGTCACGACCCACAGAGGCGGCCTAGGCTGTAGCTATGGGACGTGGCCCGTAGCCTAGCAGCGTCGCCCACAGAGGGGGGCCGAAGCCTCCCCAACTATGGGTTGCGGCCCATAATGGCAGCTGCGACCGCTGCTGGGGGGTCGCCACCCATTGTGCGGGGGGGGGGGGGGGGGGGGGCACCCTACAGGGACATCCACAGGGGCCGAGCCCCTTTCCAAGGTTCTTCATATATTTTTTTTTTTAAATTTTAATTTTTTTTTTTTTTTTTTGTGTTATTTTTTTTTAAATTAAAAATATAGTTTTATATTTATATATATATATATATATGCACACACACACACACACACACACACACACACACACACACACACACACACACACACACACACACACACACACACACACACACACACACATATATATATATATATATTTTGGATGCATATTAAATTTAGGACTATCTCAAATATGCAATATGTATTATTATTATTATTTTTTGAACTTTTTAACAGATTGATTTAAAATATTCAAATTTATATCAATGTATTTTTTTTAACAAATTAAATACCATAAATCAGAGATAGACTATTTAACTATAGGTTTAATTTCTACAAATAAGTAATTAACAGAGTTAAATAAATATGAACAACAACTATATAAATATGTTATTATTTAAATTAGATCGACCATTTAATTCTAGATTTTAATTTCTATAAATAAGTAGATGACAAAAAATAATAAATTTAACAACAACTATATAAATGACAGAATTCAATAAATTTAATAGCAACTATATAAATGTTATATTATTTAAATTTAACCTTAGAAATAAGCATAAGGACATAAACTGATCCCTTTATTTTCAGAAATAACAAGCAAAATAAACTTTCATTTTCAAAACTAACATGCATACTATAAATATAATTTCAGTAACTATAGGGAACTTAATCCAAGGTAACCATTTTTTTTTTTTTTGCAACAAAATAATACTTAACAAAAAAATAATGCATTCCTTTAGAGTACATTTAAAATACATTATAGCCATCAACACAAATGGGTGTGATACCCAACTAGTCTCTCATTTCTATTAAATGAGGACTTTAATTAAAATAAATACATTTTCTTTTCAAAGTAATTACATCATATAGTTTTCCATTCACACTGTTGCAACTTAAAATATAAAATATTCTATTTCCAGTTCTTTTTCTACAAACAAATAAGTCCAGCAACTTCTACTTGTCCTTTTATTTTCTTCCAACAACCTGCAATAAAATCATTGGCTATGACCATGGAGTGCTCACCTCCCAGCCTAGGTTTACTAGAAGCCACCCCCAAGCTTGGAGAACCAAGCCCTAGATAGGTTACACACATGCAAACACAACAAGTAGGGGAAAACAAACACAAAAACATATTCCCAATAGATCTATGAAAACATTTTAGTCATCTTGTGATAGTCAAAGAGGTTAATAGTAATAAGTCTTCATGATGAAAGTCCATTAAAGGTGGTAGTCAACATAGTGAAAAAGCCTAATCATGTTTAGAGAAATAGGTAACCCTAAGAATAAGAAAAAATAGTCATGTGATAATGCATAGGACAACCTTAATGCCCAAGTTTGGAGAGAATATACAAGATGAATAATGATAGTCTACCAGCAGGGATAAAGACAAGAGTAAGTTTAGTGTCAGGTACGTATAAGCATGAAATTTCTGAGTTAGCATTAGAGTATATATCAGCCAGTATCATATACACATTTAAATTCAAATTTGTGCATCATTGAATATAAATTAAGATGTTCTTAATCAAGTCAATGACATTTAATATCATATTAAGTTAAGAAGGTAAATTTTATCTATTTATTCAAACAACATTAAAATAACATAACGTTACTGCCAGACATAAAATATAAATATATATATATATATCTACACATAATCTCAAGAATACATAATACAATCAGATTTAGGTTATGCAAATTATGGTAATACTGTAAATTCTTATAAGGAATAATAAACTGATTATAATGAAATGACAATAAGTGGTTAATATTGATAAAAAGTAACACTAACAGGAAACTTTGATGACAATCTAATACACATCATTGTTGAACTTACCCTTGCCTCGTATAACCCTATGTTGGCTAGGCCCCACCATAATTAGAAGATCCTAATTACTATTGTCCTAAACCTTGCATTGACTGTCACAATTTGATAGTGAGTTGAGTTAGTCCATTAGCGAGATTGGGAAAGAGTTTGGTATTAATTTTGGCATTAGTGGAAGCTTTAAGGAGGTACACTATGGCATGAAATGACTCTTCTTGTCCCTCATGTGAATATGCTCCTCTTGAAGCACTACGACATGGATGACCCTTCCTTCCATTTCCTACACCCTATTTTCTAACCCACACATCATAACCTTTACCTCACTTCCTATCATTATCACCTTCCATCTACCTTTCATATCCCCTCTCTTAACCTACTTCACTTTCCTACATCCTATCCTAAACCTTAACCTCATACATATTTACTTTAACTTCACCTACCTAAACCCATTCCATCATTCACATCCTTTTATCTCCCTCCATTCACTTTCCTACCTTCCAAACCCCTAACATATCCTAACTTACTCTTTCACCATTACATCCTTCATCACTTACCTCCCTATCTTATCCTAACCCACACCTCATAACCTTATACCTCTCAGCTTCCATTTTATACCACCTTCCTATCACGGTACGATTATCCTCCCTTCCAAAATACTAACAAAAATGGCACTCGATCACTACACAGTGGTCTGACGAACCTGTAGCAGGGAGTTTCTATCACAACCATACATACCAACATCCATACCCAAGGTAAGCTCCTCGGCTAGAGCCTGCATTTAGGCCTCTTCCAATAGATGTTGGATACAAGAGTGGAACAATCTGTGTTCTTCCCTATTTGATCACACAGGTTTAGGTCACCCCGCTCCTTAATTAGGGGCTGCCCTAAGAGGTTATGCCTATAAAGAGGATAATTGATCATTTCATTTGATCAACCATCCAAATCAATCTTATTTATCTCTTTTTCTACAACACAATGAATATGAGCTAGGGAAAAAAAATTATGAGCAGGAAAATTCATTATAATAAAGATAAAACTTGATCATCAACCAACACAAATACAACCTCCTATGTAAAATTCAAACAATTTCATCACTACATAAAGAAAATTCGACACACTGTCACAAACATAATGATTTTTTCTTAAAAGAAAACATCCTGTGAATGAATTGGTTGATTACCCTACCTTTTTTCTTCAACCAGATCTTGGTGGCACAGCAATCCAGAACTATTTCCCTCCTTATAATGGCCAATTTTTTTGTGAATATGGCAGAGGTCGACGGTATGAAGAGGCGGGATTAATGTTTATCAAATGACTTGGTTTTTTTTGTTTTTTTTAAGTAATGTCCACGGTCATCGGAATTTCGATGAACACGGGAACTTTTTCAAAAAAACACAAATTTAATTTCCAATTCCTTCTGTGTCAAAACAAAATATTGAATTATCATCAGAATTTTGACTAATGCGGGCATTTTTTCAAAAAAAAATCAAATTTGGTCACAATATGCTTTCTCCATCGGAAACCTTCATCAGAATTTTAGGCCAAATGTATTAGTGATGTCATGCCTGATACTCTTAATTATAATATTCTTCTAGGAAGACCATGGATTCATGCTATGCAAGCGGTCCCTTCCACCCTACATCTCTTACTCAAATTCATTCATAACAACAAGATGTACACCCTACCAATTGATACAAAGTTATATAGTAATGTTGAAAAAGAGGTAGGATCTATATCTTCCCTTGACACTATGATCCCTTCTACAACATAGCCTCTTATCAATGATTCTTTCTTAAAAGAAAAATTGGGGCCTTTAGACTTTACACCCTCCTTTTGTGGTCAATATAAAGTCCTTGGATTTAAGAATCAGGCCTCAAATGAGCCTAGTGTGTCATTTGTTCAATATTCTTCTAAGTCCACTCCAACCTCTTCTTCTTTCAACACATCTCTTGATGATTATTGTGTCTCTTTATATGTCAACCCAGTTGAAACTAAGACTGATACTTGCAATTTTGACATTTCAACACCCAGTAAAACTCCTAGACTTGATTTGGAAAAACATTATGGAGTTGGTTTAAATTTTTTTATTTTATGAACATGGATATTATGTACATGGTTTAGGATGTGTGCAACAAAGTATTGAGGCTCATGATAAATCTAAATTACACTTTTCTAAATAAGGTTTAGGTTTCTAACATCCTCCTTTGTCAAAATCCCCTTCCCCATTGTTTTATACACTTATGTCATCTTCTCCCAACTTCTCATCACAACAAGATACTAATTTGTTTAACCTTATCAAAGCCAACTTGATTAATCTTCCTTTGAAGAAATAAAGGAAGAATCCTAAACACAATAAAGATAAAGCTTCTTTTTGCAAATATCATCAAATCTATGGCCATTGCAATAATGTCATGAATGTCTTTCTCTTATATATTATTTATCTTCACTTCTAGGTTGTTTACATGAAGTAGTTTGTTGTTGTTTACATTTTTAGTTTACATAGAAGTTAAGATAATCAACGAGTAACATGATCAAAACAAAGAAGTAGTAGAGTTGTTCAAGTTAAGGCATCATTTAAATTTCAAAGCATGATTTCATACATTATAAATCAATTTTATAAACAGTATTGTATATTTGGTACAATCTTTAAACCACAAATAGAATGCTAAAAATTAATTCCAATGCATAACTAGCAACACAAGTGTCAAATGTGTTTGGCTTGAACAAAATTTTGGTTTTCACAAGCCTTAGAGTTTTCTCTAGCTCTTACTAACTTTCACCAACAATAATCAACACCCAATAGAGAAGGAATTAAACCAATAATTTACAAAATTTTATTAGACCTATCATAACCAATATGCCCTGGGTGAATAGTACGACCTCTCCTAGAGGGTCAATTAGCTTAGAAAATCAGTCCTTCACCGAATATGATGAGTGATAGCTCAAAATAAAGTACCCAATTGATAATAATGTATTTAATAAATACCTAGAATAATTGCAGCCTCAGATATGCAGTTATGAGCATAAAATCACATGATGATTTCTACATGTATGCAAAAATAAGACATAGAGGTTAGTTTATAAAAATCTAGGATTATCATAACTTCATTAGGACTATCTTAGCTTAATTGTTAAGATTGTCACAATTTTCTTAGGACAATCATAGGCTCATTATGAATATATGTTACATTCTCAGGATAATGATTGGTTCATTAGAACAATCATAACTCCATTACGATAGTCATAGGCTATTTAGGACTATCATAGTTTCATTACACATGTCAAAACCTTGTTTAGATAGTTTCATTACACTTGTCATAACTTTATCATAACTTTAATTGTGGAACAAAAATTGATTTTAATGAAAGATCTAATAATAATTGTAGACAAAATAGATAGAATATATAATCTTGCATGCCTTATTAACATCTTAAGAACCTTACAACCTTGCTCGCAACACACAACAACTAGTAGAAACTTTGAAACATTCATAAAATGCTATTATAAATCATTGTATATTTATAGAGTTGGGTAGACTTTAAGAAACACCTAAAAGTTGAAAAGATTGAGGAAATAAAAAAATATAAAATTTTGAGATATTGTATTTTAGTTCGAGTGAAATGACCACCTCTAGTAAAGAGGTGGTAGCAAAACCACCCAATACTTTTAAAACAAATCTTGTATTTTCAAAAACATACAAACTACCACTCAAAATTGCCATTTTTCTCCTATTAACAATTCCCTCCTCCCTCACAAAAACTATATTTCAAGTGCAACCTAGACTAAATAAGCCAAGATTTATAGTATAAAACTATCACAATCTAACACATGTTGATACAATTGGAGAATATTGATTTCAGTCATCAAATATATATGCAATTATAGATAATAGTTGTAAAAATGATTTGGATTCACCAGAAAATCATAAAGCCATACAACATTTCATGTTTATAAGAGTATTAACATATATATCCAATACAATGATACATGCTTGTCAAAAGCCATATGGACATAAAATGTGACATATCCATAATACAAAATACATGCTAAAAAATGTCATATAGGCATACAACAAAGGGCCCATGGTCAATTGATTTCCCACTTGCAAGAGGAAATAGATCACAAGTTGTCTTCGAGTAGTAAGGGGATGAAGATGTATGCGATGTTGGCATCTTTCAACTGTGCTCACTAGTCCTCCTATGCTAGACTTCTATAGAGCTCCAACTGATACAATTAAAAGTATAGACATCAATGTATAATATATAAAAATGAATTATAGAATAAAATATAATGGAATAATTAATTATTGCATTTATATAATCATGATGTTCATCCACAATGAGGGAATGTTCACGATCAAGAGTGACAAGCCCCTACAACAAGCATTAAGATAGAAATTAAACTACATACGAGTATCATTAAATTTTTTATTAATTGATCATTAAAAGAAAAAGTGAAATTTACTAATCTATCTCATATCTCTATCGAAGCTTTAGAAATTGTTATTGTTGCAACAACACCACGCTCCATTGTAGTGCGAACATTAGGAGGAGTAGCTAATGTCAACAACTAAAAATGAAACAACAACTATTGCTTGATTACCAAAACTACCTAAAGTTGTTTTACAACACTATTAATGTATAAAGGTTACAGTCCTGACCTTTTCACACATACCCCTATTGCAAATTGGGACCCCCTTTTTTTTGCTTAGGTGTCTAGTTGCTTTTTAGGGTTTATGTTTCTTTGACAACAAATTTTGATCACCTAAAGCAATTCACTTTTAGAAGTTTATACTTCAAGCTAGCTTAGATGAAGGGTCCTTATGATTGAAGGGTAGAAGTGAATGCACAATATTGATAATTTTATCAAATGTTGTCAACTTGTCGATATGTTGTAATGTTGTCAAGTTTTTTCATGTTGCAAGGTTTCCAAGAAAGAAGTCAAGTTGAGAAAAAGTTGGAAACTTCCTTCTAGGGGTCATTTTTCCATCCTTTGGAGAATAGGTGAAGCCTAGTATTAAGCGATGGAGTTGGTTTAGCAATAAAATTGAAAATTTCCTTCTACCTATCGAATTTCCACTCTTTGGAATTGAGAGCTAAGTGAAAGAGAAGTTAGAAATTTTCCTTCTAAGGATCAATTTTCCACTCTAAAAGGGAAGTTTACAAGGAAAAATTTGATGATAGTGAAAATATTTCTTGTGCGAATCAATTTTCCACCCCTTACAAGTAGAGAGAATTATCAAGAAGGAAAAGAAGTGAACGATATCAAATCTTCCTTCTAGGGGTCGAATTTCCACTCTAAATGAAATTTCACTAGAAAATTGCAACAAAGAAGGCTGGAAAACAAGGAAAACAAAATCTTCCTCCTACCTTGCAAATTTCCACTCTTCCTTCTAGAGTTTTATTTTCCATTCTTGAAGCAAGTGATGAAAAATCCAAGTAAAAAAATGGAACGAAGAAGGTCAAGAAAACATGGAAATCGTAACCTTCCTTCTTCCTTGTTTTTGTCTACTCCTTCCTTGTGAGGTGCGATTTTCCACCCTTGGCCAAAATTGAACGATGAAAGAAGAAAGTAAGTTTTAAGGTATAAAGGGAAAAATATTCCTTATAGAGTGTGAATTTATAGTCTTCCTTTTAAATCAATCATTGAGTGGAAATTGATAGGGAAAACCTTCTTTCTAGTAAAATTTCACACCTTCCTTGTGCCTTGCAAAATTTCCACTCCAAATTTGATGAATTTTATTAAAGATCAAATATTCCTTGTGCATGACAAATTTTTACTCCTTCCTTCTAGGTTGCATTTTTCCATTCCTCATTTTAGGCGATTGAAGGTGATTAAAAGATTGAATTTGGAAAGAGAAAAAACTTCTTTGTGCCTTGCAATTTCCCACATCTTCCTTATTAATATCAAATTTCCACCTTTCATTTGCAATTCAAACTTGAGCATCCTAATTTTGATATTATTTTCATTAAATTCATGGAAGAACCACTTCTGCATCCTGAAAGTGTGCACTTCCATATTCTTGGCCACACCCAAGAGATCATTTGAGCTCTCTTTATCAGAATTAAGGAATAGGGAAAAGCATGTCAAGGTTTCTCAAAAAAAGTAAATATATTGTCCCTGTCAATCACTAAAAGGGAATCTCCTAAACATATTAGATTATTATGATTGATTTCATCCAAAACAGAGTGAATAGGGAAAGTAGGGGAGGCCTCCTTTTTAAATCTATTTCTACTTATCTAACTTCTTCCCTTTCACTTCTTGGTCTAAAAAATTAGGATCACCATCATCCTCAGTCTACTAGCCATTCTCATTTGTACCATGGTTTTCCAAGCCCATATACTCTAGATCATTGTTGTCTTCATTGTTGGAATTACCCAAGAAAGGGAGGATTTTAGTCTTTCCTTTGGCCAACTTTAAGTGTTCCATAATCAACAAGGTTAACCCTTCATGAAAGATAATATTCTTAGAGATTTTTATGTGACCCCTAATGCCCATTCTCAACTAATAAAGAAGATAAAAGAGAAAGTAAACCTTATCTTTGTGTCTTGAATGGTTGAGTAAAACAAAATGATGACCATAAGCAATAGTATAACAACCATCTAGGGTAAAATATTGAATGAGTACCTTGAGAACCGCCACCCACAGGGGTTTTGGAGACTTCATTTATAATATGTTAACCCTTAACTTGTCATAATATATTGAGCTAATTATTAACTCTTAACAATGGGATAGATAGTTGCATTACTAGATTACATAACTACTTTGAGTATGATCCTCCTTATTGGATTCGACACTTTACCTTCAATGTGTAGGATATATTTATATAGTTGCTTGACAAATGGATGGATGTGAAGGAGAATACATTGATTCACTTGAGCATCTTACCTTACCTAGTTCCAATGGTCAAATTATTCACCTTGTGTTTAATTGTATGTTGGCTTTGTAACCAATCCTATTCATTTATGAATATAGTAATGCTATTAATGTCTATGCAATCACCTCCAATCTTAATCATTTATGATTTTGGATCCCTATGTTGTGGGTAAAAGTTTGTGTCCTTTTTATATGTTTGTTTCATAAATTTATTTCCATTTGCTTGTTTATTGATTTCCTAAATGCTTGTTGTGAAGTGTTTACTAATGATGTTTATGCCTTCAAGATGATATCTAATAATCATCTTGGAATGTCCCTTTAAATTTTAATATTGAGTTATTGAAAACACATCATGAATTTGAAATATTGTTTGTGCCTTATTTCATAGCCAATTGATCAAATTATGTGTATTAATTATAGAGAAATATAACTGATTTAATTATAATTTAGAAAAATTATTAATATTTGTATCTTTTATCATGTCTTATTTCCACATATATTTTTCTATTTGAATAATTTTTTAATTTATTTGTGTGTAGTGGAGAAGAGGTAACACTTTGTATAAGATATTTACGAAGGCAATTTCCCTTAAGTTGGCAAAAATTCTACCTAGGATCATTTCATTGGAGCAAGGTGGTTTTGTTCCTGGAAGGGAGATGACAGAGGGTGCAATTGTAGCGCATGAGGTGCTTCATTCTATTTCCACCCAAAGAACACCAGCCATGATACTTAAACTAGACATGATGAAGGCTTATGATAGAGTAGAGTGGGGGACTTTATGTGTTGTTCTTGAGAAGTTAGGTTTTTTCAAAGCCTAGGTCAAATGGATTCATGCATGTATTTCTTTTGCAAGATTCTCAGTTTTAATTAATGGTTATCCTTGTGGTTTTTTCTCTTCCACTAGGGATTTGAGATAGGGAGATCCCCTTTCTCCCTTTTTGTTTGTTCTCCTAGCTAAAACCTTTAGTTGAGCTATTAGGGCTACTAAAGTGGGGGGGCTTTGGAAAGGTATAAGGATTCATAATATTCCCCAAAGTATTTCTCATTGTAGATGATACTCTGTTATTTGGACATGCTTCGTTAGTTGAGGCAAAAGTGATTAAAGGAATAATACAAAATTATGCATCGTTTTCTGGTCAGAAAGTGAATGGTGATAAATCAAAGATTTTCTTCCTTAATACATCACAATTGGTTCAGCATAGGTTGCAATCCTTTTGGGGATTTGAGACTAGAAATCCTCCATGTACTTACCTTGGGATTCCTTTCTTTGTTAAACAAGATAAGATTGGTTTTTGGGATAAGATTATTTCGGTCATTTCTAAAAGAATTCTCTCATGGAACCATAGATGGTTAACTTTGGTGGGTAAAATTGTTCTCATCAAGTCTGTTTTGAATGTTGTTCCCATATATCTCATGTCTATTTTGAAGTCTCCAAAAGCAGTTATTATTAGTTTACAGGATACCCTTAGAGATTTTCTTTGGAACAATAATAAAGATGGCAAGAAAAAATTCCCTTTAGTTGCATGGGATAAGGTATGTTTGCCTAAGGAACTTGGGGGGACAGGAATTTGGAGTCTAGAGAATCAGAATTTAGCCTTAGGTGCTAAGTTGGTTTGAAATTTATATGACAAGCCTAGCTCCTTATGGGCACAGATTATGTTTGCCAAATATTTAAATAATGGGCCGAGAGAGTACATTTTTAAAATCTCAAATTTGCCTTTGGGTTCTGCCATTTGGAATTTCCTTTGTAAATGTAGATCAGTTATTTTGCCTCATCTCTCATGGATTGTTCATAATGGTAGAAAGGTCAGATTTTGGGATGAAGTATGGAATGGATACACACCTTTGGTGAATATTAGGGATTGATCTCCTCTGATCACTATTCTTTCCTCCCTTTGGGGTATTTTTGTAGCAGATTGTTTTGAAATTGTGACTAGCGGACCCCTTAAGCTAGTTAGATGGAAGTCGATTGATTTCTTAGATGTTGATCAAAGTATGAAATTAGATTTTGAGAAGATTTTGGGGGATAAAATTGTATTTCTTTCTAATTTTGAGGATGAACTTATTTGGACAAAGAATATTTCTGGTAAGTACACTGTTAAAGATGGTTACAACTCTTTTATGGTTGCTAAAGATTTATCATCCTAGCCTTATAATTTGTTTTGGCATTCAGCTTGTCTTCCTAAAGCTAGAGCCTTTGCTTGGTTGGCAGTTCAGGATAGATTCCTTACAGGTATGAGATTTGATAGGCTTGGTATTACTGTTGTTTTCCCTTGTGTCCTTTGTAACAAAAATTTGGAATCTTCTTCACACTTGTTCCTACATTGTGATTATGCTCATGAATGTTGGCAGTGGTTGTTTGAGAAGTTAAATATATCCTTTGTTATTGGTAAGGATCTCATTTCCCATTTTAGATCTTGGCCCTTTATGTTTGCCTCATCTTTTTATGCATCCCTTTGGATCATATCTCCATCTATTGTGATTTGGAATATTCTACATATGTTGTTGATTGTAAGGTTAATACTATACTATGTCACCAAGCAAAGAACCTAGTCGGTAAACCCTAAGGTTATCGATATCGGTTAATAAAGGCAAAATGTCTACCGAGTAAAGTTTAGTATTTACTGCATTGCAACCGAGTTGTGACAGTGCACATTGGATGGATAAAAGCATTATTTAATGAAGGAAAATGATTAGCTGGAAATGTCTAAATGATTGGTATGTCGTGCATGAAGTTTGTTAAGGATCTATGGCAAAGGAAAATTGGCAGGAAGATCTACAACGTAGATTGAACCGCAATAACCTTGTGCAAGTTCCAAGAAAGGACTGCAAGTCCCGGGGCAAGGCAAAACATTTTCAGATCAAAAGGATACATTGAACCTAGTCAACTTTAAAGATCTGATAGCTAAGATTGATCATGGAAAATGTGATCAAGGAGATTCAGCAGTTAGCAATTATTTATAAATAAGGAATTGTTGATAAACAATGTATGCGGGTAGGTGTATGCACAAGGATTCTACATAGTGATTACCGAGCATAGAAGCTTGAAGACCTATTTGAATAACAGAGTAGAAAGCCTAGCAGAGGGACAGATAAGTCCTATGACTAGATTGTTTTGAGCAAATAAGAATCTGCTTTAGCATTTTTAGATGTGAAGTTGCAGATAGATTTTTATAACTGTTATTTTGTAAGTGACAGAAAATCTCTTAACCGAGTGGACTTAACAGTCTTATATGTAAACCCTCTAGCAAGGTAACATTCTAAATGAGTGTTTGAAATCCTTTGACAAGGTCACTTCTAACAAAGTGAAGATCCTAACAGATCTGAGGGAAATCCCTTAACTGGGTCACATCTAGCAATGTGTTTGTAATCTTTAACAAGATTTGCTTTTAACCGAGCATACTCTAGAAGAGTATATTTCCTAGTGGGTCCGAAATCCCATAGTGGTTTTTCCCTATTTGGGTTTCCACGTTAAATCTATTGTTATGAGTGTTATGATGATTATATGCTTATGAGTTTGCATGTTTAGCAGATTTGGTTATATTGCTCAATTTTAAGTTACCGAGGTTGAATCTGTTGTTTTTATGGAAGATTAAGTTTGTATGATTCACCCCCCCCCCCTCTCATCTTGTTAGCTATTGGCATCAGTACTTTTCATTAAGTATCAGAACTATCAATTGGTATCAGAGCTTTGGACTCCATATGAAAAAGTTTAAAGGTACTTGAGGCAAAGATCTGAAGATGTACAAAAGGGATGCACCGAAGCTGAACAAGTCAAATTTCTCCACATGGCAGAAAAGAATGAAGTTGCAGTTATCAGGAACTGGAGAATATGAAACATATTATTTGGAGAATGATTATATTGCATGAAGCACCAACCCTATGACCCTGGAAGAGATAAAGGAAAAGAAAGAACATATTCAAGCTATGATTGAAATAACATCAGCATTGACCGACTGAGAGTTTAATAATCTAGAAGGCTATAATGATGCAAAAGCAATGTGGACTAAGCTCATATCTTGTATGGAGGTGATGAACATGTTCAAAGAGAAAAAGTAGATAGTCTAAGAGGACAACTTGAATCCATGAGAATGAATGAAGATGAAAACATAACCCAATACAGTACAAGACTAAAGGAGATTATCAATCAAATTAAAGGAGCGGGTGGAGCTATTGAAGAAAAGTATATAACAAGTAAGTTTTTGAGAACCCTTCTACCAACCTATGCTATTCGAGTCTCTACAATCAATGAATTGAGGTCTGCACTTAACATGCTAGTTTCTTTGGATGCTACTATTGGCAAGCTACATGCATTTGAGTTAAGTAATTTTGATAACAGTGGGTCTTCGGTAAATAAAGTTGAATCTGCATTCAGTTCTTTTCATATTAGTGAGTCTAATGATTACAATGATAGAATGAGTAAGTAATCTGAAGGGAATCATAGTGGAGCAAGTGAAAGATTTCGTAAGAACATGGAAGAAGTGCACAAACTGTATGAGGAAATCAAGAAGCAAGAATAGTTTGAAGCATTATTAGCCAGAAGGTTACCGAGAGGAAAAGGTAAGTATAAAGGGAAGCTACCTTTAAATGTTTCAATTGTGATAAGATAGGACATATGGCTTCTAACTGCCTTGACAAAGAATCTAGTGAAAAGAGAGAATACCAAGATAACAGACAGAAAGACAACCAATACAGAGGACACCGAGACTTCAGAAGAAGAGATAGCAGATGAGGAATCCAACAATGATGAATCTGATGAAACTGATACTGAGGAATTGGTTTATGTGGCTATTAAACATGGATCTAATGAAGAAAGGTATGAAGAAAAAACCCTAATATCTCACATAAATAATAATGATTCTTGGATCATTGATAGTGGATGCTCACATCATATGACAGGTGATAAACACAAGTTTGTTAAATTAGAGGACTATGATGGAGGCTATGTAAGATTTGGTAATGATGCACCATGTCCGGTGAAAGGTAAAGGATCTATAACACTTCTTGACAATGCTACTGGGTTGAAGGTTTGAAATACAATTTGTTGAGTGTAGCACAGCTAAACAATACATGATACCAAATAGAATTTCAGAAAGGAATTGTCAAAGTTCATGACAAGCATGGAAAGTTAGCTGCTACTGAGACACAAACAAAAGGTAATACATTTCATCTTGACTCAACTTGGAACAAGTGTCTTTATGCAAAGATAGATGATACCTAGTTATGGCATAAAAGGTTTTGTCATGTAAATTTTGATAATCTGATCAAAATAAGTAAGAAGCACTGAGTAAGAGGTCTACCGAGTCTTGAAAAACCTGAGAATGCTATGTGTTGAGGATGCCAGATGGGTAGGATGACAAGATCAAGCTTTACAAGTAAGTCCTACACTTCAAAAGGAATTTTAGATCTAGCACATATTGATCTTTGTGGTCCTATGAAAGTTCAAAGTTATTATGGCGATACATATTTCATATTATTTGTGGATGATTACTCAAGGATGATGTCAATCATATTTTTAAAAGAAAAATCATAAGCTTTTCAAATGTTCAAGTGGTACAAGGCAAGAGTTGAAAATGAAACAGGAAGACAACTGAAATGTCTTAGATCTGATAGAGGAGGAGAATTCACTTCTGATGAATTTAACTTATACTGCAATGATCATGGTATAAAGAGGCAAGTATCAACACCGATAACACCTCAGCAAAATGGGATAGCCAAGAGAAGAAATAGATCAATTGTGGATTATGCCAAAACCCTGATGATAGAAAAGAGGGTACCTCAAACATTTTGGAGAGAAGCAATCAACACTGTTGTTTACACCCTGAACCGAGTTCAATTGAAGAAAGGAACTATGAAGAGACCATATGAGATCTGGTATGACAAGAAACCTAATGTAAGTTATTTTAAAATCTTTGGAAGTAGATGCTATGTTCACAAAGATCAGAGAGATGGAAAGTTTGACCAGAAAAGTGAAGAAGGAACATTTCTTGGTTATTCTTCTAGAAGTAAAGCATTTAAATGTCTGATCAAATCATCTAACAAAATAGTGGAAAATGCAAATGTGAAAATTGATGAATTTGCAGAAAGAAATGATGAAGGAAATTCCAAATAACCAGAAGATTATGAAGAATTTGTTTATGTTCAACCGAGAAGTCCTACCGAGAAAGCTGCTAAA
Organism: Cryptomeria japonica; assembly: GCF_030272615.1. Lineage (NCBI taxonomy): Eukaryota > Viridiplantae > Streptophyta > Pinopsida > Cupressales > Cupressaceae > Cryptomeria > Cryptomeria japonica. The sequence goes on along the minus strand of NC_081413.1, from coordinate 409,681,861 downwards.
GAAAATGAAGATAATGTCTAGTTACCGAGTGATGAAGAAGATCATATAGAAACTACCGAGCCTATACTAGCCAAGTATGTCAGAAGACATCATGCATCAAGTCAAATTTTAGGAGATAAGGCTGATCCAGTGATGACAAGGAACAAACTGAGATAGAACACATGTCTAATATTTGAATTTGAACCGAGAATAGTGAAAGAGGCATTTAACAGTGAAGATTGGGTAAATTTTATGACCGAAGAGATTGATCAAATCAAGAAGAATGTCACATGGACACTGATCCCAAGACCTAAGGACAAAAATGCAATTGGTACTAAGTGGATTTTTAGAAACAAGCTAAATGAGAAAGGTGAAGTCATTCACAACAAAGCAAGACTAGTTTGCAAAGGTTATGCTCAAGAAGAAGGAATAGATTATGGTGAGATTTTTGCACTTGTGGCTAGACTTGAGGGAGTAAGAACATTGTTGGCATATGCTGCTTGCAAAAATTTCAAGGTATATCAAATGGATGTTAAATCTGCATTTTTGAATGGTATACTAGAAGAAGAAGTTTGCATTGAACAACCTGAAGGCTTTGTTGAAGACAAAAGTATAGATCAAGTATGCAAACTGAACAAAGCTTTATATGGTCTAAAACAAGCACCTAGAGCATGGTATGAAAGACTGGACTCTTACTTAATCAAGATTGGTTTTATAAGAACAAGTGAAAACAAAAACATGTACATGAAGAAAGATGAGGACAATGGAATACTGATCTCAGCCATATTTGTTGATGATATTATATTTTATGGTAATGATTATCTATGCAAGAACTTTGGGAATGAAATGTGCAAAGAATTTGAGATGTCACTAATCGGTGAGATAAAGTATTTTATAGGTTTATAGATATTGCAAATGAAATATGAGATTTTCATTACTCAATCCAAGTACATAAAGGAAATCTTGAAGAAATTTGGAATGGAGGATTCTAAACCAGTAAGTACTCCTATGACTACCAACTGTAAATTATCAAAGAATGATGAATCTGCATCTGTTGATGAGACACTTTACCAATCTATGATTGGAAAATTGCAATACATTTTGCATAGTAGACCAGATATAGCACATGCAGTAGGTATTGTAGAAAGATTCTCTACAAATCCCAAGGAGACACATATGACAACAATCAAGAGAATTTTCAGATACCTGAGACACACTGAAGATTATGGCTTAGTATATGAAAAGAGAAATGGTTTCGAGTTAAAAGTTTATACTGATGCTGATTGGGTAGACAACATTGATGACATGAAAAGAACAAGTGGTGGAGCTTTATTTTTGGGAGAAAGACTAGTAAGTTAGCCTAGCAAGAAACAAGGATGTATTTCTCAGTCTATAGCAGAAGCTGAATATGTTGCTGCAGCATTGAATTGTACCAATATAGCATGGATCAAACAAATATTGGAAGGTATAAATGAGAAAGTTACCAAGCCAATAACTATATTCTGTGATAATACTAGTGCCATTAACATTTCAAAGAATCCAGTAATGCACTCTAAGACAAAGCATATATCTATAAAGTATCATTATCTTAGAGAAGAAGTTCAAGAGAAGAAAGTTGTGCTAGAATATATCAGTTCAAAGATGCAATTAGTAGATATCTTCACAAAGCCATTGCCAAGGGACACTTTTGAGTACCTAAGAAGCAAGTTAGGGGTCCTACCTCTATCTTCTACTCATTGACCGAGTTCGGTGAAAGCATCAATTCGGTGAATCTACAGAATATTATGTGTGGATTGATGTTGATTTACGCACTTTAGGAGGTCACCTAGAGTTGTGCAAGAAAAAGTAAATAGATACAAGTTGATCTGACTGAGACTGAGATGTTACACAGCAAGGCAAATCACTTCACAAAGAAAGAAATCATGATTTAGTTCTTTTACTTTTTGGCATTGTTGTCAAAGGGGGAGAAGACTAAATGGTTAGAAGGCTAAATGGTTGATTGCATGGTAGAGCCCTAAATGATGGAAATAATAGAAGACTAATGATAGGGGGAGAAGAAAGAAAAATCAGAGAAGACTAAATGCAAGTCAACAACTCAGAAGCCTAATGAAGAACAGAGAAGACTTCAGAAGATTTTTAACAACTCAAGGATAACAGGAGAAGTCCAACAGCAATCTGAATCCGAATCAATTTGAATATCTTGTTGGTATTACCATTTAATTGTTGGTTTTTCCATCAATGCCAAAGGGGGAGATTGTTGCCATTACAGTAAGAAATATTGTTGGCATTTCAATATCAGGAGATTGTTGATATTCATGAAGGATATTGCGATGGTTGTTGAAGATTATTGATATAACTGAAGAAGGATGATAACTATCTTTATAACATTATTTTGTCATTGATGTCAAGAGATTGATTATCTGATTCAGTATGATGTTGCCATATCTTGAGAAGATTGATTTGAAGAGAATTAAGATGTCGGTAAAAGACATAGAAAGAATGTGATGAATAAAGGAAGGAATAAGTTATTCAATGGGCAACTATTACTGAGTTAGACAATGATGAGATCATGATGTTTAGTTTGTTTTGATATTCTACATATGTTGTTGATTGTAAGGTTAATACTATACTATGTCACCGAGCAAAGAACCTAGTCGGTAAACCCTAAGGAACCTAGTCGGTAAACCCTAAGGTTATCGATATCGGTTAATGAAGGCAAAATGTCTACCGAGAAAAGTTTAGTATTTACTGGGTTACAACCGAGTTCTAACAGTGCGCATTGGATGGATAAAAGCATTATTTAATGAAGGACAATGGTTAGTTGGAAATGTCTAAATGATTGGTATGTTGTGCATGAAGTTTGTTAAGGATCTATGGCAAAGGAAAATTGGCAAGAAGATCTACAGCGCAGATTGAACCACAATAACCTTGTGCAAGTTCCAAGAAAGGACTACAAGTCCCGAGGCAAGGTAAAACATTTTTAGATCGAAAGGATACATTGAACCTAGTCAAATTTGAAAATTTGATGGCTAAGATTGATCATGGGAAATGTGATCAAGGAGATTCAATGGTTAGCAATTGTTTATAAATAAGGAATTGTTGATAAACAATGTATGCGGGCAAGTGTATGCACAGGGATGCTACATAGTGATTACTGAGCACAGAAGCTTGAAGACCTGTTTGAATAATAGAGTAGAAAACCCAGCAGAGGGACGAATAAGTCCTATGACTAGATTGTTTTGAGCAAATAAGAATTTGCTTTAGCATTTTTAGATGTGAAGTTGCAAATAGATTTTTATTACTATTATTTTATAAGTGACAGAAAATCTCTTAACCAAGTGGACTTAATAGTCTTATATGTAAACCCTCTAGCAAGGTAATATTCTAAATGAGTGTTTGAAATCCTTTGACAAGGTCACTTCTAACAAAGTGAAGATCCTAACAGATCTGAGAGAAATCCCTTAACTGGGTCACATCTAGCAATGTGTTTGTAATCTTTAACATGATTTTCTTTTAACCGAGCATACTCTAGAAGAGTATATTTCCTAGTGGGTCTGAAATCCCACAGTGGTTTTTCCCTATTTGGGTTTCCACGTTAAATCTGGTGTTATGAGTGTTATGATGATTATATGCTTATGAGTTTGCATGTTTAGCAGTTTTGGTTATATTGCTGAAGTTTAAGTTACCGAGGTTGAATCTGTTGTTTTTATGGAAGATTAAGTTTGTATGATTCACCCCCCCCCCCCCCCCTCTCATCTTGTTAGCTATTGGCATCTGTACTTTTAATTAAGTATCATAACTATCACATGGTTCAATTTTAAAAAAGAATGATGCAATAGGTAAGAGATGCTCTTCTAGATGGAAACCTCCTCCGCAGGGGCACTTTAAAATGAATTTTGATGGGGCCTCTCATGGTAGCCCTGGGCCAGCTGGGGTAGGCATGGTAATTTATGATCACAATATGAATTTTATTCAAGCTAAGTGTCATGCTATTGGTTTTTAAAATAACAATTATGCAGAATTTCATGCTTTGTCTTTTGGATTGGATATGGAAATCTCTTTGGGAATTAAGGACTTAATAATTGAAGGTGATTCTATGGTGATTATTCAATGTGTTATGAAAAAGAAATCAAATTGTTGGAATTTGCAATATATACTTGATCTAATTTTACAAAAATTAGAATTGTTTGAATCTTTCTTGTTATCCCATTGTTACAGAGAAGTTAATAAGATTGCAGATTATTGGCAAATTTAGCCATTGATAGCAATGCTAATCAGCGAGAGGTGGGTTTTGAGGAAATTCCTTCTCGGGTATGGGAAGGTTTGCAGCAATAGTTATGTGATTTTCTTGAGTAATGTTGATGTAAAATTTTATCATGATAATTATTCCCACTTTCCCCTTTCATTTTGAGTATTCATGTTCGTTGTCTGGAGGAGTGTTCGAGCTCATGGTATTTGATACAATAGTGTTTTTCCAAAGGTTTTTTGATACTTTTTTTTTTTGGCAGGAAGGTTTTTGGCTCATGGGAATTGGCACAGGGCTTTGGAAAATTCTGTCTTCTTCCATTGAAAGAAATTGTGGAGTCTACATTTGAAAATTATATGGGCTCTATGTAAAACTGATATTATATGTGTTGTGACTGCATTTTGTATGTGGTTTTGCACGAGGTGTATAAACTAATCTGCTAGATACTATAGGTTTATTTTATGAGCTGTGACCGAAGGTTTTTTTCCCAGGGTTCTTTCCTCTAGTATGCTCTTTGAATCTTGTGTAAAAAATAAAAATAAAATATTAATAAAAAAGTTTAGTGGAATAATCCACTTTTATTGAAAAAAAAAAGAAGTGAATGAATGGGCAATGGGTAAAGGGAAGAAGATGGAGAGATACAACGGGTTGCTTGGCATATGCATTGTAATGGTGGTGGCAATTATCATGGGAATTCAACACGTTTCTGGGCTAGAGTTTAAAAAAGGCAACATCCATGGCATGCTTGCAGAGATAAAATTTCATCTTGAAAGGTTGGGGTACAATGCAATTGTAGGGGCAGAAGCAGAGAAGGAAAATGGTCTGTTTGATGAGAAATTGGAGGTGGTGATGAGGCTCTACCAGAGTAGCTTCAACTTGCTAGTCATGGGCTTTCTTGATGCCCCAACAATCCAGAGCCTGAGTCTCCCATGGTGTGGTCGAGAAGACGCACGTGCACCCCTGAATCTGCTTCACCTGATAAAATCAAAATTGTGGTTTTTGATTGCAGGGCAGAACAAGTGGAGCAGCAGTAGAAGCCATCTCCTCCACAATTTGCTTACACATCCGGTTGGTGATTGCTGCGACATTTGAAAGTTTGGCGATGGTGGTTCCTCTGAGTTTTAGGGAGGTGGAGAGCTTGGAGGAGGCCATGATCAAGATCTAATTCGATGGTGACGGTGATAGTGATGAGTGGGTATTCGAGTTCGTCAAAGGAGAGCATGGTGATGAGGATGCCAAGATGAAGATCAACTTCCTCTGCCACTTCCTCACTGAAGATGATGTTGCTGCTACCCTGTATGGGAATCGTCCACCTGGGCCTGGGCCTCCCCCTCCCATGTTGCTTAGGTCTTGTTCCCATTCTTCTTAGTATATTTCTCTCTGAATCATTTGGGCAAATGTTTGAATTGGTCCTTTTTGATACTGTGCTGCAAGATTCATTTTCTTCCTTCTTTCTTTCATCACAATGTAAGATTCAGTTTGAATTGGGCCTTTTTTCTACATCCATGAATTGGTCCTTTTTGATACTGTCCTACAAGATTCATTTTCTTCCTTCTTTCTTTCATCACAATGTAAGATTTGGTTTAAATTAGGCCTTTTTGCTACATCCATGTATTCGACCTTTTTGATACTATGCTGCAAGATTCATTTTCTTCCTTCTTTCTTTAATCACAATGTAAGATTTAGTTTGAATTGGGCCTTTTTTCTACATCCATTTTCTTGCTTCTTTCTTTCAACTCTATGGGAATCCTCCCCTATTCAGCTCTCAGCCCAAATCTTGTTCCCAGTGCTCTGCATTTCATCTGGTTATGATATTACTTCATTTTCTTCTTCGGGCCTCCTCATCCTCCTCTTTTGAACTCTCAGTCCCAATCTATGCATGCATCATGCATCTAATATCTCTTAATACCATAACTACAGTTATCTAGGTATCTTTTGACCATTTACTAGCGTTGTTCTGATCAGAAATAAGTTAGAGTATTCAATTAAATGAAATATTTTAATCTTTAATCAATTTTTGTTCTCATATAAATGTAATTACCTTTCAATATTGGATTGTCTCTTCGACTTCTCATGAGGACATAAATGTAGTGGTTGTTCAACTTCTTTGAAAGCTTATAAATAAGCCCAATTTGAGTCCAATTGGAGGGAGTTAGAGAGTTATAGAGTTACAGGCATACAACTCTAAAGACAATTTTGCAAAGCTATGACATGCATCTCATATGTGGAGTTAGCCAATTTGTATCATCTCTCATGAAGTCCACAGATATACGCTCCTTCACAAGATTGCCTAACTTGTACGGGCTCGGGCATACAACTCTTTTTTACAGAGTGTCCAAATTGGATGGATTCCAGGCATACAACTCTCTTTCATAGAGTTTGCCCAAATTGGATATATTCTGAGAAAACAACTCTCTTTTACAGAGTTTGCCCAAATTGAATGGATTTCGGGCATACAACTCTCTTTCACAGAGTTTTCCCAAATTAGATAGATTCAAGGGCATACAAATCTCTTTCACAAAGTTTGCCAAAAATTGCATGGTTCTTACACATTTTCAATGAAATAAAATTTTTATATGATTTATTATGTGTTTACAATACCACCAATTCTGCTTTGGGTATTGTCCTCCGACTTGACAAAATAATTCAGATCAGTGGTATCAGAGCCATTTTTGATCACTGGAAGTGCATCTACAGGAAAGTGATATATTTTATGTTGATAAGTATTCTGGTTGGTGTTCCAATATTCTCAGGGAGAGAAAATTATTGCCATGTGCTATTTTAGTGTGTGGCCTTTGTGATTGGATTATATGCATCATATATTTCTTGGATGGTTCATAGATGACCCTGAGGAGCCACTCCCCATACATAAGTTGATTCACCTCCTCTCTTCTCTTTTTGTCCTATCATTTCATGATGTTTCAAATTCTTTATAGATTTGAACCATGCAAATGGAAACCGACAAGTCATCTTTCATAGAGAAGTTAACCGATTAGCCTTCTCTTATGTTAAGTGAAAGCTTCATGGGTGGAGAGATGAAAATGTTGGTTTGAAGCCAAAGTGTTACTTTTGTAGAGCTTTCTATGAAAATGATAGAGATCTCAAGTTCAATCTTCACACTAATGTTCTAGCTGTCAACCAGGGATCTGGAGACCTTGATTTTCACTAAACCCAACAAAAACTTATTAGCGGAATATGAGAGGCTAGAGGTGATAGTGTGGTTATTTCTTCAAGAAAAATTTTGGTAGAATGCCTAGTGACATGGATCATATTTGTGAGTAGAGGACTATCTCCACATAGCATATGTCTCAAGAGGTGCCTAGATATAAAAAAAAAAAAAAATCACATTTCACAAGTTCGTGATCTTCTGTTCAACTTCCACAAAGAAGGCTTTCGTCACCCACTCTTATATTCTATTTGTACTTGATATACTCTTTTATCACAAAATTGTTATCATGGCTGGGAAATATTCACTGTTGCAATTTATCAGTCTAGTCAACAATGCACTACACATGCGCGAAGATTAATTTTAGGATATAAATTTTGGTTCAATTGCATTAGAACACTATAGTGTTTCCTATGGCCTCACAATCAGATGTAGGAATTTCCAGTCAAGAAGGTGGTAATTGAGAGTGAAGAGTTTGAGTTCAACTTGGACAAGACCCATGAAGCACCAAACAATAATGCAATCAAAATTTTATTTGGAAGATGATCGAGCAATGGGGCCCATTGTCTTTCAAGAGGCGACGAATGATCAGAAATAAGTTAGAGTATTCAATTAAATGAAATATTTTAATCTTTAATCAATTTTTGTTCTCATATAAATGTAATTACCTTTCAATATTGGATTGTCTCTTCGACTTCTCATGAGGACATAAATGTAGTGGTTGTTCAACTTCTTTGAAAGCTTATAAATAAGGCCAATTTGAATTTAATTGGAGGGAGTTAGAGAGTTATAGAGTTATAGGCATACAACTCTTAATATGAGTTTGCAAAGCTATGACATGCATCTCGTATGTGGAGTTAGCCAATTTGTATCAGCTCTCATGAAGTCCACAGACATACGCTCCTTCACAAGATTGCCTAACTTGTACGGGCTTGAGCATACAACTATTTTTCACAGAGTTTGTCCAAATTGGATGGATTCAAGGCATACAACTCTCTTTCACAGAGTTTGCCCAAATTGGATAGATTCTGGACATACAACTCTCTTTAATAGAGTTTGCCCAAATTGGATGGATTCTGGGCATACAACTCTCTTTCACAGTTTGCCCAAATTAGATAGATTCAAGGGCATACAACTCTCTTTCACAAAATTTGCCAAAAATTGTATGGTTCTTACACATTTTCAATGAAATGGAATTTTTATATGATTTATTATGTGTTTACAATACCACCAATTTTGTTTTGGGTTATGTCCTCTGAATTGACAAAATAATTTAGATCATGTTCAAACTGTCGTTTAGCTCCCGTTGGATGCGGCTCAAGGCCAACTTCAGTCTAACTTAGTAAACAACAGTTTATTTAGTTATATAAAGAATCCCCAGTGTAACCATGTAATTACACTAATTAATTCAAATAAAAAATAATTAGAAATTATCTAAGTTTATTAACTAGTAAAACATTTGAAACGAAATGAAATGTTGCTAATCATTAAACCCAAAATTTGAAACAAAAAAATCAACTTCATTTCAATATAAACCCTAAACCTTATATCTAGAATAAAAATCCTAATTTGGCCTTAATATAAACTTTAAGTTATAAATGTGGAATGTTTAATAAAATTATAAACCCTAAAAATCAATTAGACATGAACTCTAAAATCTAAACTAAAAAGTTAAACCAATGAAGATAAATGGAGTACACGCATATGAGTTCATTTTGATATCAATGTGAATTTGATTGATTAGACTTTTGAGTCATATCCCACACTTTCAAACCTTTTGATTTTTTATGGTACAATATGACATATTTTATAACTAAGAAATTATTTTCAACCATCAACAAGTCCAAAAGGTACTAACTACACACAATAATGTTAAGGTGTATCAAATTTATCTATAGGTAATTTTAAATTATAATTATGAAGATCATACTGATAACTCTGATGCCAATTGTTAATAAGATGAGAGGGGGGGGTGAATCATACAAACTTAATCTTCAATATATTCATCAGATTCAACCTCGGTAGCTTTAATAGATATATGTAACCAAAACTGTAAAACATGCAAACTTAAGAACACTTAAACATAATAACACTCATAACACCAGATTTAACGTGGAAACCCAAATAGGGAAAAACCATTGTGGGATTTCGGACCCACTAAGAAATATACTCTTCTAGAGTATGCTTGGGTAAAAACAAATCTTGTTAAAGATTACAAACACATTGCTAAATGTGACCCAGTTGAGGGATTTCCCTTAGATCTGTTAGGATCTTCACCTTGTTAGAGGTGACCTTGTTAAAGGGTTTCAAACACTCAATCAGAATGTCACCTTGCTAGAGGATTTACAAATAAGACTGTTAAGTCCACTCGGTTAAGAGATTTTCTGTCACGTACAAATAAATAACAGTAATGAGTATGTCTGCAACTTTGCATCTAAAATGCTAAAGCAGATTCTTATTTGCTCAATACAATCTAGTCATAGGACTTATCTTGTCCCTCTGCTAGGTTCCTTGCTCTGTTATTCAAATAGGTCTTCAAGCTTCTGTGCTTGGTAATCACTATGTAGCATCCCTGTGCTTACACTTGCCCGCATACATTGTTTATCAAGAGTTCCTTATTTATAAACAATTTTCTAACCACTTAATCTCTTTGATCACATTTCCCATGATCAATCATGGCTATCAAATCTTCAATCTTGACTAGGTTCAATGTATCCTTCGATCAAAAAATGTTTTACCTTGCCTTGGAACTTGCATACATTTCTTGGAACTTGTGCTAGGGTATTGCGGTTCAATCTGAGCTATAGATCTTCCTGCCGATCTTCCAATGCCATAGATCCTTAACAAACTTCATACACATTGTATCAATCATTTAATACTTGGTTGCAACTCGGTAAATACTAAACTTCACTCAGTAGACATTCCGCCTTCATTAACCGATAGCGATAACCTTAGGGTTTACCGACTAGGTTCCTTGCTCGGTAACATAGTATAGTATTAACCTTACAAACAATAGCATATGTAGGATATCAAAACAATCTAAACAACATGATCTCATCATTGTCTAACTCGGCAATAGTTGCCCATTGAATAACTTATTCCTCCCCTTATTCATCACATTCTTTTTGTGTCTTTTACCGACATCTTAATTCTCTTCAAAACATACTTCTTAAGATATGGCAACATCATACTAAATCAGAAAATCAATTTCTTGACATCAATGACAAAATAATATTGTTAAGATAGTAAACTTCCTTAATCAGTTATATCCATAATTATCAACAACCTTTTCAATATCCTAATTGAAATGCCAACAATCTCTTATTGTCTATTATAATGCCAACACATACAATGTTCTATATAATATAACAGCCTATTGTCTTGCAGATCGATGTTGTTTTCTATCACACAATATCGACTGATAACTATTATCACAATAATAGCGACTGTTGTTTGTCTTTTCTCATGATACTGATTGTGCTTATTATCAAAAACTTCGTATTTGACCATGGAAGGGAATAGGGATGAGATATATGTGCACACTTGGTGGTCCACATAGAGTCACAACTCTATGTAGAATCGATATAATTCCACATAGAGTCGTGACTCCTATGTGGAGGAACCACCATTGGTAACTGATGGTAAACATACGCAATGTTTAAATAATTACTAATCAGTATAATTAGTGACCGATACTATGACTTAACAACAACTATTAATCATAACTCATCATAATTGATTTACAAACATGAGACTCTTTCCCATGAATCATGAAACCCTTAGGTTCCTCAATGTAGACCTCTTCCTCAATCACCCCATTGAGAAAGGTTGTCTTTACATCCATTTGATGGATCTTACACCCTTTATATGCAGCAATAGCAATCATGGTTTTGATATAATTATATCAAGCAACAGGATCAAAGGTTTCTTCATAGTCAATACCCTCCTTTTGAGAAAATAATCTAGCTACAAACCTGGCTTTTATATTTTTCTATATTACCATCAACAACATGTTTAATTTTGAAGAGCCATTTAGAGGAAACAATTGATTTGCCTTTTGGTCTAGGAACAATGTCCCAAACATCATTCTTTAGAATAGATTGGTATTCTTCTGTCATAGCATCTTTCCAAACTTTAGGACTAGAAGCTTCCTCAACACTAGTGGGTTCTGTCTCAATAATCTCACTCATTAATGCAAAATAGCTAGAGAATCTATGTGGTCTTTTACTTTCCCTGAAGATTCCTGTTGGTGTTGCAAAGCCTTAAGCTTCTTGCATCATTTTTCTTGCCCAAAGAGGTCTAAAATTACAATATACAAATGATATATCTATCTTGAAGTTTAAATTACAATATACAAATGATATCTCTATCTTGAATCTTGACGCTAATCCTTCTAAGCTCCCATTGATGAAGTGGAAGGTAACTAAAATTACACATTTAAAGAATCCATTTCCTCCCCGACCATCTACCAAATATATTGATTATTTGTAACAATGTTGATCATTATTGTCCATTCCAATATCATCAAAACCTTTACATTATAGACTTTAGTTATCTATAAACTAAATTTTCAAAATTATCAGAAAATAACTCAATAATTTCTTTACCAGATGTCTCCAATTTGCATTGCATCCATTATTGTTGGTGTGTGATTAAGATCACTACAAAATGAAAATATATGTTGTCCACTATTCTGTTGATCATCTAAAGTTGTATTGACATATGTATTTAATAAATCATCATATATAAAGTGTTAAGTGTAACAATGTACAATATATAGTTAGTCTAAATAAAATTAAGATTCTAAATTACTTAGAATGGTTTGTTGAAATATTTGATTGTGGATGACATTGATAGTTGATAATGGTTTTACCTAGAATAATTTGTTGAAATGTTTGACTAGAGATAATATATATTGATAGATGATGATGGTTATGTTCCATAAACTATACCTAGTAATTGTTTGATTGAGTATAAAAAAGTGGTTAGAAATATAAACTTATAAATATTACAATCAATTAATGAAGACATTTAATAGTTAGAAAATTACCCTCTGTAATTTGAATTCCCTCTGTTGTTGCCTCATTGAGATCAATACACAATGGTAATGTATGTTGACCATTATTTTGTTGATCATCTAAAATTGCAATTTGGCATGTGTATTTATTGAATTGATCAACATAGATAGAGTGTGTTGTTCATCAAAACTGATTAACCCAAGTACACCTGCAATTGATCTATGAAGTAGCCAATTCAATTTATGAAGAACCTTAGGGCTTGGACAGCATGACAAGGATATGAATCCTTCTACTCTTTAGGCTTTGCAAAACCTAGACGAGTATACCTTTGATGCTTAAAATTAAACCTTATATACACCTATGACAACATCAATAGAAATAGATAGATCTCACCAGGGCTCAACAATAAGTAAGTTACTGCAGATAGGCTAGATCTACATATAAAACTCAGCTATCTTTGAGCATGAGATAGATGGAACAATTCAACAGATCATAAAATAAAGATATTCTGATTGGATTTTAAATTGATGTTCTGGCAACCCTTAAATGTTACAAAAGACCAGTGCCTTATCCAGGCCACAAAGTCATGCATAAAACTAGAAGAGAAATCTCAGATGAAATTTCCTTTCAACATTAAATTTTCATGTATCAATGCCTTACATTAATACAATTTTCTGCTCTGTCATAAAATCATGCTTACACATCCAATATACATATTCAACATCATTAATGTTGAGTTTCAGGATTTAAATTCTTCCTTGAAGAATACCCAAAAGACAAACATTACACTCTTACAAAAGGCTAAAAGAGACAAATCCAAATTATCCTTGACAATATGAAATTGTATGAATCTGAATACATTTTGGAGACAATTTCATGGAAAATCATGCATGCCTTGCATATGTGTTAACCTGCAAACTGAAACAAGACCTACAACGAAGACAACACTGAAAACCTCGTAGAACACACTGTCATTTGCAAAAATAAAAAGATGTCATCCCGGGAACCTACAATTTCGGATTTCTCCCTTGGAGAAAATCTCTCAAAAACTGGAACCATTACAATTGAGAATAAATGGGAATAAGAAGAGGAGGGAAAAAAAGATCAGATCTGCATAACACGCTACCAAGTGTCCCCTTTCTCCAACTGGATATTTTCTTCTCTCCTTCTCGTGGAAACTACTCTCGAAATAACTCATATTTGTTGAAACTAATTCCATAATTGCATTCCTCATTCTGAGAGCTTTTCGGTGATATATGATACTTTCATATTTGGCCAAAAATAACCTCTTAGGCAAATTAATTCTGAATATGTGCACCATCATTTAAATTTTTGAATTTCACATTATAGTCTGCACTATATCATTAACTTTGTTTTTTACTTTTTCAACTCCTAACGCCCTACCACATGGAGGCTTATGATTTGTCGATGGTGTCCGCTGGGCGCCACCTAGGATGACACATCACCTTTCGCCACTTGTCTGCCTTGTCACCGCCATTGGACTGCCATTGGACTGCTTGCTTGTTGCCACCTGTCTGCCATGTCATCACCACATCATCACCACATCAACGGGACCCATGAGCTAGACCTCCACTTGTACCTACCATGTCACCTTTCACTGTTTCGCAAAGGGTAACGGGCATGCATCTTTGGCTCACGAAACAACGCCGACCGTCGAATCATCTCCAAGATGCGCGATCTTTACCATTTTGCCATTTCATGAAGCTTATTTGGCGTGCATCTTCACTCCTAGAAATCACACACACCATTGATCTTATCCGAACTTGCTCACTCATTAATATTTCACCATTTCATGAAGCTTATCCAACGTGCACCTTCACTATGTGAAATCGCGCGCACCGTCGATCTTCTCTGAACCTGCACGATCTTTAACCTATCCGTTCTCTACAACATTTGCCTACCTCAGGATCTGTTCCTGTGTGGGGTCCACCTGACCACCACTAAGCCTCCTTAGGCACCTCGGGAAATGTGCTCACGCACGTGGGGTCCACCTAGGCACCCAACCGGTACCTTTTGTCAAAAGCCCTTGAGAATTTGGCACTATACTAGTGTGGAGCTTTGGTTTTAAATATCACAAACTTCCATTCCCCAGTGAATGTGGGATAATGCTCTGCCTGGGACTGTGCATTATTGAAAGCTTTCTTTGAGTTTTCCATGGCTGCCAATGGCGTTTTTAGTTGAAACTTTCAATGCCTCCTTTCCTACACGTGTAGGGAAAACACACCTGAAGATTGCATTCACTTGAATATTTATATGTTCTAAACCATGTGTGGGAGGAGGGAGGCCCATCTTGCTATTTACATTTGCCATTGGAGTTTTAACCTTCCACACCATGCCAAATGTGGGTCTTTTACCTACAGATTGCATTTTACATTGGAGTTTATACATCATTCTTTTAACAACCAAAGACCCACGTAGAGGGGAGGGGATTGGCTTGGCTTTATGCCTGAAAAACTTGCAATTTGTTTTTAAAAGTTTCCATTGCTGCATCTCATGTGGGAGGGGGTTTGGCACTCACTGCTAGTTAGATTTACTTTGAAAGTTTAAAATATTCTCCAAACGCCTGCCAAATGCATTTATTAAAACCTACAAAACCCTCTCCCTCCCATGCAGGAGAATTTTGGCATTTTTTAAAAAAAATTTCTAAAAATATTCAACACCATTTGCATCTGCCTGAAGGTTTCTATTGCCTTTTCCACATGTTATTGGATTTGGCTACTAGCATTTTCAGTTGCTTAAAGTTTCCACTACACTCCCTAGACACCACGCACAACAAGGAATACTAGCAGCTATGAATTATAGTTTGCTTTGAAAACTTCTAAAATTCCTAAACTCCACTCCACACAGCAGACTATACTGGTTTAACTCAGCCAATTTGCAGTTTGCAAAGAGTTTCTATGGCCTCTTCACTTGCTCATCATAGGGGATACTGTTGGTGATACACCCACAGATGTATTTGCTTAAATGTTTCTTTAATTCCATGCACCAACAAAGGAAATTGTTTTACCTGCCAATTGCATTGCTTGAAAGATTATAATTTCCCCCTCTTCATGTTCAGCTGCCACTCCAATTCATTTACCACATAGGGAGAAATGTTGATTGTGGCAAATTGCAACTACACCTTGCTATTGAAATTCTGTAATTTTTATTTGCCAGCCAAAGGAAAACCATAAAAACAAAACCTCTCAGTTATATGGCCACATAATGAAACAAAATCATCTTTTAATAAACCAATTTTCCAATATGCATTTGAGCTGGTATTGATATGCATTACTCTAAATTAAGACCATTTCGCCATAAAATTAATGCACAGGCATTTATCCAGGTCGAGTCCCAAAGTGGGTCCGGCTAAAAAAAAAATTCATTTTCATGTCACTAACTTTCAAAATACCTCGCGAACCTTAAACATACCTCTGGAATCGATCGGTACCGTTTTTGGATCATTAAACTAAGTTTTGCAACTTTCAGGTGCCTGTGCCACATTTTCGCATTTAATCGCAAAGATGTAATTTTCAAACTAGTCAAAACACCTTTGTCGACCTCGCCATCTGACAAACGTGTACTCTGATATACAAACATAAAATCTACCAAATGGTTTTTCAAGACAAATCCTGAGTGAAGAGATATTAATGGTCAAAGAGGACCAACTGGCTTTGTCGGCACTGCAGACCTGATGAAGTCAATGCGCAGGCAACTCATGATGCCTTTCTTAAAAATATCAAACGATCTCCATAGACCCTCAAATATGAGACATAGGTACCTTGAAGTACATATCAAAACTTAGAATGCTCAATTTGACCAAAAGGCTGACTGGGTGCAAATGGTGCACTCATAAAAATAGCTACTTTAACTGATATGGCAATGAAAGTACGAAACATTGAAACAGATGGCTCAAGAAACCCTTTTGAAAACTGATCAAATGGATTGGCAGGAGCTTCAAACTAGAAACATAGCTTTTTATTTATACCAACAATAGCCTAGAACAAACATTCTTATATGACACTCTCTGAGGCAAATTTTACACTTATGCGAAACAGGGTTCTGACTAGCAGCTGAAACAAGGACTTGTCAAACAACACCAACTGCAAATGGATTGAGCTTTGAAAACTCAGTAAATGGATTCATAAGGACTTGAAATTTTGCATGCTAACTCACATTTATGCATAGAATTCAATGCACTTTGAAATTCCTCATGAAAATCAATAGGGCAAAAGATATAGGCGCTCAAACTAGGCCACTTAATAAAATATGCATATGTGCCTAAAATGGACTTTCAGCTCACCCTTTGAAATGGGTACCTGGTAAGATGATCCAAACTAAATTCTAAAAGTTGCAACACACTTCATAGGCCAAATGAAAGGTGTAGGACACGCTTCCCAAGCATTACCCTTTGAAAATCAACTAGCTCCATTTTACCCTCTCTCTAACTAGGCCACCTGAATGAGATTAGGTGCCTTTCTGAAAGTGCAATAGCAAAATTTCAAAATGGGGCTCAAAACTTGACTCAAATTTAATGAGTCCCAATAGTGGCTTTGACTGGGGATGGTTGATTGCAAGATCAACACAAGAATTTCAGAATCTATGGTTAAGTAGACCACCCAAAAATGGAAAACACTCTTCTCAAAAACAAGGCTCATTATTCTACCCAAACAATAGGGCACTTTATTGAAAACCACACAACTAAAGCAAAGCAACTGTACAAAATATGCAACTTATAAATGGCCCTGGGCCATCAAAACTGAAATTAATTCTTACCTCTATCAAACACATGACTTTCATTTCCACTAACTAGAGGTAAACTGGAAGTTTCATCAGTATCTGCCTGATCAATCACACTTCCATTTCTAATCAGTTGATCACATAAAACATAATCAATAGCATGTTCATAATCATAAAATCTTTGAAAACCAAACAAATGCTGGAAGGGTTGATCACTAGGTGACATAAGAGTGTCATACTCTTTACCATTACTTCCTAGCTGAAATGAAAAGTGGCCTAACTTATTATGAAAGTTGATAACATCAATCACATCTCTACTACTAGTTTTCTCAAATGATAAACACTCTTCCACAATGATGGCTTGCAAACTAGAAATGAATATTTCCTCATAAACTGACTGCAACTCATCTTCATGCTGATCACAATTTCTATCAGCCTCTTGCACAAGTAAAAACACATGATCATCACTTATCAATGGTTCATTTCCCACTAGCAAATCTGAAAAAATTATTTCAGATTTTTCATGCCTTTTAAAAGCAAAATCCATACTATGCATATCAAAATCTGAGTTCATATCAACATATGAATCTACATTATCACACCTATCAAGCGTATATGCATCTTCATCCTGTCCATCACTCAAATCAAAAATAGGGAAATAATGAATACCATAAGTATCATACTTCACACCCTCAAAAACATCATCAATATCTAAATAGGTACTGGTTGGGTGTGAGAGATTGGGTGCATTTTTGGATGCATACCTCTGAAGATTAGTAGCTAAGAGTTCTGAAATTTGTTCACTACTTAGTGAACCTTCTTCTTCATTTTCATTTTCCTTGGCTTCATCTCTAAGTTGTAAACATTGTCCCAATCCGATAAAGGTATTAAATTAACAGTGCTCATGTCTCTATACACATTTATTTCATCATTACAACTCGCATCCGCATCATAGCCTTTATCATGCTGCTCATAAAGTGCTGCTATATGTTGCAACATAGTTTCATAACTTTGATTGCAAATATTTTGTGGATTGAACTTAACAATATTGTCATTCATATTACTCAAATCTGAAAACTCTAAAGAGTTACAATCATACACAATAGAACAACAATCTATATTTTCATCCTCCTCATACTGAGAACAAAATTCCGTACTGTCATGCTGATCATAAGAATCATTTTCAAAACCACAGGAGATATCCCTACTCACAAATTAATCTCCATTACTTTGGTATTCACCAATTTCACTGTCAGCATTAGTATACTCAATATTATGTGCATTTTCATATTTATTTAGCTCAATCTCATCTATCCATTTTTCAATACATGTGACACTTTCTTCTCTCAAGGTTGTAGACCAATTAACCAAGTCAGGCTAATCAATCTCTAAGAATAACTCAATCAAAACAGACTCATGGGGTCTAGCATCAGCTGAAAACTCATTTAATGCGGCTATATATCTTTCATAGAAAATATATGATGACTTCCTCTTTTCTTTTCCCTACTTTCTTTCTTAAAAACAAGATAAACTTCTCCTGGATCTTTTGAAAACATATCTCAATTTCCCTATCAATTTATTTCAGATCCGATAGAGGATCTGGAGATCTAGGAACCACATCTAGATCCATCAATTTTAAAACATCTATTGAACCTTATCATGACCATGCATCTTATTTTTTCATAAATTCTTTTCAAAACATATGCAGTCACTAATTTTCAGAATCATACACACTTCTCCCATCACTTATGACTGAAATTTATTTCAAAACATGAAGTATGCATACTGCAAATTTCTTTTCCTTTCAATGGTGACTGTTTCACCTTATAAGGAACAAAATTATTTCATGAATACCTTGAGGAATACCTGGTAAATTTGTTGCTGCTGTTCACTCTACTTCTAACTAAAAATTTCAAGAACTCCTCCAAATCTCAGGTTCATTCTTACAAAGTCGCCACCTCTCTAAAGAGGAAAAAATTTAACCACTGATCTTCACTCTGAAACACTTTTAGATTTCTAGGTCTCACCACACACAACACATACATAATATTTTCAAATTTCTTAGCAACAAAATTTCCAGGACACACTTTCAAATCTAAAAATGACTTTCACATTTGTACACTTCTAAGACTCTTCCCCAAATGAATTTTGGCACAACTCTAGGATTTTATTCAACATGAATTATTACAACACTTCTCCAGTAGAGTCGCCACTTTTTTTGTTCATCAAAATTGATTAACCCAGGTACACCTGCAATTGATCTATGAAGTAGCCAATTTAATCTATGAAGAACCTTAGGGCTTGGACAACATGACAAGGATATGAATCCTTCTACTCTTCACGCTCTGCAAAACCTAGGTGGGTATACCTTTGATGCTTAAAATTAAACCTATTACACACCTATGACAACATCAACAGAAACATATAGATCTCACCAGAGCTCAACAACAAGTAAGTTACTGCAGATAGGCTAGATCTACATATAAAACTCAGCTATGTTTGAGCATGAGATAGATGAAACAATTCAACAGGTCATAAAATAAAGATATTCTGATTGGATTTTAAATTGATGTTCTGACAACCCTTCAATGTTACAAAAGACCAGTTCCTTCTCCAGGCCAGAGAGTCATGCATAAAACTGGAAGAGAAATCTCAGATGCAAGTTCCTATCAACATTAAATTTTCATGTATCAATGCCTTACATTAATACAATTTTCTGCTCTATCATAAAATCATGCTTACACATCTAATATACATATTCAACATCATTAATGTTGGGTTTCAGGATTTGAATTCTTCCTTGAAGAATAGCCAAAATACAAACATTACACTCTTAGAGAAGGCTAAAAGAGATAAATCCAAATTATCCTTGACAATATGAAATTGTATGAATCTGAATACATTTTGGAGACAATTTCATGGAAAATCAGACATGCCTTGCATATGTGTGAACCTGCAAACTGAAACAAGACCTACAACAAAGACAACACTAAAAACCTTGAAGAACACACTATCATTTGCAAAAATAAAAAGATGTCATCACTGGAACCCGCAATTTCTGATTTCTCCCTTGGATAAAATCTCTCAAAAACTGGAACCATTACAATTGAGAAGAAATGGGAATAAGAAGAGGAGGGAAAAAAAGATCAGATCTGCATAACACACTGCCAAGTGTCCCCTTTCTCCAATTGAATATTTTCCTCTCTCCTTTCCATGGAAACTTCTCTCGAAATATCTCATATTTGTTGAAACAAATTACATAATTGCATTCCACATTCCGAGAGCTTTTCGGTGATATATGATATTTGCATATTTGGCCAAAAATAACCTCTCAGGTGAATTAATTCTGAATATGTGCACCATCATTTAAATTTTTGAATTTCACATTATAGTTTGCACTATATCATTAACTTTGATTTTTTACTTTTTCAACTCCTGACACCCTGCCACGTGGTAGCTTATGATTCACTGACATGGCGGCTTATGATTCGCTGATGCTGGCATGCATCTTCACTTTGCAAAATCACGTGCACTATTGATCTTCTCCGAACCTGCTCACTCATTAATCTTTTGCCATTTCACGAAGCTTATCCGGCATGCACCTTCACTCCGCAAAATCACACACACCATCGATCTTTAACCCGTCCATTCTCAGGAAAATTCGCCTACCTCGGGATGTCCACCTGGTCACTGCTCGACCTCCTTGGTCACCTTAGGAAACGTGCCTGCGTGTAGGGGGTCCACCTGGGCGCCCAACCGACACCTTGTGTCAAAAGCCCTTGAGACTTTGACACTATACTAGTGTGGAGCTTTGGTTTTAAATATCACAAACTTCCGATCCCCAGTGAATGTGGGATAATGCTCCGCCTGGGACTGTGCATTCTTGAAGCTTTCTTTGAGTTTTCCATGGCTGCCCATAGCATTAGGTTGAAACTTTCAATGCCTCCTTTCCTGCACGTGAAGGGAAAACACACCTGAAGATTGCATTCATTTGAATATTTATATGTTCTAAACCATGTGTGGGAGGAGGGAGGCCCATCTTGTTGTTTACATTTGCCATTGGAGTTTTAACCTTCCACACCATGCCAAATGTGGGTCTTTTGCCTATAGATAGCATTTTACCTTGGAGTTTATACGTCATTCTTTTAACAGCCAAAGACCCACATAGAGGGGAGGGGATTGGCTACGCTTTATGCCTGAAAACTTGCAATTTGTTTTTAAAAGTTTACCTTGCTTCATCTCACGTGGAAGGGGGTTTGGCACTCACTGCCAATTATATTTACTTTGAAAGTTTAAAATCTTCTCCAAATGCCTGCCAAATGCATTTGTTAAAACTCACAAAACCCTCTCCCTCCCACGCAAGAGAATTTTGGCATTTTGTTTTAAAGTTTTCTAAAAATCTTCAACTCCATTTGCATCTACCTGAAGGTTTCTATTGTCTTTTCCACATGTTATTGGATTTGGCTGCTGGCATTTTCAGTTGCTTAAAGTTTCCACTACACTCCCCCAGACACCACGCACATCAAGGAATACTAGCAGCTATGAATTGTAGTTTGCTTTGAAAAATTCTAAAATTCCTAAACTCCACTCCATGCAGCAAACTATACTAGTTTACCTCAGCCAATTTGTAGTTTGCAGAGAGTTTCTATGGCCTCTTCATTTGCTCATCGCAGGGGATACTGCTAGCGATACACCTACAGATGCATTTGCTTAAATGTTTCTTTAACGCCATGCACCAACAAAGGAAATCATTTTACCTGCCAATTGCATTGCTTGAAGGATTACAATTGCCCCTCTTCATGTTCAGCTGCCACTCCAATTCATTTACCACATAGGGAGAAATGTTGATTATGGCAAATTGCAACTACACCTTGTAATTGAAATTCTGAAATTTTTATTTGACAGCTAAAGGAGAACCATAAAAACAAAATCTCTTAGTTATATGCCCACATAATGAAACAAAATCATCTCTTAATAAACCAATTTTCCAATATGCATTTGAGCTGGTATTGATATGCATTACTCTGAATTAAGACCATTTCGCCATAAAATTAATGCACAAGCATTTATCTAGGTCGGGCCCCAAAGTGGGTCCATCTAAAAAAAAATTCATTTTCATGCCACTGGCTTTCAAAATACCTCACAAACCTTAAACATACCTCTGGAATCGATCGGCACCATTTTCGGATCATTAAATTATTTTGCAACTTTCAGGCGCCTGCGGCACATTTTTCACATTTAATCTCGAAGACGTAATTTTCAAACTAGTCAAAACACCTTTCTAGACCTTGCCATCTAACAACTGTGTACTCTAATATACAAGCATGAACTCTACCAAATAGTTTTTCAAGACAAATCTTGAGTGAAGAGATATTAATGGTCAAAGATGACCAACTGGCTTTGTCGGCACCGCGGACCTGACGAAGTCAATGCACAGGCAACTCATGATGTCTGTCTTAAAAATATCAAACGATCTCCGCAGACCCTCAAATCTGAGACATAGGTACCTTGAAGTACATATTAAAATTTAGAATGCTCAGTTTGACCAAAAGGCTGACTAGGTGCAAATGGTGCGCTGATGAAAAGAGCTACTTTAACTGATATGACAATGAAAGTATGGAACACTAAAACAGATGGCTCAAGAAACCCTTTTGAAAACCAATCAAAAGGATTGGCAGGAACTTGAAACTGGAAAGATATCTTACCAACAATAGCCTGGAATAAACATTCTGACGTGACACTCACTGAGGCAACTTGTACACTTATGTGAAACATGGCTCCGAATAGCAGTTGAAATAGGGACTTGTCAAACAACACCGACTGCAAATTGATTGAGCTTTGAAAACTCAGCAAATGGATTTATAAGGACTTGAAATTTTGTATGCTAACTCACATTTATGCATAGAATTCAGTGCACTTTAAAATTATTCATGACAATAAACAGGGCAAAAGATATAGGCGCTCAAAGTAGGCCACTTAATAAAATCTGCATATGTGCCTAAAAAGCACTTTCAGCTCACCCTTTGAAATGGGTACTTGATAAAATGGTCCAAACTGAATTTTGAAAGTTGCAACACACTTCATAGGTCAAATGAAAGGTGTAGGACATGCTTCCCAATAATTACCCTTTGAAAATCAACTGGCTCCATTTTACCCTCTCTCTAACTAGGCCACCTAAATGAGATTAGGTGCCTTTCTGAAAGTGCAATAGCAAAATTTTGAAATGGGGCTCAAAACTTGACTCAAATTTAATGAGTCCCAATAGAGTGTTAAGTACATAAGTATACAATATCTAGATAAATTAATTATTATTGACATTCTTAATTACTTCGAATGGTTTGTTGAAAGGTTTGATTTTGGAAAACACCAATAGTTGACAATGGTTGACTTCCTCAATTTGTACTTGGTAATTATTTTATTAAGCATAGAAATATGGTTACAAATAAAATTTTACTAGTATTATAATTAATGAATGAACATATTGAATAGCTGTAAAATTACCCTCTATAATTTGCATTTCATCTATTGTTAACTGGTTCATATCAGTAGAGAAGGGCAATCGATGATGTCGACTATTCTATTGATCGTCCAAAGCTACAATGACATATTTTTTAACATATGAAATAAGAGGAAGAATTATTACTATAAAAATAATAAAATAAATAAAAATAAATGTATGTACTATGTTGTTCCCTGATAGTAGTCATTACTTCTCGTATGTCTATGCTAGAACAATTTAAGACCCTTTTTTTCTTTTTCTTTTTACCACCTATAGAAGGGAACTGGAATTGTTCATGATTTGCAAATCTTTCATTCATTTCTTGTTGATTGCTATTACCTCTTCGATGAAGAGAATTGACATTTTTGTATTTTACTTGGATTAAACCATGGTGATATTTGTCTCATGGGAAATGTCCTTTGAGCTAGGGATTGATGTAAGATTTGAAGATGAAGCAAGAGATGCATGGAAATCTCTTTTAAATCTCATAACACATTCAGTAAAAATATCACCTTACCTTTTCTCATTTAATTGAGGATGATTTTCCTTTTTGCAACTTTTAATGGCATTGAATAGATTACATTGGCTAATGGGGTGCTTTTTCTCATTGACATAAAAATATCTTATTTATTTATTGGACACTCCCTTAACACGCATTTATTATGACACCCATGGTAGTAAATCAACAAAGGCTCTATAGTTTTATTTTTACCCTAAATTTCATCCAATGTGGTATTCGATTAGACCAAAATATTTTTTTAAAATTTAGGATTTCTCCCATTAGCGACCCTATTTCTATGTCATCATTCACGTGCTTAGATTTCCTAAACTCTCCCCTTGTCTTGAAATAATTTCTACAAAACTCTAATGTGTCAAGGAGGAAAATATTTGTTAGATGGTGCCCTTTCCCATAAGATTGAGGGATTGTCAAGATTCTTCTTCTATACCTATTAGAAATATTATTTTACATTAAATTCAGGGCTCAAAGCAACTCAACATGATCTAGATTGGGGTTGTGATCCTATGAGGACTTGTTAGTTTATAGTGGATATTTGTTATAAGAAGAAGAAAAGAATGGATTCAAGAATTTTTTATATCTAGAATAAATTTTGTTGGTCCAACTGTAATTGTTTTCTTTAGCCACTTTATCAAACACAATGACGTACTTAGGAAAATATCAAAGTGAGAGGATTTTAAGGCCCTTCTAAATATGTTCTATAAGGGGTTAATAAGGAATACATGTGTCAAATTTTCTAAGTTGATTGTTGCAATTTAAAAAATCCTTTAATGATCTTTTCTATCTTTTTAATTAATATATCATTTACTTGTTTGTACCTAATATAAATAAATATTTGTCTAATAATAATAATGATACAATATTCCTCTAGAAGAACACAAGTCAAAATTCTTGTTAGTTATCGTAAATCTCTTATAAATTTCTCTTTTATGTGCATACTTTCTTTATAATATGTATCATTGCTCTGATGGTATGATGAAAGAATAAGTATCCGGTAGATTACTGAGAGGGAGGGTGAATCAGTAAATTGAAAAATTGATACAAACTTTCCCAATCTCAATCTCAATCACGCAAAGTAAACTTATCAATACAATATCTCTATCAAGATAAAATCTCATAAGTAAAACCCGTTGACTGTTATAGCAACTTAATAGTAAACAACATTAAGCTTGTAAACATCAAAATTCTTTATCATATGTCAACAGACTTCATTTCTCAATGCTTCCAGTTCTCATGCCTTATCAGAATAGTTAAGTAGTTAATCAAATCAATCATAAGATCATAACCACAAAAACATTCACCACATGACACAAATATTTTTGACGTAGAAACCCAAATGGGAAAAAACCATAGTGAGTGTTGGCATTTTCAGATTGTTGGCATTTTGCATATAGATTGCATTAATGATATGTTGTCATTGATGTCAACTGAACCAGCATAATGATATTCATAATATTGCTGGTGTTATTGTTGTTATTGTTTTTGTCTTGTAAACCGATATGAAGAGAGTAAGAAGAGATTTGTAAAATGTTGTAACCGGTATGTAAAGTTTGTGAATAAAACTGGTGAACCAGTATGAAGGGTTAAACATGTCTATGTAATGTAACTGGTAAACCCTAACCTGTTGATAAACCCTGACCAAACATGTTTGTTGGTTTATTACCTGTTGAGCGGAAATGATGGAGACACGTGTGATCATTGTATAAGGATAAGTTCAAATTGATTTAGCGCGTTTGTTTGATTTCTTGGAAAGGAGAAAAGTGGATTGCATCTAATGCATAATGTGTGATGAGTTACAAAGTCCAATGGAGTGGTGATCATGGAGCAGTTGAAAATGTCTTGAATGTTGTGAAGAGATTGTTTTGATTAAGTAAAAGAAGGTATTTGAAAGGTACCCGAACCTTGTAAAAGCCAGGAGAACAAAACTGCTAGAAAAAAGTGCCTGATCACTTCAAAAAGACAAAATGAACCCACCGAAAGGGATCAACTAACATAACATAATATTAAAAACTCGGAATAGACAGCGAAAGGAAAGCACAGAGATAGAAAAAAGACAGAACCTAGGACACCAACAAAGATCTAAATACTATTCATAATTTCCTCAGCATGAACAACCATTTATTTCATGTTGTTCACTGAGGTCTTCAATTCCTCCAGCTCATGACCATAGATTGTTATGATTTCTAATGGTCAAGATTGTGCCGAATTGTTTGTAATCTCGATGATGAGAATTAGGTTTTTGCTTATGTTACCAACCTAATTGTTTGTGTACTTAAGGTCGATGAAGTTGTTTGTAAAAGTGTTGGCAAAGTTGACAAGATTGGTAGAAACTTGTGAGTGTGTAGTTGCCTAACCGGTGGATGGATCTGTACTTTGATTAAAGACAAATTGAAGCTTAAGAAGGATCTAATCAAGAAAGTTTAGTGCTATTTAGACAGATCAACATAAACTGGTATTTTCTAACAATTATAATAGAGGTATAATCCCGTAACCGGGTTAGCTCTAACAAGCTTGGTTACTCATTAAATCCTCTAACAAGGTGGTCCATTAGCTTGGATTCTTAAATCCTCCAATGAGGTTACTCCTAATAGGGTATTGTTCTTTTTATCAAGGCATACTTGTAAATCCCTTAACTGGGTGATTCCTAAACATGAATTAATTCTTAACAAGACTTATTGTAAAGCTCTAACAGGCTTTGGCTCCTAACAGGGCAAACTTCAGAAGAGTTCAAATAGCTATCTTTGTGAGTCCCATCTCACCATGGTTTTTACCTATTTGGGTTTTCCACATATAAATATTTATGTCAAGTGGTGAATTCTTTTGTGGATGTGATATTACATGATTAGATTAATTTCAGATGAAGCATTGAAGGTTATGATTAAGCATTGTTGATTTACATAAAGGTTGAAGTTGTTTTACCCTTTAAGTTGATATAATAGTCAACAAGTGAATGATGAGTATTCTTATGACTATTGATTTTGATTAAGAAAATTTTACTCTGTGGCATTGAATTTGAGTTTGGGAAATTTGTATCAGTTTTTTCAATATATTGATTCACCCCCCCCCCCCCTTCTCAGTATTCTACCAGATACTTATTCTTTCATCATACCATCAATGAGATGAGACTCACAAGATAACTATCTGAACTCTTCTAAAGTTTGCCCTATTAGGAGCCAAGCGTGTTAAATCTTTTACAAAAGTCCTGTTAAGAACTGGTCCTGTTAAGAATCACCTGGTTAAGGGATTGACTACAAATGATTTTTTAGAATCAAGTACCCTGTTAGGAGTAACCTCGATAGAGGATTTGATAATCCAAGCTAATGGATCACCTTGTTAGAGGATTTAAGAAGTAACCAAGCTTGTTAGAGCTTACCCGGTTAGGAAATTTCAGTTTTGTTGTAATTGTTAGAAGACAATAGGATTTTCTTGATCTGTCTGAATAGCACTACACTTTGTTGATTAGATCCTTTTAAGTTTCTATCAGCCTTTATTCAAATTGCAAATTCATTATCCAGATCGACAACCATACACTCAACTGATTTCTACCAACACCTTTACAAAATAACTTCATTGACCTTATAACAAATCAATTAGGTCAGTAACACAACAAAAACCTAATTCTCTCATAGAGATTACCAACAAATCAGTTCAAGTATGACGTTGGATTTACATAGCAATCTGTACACATTAATTAAGAAAACTCCAACCGCTCCTTGCTCATCACTTCATTGGACTCAGTAACTCATCACATGCTTTGCATTACATGCAATACACTTTGCTCATTCCCTAGACAAAAACGCGCCAAAATAATTTGAACTTGCCTTTGTACAATGATCACACATGTCATCATCATTACTACTCAACATTAGATCATAAAACAACATAACCAATTCAACAACCTTAATCGGTTAGTGTTTAATAAAAACAACTAGTAGGGTTTACTGGTTACGTTACATAGATAGGGTACCAGTTCAACTCACAAACTTACATACCGGTTTCCAATGTCTTCCACAAAGATCTTCCTACTGGTTACAAGACAATATCATTAATATCATTACCGGTTAATTGACATCAATGACAACATAACATATCATTAATACAATCTTCATCCATATGCCAACAATCTCCCCCTTTGGCATTGATGGAAATACAAATATCAACGCCTATTGATTGTTGTTGTGATTGTGAATAGGAATCCTGGTTTACATTACCAATTATTCACCATTCTCTCCATGTCTTTATCTTGTTTCTGGTTCTCCTCCTCATAATCACATAATACTTCACCCCCTTTGAAAATTATGCCAAATTGAAAGTAAATCATGTAATTGCAAATGTCATTGTACAACAACAATAATCTATAACTTAACGCTCCCCCTGTGGAATAGTTTCCACTACTACACCAATTCTTCTATAAAATTTTGCAAGTGGTTTAGGGACTGATGCAATCAACATCATGCTCATTTAACCTCGTGAAGGGGTACAACCCCTAGTTGACTTCTAAGATACTCAAATGTAGTCTTAGGTAGAGGTTTGGTAAAAATATATGCAAGCTGCTCCTTGGTAGAAAAATGCTCTAAGATAACATCTTTGCTCGGCACTTTTTCCCTCAAGAAATGATACTTCAATTCAATGTGCTTGGTTCGTGTCTGTAAAACATGATTCTTAGAAATATTTATGGTGCTTGTATTATCACATAAAATCTTTATAGGTTCTGAAATCTTCATCTTAAAAATTTTAAAATGTGCCTCATCCAAATAGCCTATGTGCAATTCATATAAGCTCCAACATACTCAGCTTCAATAGTAGATTGTGAAGTACAACTCTGCTTCATACTAAATGAAACAAGTCTTCCTCAATGAAAGAATGCTCCACTGGTTGTGCTTTTTTGGTCATGAACATTTCCTGCCCAATCAGCATCTTTGTACACCTTCAAATCAAAGTTTCCTCCATATGGATACCATAATCCATAGACAACGATGCCTTTTAGGTATCTAAAACTTCTCTTGGTTGCTATCAGATGTGTCTCCTTAGGATTCTTCTAGAATCTAGCAACTATGCCAACCACATGGGCTATATCTGGTCTGCTATGAACAACATAATGTAATTTGCCAATCACTGACTTGCATTCTTTCTCTTCAACTGACTTAGACTGATCTTCCTTAGACAGCTTATAACCTCTAACCTTTGGTGTCCCAAATGGTTTACAGTCACTCAAGCCAAATGTCTTCAAGACCTCTTTCACATACTTAGATTATGTAATGAAATACCATTCTTCATTTGTTGTATCTGCAAGCCTATGAAATTTTTTCTTTCCCCTACTAAAGACATTTCAAACTCATTTTTTATTTCATCTGCAAAACTATCTCATGACATCATTACTTCCAAATATGATATCATCAACAAATACTTCACTGACTGGTATTTTATCTCCTCCAGACTTGAGATATATATTATTATCATCACTGGTTGCTAGAAATCCTATCTTCATGAGATGTGTATGAAGTCTTTCATACCATGCTTTGGGTGCCTGCTTTAATCCATATAAAGCCTTATGCAATCTGCATACCATATCTTTTTCATCTGTCAAAGCTTAATCATATGGTTGCTCTATGTGTACTTCTTCTTCCAATATCCCATTCAAAAATGTAGACTTAACATCCATATGGTATACCTTGAACTTCTTATGAGCTGCAAATGCAAGTAAAGTTATGACACCTTCTAGTCTTGCTACAGGTGCAAATGTTTCACCATAATCTTCTCCTTCTTCTTGTGCATAACCCTTTCAAACCAACCTAGCCTTATTGTGAACTACAACACCATCTTCATTCAACTTTTTTCAGAATACCCATTTAGTACCTATAACATTCTTATTTAACGATCTAGGTACTATGGTCCAAGTGTTGTTCTTCTCAATTTGATCCAATTCCTCTTCCATAGCTTTAACCCAATGATCATCACCAAATGCCTCCTTAGCAGTTCTTGGTTCAATGGTGGAGATCATGCAAGAGTTCTCTCTTATTCTCCTTCTGGTTAGTACTCCAACATCCTTATCCCCAATAATCTATTCAGGACTGTGATTCAATCTCACATATCTAGGAATAACATGATCATTATCTTGAGGTTCAACTTTATCATTATCATCATCTGAATTTATCAGTTTCAGTTGAACAAGTGCATCAGAATTTGCTTTGTCGGTTTAAGATTTAATAGTTTCTAGTTCCAAAAACAAAATGTAACAATCTTCATCCTTCTTCTCCAAACTGATTTCCTACGAAACTTCAGGACATTCATCCACTCGAACATCAACACTCTTAACAATTCTCTGTGTCTGGTTGTTAAAACATTTGCAGGCCTTACTCTTGGTGGAATAGCCAAGAAATATGCCTTCATCACTCTTAGCTTCAAATTTTCTAATGTAATCTCCTCTCTTAATAAAACATTTGCTTCTAAATATCTTAAAATAGCTAACATGAGGTGATCTTCCATACCAATATTCATAAGGGATCTTGTCCTTACCTATTTTCACCAGAACTCGGTTCATAGTGTAGATAGTTGTACTGACAACTTCTCTCCAAAATGTTTTCGCTACACCTCCTTGTATCAACATTGTCCTAACAACTTCAACCACTGACCAATTGTTCCTCTTTGCGATACCATTATGTTGTGCTGTCATTGGTGTAGAAAGTTGTCATTTGATGTCGTTCCCATCACAGTACTTAGTGAATTCCTCAGAATTAATTCACTGCCTTGATCTATTATCAGACATTTTATCTTCTTTCTGCTCTCTTTCTCAGCTTAGGCTCCGAATGCCTTGATCTTACCAAAAACTTCATTTTTATCCTTCAAGAATGTGACCCACATCATCCTTGAACAATCATCAGCGAGGATCATGAAATATTTCTCACCTTGAATGCTTTTTATTCTTATTGTTCCACAAAGATCTGTAGGAACCAAATCTAACAAATGCTTCACTGAGAAGGGTTTTATCTTGAAAGTTGAAGAAGTCATCTTGTCTAACTGACATTGTTTACAAAGAGCATTAACCGGTTTGTCTAACTGAGGCAAACCTCTCACTGTCTTGGACTCACTCACTTTAACAAATGTTATCAAAGTTTAGATGACAAAATCTCCTATGGCAAAGCCAACTATCATCTACTTTGCAATTAAAGAGTTGTTGACTTTAGGATTAACGTGAAATAGGTTACCTTTAGTTTTATTTCCAGTTGCAATCAATTCACCTTTGTTGTCAAATATTTTGCACATACCATTTTTGAACTCTAGTGGGTATCCTTTGTCATTAAGTTGTGCCACACTCAAATGATTGTGCTTCATACCTTCAACCTAGTAGACATCGTTAGCACTTCTCTTCCTATTAAGAGAAATAACTCCCTTACCTTTTACCATGCAAGGTGAGTCATTGCCAAATCTAACAACACTGCCATCAAATTCCTTCAAGGAATGAAATTTTCTCTGATCACCAATCATATGATGTGAACAACCACTATCAATGATCCAATCATCAGAGTTATCCATCTTGGAAACTAATGCCTTATGGTTTGACATCTCTTCCTTAATAGGTATGAACACAATATCTTCATTAGCATCACCATATAATTCTTCATCAATGATACCACTATCAAAAACAATAAGACAATCTCTCTTTCCTTTACCCTTATACTTATTGAATTTATCTTTCTTGTATTCATTTTCACCATTAGGACAGTTAGTAACTATGTGGCCAATCTTGTTGCATGCAAAACATTTTAAAGTTAAAAAAATATTTTAAAGGTAACTTACCTTTGTATTTGCCAGTGCCTCTAGGCAGCCACTTTGCCAACAATTCTTTAAACTCCACTAAACTATCTTCATCATCAACATTTCTACTGGATCTAGATTCATAACTATGACTAGTATCTCTACTTTTTCTCACAGATGGGTTAGAGACAAAAGCTCTAAATGTAGACTTTGACTTCTGTACACTGCCATCCTAACCATTTAATACAAAATAAACAAGTTTGCCAATGATAGAGCCAAGAGTTACCCTAGTTTTACCTATGGACTTCATCTCCTGAATAGCTGCAACTCAGATAGTGTAGACTGGTAGTAGGGTTCTCAGTACTTTACTGATCACTGTGGCATCTTCCACTTTCCCTCTTACACCCTTAATCTCTCTGACTATCTCTTTTATCCTTTGACCATACTGCTAGATATTCTCGCCTTTAGTCATTCGCATGTCATCAAATTTTCCACTTAGACTCTCCTCTTTATCAATCTTAACATGTTCATCACCGCTATAAATCTCTTCAAGTTTTTTCCATAACTCATGTGCAGTCTCTAGACCATGAACATCTACATACTCAAAATCAGACAGGGAACTGATAATGGCCTCTAATGCTTGATAATTTTCTTGTTTTTCTTTCTTCTGATCATCAGTCAGAATCCTAGTGGATGCACCATATTTAGTATTTACATGTTCCCAATACTGACTTCCCTAACTCTTGATGTAAATTTTCATTCTATCACTCCTTATCCTATAGTTCTCTTTGTTAAACTTTGGATGTTCCTTCTTCATCATGACCTGCAAGATCTTTTCCTCAAGCTATTACGCTTAGATCTTAGAGGACCTGACAAGCTTCGATACCAATTGATGGTATGATGAAAGAATAAGTATCTGATAGATTACGAAGACCGGGGGGGGTGAATCAGTAAATTGAAAAACCGATACAAACTTTCCCAATCTCAATCTCAATCACACAAAGTAAACTTATCAATACAATATCTCTATCAAGATAAAATCTCATATAAAAATTGGTTGACTATTATAGAAACTTAACAAGAAACAACATTAAGCATGTAAACATCAAAATGCTTTATCATATGTCAACAAACTTCATTTCTCAATGCTTCAAGTTACCATTCCTTATCAGAATAGTTAAGTAGTTAATCAAATCAATCATAAGATCATAACTACAAAAACATTCACCACATGACACAAATATTTTTGACGTGGAAACCCAAATGGGAAAAAACCACAGTGAGATGAGACTCACAAGATAACTATCTGAAATCTTTCAAATTTTGCCCTGTTAGGAACCAAGCCTGTTAAAGATATTACAAAAGTCCTGTTAAGAACTGATCCTATTAAGAATCGCCTGGTTAAGGGATTGACTACAAATTCCTTGTTAGAAGCAAGTACCCTGTTAGGAGTGACCTCGGTAGAGGATTTGAGAATCTAAGCTAATAGATCACATTGCTAGAGGATTTAAGAAGTAACCAAGCTTGTTAGAGCTTACCTGGTTAGGGGATTTTAGTTGTGCTATAATTGTTAGAAGACAACAGGATTTGCTTGATCTATCTGAATAGCACTACACTCACTTGATCATATGCTTTTAAGTTTCTATCTGCCTTTACTCAAACTAAAGATTCATTATCCGGTTTGGCAACCATACACTCAACTGATTTCTGCCAACACCTTTACAAAACAACTTTATCGACCTTATAATAAATCAATTAGGTCAATAACACAATAAAAACCTAATTCTCTCATAGAGATTCAAACAAATCGGTTCAAGTATGACCATTGGATTTACATAGCAATTTGTACACATTAATTAAGAAAACTCCAACTGCTCCTTGATTACCACTTCATCAAACTCAGTAACTCATCACACACTTTGCATTAGATACAACACACTTTTCTCATTGCCTAGACAAAAACACACCAAAACAATTTGAACTTATCTTCATACAATGATCACATGTGTCTTCATCATTACCACTCAACATTAGATCATAAACCAAGATAACCAAGATAACTAATTCAACAACCTTAATCAGTTAGGTTTTAACAAAAAATAACTGGTAGGGTTTATCGGTTACATTACATAGATAGGGTTTGAACTCTTATACTGGTTACTAGTTCAACTCATAAACTTACATACGGGTTTACAATGTCTTCCACAAAGCTCTTCCTATCGGTTACAAGACAATATCAATAATAACAACAATATCAACAATATATCAGCAATATCATTAATATCATTACCGGTTAATTGACATCAATGACAACATAACATATCATTAATGCAATCTTCATACAAATGCCAACATGTGCATATTCTTCCATTTGTATTATTTATTTATCCTTTTGCATTGTATCCTTATTCATTGATGCTTATGTGGCCCTTGCCATTTTAGATTCCATGCTCATGTTGGAATCCAAGAACATTGAGAGGGGGGATGAATCAGTGTTCTATCGGTAATGATAGTTTTGAGCTTATTGCTTATTAACCGGTTAACAGTAAATTAAATTAAAGTGCATATACCAAATAACACATAAAAAGGAAACACCATAACACCAATATTTTTATGTGGAAAACCCTAGAAAGGGAAAAACCATGGTGGGGCTGATACCCACAATATCTATATACTTGATCAAGGTATACAAATATTACACGAAGGGGATTGCTCATGCAATCAGGCCAACCGCCTAGAGCTCACTGATCAAACACAAAATGAGAAGTCTCACTAACTTACAAGGAATTAAAAAGTATAATGAACTTGTGAAATGCATTTGACCATGCTGGATAAGTTATGGTTCATGCTCTGGTATCCTTCACTATATATCGGTTTGTTGATGCTCTATTTTTTTACCTATTCGACTATCGATTATATTGTGCATGTGAAAATGAACATAGACGCTTCTAATCACTGACCAAAATGCATATTGATAATCTCTATATACTTCGCAACCAAAAATTTGCATTCCAAAATTCATACTAATCTATCGCTGAAATGATCTCCTTAAATATCCTCCTACTTTCACTATGTTGGCTTCAATGAAATGTATAAACATGTTGGCTACTAGATCATAATGAATCTCAAACATAATCCCAATGATCATGTAAGTCTTCACACATATGAAATAAATGATTGGGGCCATAAGATCTCCTAGTTGGGTCCTATCCATTACTGGGTTCCAAATACACGTTACCGGGATTAGGACTTATCCAAGTGTGAAGCAAAGTGGATACCAGTGTAGGTTAAGTGTAATGAATTCCGGTTAACTCAAACAAAGAATATGTACACCTAAAAAGGAGTTCCAATCACCAAAGAAGAGTTTCCATGAATGACAACCCTAAAATCCATTAACCTTACCAGATGAGAGTCAATTGCCAACAATCTCCCCCTTTGGCATTGATGGCAACACTCATGTGAAAAATGATGTAGCACATTGAATCAACCTATCTCCAGACCTATAGATGAATCTTCTATATACATCATATTCTCCCCCTGAGGACTATATACATTTTTCACTTTACTCCTCCCTCTTTGACATCAATGACAAAGTGGGGTGTCCTCAAAGAATTATGTGTAGTTATAAACAATATCCAAATCTATACAAGTATCAAAATTTCTGCATACATAGTATTAAAAAATGAAAAATAGGTATAACAACCCTTCTTAAGTGAATTGTGAATGGAGATGAATCCATTCAAGAGACTGGCATGATACTCAATTTCTTCTGATGTAGTGGGTGTAATACCCTAAAAATGGTCATCTAAACCATGGGCCCCTAATTTCGACAACATCACCAAGGTCCTAACCAAAGGCAATTAAATCAATATTGAGAACATTGTTAATTCTTTAATCATCAAAAATCACATGGAAAATCAATTACTCAATATTAATTAAAAAATCATTTAATTAATTGAATAATTTCCAAAAATATCATTTTTGATCAATAATCCTATTTTAATTTATTAAATATCCTTGCATATTTAATTAATTAATAAATTTGCCATTTAATCATGCAAAAGGAATTAATTTATTACAAAAGAGGAATTTATTACAAAGCAAGAGTTGAATTGGAAATTAAATTAAAGAATTGAATTGAGAGAGAAATCAAACTTGAGATATTATTTCTTTTTCTAAATTTAGAACTTGAAATCAGAAAAGCAATTAAATTGAATTATTGAATTATTCTCTAAAATTGGAACTCAAAGCTTTTCAGAAAAAAACAAGTTCAGTTGCATTGAAAAGACTCTTTTCTTGAATAAATAAAAGAATTATCTATTTTTATCATAAATGCATGGAATTAATTTATTATTATTTTCCAATGCAACTTGGACTTCTAATTTGAATGCATTTCAATTAAACTATAATTGGAATCTATCTCAAGGTTAACTAAACATGATTTCTCAATTATTTTTAATTAATCCTAAATTGAGCTTTTCTCTTGCAATTCTTTATAAATTCAGTCTTTAGCTCTCATTCTGATTTACCCCAGAGATTTTTGAGAACATGCTTGGAAATTATTATCACGCTAATTTCGCTCTAGAGTCATTGAAGATTATTGTGCTTTTTAGATTATTTTGCATCCATTGTCTTGAATCCATTATTGCTTGAATTGATTATTTGCTTGAATTATTCATCCATATAGTTAAATATCATATAGATTAAATCCTTCATCTTGGTGTAGTCTAGTCATTGGTATTGCTTATAAAAATCTGAGAGCAATCTTATACTCGCATCTTTTAGAAGGCAATTAGTCGCTTTGTTATAGTTTATTACTTATTGATTATTGATTATTAACCATGCATATAATGACTTAATTGAAGTGTTGTGCTTGCAGCTACAGACCACTTTTTCACACACACATCTCTAGCACCCACTGTGGGGCAGAAGACTACATTTTTCGGCCTGCAAGACTAACTGCTTTGTTTTTTGTTATTTTCTAGATTTTGGATTTTTTGATTTTTCGTCCGTACATCTCATACGACAATTCCCACAGGATTAAATGAAAAACTGCAGGTGTCGTACGAACAGGAATCCTGTCTCATACGAGCTAGGATCCTATATCGTATGAGTTTTCATACTATCGTATGACTATGTATTTTCTGGTTAAAAGGCAAATTTCATGATTTTTATTAATTATTCTGATGACTGACCCTAACTATTTATCTATCTATCTCAGCATTTTTCACAACCTAATCAGTTTTTTGCACAATGCTTGTCAAAGAATATGCTTGTCGCACAAAGACAGTATGACTACTGATTCGATGTCTTTACAGGTTGCCTAAGGAGAATCGACTAAACATCGTGTATTCTTTAAATTTATTTTTAGGAACCTAACTTGCTATTTGGTTAAAGAACAAATTTGTCTTTCATGTTTTTAGAAGATTCTGAGAGGTAGGAGAGTATGCTCTTGTCTTTTTCTAGACAATCAAAAATCCAGACCCTTGAGGCTTTTTCTTTGTTTGAGATCTGTACATCTTTAGCAAGCCTGCCCTCTCGAGGGGTTGAAAAACTCTTAAAGCCGTTACAACCAGTGTGAGGGGAATGATCTAAGTGGGAACGGCTAGACGCCAAGTACTCCAACCCACTATAAAATAAACGTGATTTGATAAAAATCAAGTCAACAACAGTGCTCGGGAATAGCTCTCCTCCGTACCTTTAGGTATATTAAACCTTGGTTTTCAAGGCTGGGAGACCTCTTAATTGAGTTTATACCTTGATGTGCCAAATGGATCCCTGGCTAAATCTAATTTAAAATTAGAAGCTACCTGATTCACCTCCAAAAGGGAGATAATCTTTGTGCAAGAGAGATGGTAACTCTCCCAAGATACTTTTCATTTTGTGCCCCCATTACAATTTGGAGTTGGATAATACGATGTTGATAATCCATTGCGTGAGACTTAGCAGACGTATTCTGATTAGCTATTGGGTGTGTACCTGAGTCTACAAGCAAAGGTTTTCTTTCCTCACCAAATTCCTTAGGGTTTGCAAGCTGTGATTGGAGTCACTATACATACTACTTATTTTTTGTGTTTTCATCCCTGAAACAAAAACTGAAATACCAAAATTGGAGAAGACAAGAAAAAACTCAGTGATTTGAAACTCTATCTGTGTCAGAAACTAGCCCATCTTAAGTCGAAACTCAGTTCATGTCAGAAACTAGTTCATCTTAAGTCAAAACTCTATTTGTGTTAGAAACTAGTACAGCCTAAGTTGGAATTCTGTTCAAAACTAGTCTATCCTGGTCCAAAATCAGTCCATCTCCAAATTGGTCATACTTAGTTATCATACTCAGCAATTAAAAAAACCTAGAATTTTAAGTCTCTACCCTGTGAACAGTCATACAAGACTGATAATTTATCATGCTACATCTAATCCTATGTCATATGAGTCTTATGATTTGTCATCCTAGACCTGATTCTATGTTGTACGAGTTGTTTTCATCAATTTTCTGGCTCTGTATCCTATGTCATACAAAATAGAACTGCTCTGAGTATTTTGTCATCCTTCACATACCCATCTATCGTACGGTTCGAGGTAGCAACTTGTACAAAACAGAACTATTGTCATCCTGTTACTGCTAAATTGTCATCCAGTTCAAAAAATCCTGTTGTACGAGTCTTTGGTTTTGTCAAAACAGAATAGTCAAACTTGCCTAAAAGTAGTCTACAGTGAACATAATACTGGTTATCA
The DNA here is from genome assembly GCF_030272615.1 of Cryptomeria japonica. NCBI lineage: Eukaryota > Viridiplantae > Streptophyta > Pinopsida > Cupressales > Cupressaceae > Cryptomeria > Cryptomeria japonica. Next base: position 409,643,206 of record NC_081413.1, on the reverse strand, counting down.
ATTTTCTTGAGCATAAACTGATCAAGACAGTGTACCTCTACCTTTTGTGTTGCACAATTTGGTCAATCACCTTTCAGCTAGTTCAATCAACTGCCTATCAAATTTTAGTCACTTAGATAATGTCTTATACAGGATAGATCGTTCTTCAAACCAGACTGAATCTTACGCTACTCTTAGAATCAACTTAGATAAATGTCTTATATAGGATACATCATTCCTGAAACCAGACTGAATCTCAGTTTTTTCTCCCAAACAATACTCTAAACATAACAACTAGCTCTGAAATTGATCTTGACCTCTGCATCACAAACACCTTTAGGTCATACTAATCCATAAAAATGCCTATTCAAACCAGGAGTTCTCACAAGAAAGAAGACAAAGGAAAAGAACAATCCTTCAAATATCAAGATAATCCATTCTACATGAAGGATCCACTCACTGACATACCATCGTCATCACGCGAACCAATTTTTTATGAGCTTCAATCTTCCACTATGCATGGGAATGAACACAATGTTGGAAACAAGGACGATAATAACATTCCCATAAATGATAATGATTCCTCATCATCAAGTGAGACTAACAAAGACATTGAACCTCCAGAAAAAGAAATCCTTGACTAGCAAAAGGACAAAGACATTAGAAAAATGATGAAAGCTATCATGACCTAAGAGAAGGAAGACTATTTCTTAGAACTAGCAAAACAAGGTGCCAAACTTCCTACTGGATATGATGTTCATACACTCATTACTAAAAAGGAAGACTTGCCTATACTCTTGGTACACAAACAATTACTAGCCTTAAGGATGGAAGTCACAGAACTAAAGAATAAGGACAAGTCCCCAAAACAATATTCTCTGGAAACAATATGTCCCTTTCCATTTGATAAGAATCTATACATGCCTTCATTTCCTTCACGAGTGGAGATCCCAAAATTTGACAAATATGATGGTACCTCAGATCCTCAAGATCGTGTCAGGGAATTTTGTGTTTCCTGTATGGAGTTCATGCACGATCAAACGTACCTCATGCACCTCTTCCCAAGGAGTTTAGGGGGTCAAGCAATGGAATGGTTCTCAAGTCTACCCAAAGGAATAAAAATGTTTGAAGAAATAATCCAACTATTCTTACAACAATATTCATACAACATTCGACATCCTATGACTATGATCGATTTTTGTAATACTCAATAGAAAACAGGGGAACCTCTTCTTAAATTCCTCTAATGATGGAGAAAGATGTTCTCTAGGTATTGATGACCTATCCCAGACTGAGAAAATGGATATATTTGTCAATAACTTGGTCCTTGAACTGAAATATAGTATACAAATGCAAGTACACCCATCATTTACCAAAATGGTAGATAATTCCATTCGAATGGAAGATGTGCTCATAAAGAAGGGGGATATCATGCCTTGGAAAGAAACACAACCAGGATCTAGCTCTAAAGAGAAGAACAAGTATTGGAAATTTGGCAAAGACAACAACAAGAATGTTGTTAATGATGGAGTAGTAGACAATGTTAAAACCAACTCAAAATCTACAATATTCAACTTGGCTAGTGGTACACAAGCACTTAAAGCTGCTGAGGCTGCAACAAAAAATCCGCCAAAGAAAGCAAAGGAATGGTTCAAAGAGAAGCCTTGGCTTTCCAAACCTAAGCGTGATTTTACTCCTCTCGAAGAATCATATGAATCTGCTTTCAAAAATCTGTTGGCAAACAACTTGATAACACTACCAGATAACTCCAGACCATATGATCCAGATGTCAAACCAAGATGGTGGAGAGAAAATGAATATTATGACTTCCATTGGAATAAAGGTCATAACATAAACAATTATATGAAGCTAAAATATGAGATTCAAGATCTCATAGATGCTCATAAAGTCGTTGTTTGGAATCACCCGACCAATGCTAATCATAAAGAATTTAAAGACCCTTTGCTTGTTTATGAGCAAGGTGATTCTTCAAAGACCAAAGGAGGTGCCAAGGTAAATTATACTTATGCCAGTCAGGACAACATTATCAACATGATTGAGCCTTCCCACTCAAAATATTACAATGTGATTATAGTCCAAGATAAACCAAATGAATCACTATATGCAAGAGCTCTTACCCGTTCTCAGAAGAAAGTCACCCTCCAAGGAGCTAGTTCTTCTTAACCAGCTCAGGCAACATCAAACCCACCAGCATTGCCAAACAAATAAAAAGAATCAACCTTGGACAAATTTAAAAGGTTAACATCATCATCATCTTCTGGATACAACGTCATTGAACAGTTAAAAGGACAAATGCTCAAATCTCAATCTTTGAATTACTAAAAATTTCAGCTACTCACAAAGAAATCCTAAAAAATGCCTTGCTCACCACCAATGTTCCAAAAGATTTAGACATTGATTGGTTTCAGTCTATGGTGGGTCATCTGACTTCACCTCACTATTTGACCTTCTCTGAAGAAGATGACAACTCGCTAAATCATCCACATAACCAGCCATTGCATATTGAATCCATTATCTATAAACATAGAGTCAAATGTGTTTTGATAGATGGAGGCGCGGGGTTGAATATCTTTACTTACAGTCTGCTTGCACAACTAAGATTCTCTGAAAAATTTCATTGATCCTGGCAAGAAAATAACAATAAAAGCCTATGATGAAGAGGAAAGGACTTCTAAAGGTTTGGTGTAATTACCAATCAGAGTGGGACCGATAGAGAAAGATGTCCTTTTCCAAGTTCTTGATATCCCATTGTCATATAATATATTACTAGGCAGGTCATGGATTCATGAAATGAAGGCAATGCCGTCAACATACCATCAATGCTTAAAGTTTCCTTATAACAGAGCTAAAGTCAGTATTCTCACTGATACAAATGTCGTCTGCAATGCATTGACAAAAGGTGTAGATACTTTTGTGCCTCATAATAGGGCATCCTCTCCAAATGAAGATCCAGAAACACTAATGAAAGACTTAGAAAAGAGATTCAAGATTACAAATACCAGCATGGATGGCTACAAGATAGAACTGGTACTCTCATTAGTTTCTCTCCCTCCATCACCAAAATAGTTGGGCAAGCCATTAGAAGCTATGAGAACACAAACTTCAGCTCTGAATACCATATATAATGGTCTCTTTGTACAATCTTCTACCTCCTTGGCAGATGAAATAGAAGAGGATGTTGTTCTTAACTAGCTCTTTAAGGAGGATAGTCAAAATGAGGAGGTATGACATTGTGAGATTTCCTCAAACCAATATGGTCCTGGATACAAAATTATTCAATGCATGGGGTACTAAGGTACTGGTCCTCTGGGTAAACAAAAGGAAGGTATTACTGAACCAATTTAGCTACAAACCAAATCCACAAATGATAAGGCTGGATTGGGATACAATCCAAAAAAGACATCAGACCAAAAACATGTTTCTAAGTCTAAGTGGCAGAAAAGAATACCGCCTTCAACATTACAAGAAGTAGACACTAAACAAACAAAAGCAGAGTGTAGAAAAGAGAAATAGGAATCAGCAGTCAAGAAAGAAGAAACAATTAGTGCTCAAGCTTCGATGGTATCAGCTACAATAATACAGGAAGTTGAGGTCCTTGAGGATATAAGAGATGAAGTAGTAAGAATCAGAGAATTGTTTGCACCATTAGAAGTTCCAGTCACATATACTGGCAGGCAACAAGTAGATGATTCAAAGACTGATTCAAACGAGTATGAATGGGGTCCTGACTATCTTTTAGATACATCCACTATAGGAACTTCAGAAGAATCTAGTGGTGTCGTAAATGATACTCAAGAGCTGATCCACATTAAAATAGAGAAAGAAATATAGGAGATTAGACAAAGGAGACAAGCAAATTATGAACAAGGATTGAAAGAAGGGAGATTACCAGAAAGCTTCTCATCTATGTGCCCTTATCCTAAAACAGAACAAATCGGGTATAGAACTACACAAGAAGAGTTGGAAGCTACAAAATAAGAGCTAGTTATCAGTCTAGAAGAAGCTGAATGGAGTAGAAGACAACAAATCACAGAAACATCAAGATCATGTCAACATGTGTGTCAGATACAAATGACAAATGAATCACAACATGAAGGAACTTGCAACATTAAAGATGTTGGTATTGATACCATACATATGCTTATTAAATCACCTGAAGAAGGCTTGGAAACTTCATACGATGACTCTAATGACTCTGATGACAGTCTTATTCAAGACATTATCTACTCAGCCTCAAATTTTGAATCATCCGATACAAACAATGAAAATTTGTCTACTGGTCTTATTGCTGTTAAACCATGATATGATGTCCAGTCTAGCATAGTGAATGACGTTACAAGTATGTCTATTAGATTAGATCGATTAAATATTAATGTGAACTTCAATAATCATGATCTGACTCTTCCTGGTCTTGAGACACTTATGCAAGGTATCATTCTTGAACTTGACTTTTCGATCCACAGCTATGATAACAATACCGTGAATGCTCTTGAACCTATCCAAAATTTATCCTTAGTACATCCTGAATTGATTGACTGTACTTTATAGAACCAACCCATGAATATACCTACTTTTTCCAATGACTATACGTTAGCCTATTATCTCAATGTAGTTGAACCCATAGACTCTTCCACCAGTGAACAGAGTGAAAATATGACTGAAGCAGATATCAAGTATCTTAGTCGTAAAAACAAGAAAAATAAAAATGAAAGATCTGATGGCGAAAACCACATTGTGGCGCTGTCAGAATCTAAAAAGGAGAAAATAAAGGATGTACCTACAGGTGAAAACCTCTCTGAGGTGCCTGAAGGTGAGATACTTGATATACTGCCAAGTCATTTCCAGGAAAGGTCCTCCATATTGATAGAGCCAACTCAACCAGTGAACATTGGGAGTCAAGAGACACCACACATCATTCATGTACCTCAATCACTATCAGTAGAAGAATTGAAGGAGTTCACTCAGCTATTCTTAGAAAAGAAAATAAACTTTGCATGGACGTACTCTGATATGCCAGGCTTGGATCCTGATCTCATTATGCACCATCTTTCAAACACACCAAGAGTAAAACCAGTTAAGCAAAAACTTCATAAGATACACCTGCATGTAGCACTATTAGTCAAGGTTGAACTAGAAAAACTGCTCAAAGTTGGATTCATTAGAGCTATAGATAATGTCAAACGGATTTCAAACATAGTACCTGTGTCAAACGCAGACAAGTCTATCAGAGTTTGGACTGACTTTAGAGATCTTAACAAAGCATGTCCGAAGGACGACTTTCCATTGCCAAACATTGATATGATAGTCGACATGACTGCCCGATATGAGATGTACTCACTAATGGATGGATTCTTCAGCTATAATCAAATCAAAATAGCTCCCAGAGATCAAGAAAAGACAGCTTTCACCTGTGCATGGGGAACCTTTTGCTGGTATGTCATGCCATTTGGGCTAAAGAACGCAGGAGAAACCTATCAAAGAGAAGTTACAACCATCTTTCATGACATGATGTATAAGAATATGGAAGACTATGTTGATGACACCTTAGTGAAGACTATGAAGAGATCAACGCATATTCAAGAGCTAGGTCCTATACTTGACAGAATGGAAAAGTTCAAACTCTGGTTAAATCCAAAGAAGTGTGCAATCAGAGTGACATCTGGTAAACTACTTGGCTATATCATTTCAAAGATGGGAATCGAGGTTGATCCTGAGAAGGTCCAAGCTATAATGGAAGTGTCGCCTCCGAAGAACATTAGTCAAATGAGAAGTTTACAGGGATGTCTCCAATCCATCAGATGATTCATTTCTCAGCTAGCAAACAAAGCTCAACCTTTCACAAAGGTATTGAGGAAAGGAATAATATACAATTAAGATCAACAGTGTGAACAACATCTTCAACAAATAAAAGAGTATGTGTCGAATCCACCGATATTGATGTCACCAATTCCACTAATCTTATATATATCAGCAACCAATTCATCACTGGGGGCACTTCTGTCACAATAGGATGATAATATAAAGGAATGCGCTATTTATTAAATCAATGGGACATTGGTGTCTTATGAAATGAACTACAATATAATAGAAAAAGCATGCTTGGCATTATTCTTTGCATCATAAAAACTGAGGCACTACATGCTAGCACATTCAGTCAAGCTAGTGGCCAAAATCGATCCACTCAAGTATCTTCTCAAGAAAGCAACACTTACAGGAAGATTGGCAAAATGGGTAATGATCCTTACAGAGTTTGACATTGAATGTGTGGAACGCAAAGCTATAAAAGGAAAGGTAATTTCTGATCAACTTGCTGAAGCTTCACTTAAGGATACTCAACCGCTTCATATAGAGTTCCCAAATGAATCAATAATGAACCTTACTCAACAACCCTAGAAGATGTTCTTCAATGGGTCCTTTACTCTAAATGGTTCAGGTGCTGGCATATTATTCATTACTCCTCAAAAGTATTCAATCCCAAAGTCTTATAAGATTCTATTCCCTTGTACAAACAACATTGCAGAATATGAAGCTTTGGTGAATGGGATAAAACTGGCTATTGAATGAAATGTTGCATAATTGTATATCTATGGAGATTCTCAGCTAGTGGTTAATAAAATGAATGATACATATCAGACTCGAGATGAGAAATTGATGCCTTACAAGAGGATGGTTGATGATCTTAAGAAGTATTTTGCTTTTGTATCATTCCAATAGATTCCTAGATCAACGAACAGAGTAGCAGATGTTATGGCTATCTTGGCATCTATACCTGAGTTACAAGAGTCTAATTTTCGCTTTGATTTCCTGGTGGAAGAGTTATATTACCCCACCTATGATTCTCCTGAGACCCAAATAGTTTGTTCTATTATTGGACATGACTCATCCTGATATAGTCACATCTATTCCTATCTACAAGACCAAATTATCCCTGGAAATCTTACCCGAAATGAGAAATTGCTAACAATTTATTTAGACGAGGTTTGGACAGTACATTGCTTAGGTGTCTATAAACTGAAGAATATAAACATGCATTATCGGAAGTTCATGAAGGTATTTGTGGATCTCATTCGAATGGTTTTACTTTAGCTCAGAAACTATTATGGGTTGGCTACTATTGGCCAAACATGGAAAAAGATGCCATAAAATTTGCTAAGACTTGTGAGAAATTTCAGCTTCATGGAAATCTCATACATGCCTCGGAAAGGGATCTCATACCCTTCATTACACATTGGCCTTTTTAGCAATGAGCCTTTGATCTCATTGGTCAAATATATCTGGCTTAATCTAATGGACATAAATTCATCATAACTGCCATTGAGTATTTCACCAAGTGGGTAGAGGCAGTTCCACTCATCAAAGCAACTTATAAACAAGTTGCCTTGTTCATCCTAGACTATATCATTTGTAGGTATGGGATACCTTCATCCATTGTGACTGATAATGGAGGATAATTTAAGAATAAAGATCTGGATGAGCTTTGTGAGAAATTCAAAATAAAGCAACACTGGTCATTGGTATACTACCCTCAAGGTAATGGACAAGCTGAGGCATTTAACAAAAACCTATTGACTATCTTGCGTAGAACAGTGAACAAGTCCGGGAAGGATTGGCATCTATAGCTCAATCCTGCACTATGGGCTTACAGAACAAGTATCAGAACACCTACTGGGGCTACACCTTTCTCTTTGGTGTATGGGTCTGAAGCAGTACTACCTATTGAAGTAGAAATACCATCTCTAAGAGTTTCCTTGCAAGGTCTTGTTACTAATGAAGATCATAAAATATCTAGATTGCAAGAGCTCAAATTACTGGATGAGCATCAACAAGTGGCGTTTGATCATCTCAGAGTGTATTAGAAGAGAATGTCCAGAGGATATAACAAGAAAGTTCGACAAAGAGAATTTCAATTTGGTGACCTAGTTCTGAGAGAAAATCCACAAAATCAACAATTTCGCGACAATAAAGGGAAGTTTGAACCCAACTGGCTGGGTCCCTACATTGTTACTACAGTATTCAGCTCTGGTGCCTATCAACTCTCAAACTCAGAAGGAGAACAACTCTGTGAACTAATTAACACCATCCACTTGAAGAAATTCTTCACTTAGCATTCTTTGTGCCACCAACTTGTATAGTTGGAAAAAGTCCTGGAAAAAAAAAAAATCAGAAAATCATCAAAAAAAAAAAAAAGAGAAAAAAAATATATAAAGAGAGAAATTGCCCTGGTGAAAACCTAGTAAACATACACCTTGGTAAAAAAAATATTAATCTCTGCCAAGAAGGTGAAAACCTAGAAAACAAGCGCCTCTTGTACTCAAGCGCTCCATCTATCAACACAACGTTGGCATTTCCCGCTTTCATACATCTTTTGCTTTCGCTTGTACATATTTTTCAGTCACTTTGGTGACATCCTGGTTCATTGGAACCCTCATGACTTGAAACTGATCAACGTCCTAGTCTTAGGTTAATCAACAGAGCACATTACATATCCTAAGCAGTGTCAACCAAGTCATATTTCTGTCAGTGAATCCTGGTCGTCCACTCTGGATCAGTCACTTGTCTCCTAACTACCAAAGAGTTTTTTATCACTAAGTACACAAGCAAAACAACATAACGGAAAACAATCACTAAATGGTTTTAGCTATGAATGAACATTTTATTTGTGTGCTTTCTTTTATATTAGTTTTTTATTACTATCCCTCTAAGTAACTTGAGGAAGTCTATTATGACTAAGAGGAGCAAGGATTGGGGGCATAATATTTTCTTTGTTTTATGCTTGTAGGAATGATCCCAATGATCTGGAAACATATAAATTAGTTGGGTGTCTATGATAAGAGCCTTCATAGCAAGGTGAAATCGCCTCACATACCTCGACTCTTCTTATTTGTATGCTACAGGAGGTCCATATCATTTCTTTGTTTGTTTTGAGGGAATTTCTTTATGATGCAATTCAGGTCCCTGCGAAATCTAGCCAAGGATATGAACGAAAAAAAAGGGTCATTGTAGACAAGATAATAAATATTGCACATTGAAAAAGAAAGGAACTCTAACCTGCTTTTTGTGTTCATTATGCTTAGTGATGAATCTTAAGTATTTTAAATCCAGTGACTAGGTTTAGGATGCATTTTGCACATCATTTTGCATATCATTTTGCATTTTTGTGAATTTAGAATGATTTTGGTATGGAATAATCTCTTTATCTTCTGAATGAGAGCTGAAAGCATCATCATTTCTTACGCTAAGTGGTCTATTTATCATCATTTTTTTGATCGAGTACTTATGTTTTGAGATGTTTTAGCTCCATACATAACATTTAATATAGCTTCATACATTTCATTATTACTCATTTGCATTCATCTTATTGCATAGAAAACAAAACATTGCATTACTCATTACTCATACTCATTCATTTATTTGCATATGAAATGAAACAAAAATAGACATCTATAATCATTTGCATTAAATACATTCATATTGAAATGAAATGCATACATTTAGAATAAAGCATATAAAAGACCTCATAAACGAATCAACACAAGCATGATGAAGTCAAATCGGATCTCATATATATATATATATATATATATATCATGTCAAGTATAAGAGTATAAAATGATGTCGAATGACATATACAAACTCCCATCGGAGAAAGAATCGTATAGGATACAAAAAATATCTGAGCTACAAAAAGAAATAATCTAGCTTGCACCCTCTCCCTCATCGCCTGGTGGAGGAGGAGGAGCTTGATGCTTGAGATTCTGACAAGGTGCCCAAGCTCCCTCTGATCATGCCATATACTATGAGTAGGGTATCACCTGCTGGCAACAGGAACTGTGACACTATATGCTGCCACATAGTAGGCTGCCCTACTACTCTGGAGAAGGACCTCCTATCGTAAAGCTTCTATCTCTGCTCTCAACTCTGCCCTCAATGATGTGATCTGGTGATCACGCTCGACCCTCACCTTGGCAAGCTACCAGTCTCGCTCTACTAGCTGAGTCTGAGCCACTGTCAACTATGACTACATCTCTGTAAGATGTACTCTCATCGACCACCCTACATCAGTCCCCTACTCTCTCATAGGCTCCCCACCCCCATCTCCACCTATAGCTCCACCCTGCTCATCTTGTCATTGCGAGACCTATCTCAAAGCTATTTGCTCCTCCTCAGTCCCACCGAATCTCACTCCTACATGCCCTAGGGATCTGCCCTCACCCCTCTGTTGTCCAACATCAGCTGGCACCCTCCTGCTGCTAGCACCAGGATCACCACCACTTCATCATGGAGCCTCAACTCTCTATGCCTGTCCTTGCCTATGGCCCTATCCCTATCCCTGTGCTGGTGCAGGGGCATCATCCTCAACATCCTCAATATGAGGAGCCTGCTCTGCTAGATTTATGAATCGAGGGAACGGATGCTTCTGAAACCAATCTCTATACTAGGGCAATACCACCGCATCCGCCACATCATCCATATAATCCTACCTCAGGCTATGTAAACTAGTCAGCTCCTACATCGCTAAAGCATAGGACAATCATGGAGACCATCCCTATCTCTCCTCATTTGCATAACACACATACGTTGTAAACTCTTGCGAGATCCCCTGAGGCCGGCCATATTGCCTCATCACTTGAGAAATGACGAATCGCTCCACAATATTCTTTTATCTCCAGATGAGAGGGCACGCAATAAAAAGGTCCCTACGAACCATCCACCAGTCATCCCATGGCTCTAAGCCTCTATATGGTCTCCATACAATGGCTATCAGGTCATCTAGTTGTCGTCTCCAAAAATCTGTCTTGCCTAGATGGGGCTACGTAATGTATCTGGCATACCTATATATAATCAGCTGCCCAGGCTCTCTATTGTCATCTACTATGGGCCGATAAATGGGAAGGTGCTCCCAAGCCCACACCTACAAAATATATACACCAGCAGCCATGCTCCGCCCATCTCTATACATGATCTCATGCATCTCTCGATACATGTGGGCCAATAAACATGAACCCCAACCAATTCTATGAGGGGTCTCTATCAATCTCTCTAGCATCCAACCCCATCCACACTAGAAACCCTGTTGCCCTCTGTCTGACATTAGAAAACAACCTATGAACCCTGCTATAACACATGCCAGAGGAAACTCCTCATTGTACCTGCTCATCAATACATCCTAGCTAATGGAACGAGTCAAAATGTCAGGATCACTGAAGACATGCCTCACTACCTATAATCTTGGAAGGTGCCTTGATTCATAATCCCCCTTATCCCCAACAAAAGGGATATGGAGGATCCTATATACATCCTTGGGAGTGATAGTCAACTCCCCCACTAGTAGATGAAACGTGTTATGCTCTGAATGGAACCGCTCTACCAATGTTGTGAGCATTCCGTGGTTCACATGGATATGAGGTAATCTCAACCTCAAATATCTTGGAGTGTTAAAATTTGCATCCATTATCTTGAATCCATTATTGCTTGAATTGATTATTTTCTTGAATTATTCATCCATCTTGCATCCATATAGTTAAAAATCATATAGATTAAATCCTTCATCTTGATGTAGTCTAGTCACTGGTATTGTTTATAAAAATCTAAGAGCAATCTTATACTCACATCTTTTAGAAGGCAATTAGTCTCTTTGTTATGGTTTATTACTTATTGATTATTGATTATTAACCATGCATATAATGACTTAAATGAATAGTTGTGCTTGCAGCTACAGACCACTTTTTCACACACACACTGGGATCTTGTCTCTACATGTTAGAAATACACTCAATTTTATGAAATAATAAGTTATCTAACTGGGGACCAATAAGATTCTGGAGATTATTTGCTCTCTTTATTATATTGTCCCTAGCCTTGTCCAATTTCAAAATTTGATCCAAAACCACCAAAATTGGACCATCTAAAGAACTAGTGAGATTAACTATAGGGTTGTAATAATTGGAAATTTGAGTTAAATTATTCCTACAGTTTGACAGTTGCTTGTCTATAGATGATGTTAGCTTACCAAAATCTAGACAAGTCTTATATACACTGCCTCCTTCCGCCAATGTTGGATCAATGGATTACAGGCAGGTTTGGAGCTTCTAATTCAAATAATTCTTTAAATCCTTCCTCTAATTCATATAGCACCAAGACCTATGAGGCATCACCATATCTATATGATTTTGCATCCCTTTATGGTCCTAGTTTTCACATTTAGCTAAGAGTGGCTATGATGGAAATGGTTGTGGAACAAATGAACAAGGAAGTAAAGTTTCTTTTGATCATAACACACATGAAGCTTCATTTGGACTTGGATATAATCCTTCTAATCCCACCAAAGAATCTAAGAGACCATCTCTTAATGTGAATGCTATATTTAATAGTGATGATGACCTCACCTCAATTAAATCATCTTTTACTTCTTTCAACACTCATCCCCCTCATAAGGAAATCTTGGTGATAAACAAATCTCTTTATGAATCTCCTAAAGAGATTTATAATCCTTCTTATGAGACTTTATCTTCTACTCATTCTAAAATCCCTTCTTCTAGGAATAAGGCTCTAATGAATTACACCTATCCCTCTCCTAAGATTTCTTGTGTGCAAGAAAAGTATGACTTAGCGGCCTATTCTTCTCCTATAAACTTCTCTCTTTCTAAAGAATTTTTAACATTCATCATCTTATACATGTTTTTAATCTCACTTATAGTAGAGCATTTAAAATGTCATATATAAATACCTCATTCAATCTATCATGTCTTTAAATAATATTAATGGCTATTATGTTGCTCATTATTATGTGACATTGGTAGCTCACTTACTGGAGGCTCATTGTCATTCACGATGGTACAATGTCATGTGCAATAATTACTTTTCAAAGCAGCATAATAGCCTATTTATATCACATCTCTTCTCCCTATATAGCGGGGGCAAGAGTGATTTCAAACATCTCTCTTTCTTAAGATTTAAATATCCCCTTTGTGAAGTAGTGTCTTCTATAAGGATTTCTCATTGATTGTAGAGGTGTATTCATATTTCAATTCCTTCTCTCATATTGGAAAAAGTATCCCTAATGGGGATCTTAAAGTACATATCCTTAATTGGGACCTTCTCCTTGGTGTTGGAAGTCTTTGATCATTCATCAATTTCTTTTCTTCATTGAGTAGTATCTTTTATAATAAACCCTTCTATTTTGTTAACGTGCATGTCCCTAATGAGGATATGTTTCCTTCTTTAGAAGAGTGTTGCTATAAATAATCTCTCTCTGATGTCATTTCAATCCTCCATTCTTTTCCATTTTTCCTTTATGGAGTTGCATTCCTTGTTGGATTATATCTTTTGATCTTAAGAATTCATTCATTCTATAAGATGTTATATTTTTCTAAGATAACTCCTCCTGGAGGTAGATGTCTTTTCAAAAAAGATCTCTTCTCCTCCAAGGATCACCTTTACACTTATAGAAAGATATCTCTTTTCAACCATCTTATCCTTTCTTGAAGAGTATTCCCTCTCTTGCTTGGATTTATGACATTGTTGCATGATGGATATATTCTTAATGTCGAAGGTAGGTATCCCTATTCTTCTTTCCTTAAGATATCAATATTAAACAATGTTGACATCTTAAGGAGGGGGTACCCACATTTCTCCTTTTGTACTATATTTCTCTCACGCATTATATCTCTTGTACAATGGGTCATTCTCAGAACTAGAGGGCAGCCTCTTAGAGCGAGAGGTCGCCATTTTTCTCTTATGCAGTGGGTCATTCTCGAAACCAGAGGGAATCCTCTTAGAGCAAGATGTCGCCAATTTCTTGACATTTGTACTATACATCTTTTACATGTTGTAGCATAATCAAGAATAGACTCCTATGAGGTGCTTCGAACCTCACTTACACACATGCACATAAGGTTAAGTGGAACTAACATTTTTCTCACTCTCTTCCCTTACATGGATCACCTAGATAGACTCTAAGGGCTAGTTTTCCATGTCCTTTTCTCCATGGATCACCTAATTTTAGGGGAGAGATGTCCATGGTTCCTTTTGTTCACCTTTCTTCTCATGGATTACCAAAGTGCCTATTCATGCTTTTTATCTCTTCTTCCTTCTCTTTGCATTTGTTTCCATTTAAATCTTTCATCTTGCATTAGAGAGCTCTCAAATCCTCACAGTCTTTGTTGTGTTGGAATTGAGGTTTAGTCCTATTTCTTACCAAATGGTTTTTCATTTGTTTTTGATCTTGTATCAAATCTTCTCATGAGCATTTATCATCAATCTTCTTTCACAGTTCGATGTGGTAAACATGATACCCTATTTAAACTCACTAAATTAGCAAGCCAAAACAGGGGAGGGAATATAGCTACCCTTGAATTTTCATCACCTTCCTTAGTAAGCATTTAGGTGATTTTATGATTGTATCTAACATGTGGTTTCGTAGGGTGTGGTTTCTAACTATGTACTACAGATACCATTGGGGGCTTCATTTGACAACTTGTGGATATATCCTTTTTCATGAATGTTTACTCTTTTTTAACTTTATCTTCCATATGCACATAGTGTCATATGACCGCTAAAGTGGGGGCTAAATATAGCATCATAAATTGTACACCCTTGCCAAGGTGGCACAATTTTATGCTTATTTTAGCACCCGCCTTAGTGTGTTCGCATCTTGCATTGTAATTTACCTTTAAGCATTTAATTAATCAATTTAATTAAACCTAAAGTCATATTTCATCACTTCATACATCATAAAATTGCCCCCTTTACCCTAAGTGTGACCCTTTTTTATTTTGTTCTTCCAATAAATCATTATATCATAAACCCTAATTATGTCCTATTTCAACCCTTAAGGCTTGATTTCGCATATTAAAATATCTCAAAATCAGTTGTAACTTTGGGTTTTGCTCTAATATAATCATAGCTAACAACCCTGAAAAATTTGGTGAAAAGTTGGTCGAACCAGGTGCAAAGTGCACCCAGTCCCCGACATTTTTCCTTAAACTTTGGGAGCATAATTCTATGATATTATAATGACTAACCCCAAGAAATTGGTATGAAATTCAATATTTAAGTCAGCCTAAAGTCGAAATTAATATCTAGGGTTTCATACATAAGAGAGCTCTCTTTCTTCATTTGAAGGCAACTAAGATCTAGGAAAAAGCTTTTGGAGCGATCACAAGGAGCCTTATATATAGTGAAAGAGAAGCTTATGTGGAGTCTTCAAAAAAATTCATCAACCATTCATCATCAATTAGGAGCCTTGAAGATATTAAAGAATAATAGGAGATCACCTATTGACGATTGGCTTGTACCCATCCTTTATGGGCTGGGTATGATTTCATGTTCTTCTCATGTCTTTGTATGAGTTTCATTGCACCAATTTGAATAATTACATTCATTATTTAGATCACTTTGAATTATTGATTTAGAGCATTTACTTTGTCAATTACAAACATTTAGGGTTTACTCTTTAGGGTTGCTCTAGGTTGTTTCAATTCATCTTAGGATCTTGCACAGACACATGATTCTTACACACATTATTTTAATATAACAAATTAGCTATTTGCTGAGGTGGAAATCACCAAAATAGGGGTTTGACCAAGGCAAAACCCTACATAACCACCCCAAACCCTCTCTTTTCAATTGCAAGTGCAGCTACTCGTACCCTTGAGACTTTCAGGACTGCTAAAAGGCACAAGGATTATCCTAAACCCTCATATCTACCCCAAAACCATCAGGGATAGGGGTGTGGTGCCCTAGTCCTATCCAAGATAGGATTGTGGCACCATGGTCCCTCCACTTTTAGGTGATTTTCAGCAAGATAACAGTTTAGGACCTTCAATTTGCATTCTCTCCATTGTAGCTTCCTGTCAGACAGAACAAGACCAGAGTGTGGCACTCCTATCGAGGTCAGTTTGGCTCATTTTCTGACACCAAGTACACATTCAAATTCCTACCCTTCTCTGTTTTCAATATCTCAGTTTCATATCTACAAGTCTCTGCAATTTCAGTTCATATATGCTTCATTGTTTATCTCCTAGTCTAGTTGATCAATCACATCCTTGTTTGCACATCTTCTCTTCATACACAACAAAAGGAATAGAAACCCTTAGAGATAATCCTTGGTTCTCTCTTTCTCACAAGAAGTAGCCAAACTAAGCTATCTACCTAGTCTCTTTCATATTCCCAATGTGTTGGAAAAAGTGTGATTAGGTCCTAGTCACTTGGTCTCACATTTTCCCCTCCACATAAAATTACATCGTGAAATGCAAGAGTGGTGGTAATATTCGTAAAGCACATGCGATCTTTGTTTTGGTAACCTTATTGCATGATGCAACTTCCTTGTTCATTTATTCATTCTTCTTTCACCTCACAACATCTTCTTTATTAATTAATTGTCTTTAATGTGTGACATGCACAATGCATGATAAGCGCAACGCTATTACGCAAGTGCAAAGACTTCACAAGATGTAAGTAAAAGCCATGTACAATGTGTATAAAAGTGACATGTGACATATGTAAAAGCAATGTGCAACGTATGTAAAAGTGAAGCACGATATATGCAAAAGCAACGCACAATGTATGTAAAAGTAATGCATGACATATGTAAATATGCATGATAAGTGCAAGAGCAATGTGCGACGAGTGCATGACAGCGATATACAAAGGCAATGTGTGATGAGTAAGTGTAGTAAGTGAAGTACGATGGGCAACAACGATGCATGATAGTAACATGAAGGCGAAGTGCCACAACAACGTGGCGTTGCTGCATGATAGCAACACAAAGGCGAAGTGAAACAACAATGTACAACGTATGCGAGATCAATGCGCGATGGTAGCACGCAAAGGCAATGTGTGATGAGGATGCGTAGTGGGAACCTGACATCACTACATGATGACATCGTGACATAATTGCGCGATGTATGTAACAACAACGCGCGACGTATGACCATGCCTTAGTCAAAAAATAAAAATGTTTTAAAAAAAATTAATTTTTAATTTATTTGTATTTTTGAAATAAAAAAATTAAATTTTTTTTAAATTTTTTTGTATTTTTTATTTTAAGACTCTAACTCTAAACCCTAATAAACTAAGACACTTTATTTACAACTAGGCCTAAAAAAGTGGCGGTCCCCATTTGCAATGGGGCAATGTGTGATTTGGTCACAACAGAGCCCTTTTTCTTGGGTTGTGCCAAAATTTTCTTCCTTTTCATCTACCGATGCCTGCAGTAAGTGTTGTGCATAGGCATCCAATGTGACCTCGTCAACCTCATGTCCCATTGGCATGATCCAAATTATTCTTCATTGTACAACTTCCATCATGCATTAATTTTTATTGACCATAAAACATATAGTATAATTGTATTTTTCTACTATGGACTTAGGGATCCTAGATATATTCTTCATTTCCTCTTGGAATGTCTTGAAAAATGTCCATAAATTAGCTTTACTAAGATTATCTCCTTGCCTATCCAAAATTTGACCTATCTGAGACGCTACCAGGTGGTCAAAGGCCCATTGAATCTTGCCAAAACTAGGAACTGTACCCAAAAAGTAAAATACCAGACAAATAACAAGAGATCCATACTAGAAAGTATTCTTTTTATCTTGTTTGATATTTTGGAGGTTTGTCATGAGTTCTTTCAGCATCACTCTACAAAGATCATAATATGCATCCTCCTTAACCATTTCATGAGCTACCAAAATTTTATTATTTTAATTAATTAAAAAAAGGTTTTTGAAAGGAACCCGGAACCTTATTTACATAAGAGGAGAAAGATAAAGCAATAAAGATGCAAGAAATAACAGTGCCTGGACACCCATACAAAGATTAGATCCCAGTTAAAACAAAAAGGGATCACAAGACAAAGAGAACAACACTAGACAACCTAAGTATAACACAAAGACAACACCGAGACATCACAATGACAAGGATAGCTAGATGTTTCTTATGAGTTCTTCTGCATGAACCACCATCTACTTCATATTGACCGCAGAGTTTTTTATATCATCCAACTCTTTTTCCTTGATACCCACCTGTTTCCGAGTGTTGGCCCTTGTTCTTTTTTATGACCCTTCTTCGCAATCTGATCTTTCTCATCCTCCTTGCCTTTAATCTATTCAAATATATTTATCAACATGTTAACATGTTCAACAATGGCCTCAACGATCTATAATTTTTGCTCAACAATCCTCTTCACAGTAAGCTCCATCTTATCCACTCTATTGACCAGATTGTTCAGGTTAGTTTCCAGACCCTTATCATCTTTGATCCCTTCCAGCTCCTCCACCTTCATTTCTGGTTCCAGAATTTTACTAACCATTTCCTCAATTGCTTCAGCCTTGTTAATAGAAACCATTAATTATTTGACATTCTTAGAGAGAGTCTTCTCACCCATAGTTACCTTTTTGATCATATTAAGATTAGTCTTCAAGTCACCAATCTCTTTTGCCAGTTTGCTAATGACCTCATAGAAGCCCTTGATGTTGTCATTACTAATGGCACCATGACATACATTTTGATTGCCCATGTTGTTCTCTTGACCCTCATTCTGCATTCTTTGTGTGTTCGGGTTCTCCCCATGGTCACCATCCAGCATTTCATCTTCCTCCTCACCCTTATTATTGTCCTTTGATCTTCTTTAGATTCTCTATCAATTCATGCATAGATTGTCTATCAATTCATGCATGAATTGTCTATCAAAGAAGATCAAAGAAGATAAGAAAGGAAATGTGTTGTCAAAACAATGTATGCTCCCCCTGAGCTGATGATGTCTTTGTTCTGATCATTTTTCTCATTTCCACTACTCCCCTTTTGACATCAATGACAAAGGTTGTCATTCACTATCAGTGGAGTGTGGTTCCAACCTAGATCCTTGTAACCAGGGGGTTACAATCTAGAAAAGATCTGCCAATACCAAATTCTGACTATCACTGAACCTTTTACTATCTTTTAATGTTGCTTCTATTCTCTTAACTGTACCGGTTAGTATGTGCATTTTCTCTTTTGATGTCTAAAGTCCGAGAACCAGAGCCTCAGAAATTTCTTTTCTCCAAGAAATGAGGTAATCTAGTTTAGGGCCTAGTTTGCATTTTAATTTCTTTGCCTTATCCTTTATCTTCTCTTTGTCTTTTTCCAACTTCTCAATTTTCTCTTCAAGATCTGCAATGTTCTTATCAATTTCCAAAAATGAATCTGATGATCCTATTAAATTGTCAGCAATATTGTTAATGTCTTCTTGAGCTTTGCTGATCTCCAAATCTATGTTCTCTATCAAAATATTAGTTTTGTAGGTGTCTCTATATAGTTTCTTAAAATCCAAAATTGTTTCTCCTAATGCTGGTAATAAGGTTTCTATTTTCTCCTTATTCTTCTTCACTAATTGCTCAAAGAATTTGTCTTTCTCCTTAATCATTCTCTCCCTGAATGTGTCCTCATTTATCTGATTAACTGTCAAAATGTTACCAGTGATGTATTTAGACAATGTGTCTAGTTGACCTAAAGAATCTTTACTTCCCACAATACACTTGGGTGCTATCAATTTAAGAATAGGATTAGTGTCATCAATAGCCTTATAGGCTTGTGCATTACATTCAATGATATTCTTAATAGAATCCAATAATACCTCTATCATGTTCATTGGTTTGAATTCTGTCATTAAAGTACCAGATGTCTGCCCAACTATCTTCACAATTTTTGTGCTATCTATTGTAGTAATAACTTTGCTTGTTTTGACCTCTGGTAGGTCAGTTTGTGTTTGCTTTTCTACTAACAAAGGTTTAGGCTTTTCAGCTATTGTCGGTGGCACTGTCTCTATTTGAATCTTAGCCTATTTCTCAACCTGTTTCTCAACCTGTGTCTCAACCTGTTTCTCAACTTATTTCTCAACCTGTGTCTCAACTTGTGCATCAACCTGTTGGTGTTCTTGTTTCTATTCCGGTGCCTTAGAGGATTTCTCTGAGCTCTCAACTGTTGGTTTCTCAGATGTAGTCTTTGTATGCACTCTCAGTTTCTTTGTATTCACCTCTGCACTATCTATTTCCGGTTTCTCTGATTGTTTGTCAGTTTTATCTACCGGTGCTTCAGATTGTTTCTCAGTGGTGTCCTCTATCGGTTTCTCTATGTCTGTAGGTTATTCAGTGCTTATATTTATAGTCTCACTAACTCCAACCTCAACATCTACAGTCGGTGGCTCAGTAGACATATCTTTCTTCTTGTCCTCTGTGGTCTCTTTATCTACCACAATATTCACCTATTGTGTATCTATATTCATGGTATACAAAACTTCAGACTCAGGATTTGTATCCTCTAGAGGAGTCTCCATACTCTCTGTAGTTGGTTGTGTGTCAACTGATTCTACCGGTGGAGTATCAGAAAGAGGTGGGCGTAAGTTATCAGTTATTTTTAGGTTCAGAGGTCCACCTTCCTTACCTTTCCCTTTATCTCTGTCCTTTTGATGTACTATGATAGTCTTGGGTCTTTTGAGTTCTTCCTGTTTCTCCTTTTCAACATAGAATATGTCTCATTGGTCTGCAATCTCTTCTGAAATTTCATTCATTCTTCCTTCCATCAGTGCTACATGTTGGTGACTGGTTGAGAATACTGTCTGGTTGGCCTCACTGATTAATTGATCAATCTCTTTAGGTGAGTTCACTGGGTGAACTGCAAGTAATTTCTTAATATTTTATTTTCTTATCCAGCTCAACAATAGCTACCCTTCTAGCTTCAATTCTTCTATAGAGATCAGTGGGTATTTCATCAACAATTTCCATCAAAAATTTCTTGTAAATATCCAAGTGTAAAATTACACTATTTTCTATGCTTTCTTTATCATCAGTGGAAAGTGTGTTATACAGTTTGCTAATGTTTTTCAACTTTCCATCCTCTGTTATTTCACTAAGGAGTTTATCCAATGGAGCAATGTCTTGTTTTACCTTTTTCTTCTTCGGACTCAACTTCTTAACTGGAGGCCTTACTGCTTGTTGCTTTTGTCTTGTTCTCCTGGGTGTGGGTGAGGGTGCCGATGAGGGATTTCTTTTCCTTTCTACCCTTTTGAATACCGCTAGTATATCACTTTCAGAAGAAGTTGAAATTGGTGAAAGATGAGTTTCTGGTTGAAGTTCTTCCAACTCACTTTCCTTAATACCAGTTTGCTTCAGTACATCTTCCTTAATAGCTTTAGCTTGTCTAGTTCCCTTCCTCTCACTATTTGTTCAACTTTCTTAACACTTTTCTGTGACTGAATACCACTCTCAATTGTTTCTGCATTTCCAAAGACTTTCTTGGATGGTTCCTTTGGTGCTTCAAGGAGAGATTTTGCATAAGTTTCAATTATGTTATCATCTGTTTCATATCCCATTTCAGTTACCCAAATAGTTCTAGGGACAACTGTCTCCATCCAGATTTCATCTTTCTTGATTACAAAACATATTTCTTTTTTATATTTATCCACAATTGCCTGAGAGAGCCTAATTCTTGTCTTCATTTGTGCCTTTAGTGCTTGAAAATGTTCATTTATGTTTTTCCCTCTATTTTCTCCCATGTTGTTTAATGTATCCAATAGTTGTTTTCCTACCGGTATATCAAAGCCAAAGTCTTTTCCACCAATACCGGGTACTTCCTTAGTAATGTACAACATCAAACATACAAGAAAGTTTCCAAATCTAAAAGTTCCTTTTTTATCTCCTTTGATCTTCTTTAGATTGTCTATCAATTCATCTTTAAGCCATTCACAGATGTCAATCTTAGCATTATCATTAACCATATCATATGCACTTTTAATACACAAGCTAGATACTGAGTTTAACCTATTTGCATGTGTAGCTTTGTAGCCTAAAATCAAACTGACAAATCTGACATTTATGTCCTTCACATCATTGACTCTAAGTGATCTCTTATCAAATGTTGCACCAGTTAGGTCCATTACTGTGTCATTGGAGACCTTTTTAGTTCTGTCAGGCCTACTACCAGTGGAAGGTAGCCCTATTACTACCTTAACTGCTTCTTTGATGATCTTATGGATTGAATCCAACCAAAAGAATTCGCCATGAACTCTGCTTAGCACAATCCTTATAACATCCTTCAGAAAATCCGGGACACTAAGGATTTTAGTAAAACCTAGGGTTTCCACTATCTTATGTTTCGGTTTGATATTTCCAAATTCATCACATAAAATAGTCCTATACATGTTCTTGATTTCATCATCTCCTAATTCCTCTATATGACAATGTATGTATATCTTAGGGTCTTCAACATATACTACTCCCTTAGGAATTTGAGAAAATGCACCTATGGTATCATCTTTCTTCACAATTTCAGGAACAAGTTTGAATATGGGTCTAGGTCACTTGATAACCTCAATCATAGTAGGGTTTGAAATAAATTTAGGAGTGGATGAGGAAGCCATAGTTATAAATACCTTAATCTGCCTGAAGGATGAGTGCTTGGATGAACTGCTTCACTTTTTTGCTAAGGATGCCTTCTCTTGGGAATTTTTGCACTCTCGAAGATTTGAATGCTCGGTGAATGAAAAAAAGAGCCAAAACACTTACTTTATAATGTTATTTTATCCAACTACCACATTTAATGCTTTTTTGGTTAAGTCACAACTTAACTCATCTGCCAGTAAAGAAGTAATTCAACTTCTCACCATCAATCGAGGGTATGTTAGCATGGTTTTCAGTTTGTTGGTAAACCCCCAAAGGATTTTACTTTAGTTAGATAAGAGTCTCTTGTCGGTGGGGTGTTACTCTGTTCTATCAGTGGAGGAGTATTCCCATCAACATTCTGATCTAATTTTTTGATCCATTGTTTAGAGAATTATTGCTTTACCTCTTCAACCTTTTCTTTACCTTTCAAGCTAGGTCCTTTGTTATTTGTCGGTGGTGTCTTGCTTCTACAAATTTAGCAATATGTCTAATTTTGTTACAAGCATAACAAGTCACATTGTTTTTCTTAATAGCTTTCCCATATCCTATGCCGGTTTGTGTTCTGCATTGATTAGATAGACATCCAAATCTTCCACAAACATAACATCTTACATTCATTCTGCAATTTTCTGAATTATGACCAACTTTGTTACATTTAGAACATTGACCGGTGGGTGCATTAGTGTTCTGATAATTTCTAGATCTACACTGATTTTCTCTATGACCATACTTGTTATAGTTAAAGCATTTCCCATTAAATTTGTAAGCATTAGGTTGTCTTACCGGTTTTGTATGATCATGATTGTTTTTAGTACTAGAGCTTTCACCAATTTCAAATCCAAGGCCATTTGCATCACCATTTGGTTCTAATTCTTTAGCATGTCATCAAGTTCTTCTGAACTTTTCTTGAATTTTTCCTTCTGTTGATTTGCAGTAGCTAGTTCACTCTCCAAGATTCCTTTCTGTCTCATGAGTTCCGTTATGTCATTTTGTGTATGTATCAAATCTATCTTCAACATATCATTTTCATGACTAAGTCTTGTATTTTCATTTCTAGCATCATTTAGTCTTCTAACCAAGTCATCTTTATTCTACTTTCTATCTACAATTTCTTTACAAAATCTCATATCTTGCATCTCATTCTTCATTGTACTATTTTCTTGTCTTAGTTTGTTTACCAGATCATTAAGAGTTTATTTTTCATCTTCATCATTCTGCATCTTTTTACAAAGTTCTCTTCTCTTATTCCTTTCTATAGTCAAATTTTCTTGAAGTCCTCGAATAATATCCTGTGTAGCCTTCAGATCATCTTCAAGTTTGATATTCTTCACTTTTTCCGCATCATAGTCTAAAAGAGATGTTTCCAATTGCTTTCTCAAGTTTTCCATCTCTACCGGTGTCAAGATCTTCCTCAAGTTGTTAGGCTTTTGAAAATAGAGGACCAAGCTCTGATACCAATTGTTAGGATTCCCAAAGATATTGAGAGGAGGGGGGGGGGGTGAATCAGTATCTAACCGGTATAGTAATTTTTTTAACTTATAGCATGAAAAGCATATTAAAACTGTGTACTAGTAAACCAAAAATAATGCAGTAAATAAGAGCAATAACCACAACATAAGAGACACACCATAACACGGTATTTTTAACGAGTAAACCCGATGTGGGAAAAAACTCGGTGGGATTTTGTGACCCACAATATTTGCTTACTGGCCAATAAGAGAATATTACTGCTTACAATAGGAGCCTGCACATGCAGGAAGGCCAAGTTCCTAGAGCTCACTGCTCAATTACAAAAAGAAGTCACACTGACTTACAAAATGGATTATACAAATCCAATGTCTTGTACTACTTTAGATCAACATAGACATTGCTAGATTCAGTACCGGTTTAAGCTTTGCTACATACATAAACCCTTATCCAATATCTGCCTTACAATTCACATATTAGGTCTACATTAATCCTTTCATCTTATATCTAAATGATCTACAATGATCTCATACATATATGAGTCATATTACAATCTACCAAGTTGGCTTACAAAAGATTTTACAATTAAATACAAAATACATTTAAACAAAATTCCCATCGGCCATGGTGTCAGTGTTCAATCTTTTTGGTGTCAGTGATGTGTGTGCTGGTGTTGAGTCTGTCGGTGTCGGTGCCTGCTGGTATCATAGGATTGCAAGGTTGCCATCAATGACAATACCTTCAATCACCTACAATTTCTCATTAGAGTGTGCATTTGCCAACAGCTTACCCATTCCCTTTCTCTTCTTGCTTTTTATGATTTTATCATCAAAAGACTCATCCTCAAAGTCTAAAAGGTCAAAATCGACAGTAGTCCCCTTGCTCTTTCCCTTGGTCTTCCCCTTATTGCTAAAATCCTCAAACTCACCCTTAGTTTCAGAATAGAGATTGAACCCACTATTCTCATTTTTAGTATCATCATCCCTAATTTGTTTGCCTTTACTAATGGGTTTCTCAATAATTTTCCCCTTCAACATCTTATAAACTAAAACCATTAAACCCTGGTGGAGGGTGTGATCTCTTTGAGAATCTTTTTGCATTTCACAAATAGTATGATCCATAGAGCAGGAAAGATAGTAAGGCAGACTAACCTTGTTACCATGGCGAAAGTGGTTGAGCAGCACAAAGTGATGCCCATAATCCCTTGTGAATCTCTCGTCTAGAGTAATGTAGTTGATGGTGGCAAACAACACAAACCTCCATGGCCTACAAATATGCTTAGGAGAATAGTAGGGATTATCCGCCTTCACAAATTTCCTTTTTTCTCCATCTGTGACTAGAAACCTATCCATGGCCTTGTCAGACACACTTCGGTCTCTATAAAATTTCATACCTTCTTTCACCATACCTGTAACTTCAGCAATGACATCCTCGTCCACTTGCATCATTTGGGTGCCAATAAGAACCTTACCATTCTTCCAATTTTTTATGAAATTCTTAGTGATAGTAGGGTCTTTGCCATAGAGCCTTTCCATAAAAACATTCAAACCTCCTTCTTGAAGAATCTCCTAGGCTTCATTGTTTTTCTTCCAATCTGAGCAAGAAGCTCATTCAAACCCTTTTTTATTACCACCATTTTATCCTTAAATTCCCAATTCTTCCTTATCGCAACTCTATTTTTTTCTCTGCGATCTTTGTGAAAAAACCTATCAAATTTTATTGTTGTAATGAAGAGCCACCCAGAATCCATTCCAAGTAAATATGATATGACAAATAAAACAAGCCTCATTGTCGTTGTGATCAATCATAGAAAAATGAGGAATCTAAGACACGTTGCTTCATCTGGATACGGTCCACTTCAATAAGAGATTTTGCCTCACACTTGAGATTACTCTCACCATAAAGGGAAAATATTTTGTCAGAGTGGCAAGCCAGGTTGGCAGCCTAGTCAGCACACTTGTTGGCTTCTCTATATGCATGTGTGAAAATACACATTTCAAAGGTTTTTCTTATATCCTTCACAATTTTTATGGCATTGTGTATAGACCAAGAGGGAGGGAAAACATTATTCAAGCAGTTAATAATTTTCAAAGAATCATCTTCAACCCAAACTTTAGTGCAATTTGAATCTTTAGCAAGAACCAACCCATGATAAGCAGCAATGGCCTCAGCAACATGATTGGTTTGGTGACCTATAGGAATACATTTGATAGCTTTTCATATTCCTCCTTCTTCTCTTTACACCACACCACACCCTGCATTACCAGGATTACCCTTGGAAGCTCCATCAAAATTGATTTTCATCCACCCCCGAGGGGGGCATTCTCATCTTTCCTCTTCTCTAGGATTAGCATGTACAATTTCACTCCCCTTTATTCTCCAATTTTTGAAAATGATGTTATCACCTTGATCTTTGGGATTCATTATTCCACTAGTGATATAGAGGTTCTCCACCATATGTCTTTTGATTTTCTCAAAAATAATTTGAGCTTTTGATGCCTTATCTCTAAACACTCTATCATTTCTCTCTTTCCAGATTCCCCAACAAATATGGGGTAAAGAAAATTTCCATAATAGATTAACTGAATTGTTCTTCGAAGGGTGGAACCATGAATTGAAGACATCTTGGATAGCTTCAAGGAAGACCCATCTGATATTGAAGTTGTCCAGACATCTAGCCCAAATATCTGCAGAGAAAGGACAATGAATAAACATGTGATTAATGGTTTCCTCATTCTGCATACAAAGATGACAAATACTGGGCAAACAAAAACCTCTAGTTTTGAGATTGTCAGTCGTCAGACTCTTATTTTGAAGAACAGTCCAAAAAAAAATATTAATTTTGGGAATAAGACCTTTCACTCGAGCCTTAGCCCAACAAGGACTCTCCTGACTAGAATATTCTTGAAAATAAAGAGAGGAAATGGAGCATTTACCATCAGTGGTAAGTTTCCATATAAGCTGGTCCTCATCATCAACCACCACCATAGAATTCATAATTTTATTCAAATGCTCAAGAGAAGGATCAACAGTGGATAAGTCCTTCCACTTACCTAAATTCTAGTAGTCAGCCACAGTAGTACCAAATTTTTCCTTACACTAATCCTGAAACTTGCCTTATTCAAGATTGTCACCAATGGGAGATTTTAACAACCAAGTGTCTTCCTAGAATTTAATAAAATTACAATTCCCCACCTTCCATTTCACTCCTTTGAGTATTTTCTAGTGACATTTTTCCAGATGTTGGAACCAATCAGAATATCTTTAGCCTTGAGGAAACTATGAAGGGTCAGGAGTTGTCTTTTATACTTATTATCCCAGATCAATTTCCATTCTCCCTTAGTTTTATAACTTCTCCATATCTTCTTAGCTATGAGAAACTCATTCATATCTTTGATTCTTCTAAGACCAAGTCCTCCTTTTCTTATGGGTTTGCACACCTTGTCCCATGCAATCAAATTCATTCTCTTCTTTTCCTCAACCCTAGTCCAAAGAAAGGTTCTTTGAATTTTTTCAATAGCCTGTGCAAACTTAATAGAAATTCTAAAAAGACTAATGGAATATAGAGGGATACTCTGGAGAGTAGATTTAAGAAGCTAGACCTTTCCCACTTGACTGAGCAAAGAGCCTTTCCATCCGGCTAACCTCTTATGAACTTTATCCACTAGAGCACCCCAGAAGGTATAAGGAGGCACCTAAAATAAAGGGAGCCCAAGATAGGGAGCAGGGAGATTCCCAATTTGGCTACCCAAAATATTATTGATCTTTGTTTGTCTTCTCTCTGGAGTGTTTATAAAATAAACAAAACTTTAGACCAGTTAATTAGTTGACCAGTAGCACTCCCATATCTATCCAAAGCTTTCTTTAAGCTTCTAGAATCTTTCATAGAAGAATTCCCCATAATAATTAAATCATCCACAAATTTCTGATGAGAACACACTTGGTTAGCTGATGAAGGTTTAAGCCCTCTAAACTCTCCCTTCTCAACAAGATTTCCAATAAATTTGTCCAAACATTCTGCCATGATTATGAAAAGAACAAGGGAGAGAGGATCACCCTATCTGAGACCCTTGGAGGACTTGAAAAAGGGGGAGGGAGACCCATTGACCAGCATAGAAAAAGAAGCAGAGGAAACTAGTTGCATGATAAGGCTGATGCATCTTAAACAAAATCCAAAGGTTGAAATAACAATCTGCATAAAGCCCCAGTCAACTCTATCATAGGCTTTAGATAGGTCAAGCTTCAAAAGAAAACCTTCTTTTTAAGCCCTAGAAAGAGAAAGAATGTTCTCATGGACCGTGATAATCAAGTCCAAAATTTTCCTCCTAGGGACAAACCCACTTTGCTGGGGAGATATGATCGAGGGAAGCAAAGTCAGAATTCTAGAAGTCAAGACTTTAGAGATAATCTTGTACAAAGAGTTACAGAGGTTGATAGGTCTTAAAAGATCCATCAAGTCAACTCCCATCTTCTTGGGAATAAGAGAAATGAAAGTACAATTCAATTCTTTCAAAATTCTCCTAGCACCAAAGAATTCTTTCATAGCACTAGAAACATCCCTTCCAACAATATGCCAATACATTTGGAAAAAGAACATAGGAAAGTCATCTGGGCCCGGGGTCTTATTACATTCAAAAGAGTTGATAGCTTTCAAAATCTCATCATTAGTTGGGATAGTAGTAATAAAGGAGTTCTGGTCAGCATCCAAGATAGAAGGGATGCAGTCCAGAAGATCTCTTTGAGCTTGAAGGTCCGGAATCTGATCCTTAGTCAAAAGATTGGATAAGAACTCCAAAGCAGCTTTCTTCATAGAATCTTCCTCATCAATAATTCTGCCATTGACTTTAAGCTGAGAAATCTTGTTGATAGCCTTGTATTTCAAAGTGGACATATGAAATTATTTGGTGTTTCTTTACCCCTCCTTCAGCCATATATTTCTCGATCTCTGTCTCCAGAAAGTTTCTTCTTTGGCTATGATATCATGATATTTCATAAGAATCTCATCTTCAGCTTCTCTAGAGACAATGGTGTGGCCATTATTCTGAATCTCATCTTGGATATCTTTTAGATCTAAGAGAATGATAGCATTGGAGACAAAAATGTTCCCAAAGGAGTCCTTATTCCATCTTTTAACATTGTCATTCACAAACTTCAGCTTTTTTACCACCTTATACATAGCATTTCCTTCAACTTTAACCTGCCACCAGTCCTTGATTTTTATTTCAAGGTCCGGGTGTTTGGTCCACATTCTTTCAAACCTATAAGGGAAATGTCTCCTTCCCTGCTTGGGATCAGCATTAAAAGATATAGGATAATGATCTAACCTGGCCCTGATATGAGCAGATAAAGAACAAATGTAGGACTTAAACCAAATGTGAGAGATTAAAGCTCTATCAAGCCTAACCTGAATTAATTTTTCACTGCTCCTTCTATTGTTCCAAGAGTATTTGACCCCTTGCAAGTCTAGATCATGGAGAGCATGGTTAATAATGAAATCCATCAAGCCCAATCTGTTGTCCAGATTGGTTTGGCTCCCTCCCTTCTTCTCAAATTCTCTTAAAGGGGTATTGAAATCCCCCATGATAATCTAGCTATCTTAAAAAAACTTACTTCTAATCAAGGATAGATTTCTCTAGAAAACACTTCTACCAACTTTGGTGTTAGGGCCATACACATTAGTCAAGACCCAAGAAGTACCATCTTTCAAATGGTTAAATCTAATACAAGCCATATTGTTATTTTGAATCAACACCTCTCCCTTAACATTATTATTATTCCAAAAAGTAGCTATACCCCCAGATGCCCCTTTAGAACTACCACCACTAACTCCCCCATTACTAAAAATTTTCAAACATTCAACCTTCTCCCTTGACATTTTAATTTCCTGAATCATAATAATATCCAGATTTTTGTCTCTACTCATTCTTTTTATTAAATCATGTTTATGAGGATTATTCAATCCTCAAATATTCCAGGATATAATCTTCATGATTTTTTGGAAATAATTGCTTCAAAGATGGTTCTTTGAGTACCATCCACTTGATTCTTGTTGGTTTCTATGGTCCTCATCTTTCATTTGAATATCTTCTAGGTGATGTGTGTTGAGCCCCCACGTCCCCTAGTCTACTTCTGGTATTTCTGGTAGTCGGATGATTGTTGTTATTATTATTATCTTTTTTGTTCTTGTTGTTTCTATTATCCTCCAATATTTCTACCTCCTCCTGATTTTTCCCACTCTTTCTTAGAGCCTTTTTTATGTCTTCTTCATTTCCCCATATTGGAGCATTTTCCTCCAAAAAAGTCCGCTTGACTTGGCCTGGAGAAACCAAAGATATCTTGGAGAGTGCTTGCTCTAGGATAATATCATGTTGAGCATCTTGAAACCATCCTACTCCATTTTCTAACCCAGAAGAAATTTCTTGAGTTAGGAACATCTCCCTCCTCCTTATTGTCCTTGGTTTGACTGTCTCCCTTATCCATCTGACTACTTTCCCTCTTTTCACTCTCAGCTATATTCTGATCTGTTGTGTCCTTTTGGTCATTTAGGTAGTTGTATTGTGATTTCTTCTCTCCATCATTAGAATCCTTTCCACTTTTCTCCTGCTCATTTTCCTGCTAGGAAATCTTATCTTCCACTCCATCAACCATCTCATTTCCTGATTCCCCAATCTAGGACTGTTTCTCCTGATCTAAACCTTCAGAAGAAAGAGCCTTCAAAGGTTTTTCTATATTATTATCTAGGTTCATTTCCACCTTTTTCCAAACCCTGGTTTGGGTTTGAGGTTTGGAAACTTTATTTGGGCATTTTTTATCCCAATTCCTAACTCTCTTATAGTGAAAACGGGCAAAGGGGATAGATTCATAAAAAATATTTGCTTCCATTTACCATGTTTTGAATCTATCTCTATCTCCTCTGGTATATCTGCATTAGGCCCTACCCCTACGTAGATTCTGGCATAAATGAGTCTTCTTCTGGATGTCATCACCAGTTCAATAGAGAGAAGCTCCCCAAAAAAATTAGCTATCCCGACAAACACATCTTCCTCCTAGTATTCCATTGGAAGACCTAGGAGCTTAATCCAAATAGGCACTCGGACCACAAACTCATCATCCTGACCTGAGTTGGGGTACCATTTCTGGATATACATTATATATTTACCTATCATCCAGGTTCCATTGCAGAGGATTTGCCTATGGTATTCCTCACATGAGAAGGAAAAGGAGATATATCCTTTATTCATAGCTACCACATCCACCTAGCCTTTTTGATTCCATTTTCTCTTCATGAATCCACAAACAACCTCAATGTTAGGTTTCACCCCAAAGAATTTTCCTATCAAGGTGCTTTCCATCTGAGCAATATTATGATCTATAATCTAATCATGAATGGATATGGCATACTTTCCCTCAGAAATATTTGAGATATTTTTAATAGGAGCAAATTCGACTTACCTTTAGGTTTTATTCCAAATAGAGAAAACCATTTACCAATCTTCTCAAGCCCAGGTCCATGTGATTTGGGACCCCCAAATCCAAAGGGGCATCGGGTTCCAAACCATCTAATCCCTCCCCTTCCAAAGGGCCAGAGAGTTTTTTGGTGACAAAGTTCAGCTGGCTAGACTGATAAACTCTGTAACCCATAATCACTGTAATAAATTTTACATCAATATCTCTAACATCATCAGCTCTCATATATCTTCCATCAAAATTTGTGTCGGTGAGCTTGTTCAATTCATTGTTGGAAAGCTTGCACCTAGGGTCGGGTACACCTCCAAGATTGTGAAGATAGGTCACATTCTTAATCATTTCCTCCGTAATCTTGTACGGTCGGTCCAGCCAGATGAACTCTCTATGAATGCAGCTCAAAAAATATCGCACCCATTATGCATCATCAAAAGTAGGAAAATCCATAAACTACATGAAACCCTTCCTTTGCAAGTGTGCAAATTTTAGTTTCAACTAGTTGTGATTTCCATGAAAATGCAAGACAACTCATATCCGCCCAGCTCCTCAATGTTGTAGTGGATGTATTCCCTAATATCCTCTGTGTGAAGAATACCATGACAAATGCTAAAAAGTGCACCCAATGGTTCATCCAAAAGTGACTTGAAAAGATGTTTCTTGAAAACTAGATGGGGATGGTTCTTGATTTCAACCACCAAAGGAGTATTGATGCTGGATGATGAAGAAGCCATAATAACTAGATTTTGAAACTAGGGTTTCTACAAATGAAAAATACCTTAAGATATTGCCGAGAGATGAAATTGCTTTTGAAAATGAAGTGCTTGCATAAATCACCTTGGACTCTGAATCACTCTATAAATTGTTCATTTGAATGCTCAATCATTGTGTGATGAAAATAACTTTACTTTTCCCTTTTATCGCCATTAATCCTAATTTTTCACTATCATAAATGTTGTTGGGAAGAATTACAGGGACACATGGTTTGTGAGTAGGTTCTGGTAAAAACTTAAAATTTCCCGAGTACCATCCACAATGAAAATTCTCTGACTATAGATCCAAACTGGGGTATTCACATGATCTTCAATGATTTACCTACCCCTAAGGCAGATTACCTTAGTTACCGGTTGTATCTGGTACCAGTGTAGGACCCAATGACTCTACCAAGTGATCTGTCGGTTGTGTATCTGATCTTATTAACCATCTTTTCTCATGTTGTTTCCTAATGTCTTCCACTTTTTCCTTTCCTTTCTTATCCACATTTCCATTAGTTGTTGGTGGGTTCTTGCTTCTACAATATTTGGCAATATGTCCAAATTCGTCTCATGTATAACACACAATATTGTTCTTCTGAATTTCTTTATTAAACCCTTGATTTTCTTTTGATCTATATTGGTTAGCCATATTTCCAAATTTGCTACATGCATGACATCTTATATTTCCAAGACCGACGAATGATGTATTGTTCTAATTATTCCTATTTTGCATTGACTAACTATATGATCATATTTATTGCAAACAAAGCATGTACCATTGAATTTGTGAGCATTAGGTTGTCTTATCAGTGATTTATGGTTCCAGCTGTTGACATGATTCTGCTTTTGTCTGGATGATTGATCTTGTTGTGCAGTATTGGATCTTTCTCCTTCTTCATAACCAGTACCTCTCTTGTCATTAGCATCTCTCTGATTCTTTAGCAATTCATCAAGTTTAGTAGAGCTATCCTTGAACTTGTCCTTGTACTCATTTGCAATAACTAGGTCATCTCTCATGATTATAATATGTCTCTCAAGTTCCACTTGATTATTCTGGGATTGGTTCAATTCAAGTTTCAACATATCATTCTCATGTATTATCTTGTTACATTCATCAGATTTGTCCTTCAATGCTTGAGCTAGGTTTTCTTCATTTTCTTTCTATCCTCAATCCCCTTGCACATCCTCATGGTTAGGGCTTGCATCTTATTCTTCAAGATAGTGTTCTCTTGAGTGAGCTTCTGACATTGATCCTTTATAGCATCTTCCTCATCACTATTCTAATTTTGCAATTGATCACATAGCTCCTTCCTCTTAGCCTTAAAAATTGAAATATTTCCTTGGAATGAAATGATGTGTTCCTTGGCTTGCTTCAATTCATTTTTTATTTTACTGTTCTCCATCTACTCATTATCAATATCCTCAAGAGAAAGTTGAAGTTGTTGCTGTAGACTGGTTTCCATTGATTCTAAGTTTTGGATCTTCCTGAAGTAATTAAACTTTCTTCTGAGGAACCAAGCTTTGATACCAATTGTTAGAACCCAAGAACACTGAGAGGGGGGGTGAATCAACATTCTACCGGTAATGATAGTTTTGAACTTATTTCTTATTAACTAGTTAACAGTAAATAAAGTTAAAGTGCATATACCAAATAACACATGAAAAGAAAACACCATAAAACTAATATTTATACATGAAAAACCCTAGAAAGGGGAAAACCACAGTGGGGCTGATACCCACAATATCTATATACTTGATCAAGGTATACAAATATCACATGATAGGGATTTCACATGCAATAAGACCAATCACCTAGAGCTCATTTCTCAAACACAAATTGAGAAGTCTCACTGACTTACAAGGAATTACAAAGTAGAATGATCTTATGAAATGCATTTGACCATCCTGGATAAGTTCCAGTTCATGCTATGATATCATTCACTGTATATCAGTTTGTTGATGCTCCGTTCTGCCCTGTTATGCTATCGGTTACGATGTGCACATAAAAATATATAGGGACGCTTCTAATCACTGGCCAAAATGCATACTAATAATCTCTATATAATTTACAACCTAAAATTTGCATTCCAAAACAAATATTAATCTATCGCTGAAATGATCTCCTTAAATATCCTCCTAACTTTCACCATGTCGGCTTTAATGAAAAGTATAAATGTGTCGCCTACCAGATCATAATAAATATCAAACATAATCCTAATGATCATGTCATCCTTCACACATATAAAATAAATGATCAGGGCCATAAGATCTCCTAGATCGGTCCTATCCATTACTAGGTTCCAAATACATGTTACTGGGATCAGTTACCAGGATCAGGACTTAGTCAGATGTGAAGCAAAGTGGATGTCAGTGCTAGTTAAGTGTAATAAATGTTGGTTAACCCAAATAAATAATATGTACACCTGAATATAAGTTCCAATCCCAAAAGAAGAGTTTCCATCAATGACAACCCTCAAAGCCATTAACCTTACCAGATGAGTGTCAATTGCCAACAACTCATGCTCATGACATCTTGCCAATACTTGTTTGCATGATATTTTCCTTAGTGTTTGACCTTTTCCTATATACCATGATATCATATTGTGATATCATACCTATTAGTGTTAATGGGTACATTAATATATTAAAATTCTAGAGTTACATACTTGGCTTATAGTACCATATTATACTTTAAAGATATCACACTATGATATGGAGGTACACAAGCTACCACCTATTGAAGAAAATCCAACTTGCTCTCCAGATGCACAATCATCCAGACAACCCATATAACTCTTCACATAAGAAGGTTTCAACATCATGATAACCAAAAGGTAATTCCAAAAAATGAGTAAGGAACAAGTGTAGCAGTTCATGGCATGGGTGGCAGTCCACCTTAGATATTCATTGGTGCCACTAGGCTAGAGGTTAAACTTTTTTTAATTTAAAAATTCCCTCCTCCACCAATCACTGGAAGAATGGGAGTGAGGGATGGAAAGTGGATTTCATGCCCATTAGGAATTCCATTATTAAGCTCTCCTTCAATAAGGAGTCTGATGCTGGGAGGCAAGGAGTTTTAGTTTCTCTAGCATCTCAGTCCATGCAGATTCAAATAGGGGGTCACCATGGCATCCACCATACAATTACCTTCTATGTAGATATGGTTCAAAAGGAAGGATTCAAAGGAAGATAAAAGTATAAAAGTATCTCTGACGATACCATTGATTAACCAATTAATTCTATTCAACACTTTAACAACATCAATTATCATCTTGGAGTCACCTTCAATGGCAATCACCTTAACACGGATAGAGAGTGCAATGCGAAGGCCCAATGCCAATGCCATAGCTTCATCTTAATTACTAGAATAATAATTCAAGTTACCTGCATAAGTTGCAACCAACTCCCCAATAGAAGTTCATAAAATTTCACCCCGAGCAGCCAAACCATGCCTAGCAGCACCATCAAAATTAAGCTTGGTGTAACCCTAATCAGGAAGCTTCCATTTGGAATTTAATCTTTGTATGTGCCTAGAATTATCAAAGGTAGCAAACAATGCTAGAAGGTTCCACCTGCATGCAATTTCATAATCAGTAGTGGATGGTGAGTTGGAGAGAAATTTACCTAAAATAACAAGAAGATTCTCTGATGACAACTTGAGAAATCTCTAAAAGACCAACTTAATAGAGGTTTCAATTCCCTGAAAAATTATGTTATTTCTTTCTTTCTAGATACCCTAGATGAGGTGTGGTGGTATCTGTTTCTAGAGCTAGCCATCGAGGGGGTTGTGGGTTGAGCTTCCCCATTACTACTAAATTTTCACCAAGTTTTTATTCATTAACTAGTGAAAATCGAATTTTTGGCAAACCATCTCCCAAAGGGTTCTAGCAAAGTCATAGTGTAGAAAAAGATGTCAGGAGTTTTCAGCATACGATCTACAAAGGACACATCTATTAGGAAATTGGAGTCCTCACTTGTGGAGGTTGGGATTCCAAATATGCTTCCTCTAGTCAAAGGGGTTGTAGATCCGTATGAGATACTCATAGGCAGATTTGATTGAAAGCAACCCACTTGGATTCCATTTCTATATGAAAGAGAAAGATAAGATGTGTCCCTTGTTGTACCCTCATGAGGTCTCTATCATCTCATGTAACATTGGGGCATATATTCTTCTTGGGGCTCTTTTATCATTGTTGCCTACACAGTCTCCATAACTTTGTGTGGTGCTAGATTAGCATGTGTGTCTATTTATATGTTTCAGTCCATGCATTGGCTGTGAAATTCCACCTTGGTTCTTCATACCTTTGGTGACTCAGAGACATTGCTAAATCAAAATAAGTGCTTTGTACATGGCATCCTATTTTGTGGTTGCTCGAGCTCCATGATCATTTCATCCATATCATCCATTGCATTTTCATTTTTCTCCCCTTCCTGTTCTTCTTCTTTGCTTCTATCATATCCATTGGGGCAATGTTTCTTTTGAGATGTTGCCTGGTTCCTTTTTCCTCATGCACCCTCTCGAGGGGAAATCTCTCACCATTCCTTTTTCGAGCATGGGGCATTTTTCCCTTCCTCGTTCTCAAGTGTCTTATTGTCTTCACATCGACGCTATTCTAGTGCCACTGCAAAGAGGGGGAAAATGTAGACCCCTAGATTTTTCTAATTAATTTAATCAAATTTAAATCTTATACTTTCAATTAACTAATCTAATTAATTAATTATCCCATCCTCCTATTTAATTAATTAAATTAATTGATTATCCTTGTTATTTCATCTCATTTGATTAATTATCTTTAATTAATTAAATCTCTGTTTTCCCAAAACCCCCATAGATTAATTAATTAGACTCAAATCCTATTTGAGCACATGGCTCCTAACCTTAACCCTCCATCTAACCTAACCCTTGTCCTAACCTTGGGGTTCCAACCAACCCTATCTATCCTAACCTCTCCCAACCTATTCATCCTCCAAACCTCCTGACCAACCCTATCCTATCTCTCCAAACCTCCATATGTGCACATCCTAACCTCTTTTCCTCCTTTTTGGGGAAACGATCTTATTTTTGGGTGGCTTTGCCAAAAAACATGTCATTCCTCTTCCCCCTTGTTGAGCCACTTGATAAACTTATAAGGCACTGAGAGGGGGGTGTTCAGTGCAAGCAAAAACTTAATAGATCTTATAACAACTTTCACCAACTTGAAAATCAATAAGCATGCAAGAAATATAACAACATAGGAAAACATCCAACAAAGCATGCAAACCATAGCACAATCATTTTTCACGTGGAAACCCAAATGGGAAAAACCATGGTGGCAATTAGTACCCACAAAGATTAACTAATTGCAGTATAGAGATCTGACCAGTTAAGGTCATACAACCACCCTGTTAGGGGCACACTCGGTTAAGAGTGTCTTAGACCAGTTAAGAGTTATACAATAAGGGTTGTTAGGAACTAGCCCTATTAGGAGCTACCCACATTAATAGGATTTACAAACACAAGCTAATGTGTCACCTTGTTAGAGGATTTCACCTTCAAACCTGCTAGGATCCTATCGCACCTTGTTAGGAGTGACCTTGTTAGAATATTTTCTTGTTGCAACTATTAGGAAGACAACAAGTTCAACTGATATGATGTTAGCACCTATGTGCCTATTTAGATGCATGTTTTCTCTACTTCTAAAACTGACTAAACATCAAACCCTATCTTCTTCTTACACTGCACGATCAAATTCTCACTCTTGATCCATGAAATCATTCAACTTAGATCTCATTATAAAGAACTTTGTTAAGTCGGCTAAGAACCTTGGAAAAATTCTCTAGGTTCATTGAATCTAGTCACCATTGACATTTTCCTGCTTATTACACTTTTCTTATGTTGAAAAAATAGTACATAACTCAAAAACATAATAATAAGTCTACTGATTACCGATCAAACAAACTCTACTATACCGGATCTTTGTTCTTCCTAACTATGACTTTAAAATCCATCATAACTTTCTCAATACATTAAATCTGATGATGCAGTTTAGAACATAGGTGCATGTTCCTATCTCCAACACTCCTTTAAAACCACAAAGTCTAACTCTTCTCCAATCCTCCATATCGATTGCTTGATCATCGCTCTGTCCCTATTTACCGGTTGACAACAATTTAACAATTTTACTGTCTGACAAATTCCACTACCAGTTAGGCTATACTGGTTGGTCTACATGACTTAGATGACTAACAAAACATGGTTTCCATCAATTACAACACAAATAAAGTCATCAAACATCCTATTACAATAATATCATCATCATCAAGTTAACAATCTCCCCCTTTGGCATTGATGACAACACTTAGGAATTTTTTTGTCTAAGTGTCACATTACAACAATCAGAACTACCTCTTAGAAACTACATGCTATTACAAAATTTTGACTGACTAATACTACCCCCTCTTTGGTAGTAATGACAAAGGTGAAAACACATTTGAAACAAATGAATACAATACATCAAAATTTGCATTACCAAATGTATAAGAGTTAAAAAGTTTTACAATTACATTTTGAGAAAAATATCAGCAAAATTAGTCTTCAAGACTTTCAAATAATTCTCCCATGTCTCCAAAAGAGTAGATGTAATCTAAATGTGTGTCCAAATGTGGTATGCATGTTCTTCCATAGCATCAAGTGTACTCATTTCTAGTGTAGTCAAAATTGCCTCTGACTCCTTGTATCCTCTCTACAAAATTTGTAATTTAGGGACTAGATGAGTCTGTAACTCCTGCAATGATGTAAGCTCTTGACCTGTTTTGTCTCATTTGCTTTAATCTTATGTTGTACTACTATGACTGATCTACCAAAAAATGTTTCTGAATCATTTAAGGGAACAAATGACTCACTCAATTTCTTTAGCTCCTGTTGAGCTTCCTTTCTCTTCTTATCAATATCATCAAAGAACAATGACAAGTTGGAAATAGTAGAAATAATTTTACCTCCACTCTTCAATGCTTCTTTGATTTTATCCATATTCACAGTAAAACCTTATATGTCTTTGTCAATTGTCTTGATCAACATCTCAATTCTTTTCTTTTCATATTCTTTCTCTATGTTTTTTAGAGAATGCTCTCCAAGACTCTTCATTTTCTCTCCTCCAGATGTGACTAAGTGGTCTAGTTTTTCAATGGGAGTTGTGAGAATGTCAGTCTCTGGTAACAAACTATAAAATATATCAACAACTGTTTGTATAGTTTTAACTTCTCTCCTCTAAGCTCTTATCATATATTTTTTGTCCTTAGATTTCATTGCAAATGCAATCTCCATTAGATCAGTTAGACTCATCATATCCATATTTATCGGTCCTTGGATAGACATTGTATCATCATCTTTATCATCATCAATGACTTTCTTCTGCACTTGTTCTTCTTCTTCCTTGTTCTCTTCTTCCTTCTCTAGTGACTTTGTTGTTTTCTCAACATCTATTTGTACACTCTCTTGTGTATCTTTTTGCATTTATTCATCTTTCTCTATTTGCTTAGTGGTTTGTACATCATCAATTTGTGCATTCACTTGTGTATCTGTCTCCTCTTCATTTTTATCGGTTGGAATAACTTTTGGTAACATTGGTTCTTCTACTATGATAATAGCAACTGATGTAGTAACTATTAGGGTTTCAAGAATATTCGAAGCAAATATGAACTAACAATTATATGCAGATTTAAATACAAAAGAT
This sequence comes from Cryptomeria japonica, assembly GCF_030272615.1. NCBI lineage: Eukaryota > Viridiplantae > Streptophyta > Pinopsida > Cupressales > Cupressaceae > Cryptomeria > Cryptomeria japonica. Next base: position 409,603,396 of record NC_081413.1, on the reverse strand, counting down.
AAAGAAATAAAACAGGACACAAATAACACAGAGATTTAATGTGGTTCACCCAGAATGGGTTACGTCCACTATACACAGTCGTCCAATCTTTCTTATTATCCAGCAAAAATAGTACATCAACCTTACAATGCTTTAAGCATCCCAGCCACTTATAACATGTGTTTTTAGGGTAACAAACAAAGTCAGCCTTTTTAGGGTTTTATTACAATGTCGGTATTCATCAATGAAAAATGGCAAAAAAAAATTTCTCAGGGGCTCCCACCCCTGAACCCCTGCCTAGGGCCCAACTCGGCCCCAGACCCCAATGAGGATACGTGCTGAGTGTACAGTACTTTGCTGATCAGTCACCACATTTCAACAATCTCCCACTTGGAGACTGATACTACACGACACCACTGTACATGCAGCATCCGCTGGATAAAACACTAGGACTCGACTAGTATAAATTCCACAATTATCAAATCAAGAAGACCAACAGAAACTGATGAAGAAATGAGCTTCTCCTATGGAACTGCCTTCATGTACATATCGGTAGGATTCTCACTTGTGTGAATCTTCTCAAGCCGTAACTGACCCTCCTCCAAAACAGTCCAGATGAAGTGGTACCTGAGCTGAATGTGCTTTGTTCTTGAATGAAAAGCAGAGTTCTTCGCAAGATGAATGGCACTCTGGCGATCAGTATACAATGGGCTATCCTCTTGTATCTAACCCAATTCCTCTAGAAAACATTGCAACTAAATCATCTCCTTCCTGGCTTCTGTAGCAACAACATACTCAGCTTCAGTGGTTGAAAGTGCAACAACCTTTTGTAGCCTAGAAATCCAACTGATTGTAGTTCCCCCTATAGTAAAAACATACCCTGTAGTACTCCTCCGTGAATCAATATCACCCGCTAGATCAGAGTCAACAAATCCACTCAGAGTAGCATTAGATCCTTTGAAACATAATGCCTTCATAGTAGTTCCTTTCAAATATCGAAGAATCCATTTCACAGCATTCCAATGTTCCATACCCAGATTACTCATAAACCTGCTCACAACTCCTATGGCATGTGCAATATTTGGCCTTGTGCATACCATTGCATACATCAGACTACCAACAGCTGATGAATATGGGATGTTAGACATTTTATTAACCTCTTCCTATGCCTTTGGGCACATCTCCTTAGTCAATTTGAAATGATGAGCCAAAGGTGTACTAACTGCTTTTGCATCCTGCATGTTAAATCTTTTCAACGCCTTCTTTATATACTCACTTTGGGATAAATTCAAGGTTCTATTTTTCCTATCCTGTGTAATCCTCATACCGAGAATTTGCTTAGCTGCACCCAAATCCTTCATAGCAAATGACCTGGCTAATTTCTGTTTAAGATCATTTATATGTTGCATGTTAGACCCAACAACAAGCATGTCATCAACATAAAGCAACAGGATAATGTAACTACCATTATCAAATCTCTTAAAATATACACAATGATCAAAATGACATCTATGATAACCGTGTTCAGCCATCAAACTATCAAATTTTAAATACCATTGTCGGGGTGCTTGCTTTAGGCCATACAAACTTTTCTTCAACCTGGACACCAAGTTCTCCTTACCTTTGACCTCATATCCCTGTGGTTGCAACATGTAAATTTCCTCCTCCAAATCTCCATGGAGAAAATTTGTTTTGACATCTAATTGTTCAAGATGTAAATCATCTGCAGCCACAAGACTAAGTACAGTTCTAATTGAAGTCATTTTTACAACTGGAGAAAATATTTCATCATAATTTATACCCTTTTTCTGTGTAAAACCTTTTACCACAAGTCTGGCCTTATATCTTTTCTGACCTCCTTCCTCCTCCTTCAGCCGATAAACCCATTTCTTAGGCAAGGCTCTTTTTTTTGTAGGTAAAGGGACTAAGTCCCAAGTCTTATTTTTCATCAAGGAGTCCATCTCCTCTTTCATGCCTAGCTCCCACTGTTATTTAGCATCTACCTGCATTTCTTCTTCATATTCTTCTGGTTCACCAGAATCTGTTAATAAAATAGAATACAAAGAAGGAGAAAATCTTTCAGGGGGTCTCCTTGTCCTTGTAGAACATCTAACACTTGCAGGAGTTTGTGGGACAATCTGATGTTGCTAAGCATCAGGTACCTATGGCATTTCATTTTCAAGAATCTCATCCAACACCACATATTCTTGTTTGTCCTGTTCATGCTTCTTTTCCTGCATCTATTCTTTATACATAACCTTCTCATTGAATATAACATCTCTACTTCTAATTATTTTCTTATTTTCAAAATCCCATAACTGATAGCCATATTCATCTATCCCATATCCAATGAAGGTACATTTCTGAGATTTAGCATCAAGCTTGGTTCTGTTTTCTTTATCAACATGGACAAAAGCTTCGCAACCAAAAGTTTTTAGAAAAGAATAATTTACCTTTTTACTGGTCCATGCCTCCTCTAGAATACCACCATCCAAAGGGGTTGAAGGTCCTCTATTTATAAAATAGACAACAGTATGTATAGCATCTGCCCAAAAATGTAAGGGCAATCCAACATACAATCTCATGCTCCTCGCACGTTCCATGATAGTCCTATTCATTCTCTCTGACACACCATTTTCCTGTGGAGTTCCTAGAACTATCTTCTTCTTTCGAATCTCATTTAAGGAGAAGTAATCTTCAAATGCTTTGTTGCAATAATCACCTCCATTATCCGATCTGAGACACTTCAACTTTTTTCTTGTCTCATTCTCAACCAAAGCTTTCCATTTCTTAAAAGTTTCAAAAACATCTAATTTTTGTTTTAGGAAATATACCCATGTTTTTCTGGTTGAGTCATCAATAAAAATAACATAATAACAAGAGCCACCAAGAGATGATACCTGAGCCAGTCCCCATACATCTGAATGTACAAGCTCTAACTTCTCACTCTTCTTCTCTTTCCCAACCTTGAGAAATCTGACTCTTTTCTATTTACCATAAACACAATTTTCACAAAACTCTAAATCAATCTTCTTTAGTCCTAGAAATAGATTTTTGGAGTGAAGGGTTTTCATCCCTTTCTCACTCATGTGCCCAAGCCTATGGTGCCACATTATCGAATCTGTTCTTGCAACATTTATTGTTGTTGTCCCTGCGGTAACTTTATCTGTAGAAGCTAGGGTAGAGTAAGTGTTACCTGTACACAGATATAATGTGCCTACCTTCACACCTTTAGCTATTACTAATTATCCTTTAGCGACCTTCCATATACTGTCTGAGAGGGTAACTATGCAACCTTCACTACCTAGTTGCCCTGCAAAAATTAAATTTCTTTTTAAATTAGGAACATGTCTTACCTCCTGCAAAAACCAGTCATTTCCATTCTGCAACTTGATCTTTATCTTTCCTTTTCCAACAATTTGACAGGGCTCATCATCACCCAAATATACTTGTCCAAAATCACCTTGAACATAATCTAGAAAATATTTTCTATGGGGTGTAGCATGAAATGAAGCCCTAGAATCTATTACCTAGGAATTATTAACATTATCCAAACATAAGATTAAAGCATCTTGTAAAGTATTACTTGCAATATTAGCTTCCTTACTATCATTTTCATTTTTGTCTCCTTCTTTGTTTTTCCGAGACCAACAGTCTTTCTTTAGATGACCAGGGTTTCCATAGTACCAGCAATCTTTCTTTCCTCTAGATTGAGAGCGTCCTTTCTTTGACTTCCCTCGTGACTTCTCATTCCTAGGGCCTTTTCCTCTTTCCTTTGATCTTCCTCTGTTCTCCACATTCAAAACACTACCCGATGATGTTGGAGTCTCACCTGTGCTTTTCCTTTGCATTTCCTTGCTTAGGATAACACCAACAATATCATCAAATACCAAAGTATTTTTACCAGAGACAGAGTTACTTACAGCCATAACCAAGCTATTCCATCTTTCTGGCAAAGAACATAAAATCAAGAGAGCCCTAACCTCTTCTACAAAAGTAATTTTTACCAAAGATAATTGACTGGTAATTGTATTAAATTCATTTAAGTGCTCTGCTATAGATCCTCCCTCACTCATTTTCAAATTAAACAGAAGCTTCATAAGAAATACCTTATTTGAAGCTGAGGGTTTCTCATACAACTTAGCCAATGTCGCCATCAAATCTACAGTCGTTTTTGCTTCTATTATATTGAATGCTACAGACGGTGCAAGGCACAATCAAATGGATCCCAGTGCCTTTCTATCTAAAATGTCTCACTCTTCATCTGACATTGTGGTCACTTTCTTTGCCTTTCCTTCCAATGGCCACCACAAATCCTTTTGATACAAGTAATCCTCCATCTGCATTTTCCATAACTGATAATTCTGGTTGTTAAACTTTTAGACCTTGAATTTGGAATCCTCCATTGCTCCCACTCAGATCTGAAAGTCCTGCCAATTTACAGAAAACTTTGCTCTGATACCAATTGTTAGGGTTTCAAGTAGATACGAAGCAAATATGAACTAACAATTATATGCATATTTAAATACAAAAGATGAAGAAATAAAACAGGACACGAATAACATAGAGATTTAACGTGGTTAACCCAGAATGGGTTACGTCCACCATACACAGTCATCCAATCTTTCTTATTATCTAGCAAAAATAGTACATCAACCTTAAAATACCTTAAGCATCCCAACCGCTTATAACATGCATTTTTAGGGCAACAAACAAAGTCGGCCTTTTTAGGGTTTTATTACAATGTCGGTATTCATCAATGAAAAACGGTAAAAAAAAAATTCTCGGGGGCAAGATACATGCTGAGTGTACAGTACTTTGCTGATCAGTCACCACATTTCAATAGCAACATCCAGTATCTGATCAATTTCAGTAACATCCAGTATCTGATCAATTTCAGTAACATCCAGTATCTGATCAACTTCAAACACATCTCATAGTTCACTTTTAGTTACCTATGCTTCAGAGAGTTCTTCTTCCTCAAAACAATCAATCTTCTCTAGTTCCTCTTGTTCAAGTCATAATAAATTCTTCAAAATATCCTCAGTCTCAGCTTGTATGGACTGGGACTTACCAATGAGCAATCTAGTTAAGCTCTTCTTGGTTCAGAATAATGGTTTTGAATTTGAAAGTATGTCTTGCAATTCCTTAGATATTTCCAGTTGCAAATGCATAAGTACATACTCAATTATTTCCTTATCCCGCCTAATAGCAGTCTGCCATCTAACTTCCAATTTTCTATACAAAGAATCAGGTATATGTCCTTGTAATTCAATCAATGCTTTCCCATAGTGATTCATAAACCAAACAACTGAATCTTCAATTTGTTTTTGCTCTTCCTCATCAAAATGATTATAGTGCTTATGTACACAACCAATATACCATACTTCTTTATATTCTTCAACAAGTTCTCAAGTACACTAAGTCTAGTTACATGTGGTTTCACTGGTTTGATAGTGGGTGAACCAACCACTTTAGACTTTTTACTGCTTGCCCTCAATTATTTCGTGTCGCCTTCTGATTCAGTTTCCTTTGCCTCTTCCTTTGCTACAACCTTATAAATTTTTTGGGCTTGTTCTTATTTTCTTTTTCCTGTAGCTTTAGGTGTTGGAGGCATTTCTTCCTATGATTTTCTCCTGATTTGGATCTTTTAGGGAGGAGGGGGCTTCTCCTTCTTTACATCAACACTTCTAGTTTGTCTACTGGTTGGTGCCCTAGAGGTTCCTGCCTTCCTTTTTTCAAATCCAGTTCTTACTTCATCAATCATTTCCTTTGTGAACTCTTGATCAATGACAAATTATTCAACCTCTTTCCTAGCCTTTTTGGCTATTTCTAGTGTGGCCAATTCATCATGTACCCATATAGATTTCTCTTCAAATGTACCAAACCTAGATACATTAGGATCTACCAGTTTGGATAGAAGGTGATCAACATAAATTATCAAAATGTTTGCTTCAACCTCATATCCCATAGGAATGACCCATGAAGTCTTTGGGTCTACAACCTCCATCTAACAAGTATATGTATCCACCAAAAAATATATGGAGGCTTCATACCTTTTCACAACATGCTCTGGCATGCATTTTCTTCTGGAAATCCTTGAAGCATCCCCTGATTGTCCTTGTAAACTCACTGCCAAGAGTCTTAATGTCATTCTTGATTTGCAGGACTAACAGTGTATCCTCGAACCATTGGATATCACCTATACTGAGAAAGAAATTTTGTAAATAGAAGAACAATCCTATAATCAACTGACCAAACTTGAACTTCTATAACTTATCCTTCATGATTGACTCAAGATTCAACATCAATTGTTCTCTCAAGGCTTCTTCTAGATCATAATCAACATTTTGTTTCAACATCCGGTAAGCTGTGTGGATAGAAACTCCGAGAATGATATTCATCCAGCTTGAATGGTAAACTCTGTAGTTGATGACCATAAATAAAAAATTCATTGCAAGATCATCTATATCATTCATTGTCAGATATCCTCATCCTCTGGATTTGATCTCAAAATAGGAACTTCATCGGTTGCCCATAATCTAGTGACAACATGGATAGACTCTTTTGTGATCTTGTGCAGTCTATCCAACCACATGAATTGATCATGAATCCTTCTTAGAACATATCTCACATGCTCTTCTTTAAAATCATCAATAAATTTCACTGCATGGTGAAAATCCTTATCGGTTACCCTTTTGAATCCATCCTTCATCACTCCTTGTTTATCACATAGTAATAGGTATTGATCAAAGATAGCAAATGTGCCCAAATCATCCAGTTTGCAATGAATGTATGATATAATATATTCAACATGTAGAATACCATAGGGTACGTTAGATAGGACTACAACTGGATCTATTTCCGTGGATTTATGTGGATGTTTCTTGAATTCTAGTTGAAGTATTTCAATAATATCAACAATATGTGGTGTATCCAGTGTGAAAATTCAAACACAGACTCAGATTCTCAGAGAAATACCTTTAGAATTATTCAAGGCTAGGGTTTCCAATCTGAATGCTCTTTCACCAATTCAATTTACCACAAAACTTCTCAATCAACTATCGACTTCACCAAAGTAGCAATAAAATGCTCTTCTTTGTTTCTATCACTCTCCAAATATGCTCTCAAAAATGCAAAGTGAGAAATGAGACTGTAAAACACCTTTTTATTTGCCTTTTAGCAACTATATTTAATACTAAACTAGTTGATTATACCCTAATCACCATTCAACCTTAAAAATTGCTACCAGTTCACAAATCGAATTCAAATTTATCGGTTTACAACTCATAATCACTCCATAACATCAAAACATGTAGATTTACCTTACTGCACACCATTTAGGAGGTACGAAAATGGATCTGACATTATGCTCCCCCTAAGCTTCATACATAGATTAATTTACTGGTGAGGGATTCTTCACACTAGGTGAAGAATTGGAGTCTTCTAATGGTTTCTCCTCACTTGTCTTCCTCCATATCATGTTCATCTCACTTTTAGTTTCTTCCACATCTACCTTCTTCTTTCCTTTCTAGTCAACAAACTGATTAATTGGTTGGTTCATTATAGCTCTACAAAACCTTGCAATATGTCCCAGTTTGTGATAATAGAAACATGCCATTCTAGATGCTCTCCAAGGTCCAATGTTGCCTCTATTTGTTCTTCTCTGACAATTCATAGCAACATGACCATAGTTGTGACAAATTGAACATGTTACATTCCATCTATTTTCCATTTCATATGGACTAGACCAGTTTACATAAGGTGTCTACTAAGTAGGGTTTCTCCAGTCATTGTAAGATCTTTGCCATTCACCATTAGACCTTTGATTCATGTAAGATCTTTGATTGTTCACTCTTGACCTACACTCAATAGATATATGACCATACTTGTTTCAATTGAAGCAATATCCATCAAAAAGTTTATGCTTATATCCTTCATATTCATTAGGTCTATATCCATCAAAAGTACTAGATCTACTTCTATAAACATTTGCAGTATGACCTACCTTATAACAGTTAAAACATATAGGTTTTTAGGTTCTCTTACCGGTGTTCTTCTTGGTCTTTGGTGCGGATTTGGCTTCATGCATGGTGTCCTTGGTACCAGATGGTTCTCCTTGTTCAAATGTTGTGTATCCCAAGCTATGTGTATCTCCTTTCTGCCTTTGTATCTAAATTTGTTCATCAAGCATAGCAGTTCTCTTGTTGAATTTAGCTACTAACTCATTTGCATAAGACAACTCTTTGGTAAGCTCCTCATTCTTCTTTGTGATACTTTCTCTAAGAGACATAGCCATGTCTAGATCAGCTTGCATTTCCTCTTTTTCTTCTCTTTCCTCATGAAGATGCACATGCAAGGTACCAAACTCCTGATTCATCTTAAAGATCTCATGCTCCTTCTCTATTATTTATGTCTTCAGCTGTCCTCTTGGCTTCTAACTCTTGACTCATTCTGATGGTAATGGATTCCAACTCTCTCCTCAGATTTGATTTTTCATCATTCAGTGTTTCTACCTCATTGGACAAGGCATCAATGTTTGTTTCCTCGGAGGAACTATTTTCACTATGTTCCATCAACTGCTCATCCAACTCTCTTCTCTTAGCCAATGAAGCTTTGTACTTGACTCTTAGTTCACCAAGGGTTTCTTTAAATTCTACAAGCCTATTTGAAAGGTCTTTGTAACTCATTGAACCTTCCCCCATGTTAGCCTTAGAGATCCTTCCCAAGAGGTTAAGCCTTAAAGGAATTACGCTCTGATACCAATTGATAAACTTATAAGGCACTGAGAGGGGGGTGAATCATTCCAAGAAAAATATTAATAGATCTGATAACAACTTTTACCAACTTGAAAATCATAAGAAATATAACCACATAGGCAAACATCCAACAAAGAATGCAAACCATAACACATTGATTTTTCATGTACGGAAACAAAAATGGGAAAAACCTGTAAGTTCTGATACTAAATGTAAAGTATAGATGCCAATAGATAATACTTCTGTAATATAACCAAAAACTACTAAACATGCTAACTCATAAACACATAATCATCATAACACATATAACAACAGATTTAATGTGGAAACCCAAATAGGGAAACACCACAGTGGGATTTCGGACCCACTAAGAAATATACTCTTCTAGAGTATGCTCGGTTAAAAGCAAATCCTGTTAAAGATTACAAACACATTGCTAGATGTGACCCGGTTAAGGGATTTCCCTCAGATCTGTTAGGATCTTCACTTTTTTAGATGTGACCTTGTCAAAGGATTTCAAACACTCATTTAGAATGTTACCTTGCTAGAGGGTTTACAAATAAGACTGTTAAGTCCACTCGGTTAAGATATTTTCTGTCACTTACAAAATAATAGTAATAAAAATATATCTACAACTTCACATCTAAAATGCTCAAGCATATTCTTATTTGTTCAAAACAATCTTGTCATAGGACTTATATTGTCCCTCTGCTGGGCTCCCTACTCTGTTACTCAAATAGGTCTTCAAGCTTTTGTGCTCGGTAATCACTATGTAGCATCCATGTGCTTGCAGTTGCCCGCATACATTGTTTATCAACAATTCCTAACCGCTTAATCTCCTTGATCACATTTCCCATGATCAATCTTAGCCATCAAATCTTCAATCTTGACTAGGTTCAATATATCCTTTGATCTGGAAATGTTTTACCTCGCCTAGGGACTTGCATTCCTTTCTTGGAACTTGTACAAGGTTATTGCGGTTCAATCTGCATTGTAGATCTTCCTGCCGATCTCCCATTGCCATAGATCCTTAACAAACTTCATGCATGGCATACCAATCATTTATACATCTCCAGCTAATCATTGTCTTTCATTAAATAATGCTTTTATCCATCCAATGTGATCTGTCATAACTCGGTTGCAACTCAGTAAATACTTAACTTTACTCGGTAGACATTTCCCCTTCATTAACCAATATCAATAACCTTAGGGTTTACCGACTAGGTTCTTTGCTCGGCGACATAGTATAGTATTAACCTTATATTCAACAACATATGTAGGATATCAAAACAATCTAAAGGTCATGATCTCATCATTGTCTAACTTGGTAATAGTTGCCCATTGAATATCTTATTTCTCCCCTTATTCATCACATTCTTTCTGTGTCTTTTACCGACATCTTAATTCTCTTCAAATCTATCTTCTCAAGATATGACAACATCATACTGAATCATAAAATCAATTTCTTGACATCAATGACAAAATAATGTTATAAAGATAGTTATCATCCTTCTTCAGTTATATCAAATAATCTCCAACAACCTTCTCAATATCATTCATGAATATCAACAATCTCCTTTCTATTGAAATGCCAACAATCTTTCTTTCTACTGAAATGCCAACAATCTCCCCCTTTGGCATTGATGGCAAAACCAACAATTAAATGGTAATACCAACAAGATATTAAAATTGATTCGGATTCAAATTGTTGTTAGACTTCTTCTGTTATCCTTGAGCTGTTAAAATCTTCTGAAGTCTTCTCCCTTTTTCATTAGGCTTCTGAGTTGTTGTCTTATGTTTAGTCTTCTCCCCCTATCTTTAGTCTTATGTTATCTTCTTTATTTAGGATTTTACCATTTAGTCTTCTCCCCCTTTGACAACAATGCCAAAAATTAAAAGAACTAAATCATGATTTCTTCCCCTATGTAGTGATTTGCCTTGCTATGTATCATCTCAGTCTCAGTCAGAGCAACTTGTCTTTATTCACTATTTCCTGCACACTTTTAGAAAACCTTCTAAAGTGCGTAAATCAACATCAATACACACATAATACTCTGTAGATTCATCAAATTGATGATTTCACTGAACTCTATCAGTGAGTAGAAGGTAGGGGTAGGACCCCTAACTTGCTTCTGAGATACTCAAAAGTGTCCCTCAATAGTGGCTTTGTGAAGATGTCTGCTAATTGCTCCTTTGAACTGATATATTCCAGCACAACTTTCTTCTTTTGAACTTCTTCTCTGAGATAATGATACTTTATAGATATATGCTTTGTCTTGGAGTGCATTACTGGATTCTTTGAAATGTTAATGGCACTAGTATTATCACAGAATATAGTTACTAGCTCGGTAAATTTCTCATTTGTACCTTCCAATAGTTGTTTGATCCATGCTATATTGGTACAATTCAATGTTGCAACAACATATTCAGCTTTTGCAATTGACTATGAAATACATCCTTGTTTCTTGCTCAGCCAACTTACTAGTCTTTCTCCAAAAAAAAAAGCTCCACCACTTGTGCTTTTCCTGTCATCAATGTTGTCTGCCCAATCAGCATTAGTATAAACTTTTAAATCAAAATCATTTCTCTTTTCATATACTAAGCCATAATCTTCAGTGCCTCTCAAGTATCTGAAAATTCTCTTGATTATTGTCATATGGGTTTCCTTGGGATCTATAGAAAATCTTGCAACAATACCTACTGCATGTGCTATATCCGGTCTACTATGCACAACATATTGCAACTTCCCAGTCATAGATCGGTAAAGCGTCTCATCAATAGGTGTAGATTCATCATTGTTTGATAGTTTATAGTTAGTAGTCATAGGAGTACTTACTGGTTTAGAATCCTCCATTCCAAATTTCTTCAAGATTTCCTTTATGTACTTGGATTGAGTAATGAAAATCTCATCTTTCATTTGCAGTATCTATAAACCTATAAAATAATTTATCTCACTGATTAGTGACATCTCAAATTCTTTGCTCATTTCATTTCCAAAGTTTTTGCATAAGGAATCATTACCACAGAAAATAATATCATCAACAAATATGGATGAGATTAGTATTCCATTGTCCTCATCATTCTTCATGTACATGTTGTTGTTTTCACTTGTCCTTATAAAACCATTCTTGATTAAGTAAGAGTGCATTCTTTCATACCATGCTCTAGGTGCTTGTTTCAGACCATATAAAGCTTTGTTCAGTTTGCATACTTGATCTTTACTCCTATCTTCAACAAATCCTTCAGGTTGTTCAGTGTAAACTTCTTGTTCTAGTATACCATTCAAAAATGCAGATTTAACATCCATTTGATATACCTTGAAATTTTTGAAAGAAACATATGCCAACAATGTTATTACTCCCTCAAGTCTAGCCACAGGTGCAAAAGTCTCCCCATAATCTATTAATTCTTTTTGAGCATAACCTTTGCAAGCTAGTCTTGCTTTGTTTTGAATGAGCTCACCTTTTTCATTTAGCTTGTTCCTGAAAATCCACTTAGTATCGATTACATTTTTGTCCTTCGGTCTTGGGATCAGTGTCCATGTGTCATTCTTCTTGATTTGATCAATCTCTTCTGTCATAGCATTTACCCAATCTTCACTGTTAAATGCCTCTTTTACTATTCTTGGTTCAAATTCAGATATCAGACATGTGTTCTGTCTCAGTTTGTTCCTTGTCATCACTGGATCATCCTTATCTCCTATAATTTGACTTGATGCATGATGTCTTCTGACATATTTGGCTAATATAGGATCGGTAGGCTTTGTATGATCTTCTTCATCACTCGGTAACTGGACATTATCTTCATTTTCTTCAGCAGCTTTCTCGGTAGGACTTCTCGGTTGAACATAAACAAATTCTTCATAATCTTCTGGTTCTTTGGAATTTCCTTCATCATTTCTTTCTGTAAATTCAACAATTTTCACTTTTGCACTTTCTACTATTTTGTTAGATGATTTGATCAGACATTTAAACGCTTCACTTCTAGAAGAATAACCAAGAAATGTTCCTTCTTCACTTTTCTGATCAAACTTTCCATTTTTGTCATCTTTGTGAATATAGCATCTACTTCCAAAGATTTTAAAATAACTTACATTAGGTTTCTTGTCATACCAGATCTCATATGGTGTCTTCATAGTTCCTTTCTTCAATTGAACTCGGTTCAGGGTGTAAACTACAGTGCTGATTGCTTCTCTCCAAAATGTTTGAGGTACCCTCTTTTCTATCATCTGGGTTCTAGCACAATCCACAATTGATCTGTTTCTTCTCTCGGCTATCCCATTTTGCTGAGGTGTTCTTGATGCAGACACTTGCCTTTTTATACCATGATCATTGCAGAATAAGTTAAATTCATCAGAAGTGAACTCTCCTCCTCTATCAAATTTAAGACATTTTAGTTGTCTTCATGTTTCATTTTCAACTCTTGCCTTGTACCATTTAAACATTTGAAAAGCTTCTGATTTTTCTTTTAAAAACATAACTGACATCATCCTTGAGTAATCATCCACAAATAATATGAAATATTTATCACCATAATAACTTTGAACTTTCATGGGACCACAAAGATCGGTGTGTACTAGATCTAAAATTCCTTTAGAAGTGTAGGACTTACTTGTAAAGCTTGATCTTGTCATCTTACCCATCTGGCATCCTTGGCACATAGCATTCTCAGGTTTTTCCAGACTCGGTAGACCTCTTACTCTGTGCTTCTTACTTATTTTGATCATATTATCAAAATTTACATGACAAAACCTTTTATGCCATAACCAGGTATCATCTATCTTAGCATAAAGACACTTGTTCTGAGTTGAGTCAAGATGAAATGTATTACCTTTTGTTTGTGTTTCAGTGGCAACTAACTTTCCATGCTTGTCATGAACTTTGACAATTCCTTTCTAAAATTCTATTCGGTATCCTGTATTGTTTAGCTGTGCTACACTCAACAAATTGTATTTCAATCCTTCAACCCAGTATACATCATCACATTTAGCATTGTCAAGAAGTGTTATAGATCCTTTACCTTTCACTGGACATGGTGCATCATTACCAAATCTTACATAGCCTCCATCATAGTCTTCTAATTTAACAAACTTGTGTTTATCACCCATCATATGATGTGAGCATCCATTGTCTATGATCCAAGAATCATTATTATTTATGTGAGATATTAGGGCTTTTTATTCATACCTTTCTTTATCAGATCCATCTTTAATAGCCACATAAACAACTTCCTCTGTATCAGTTTCATCAGATTTGTCATCGTTGGATTCCTCATTAGCTACTAGACATGTATTTCTATCTCTCCTTCTGAAGTCTCGATATCCTCTGTATTGGTTATCTTTCTTCCTGTTATCTCAGTATTCTCCCTTTTCACTAGATTCCTTGTTAGGATAGTTAGAAGCCATATGTCCTATTTTATCACAATTGAAACATTTTAAAGGTAGCTTCCCTTTATACTTACCTTTTCCTCTCGGTAACCTTCTGGCTAATAATGCTTCAAACTCTTCTTGCTTGTTGATTTCCTCATACAGTTTGTGTACTTCTTCCATGTTCTTACAAAATCTTTCACTTGCTCCACTGTGATTCCCTTCAGAGTACTTACTCATTCTATCATTGTAATCATCAGATTCACCAATATGAAAAGAACTGAATGCAGATTCTACTTTATTTAACGAAGACCCACTGTTATCAAAATTACTTAACTCAAATGCATGTAGCTTACTAGTAGTAGCATCCAAAGAAACTGGCATGTTAGGTACAGATCTCATTTCATTGATTGCAGAGACTCGAATTGCATAAGCAAGTAGAAGGGTTCTCAACAAGTTACTTGTTATATCCTTTTCTTCAATAGTTCCTCTTGCTCCTTTAATTTGATTGTCAGCCTCCTTTAACCTTGTATTGTATTGGGTTATGTTCTCACCTCCATTCATTCTCATGGATTCAAGTTATCCTCTTAGACTATCTACTTTTGCTCTTTGAACATGTTCATCACCACCATACATAGATATGAGCTTAGTCCACATTTCTCTTGCATCATTACAGCCTTCTAGATCATTAAACTCTGAGTCGGTCAATGCTGATGTTATTTCAATCATAGCTTGAATATGTTCTTTCTTTGCCTTTATCTCTTCCAAGGTCATAGGGTTGGTGCTTGGTGCAATGTAATCATTCTCCAGATAATATGTTGCATATTCTCCAATTCCTGATAAATGCAGCTTCATCCTTTTCTGCCATGTGGAGAAACTTGACTTGTTCAACTTTGGTGCATCCCTTTTATACATCTTCGGATATTTGCCTCAAGTACCTTTAAACTTTTCTTTCAGAGTCCAAAGCTTTGATACCAATTATAAGTTCCAATACTAAATGTAAATTATAGATGCCAATAGCTAATAAGATGAGAGGGGGGGGGGGGGGTGAATCATACAAACTTAATCTTCCATAAAATCAACAGATTCAACCTCGGTAACTTATACTTCAGTAATATAACCAAAAACTACTAAACATGCTAATTCATAAACACATAATCATCATAACACATATAACACCAGACTTAATGTGGAAACCCAAATAGGGAAAAACCACTGTGGGATTTCGGACCCACTAAGAAATATACTCTTCTAGAGTATGCTCGGTTAAAAACAAATCCTGTTAAAGATTACAAACACATTGCTAGATGTGACCCAGTTAAGGGATTTCCCTCAGATCTGTTAAGATCTTCACTTTGTTAGAAGTGACCTTGTCAAAGGATTTTAAACACTCATTTAGAATGTTACCTTGCTAGAGGGTTTACAAATAGGACTGTTAAGTCCACTCGGTTAAGAGATTTTCTGTCACTTATAAAATAATAGTAATAAAAATATATCTGCAACTTCACATCTAAAATGCTAAAGCAGATTCTTATTTGTTCAAAACAATCTTGTCATAGGACTTATCTTGTCCCTTTGCTAGGCTCCCTACTCTATTATTCAAATAGGTCTTCAAGCTTCTATGCTCGGTAATCACTATGTAGCATCCCTGTGCTTACACTTGCCCGCATACATTGTTTATCAACAATTGCTAACCGCTTAATCTCCTTGATCACATTTCCCATGATCAATCCTAGCCATCAGATCTTCAATCTTGACTAGGTTCAATGTATCCTTTGATCTGAAAACATTTTACCTCACCTAGGGACTTGCATTCCTTTCTTGGAACTTGTACAAGGTTATTGTGGTTCAATCTGCACTGTAGATCTTCCTGCCGATCTCCCATTGCCATAGATCCTTAACAAACTTCATGCACGACATACCAATCATTTATACATCTCCAGCTAATCATTGTCCTTCATTAAATAATGCTTTTATCCATCCAATGTGATTTGTCATAACTCAGTTGCAACTCGGTAAATACTAAACTTTACTCGGTAGACATTCCACCTTCATTAACCGATATCGATAACCTTAGGGTTTACTGACTAGGTTCTTTGCTCGGTGACATAGTATAGTATTAACCTTATATTTAACAACATATGTAGGATATCAAAACAATCTAAACATCATGATCTCATCATTTTCTAACTCAGTAATAGTTGTCCATTGAATATCTTATTTCTCCCCTTATTCATCACATTCTTTCTGTGTCTTTTATCGACATCTTAATTCTCTTCAAATCTGTCTTCTCAAGATATGGCAACATCATACTGAATTAGAAAATTAATTTCTTGATATTAATGACAAAATAATGTTATAAATATAGTTATCATCCTTCTTCAGTTATATCAAATAATCTCCAACAACCTTCTCAATATCCTTCATGAATATCAACAATCTCCTTTCCATTGAAATGCCAAAAATATTTCTTTCTACTAAAATGCCAAAAAAACCATTGTGGGACTTAGTACCCACAAAGATCAACTAACTGCGGTATAGATATCTGACCAGTTAAGGTCAAACAACCACCCTGTTAGGGGTACACCCGGTTAAGAGTGTCTTAGCCCTGTTAAGAGCTATACAATCCTGTTGGGAACTACCCACATTACTGGGATTTACAAACACAAGGTGATGTGTTACCTTGTTAGAGGATTTCACCTTTGGACCTGCTAGGATCCTATCAAACCCTATTAGGAGTGACCTTGTTAGAGGATTTTCTTGCTACAATTGTTGGGAAGACAACAAGTTCAATTGAATTGAAGTTAATACCTCTATGCCTAATTAGATCTGCTTATGCTTTGCTTCTAATTATCATTTTTGGAAAATAAAGATGAGGGAAAATCTGGTTTGTATGTGTTACAATACTTGGAAGGTTGTGACAACTAAGTATGTTCTATTGGTGAATGGTCTTAATGCTTCGGATGAGATTCAAGCCTATGAAGAAAATGAAATAGCAAGGTGTGCTATCTTTAGTGCATTCTCAAAAACTGAATTGACAAAGGTTATTTCTTTGAATACTTCTTATGAGGTTTGGCAAAAGATGAAAGACATTTATGATGGATATGAGAGAGCTAAGTTGACAAAGAGACTAATAGCTAAGCAAAGATATGAAAATTTGAAGATGGAAGAAAGAGAAGACATTGTAAGCTATTTTGAGAAGGTTGACATTGCAATGAATGAAATCAGAGGCACCATGGATGATGAAGATGTGATCGACAAAATCATGATGAAATTACTAATAAGCTACAATGATAAGATCTCAATTATTGAAGAAACCTATGATCCAAAGAAGTTCACCAGAGAGCATCTTTTTGGTACCTTAAGTGCATTTGAAGTAAGAAAGTTTGGAAAGGACAAATACAAATTAGAGACCGCAATCAAAGAATTTGAAGATCTTCTGGATGATGAAGAGAGTTTGAATGAAATGGAAGCAAACTGAAGAAAGGAATTGGCAAGTACAAAGGTATGTTAAGTGTTTTAGATGTGGAAAGATTGGTCATACTACAACTAGATGTTCAAAAAAGGGAGCTAGACAAAAGTTTAGGGAGAACAAGTGAAAATTCAATAAGAAAGCCTATTATGTTAAGGATGAGACTAACATTTCAGCTGATGAATTAGACTATGAGGATGGTTATTATTTGTTTCTAATAGAAAATGATGTTCCAAAGCTTGATATTTCTAAGAATGTTGCTAATCTATTTCATGCTAGAAGAGATAAGAATGAGTGGCTTATTGATAGTGGATGTTCAAATCATAAGATTAGTGATAAGAGTAAGTTTAAAATGCTTGAAAAATATGATGGAGGTTTGGTTAGGTTTGGAGATGATCAGATAACACAAATTGTTCGGATTGGTTCAATTACTTTTGATGGAAAACATAACACTAACAATTCTTATTATGTGAAGGGCTTGCATCATAATCTCTTGAGTGTGGATATATGTATGAAAATGGATACTGTTATCTTTCAAGACAATGGATGTGAAATCCAAAAAGGAGTCTGAACCAATTATTGTAGTGGGAAGAAGGACAAATGGAAATATGCATCAATTGGAAGGAGATACAAAACATTGCTTGATATCACAACTTGATGACAACAAGCTATGGCATCAAAGGATGTGTCAAGGCAATTTTGACAACCCAATGTAGATTAGTTTGAGGAGTGCAGTGAGATTTACCCAAATTAACTAAATTAGATAAGAACTTTTGCAAGGAACGTCAAGAAGGAAAGCTCATTATAAGCACATTCAAAGGAAAGTAGTACTGGTCCACAAAATTACTAGATTTTGTGAGAAGCATGACATCATAAGACAATTATTTGGCCCCTGAGCACAAGAACAAAATGGTGTAGTTGAAAGGATGAACCGAACTATACAAAAGACCACTAGAACTATGATGAAAGGAGAAGAGTTAGCAGAAGTTTACTTGAGAGAAAAAATTCATACAACAACATACACTCTTACCAAAAATTTGTATCGGAGGAAATATGGCAAGACATCCTATGAACTTTGGTATGGTAGAACTTTGACAGTGAAATATTTCAAGGTATTTAGAAGAAAGTGCTATATCCGAAGAGATGAGGATAATCTTGGAAAGTTTGACAGCAGAGTAGATGAAAGCATATTCTTGGGTTATTCAACAAAGAGAAAAGCATATCGATGTTACAACAAAGGTTGAATAAGATTGTTCAAAGTGCAAGTGTAAAGGTTGATGGAAGTACCACAAAGGATTCAAAAACTATAATAGGATATGAATCTGATGAGCCTGAAGAAGACAAAAAGAAAGAAGAAAGAAGAAGTGAAGAAAACAATGATCAAGATACTCCGACATCTACATCTGAGACTCCAAGCTATGTTTAGAAGAATCACACAAAATAATATATTATCGAGTATAAGAGTAAAGGTGTTATCACAAGAAGCAAGGCAAAACAAGAACAAGTCTTGTTGTGTTTTCTATCTGAAACTGAGCGAAAGTTAATAGAATAAGCTTCTAATGATCATAACTGGATGAAGGCAATGAAAGAGGAACTAGATCAGATTGAGAAAAACCAGTCATGGGAGTTAGTCAATAGACCAAAAGACAAGAATTTGATTGGAACTAAATGGGTATTCCATAACAAGCTAGATGAAGATGGAAAGGTTGTAAGAAATAAGGCAATGTTGGTTGGCAAAGAATGCACTCAGATTGAATGCATTGATTTTGATGAAACTTATGCTCCAGTTACATGGATGGAGGAAATCCAGATGTTCCTATAATTTTCAACATTTCAGGACTTCAAGGTGTATTAGATGGATGTAAAATCAACATTCTCAAATGGAGAATTGAAAGAAAAAGTTTACATTGAACAACTAGAAGGTTTTAGGTTGAGAGATGTGTTGGAATCAAGGAAAACTGAGAGGAGGGGGTGAATCAGTCTTATGCAATTTTTAATTTTATTCAACTAATCCTTCAACCACTTAATATATATGAATAAAAGAAAGATGCAAGAAAAAAAACCAAATATCCCCAACACCATAACACCAATATTTTTTATGTGGAAACTTGGTTAAGAGAAAAACCATGGTGGGGATGAACCCATAATATAAATATACTATGCAGAAGTATATAAATATTAAAAAGAGGAATGAACATGCATTCAGGTACCCTACCTAGAGCTCACTACTCAAAAAAAGGTCTACAGCCCTAGGATGACTCATTGTCTTACAAACCAATTATTGAAGTATATGAACTAAACAATAGCATCTAAAAATGCCAAATTATAGTTCAGGTTAAGCACATTTATAGACATTTCATACTCTTCCTTATCCTACTCTGATTCACTATTCTGCATTAATTTAGAGCATAAATCTTTGAATTGTGCATGTGAAACTACACACCATCGATCAAACACCTTTTTTCATGCACTAAATGATCAACTACATCAGCCTTATATATCTGATACATGAAATCACATCGGCTACATATCGGCTCAAGGACATATAACATATTCACCAATCATGTATCAATAGTCGACTAAATCCAATCTTGACTGCATGCGGACCAAAAAGAATTTTCCACATGCTTCCCAAATGTCGGCTAAACATCCTCAAACACAAAAACAATCACCAAATTGGCTCCAACAATTTTTCCCAATGATCAATTACACAAGTTGGTCATACTATATTGTTCAACCCAAAATATGATATACTAGATCTTCTAACTTGCACATGAATTATCACTAGAGGCTAAAATAATTGAATAAGGTACTCCAGATATCTATCAAGCTTCCCATATCTTTGAAACACAAAATATTCTAACTTCACCGGACTTGCCCAAATCTACACTCAAACTTCTAGTATAGGCAAATCATGAATTGTGGATAGAATCACTGACTGGAGTTGCCATCAATGGCAACATCTAATGACCTATGTAGTGTCTCTTTCTAACAATCTCTCCCTTTGGAATTGATGGAAACATAGTGAAAAATGACAGTGTCGGAATCAATACCAACATATACACATCACAAAACTCAACATCTCAAAATTCCAAAATTCCAAAACCCCCCCTAAGAAGAGTACAACATTTTCCACTTCCCTGCATCTAGATGAAGGAATAGTGTTTCTATTCTACTTTGGCTTAGGAATAGAGGCTTTTGGATAAGTTGCCTTTGATACCAATTATTGGAATCAAGGAACACTAAGAGGGGGGCTGAATTAGTATCCTACAATTTTTAACTTTATTGAAATGATCATTCAACCACTTAATACATGTAAATAAAAGATAGATGCAAGAACAAAAACCAAATATCCACAACACCATAACACCAAGATTTTTTTGCGTGGAAACCTGATTAAGGGAAAAACCATGATGGGGATGAACCCACAATATAAATATACTCTGTAGAAGCATAGTAATATTACAAAGAGGAATGCACATGCATTTTGGAATACTACCTAGATCTCACTTCTCAAACAAACAAGGGCTACAACTCTAGGAAGACTCACTGTCTTACAAACAAATTACTGTAGTATATAACTAAACAATAGTATCTACAAATGCCAAATTATAGTTCCAGTTAAGCACATTTACATACATTTCATACTTTGCCTTATCCTGCTCTGATTCATTGTTCTACATTAATTCAAAGCACAAATCTCTGAATTGCACACATGAAAATGTGCACCATAGATCACACACATTTTTCCATACACTAAATGATCAACTACATCAGTCTTATATATCTGCAACAAAAAATCACATTGGCTCTATGTCGACTCAAGAACATATAACATATTCACCAATCGTGTATGAACAGTTGGCTCAATATTATCTCTGATGCATATGAGGACCAAAAAGAATTGTCTACACACTTCCCAAATGTCAGCTAAACATCCTTTAACACAAAAACAATCACCAAATTGACTCCAAAAATTCCGCACAATGATCAATTACACAAGTGAGCCATATTGTACTATTCAACCCAAAAATTGATATACTGAATCTTCTAACTTGCACATGAATTATCATCGAAGGCTGAAATTATAGAATAAGGTACTTCAGACATCTATTAAGCTTCCCATATCTCCACAACATAAAATATCCAACTGAAATGAAACATTGACCAAAATACATAACTCTGTCAAATGATGTGTTCTAACTTCATCGGACTTGACCAAATCTACACTTAGACTTCCGGTATAGGCAAATCACATGAATCATGGATATAATCACTAACTAGAGTTGCCATCAATGACAATATCTAATGACATGTGCAGTGTCTCTTGCCAACAATTTCCCCCTTTGGTATTAATGGAAACACTTAGTGAAAAATGACTAAGTGTCGGAATTAGTACCAACATATATACATTGCAAAACTCAAAATTTCAAAATTCCAAAATTTCAGAACTCTCCCTAAGAAGAGTACAACAGTTCACATTTTTATTTTGGATAATCTCAAGAAAGGTTGGGATAGTGATTTATGGATGTTTATGGATGTCTGGACTACCTTATTCCATATTTTTAGCCTCCAATGATAATTTATGTGTGAGTTAGAAGCTTCTATGTATCAGTTTTTGGGTTAAAGGGCGACTTTCTTGGATAATCCTTATGCGGATTATGTGGAATGATCTTGGTGATTTTTTTGTGGTCCAAGTGTTTTGTCTAGCAATTTTAGTAACATGTAATCAATTGTTTTGGTTTGCATTAGTATTTGGGTTCAGATCTAGTCGACAGTTTGTACACACTTCATAGAGTGCAAGTTTTCTTGAGCCAACATGCAATTTGTTGGTGCCCCAGATGGGGTTTACACTACAAGAAGCATAAAACAAGTTGATTCTTCAAATTATCTATGGACAAGACAACTCCAATTGTCAAAATATTCAAGGACTTGGACCAACTATGACAAGGATCTGCAAATCCTTCTACACTTTGGGTTCTACAAAACCTGGGAGGGTGATCCCTTAATGAATTTATGATCTATGTACCATACTCACAAGCTCACTAAAACAAAGAATACAATCTCATATACACACTCAACAATAGGGAGAATGCTCAAGGATGGCAAATCCTTCAGTGATCCTCAACCTAGTTAGAGCATGATATGGATATGTGTGCAATAAACATACATAAATTAAAATGTATTATAATAATCAATATTTATGTAACAAATATAGACAAAATGAGCACAAATTCACTGTAAAGACTTTGAACAAGCTATGACTAGTGCCTTATTCCGTTAGGCAATTAAATTCATGAAATAAAAATTGAATTACAACATAAATTATCTGATAACATACTGATATAAGAATATATTTCCTTACAATACATCTCAACTATGACCCAAGATCAAACTACTTATCAAAATCCTTGTACAACCCTACCACTCTGCAATTTTGTTTAACATTTTAATTGATCCCTTGGATCAAAACATAAAAACAAATGACATACATCACAACAATGCACTGAAAGAAAGAGACCCTTGATTCACTTTCATTCAAAAGATAGTAGAATCATACACTAGAAAGAAATAAACTTGAATTCTATTTCATTTATTCAAATGCTATATCTGTCATAAAACAATATACATTTTAGTCATTCGAAACTTGCATAAAATATGACACAAGATTCATTCTATTTTGCTATGTAAAAGGATTTTATAATTTTCTCTTTTTCACCTAAGACCTTCTACATGGGACCTATGACTCTAACTTAACAAAACTCAGTAGAGAAATCAAATTTGGAACCTTGTCTCCTGGCCTTGAATTTCTTTTATAAAAAATAAGGGAGAAAACAAGCTATGGGACAGAGGAGACACCTGTCACTCAAAAATGACTGGTTACCCATAATTTTGTTAAAAAATATTCCCCTTAAGGAATGTCACAACCAAGACCAAATGTCTGCAACTGATTCACCTGGACACTTTGTGCACTTTTTCCCTTTTTGTTGTTGTTTATGAAGATTTGATATGTGCCCACCTTCTTGTTGCTCACATCCAAAAATTAATCAGTAGAAAGAAACAAAACTACTTGCCAGACTATCACATCACACAGTTAGCTAACTAACTATTTGTTTTCCTTATTCATCCTTTAAGTAAGTATTACTCCCTTTTCCATATCCTTCGTTTGATGGCCATTTTAAATTCATAACCTCGTCATCTTTTTCTCTATATGGAGTATAATTAACTGCCACTTGATTTGCCTCTCTTTCAAAAGATTCAAAAAATGTTCTTGTACATATTATCTTGTCCATGCTATCCTCTAGCATGCTAGTGTCTATATCTCCACAAATCAAGTCCACTTGAGTGTTGATGACTCTTTTTTCATCTTCTTTCCAAAATTGCAAATTCTTAATTTCCCCACTCTCATTCTCAATACCTGGCAGAAGTGTTTCATTTAGCTCACTAAAACTTCTCATCAACTCCCTTATTTTCCTTTCTATATTTTCTGGCAACATCTAGGCTTCCTTCATTGACTTTACAAACAAATAGGTTGGCTGAAGTGTAGGTGGCCTCTCAGTATGGTACTTTGAATCCATTGACATTATTCTAAGCTCATTTCCCTTTTCTAACCACTTTGTAAACAAAGGGATTGCAACTTCCTTATCTATGTCAAAACTTTGAATAACATTAAACAATAAAGAATATAAAAAATAAATGTTATTTAATCTACTGTCCACCTTCTCATTCAAATGAGTTAGCACTAAGCTAACTATCTCTCTTTTCTTAATGGAAGGATGATCTTCTGACTCCTTTAGCTTATTTTCTAACTCATTGATTTTCTTCAATATTTGGGCTCTTTTCAGATCAATTGATCTAGTGGGATTAGGCTCTTCATCAACATATGGTACTAATGGTATGATTGGAATGTCAATCTCACTATCAAATTAAATTATTGCATCTATATGCGAGACAGGTGGAGACCTAGACGTTGATGGGACTGATGCAATTTTAGGAACTGAAGAGGATGATCCTATCTGTTTCTACTCAAGAAGCTGAACTTTAGTCTCTAGATTTGCACACCTTTGTTGAGATGCATTATAATCATTGAAAAGCTTCTCAAACTTCCTCATTAGTTTCTCCATTTCTATAACCTCACTTTTTGAAGTTTCATGGGCCAATTTGGCCACATCAATAGTTAACTTTGACACCTCAACATTTGAAGTATCAGAGGCTCTTTTTATAATGAGGCTTTCCTTGAAGTTTGGATTTATATCATTGATATCATACCTCTTAGGCCCTTGTTCTAGTGCCCATAATGCCAAGGTTGCATAATCATCTACAAATTTTGATCCTTTCAGTGCCAACATTGCTTATTCTTCTAAACTAAACTATTGATCTTTTGATTTCCTAATTGCATCAAAAGCTACTACATCAGCTATGCCCCATTCTGACAAAATTAAAACATTAGCCTGATTTATGATCATCCTACCTTCATTTGCAATGGGTCTTTTGAATTCTTCCATCATTTCTTTCTTGACCTCTTCCTGATTCTCCTGATCAGACCTGTTTGGCCTTTGGTCCTTTCTCTCAACTTGTCAATCATGAACTTCCTCAAGTTTGGTTTTCTTCTCCATCAACACAAGAATTAGTTCATCAAAATTGTTAATGACAAAATCAACTTTGGCATAGAATGGAGTGAATTTTTTTGCTGGATCATAATTGGGATCCATTTTATGTACTATAGCCCATAGCTTCCTAAAAGATATCCATTTCTCCTTCTTCCAATCCTGAGTCATGAAATCAAATTCATTTCTTATTATATCCTCAAGGAAATTGTTCTCATGGGGTAATGGGCCTCGTTTTATTCTTTCCCTGAAAAATATTGTAAAATCCCTCTAGGTCACTATGTCTGACTGTGCTAGCCTCTAAATGATAAGGTGCAAAAATATTGTCAAAATGTATAGATCCCCCTTTTATGATTACAAAGTATGGAATGGTAGTATAATTAGGTAAAATAGTCCCTTTGCCTCTACCTTTCAACTCCTTATCATGTATACAACCTATTTGCCATATTACTTCAAGAAAACCTAACCTTAAAGGAAAATTAAAGACAATACATGTGGTTGACTAGGGAACCCATAGACTCTGATAACTGTACTAACAAGATACATGATAATATCCCCCCAGTTGTGCCAAATTTTCAAAAATGGCAGCCTTTCCTTTGGTCTTATAAAATCATGCAGCTACGTGGGAATACTTGATGGATTTACTGTTAATCTTTGCCTCAATCTAGAAGCAAAACCATTATCAAACCTCACAAAAATGGCTTCCTTCATGTCCCAAGACATGTCCATATTCCATAGTTGCACCAATACCTCAATATTATCCATTGTTCTCTTAAGATTCATGGTACCTTCAAAATAATCTACATTTATATATAAAAATATGTAAATTAACAATAAATACAAATAGAAATGAGTACTAAATACATCATTCTTAATATCTTACAACCCTTCATGAATCTTTTCTTCAAGGTACGGGGCAAAGTCAAAAACCACTGTAAAGTCTAGATGTTAAATCTGTATAGACATATACATAAAATCAGGTGGCATGGCTATAATAGGGTTGAAACCTAAAATCTGGCATAGAGAAAAGAAAGTGGCCTGCAAATATTTCGCAAAAGAACCAATAGGAAAAGGCTCCACAGAACTAGGGCCAATATGAAAAGTTGTGTATCATGCTTTTGCCAAATGGGCTGGAAGGAGGCTATCTCTAATCAAACTTTTCATCATGTAGTATTCTACCTTTACTTCATTCAAATCTATCTGAATCGGGGTAGTAGAAGGCTCATACAAATCAAAAACCTCTTGGAATTCCTCCCTCATTTCTCCTTATTTCTCCTTATTACTCTCGAAATGGGGTCATGTTTGTCTGCAACCACTTTGAGGAGGTCGACATCCATGAATACATTAGGCACCACTAATTTTCCTATCATATTGCTAGGCACTTACAAGTGTGGATTATAAATTCCTCTATCCATACCACAACTTAAACATTTCAACACAGTCACTAGCACCCTAGCATCCAAAATGTTATATGTCTTATCAGTTAACCCTTATCCTAGGGTTTTTCCTTGTACAAGTCTCTGCCCATGATACTTATCATTTTTTGAGGGCTTCAATTGATCAATAAAATCATCAAATAGATTCCTCTTCTGATACTCTATTTGTCTTGAGTGGTTTTGTAGGGGAGCCATCCTACTTGACTAGGGATTCTTAACAATTATCCACAAAAAGAAGAAGGAAACTAGGGCTTAACATGAGACTATCAATTTCAACACAAACAAGTATAAATTTTCACCTTCTTTTTACAAAATTTTAAACCCTAGAGCAATTCACAATCCTTTTACTATAATTTTACACAATCCATAATTTCAACAACTCTGAAAACAAAGAAGAATGATTTAGCAACTTACGACTTTTTATGCACCATATGAACATTAATTTTGCACTCTAAGAACTCATTCTGATATTCTTCAGCTTAGGAAATACCTTCTAATCACCACTGAATCACTTTGTGAGTCAAGAATAATTATGAAAAAGGCTTTTATTGTCATTCTAGAATCAAGCCTTACCGTCTTATCCACCATTACTTCTCACGTGAGTGGGAAAATGGCTTGAATTTGTATTTCAATCAAGTTTGAAACTAGACCATTGATTTTCTCTACATTGGCGCATCACATGATCTATATTAGTCAATCTAATATTCATCATCTCATGTGGCAAGTGGACCATCAAAGGCATGTTGTGGCACTTCCATCTCACCATCCTCTTCACTATTGTCAGCGGCCCCACCATTCGGCTTACTCCAACCCACCTTGAACATGTGGCTTCATCTCACGATGTCGCGATCCTTAATCTCTAAGCATCTTCAACCATGGGGTAGCGCGAGCCATTGGATCTATTCGAGTTTTATTCTACTAGCCACAATGTACACCTTCTTTAGCCAATTATCAACTGAGCATCTTTTTTACCAAGATTAAAACATCTCCATCCATTGAATCATGTACAGATATTAGGAACCTTTAGTATCTCAACTGTTATCACAAAGACATCGACAAAAATATTTAAGGCTAGACTTAGGAAAATTATGCGCACGATGAAATATCAAAAAGGGGACCCACCCACTAAGAAACACTAAAACACAGACTTAGGAAAATATAAAGACAACTGAACAAATTAATGCCCAGGAGATAAAAAGGCCCCACTAGCATTACTATAACCCTCATACTTAAGACAAAAAGGTAATGAAGAAATATAAGATGTTAAGGGTTTTTTAACAATGAGACTCAACCAGATGACATAAACCCTAAACTTTAAGCTTGAAAATAGAAGACAGAGAGCCGAATAAAATCAAAATGACCAATATTTTTCCTAAGGAATGAAAATTTTTCACTAGGTCATTTTAAGGACTATCACAATTGAGTTAGTTTCTTGCTATGGATATATAAGATCAATGCTTTTGATCATTTTGGGAAAAAAAAGGTTTTTTTGATCAATTGTGTGCAGTTCCATGTGCATACGATAGAGATTTGTGCTCAGGATCTTAGCAAAATGGTGAAACGGAGCAACATAAGGCAGAGTATGAAAAGTGTGTATGATGTGCTTAACCAAAACTATAAATAGGCATTTGTAGATGCTACTCTTAGTTCAAATACTCTAGTGAAATTTTGTAATTGAGTTGTAGGAAGTGAGCCTCTCTTTTAAGCAATGATGTAATGCCCCACCAGAAACCCTAAAGGAAAACAACACAACTAGGCAACTAAAGGGTGAAGTTTTTTTTTTCAAAAGATAAGTGCATTAATTCTAAGAATTACACGTTTAATAACACAATGGAAGTCTAACACATGATTTCCTAAGGGTTACCAATGAAGATTAATTCGCATATTATATTAACACCAAGGTTAATCCAATTGTTCATCTACTAAGGAAAATTAAATGCTTAAAATAAAAACATACTCATATATCTAATTTCCATAATGAAAGAATCAAAGTATTCCAATGCATTTATTTTTCCATAGATCATTTATACAAAAGATTAAAGCAACTAAATTAACATACATTCCATTGATATAATATTACAATATCCATAAATACATGGCTTCCAAAAATACCACAGAATACAAAAGTTACAATGCCAAGGTTAGATAATTGTTTGATACAATGACCACAAGGTCTCAACTGAACAATTATCAAGAACATGAGCTGGTACATGAACCACGAACCAAGAAACACTAGCGAAGAATTTCCTCGCATGAAGGTATGAACACAGATATCCGATGAGAAGTGGCACTACCACCCGACCATGTGATCCCAAAGTGGAACCACCCCACCATGCTGGGAGATAGCAGAAGACCCTCAAGCAAGTAAAACAAGATCGTACAATAGTATAACATGACTCCACAAATCCCATGTGACTCAACTCATAAACACTAGTGACTCTAAGGAGAGAGTGTCATCGCATGGCTTAAGGTAGTTACCCTAGGTAGGCCTCCATAGGTCCTGACCCCCATCCTGGGTTATCTTGGTAACCTCTCCTGAACCCCCAGCTCCATCTAAGCATCATACAGACCCTACCAATCCTTTTGTGAAGATAAGGTGGTAGGTTTTCCATTCCAGGCCTTCTCACCACATCCTGAGCCTATACAAGCACTCAACCATGTGCAAGGCACATTATCTTAGTTTAATATTTTAGCTACCCACCCCCCTAATCAATTATTAGGTTATTACTTCTTAACTGACTTTCGGGGGGTTATCCTGCCATCCACTTTGGGCGCGACCCCTGCTCGAAAGCCACTCTCTCTCATAGGACACTAACAGGAAAGGTTTCTCTCTACAAGAACACTATGGTGAATCTGACAGCCATAACTAATCCTGTCCAAATTAGAGGTGAAAGGTACACTATCAATAAACTAGGATTGACCATATGAAATAAAACACACAATGGCTCACATCAACAGGTTTATACAACAACATCTGACCAAGGCGTATATCCATTTATGACAAGATGGCAATATAACTAAAATTGCAAGGAAATAAAGCTTTGACCACAATTATTATTTACATTGAGATTCTAAAACAAGCAATCTTTTCTCTAAACAACCAAGGCATAAATAACTTGCAATTAAAGTTACTTTAGAGAATATGAAAATGCAACTATATAATAAAGGAAATTCCATATTTTTATTTGTTCAAAAAGCTAAATGTATCACATTAAAATAATTCCCCCTAGTCATATGTTTAAGAATAATTACCAATTATCCCAATTAAATGGTTTTCATAATATAGATTATATTCCAAATTAGAAATATATATAGTAATATAATATAATTACATGAATATATATTCTTCGAATATACACCCTATAATTATATTATATTCAAAATATACATACTAAAATGAATATTTAATTTTCAATAATAAAATTTTACATCCTAAAACAGAGATCTACATGCTCAATGAAGATTTAATTTCCAAAAACCAACATTTAAAAAAAAAATACACCAAGTCATATTCCAGCCAAGCATAAAAATGCTTTTTATATAAATATATTTCTAGTTATATATTTATTTTTATTTTTTTAAATTTTTTTTTTTTTTTAAATTAAACATAAAAAAAAGGCTACCCGCATGGTAGCCTGCTACCATACGGTAGCAAGTGCTACCTTGCAGTAGCACTGCTGCCATATGGTAGCAGTCGCTACCTTACGATAGCGATGCTACCATACGGTAGCAGTCGGTAGCACTGTTACCATAGGTAGTAGTCGCTACCTTATGGTAGCATTGTTATCGTAGGTAGTAGTTGCTACCTTCGGTTAGCGCTACTGCCTTACGATAGCAGCTACTACCATGGGTAGCTTCTGCTACCGTAGGGTAGCAGCCTCTACCTCCCCCAATACAATTAGAAACAATTTTTTTTTTTTTTTAAAACACATTTGCAACAGCATACACAAAATTACAAATGCATTTTCCCAATTAAATTTAGTTTATGATTAATTTTAATACCAAAAGTAAAATTAAATTAATCTACAACTAAATACATAGAGGTAACTAAAATAAACAACTATATTAAGATTTAAAGAGATAATCAAAAATCTTTGGCTCAACCTCTGAGACAAAAATAGGGAAGAGAAAAAAAACAAATCCAGACAATCTCATTCGAAAGAAAAACCAAAATAACTAAAAACTAATTATTCTGGCAAACCGAATCTTTCTCCCCAAATTTGAAAACTTTCATGCACATGGAAATTTTCGCACAATTTTGCCAGCATGACTTTTCCCACATTTCACAAATTTTAATCTCCCATAACTAAGGAAATAAATTATTTTCATAAACCAAAATTATAACCAGAATAGATTTTAGTTAAGAACATGAAATGAAAAGGAATAGTCTAGAGTTGCATTTTATTTTTAAAACCAAATGGACTGAACTCTTCAATAACTTTATAACCAATACTCCAACAATACTGCACGTATTTAGTCATCTATTTTTTATTTTATTTTATTTTAAACAAACAACATTCAGAAGAAGGGAAGAAATAAATGGATTTTTTTAAAACAACAAGCAGAGGCCGTCCAACCTGTAGAGCTTTCTAGGAAAAAATTTGTTGAAGAATTTCTATCCTGCAACAAGCTTCCAACCTGAAATTAGAACCTCCTTCCCAAACAATCTCCAAAATCTTGGCCTTCTCCAAAAAATGCATTCCAGAAATTTCAAAACAATTTCTTGCACACACAGCTGCCTTCTTCCTATGAACTTCCCAAAAATCTTTCCTTTTTCTTTTTTTTTTGAAAATATCTTTTACCTAAACCTTTCTAGGCTCAAAAAAAATGATTTCCTTTCCCCAAAATATAATATTCTATTTTAAAACTAAAAAGCATTTTCTTTTCTAATTTTCCAAAAAGGCAAGTAAAAATGCATTATTCTAAAAACAACACTTTCCCTTTTCTTTTATTCTTTTCTCATGCCCAATTAAATAACTTTCTAAAAACAATATTTAGGCTAGTAATTTAACTTATTTTATTTATTTCCAATTTATTTTTAAAAAAATCTAGAGTACAATAAATACATTTAATTTTATTTATTTACCCCTAATGTTTAAATAAAATTATATTTCTAAAATCATGAAATTTGCAAACTAATAAAAGAAGGAAATTTTATTTTTAAAATCTAGAGAATAATAAATGCAACTAATTTATTTTCTACTAAATTTAAATAAAATTATATTTCTAATGTAATGCAATTTGCAACTAAATTTAATCACTTCCCTTAATTAATTAAATTCATAATCACTAAAGCATTATAATTCATAATTTAAATATGCTAACTATAAAGTGATGCCATAACTCAATTAATTAATTCAATCTACTACGGCTCACAAACTAAGAAGACCCAAACAAAGACTCAGAAAAAGTCAAACAAACTGACTCGATGACCGAACAAAACCAAAAGGGACGACCAACTGACAACACTCACAAGAGTGTAACTAAGGTACAATTAGGGCCAACCACTATCTCCTCCACTCCCATCGAACAAGTAAGGCATGCTCAAACCTGTGGAGCCAGGTGGAGATGATACCCCATACCTACCTCATACTTGTACCTGCAATGACCTTCATCATCGAACCACATATGCATATATACAAATATAGACTACACGACACACACATCGATAAAGGAGAATCGCGACATTCCCTGTCTCGCCAGAGTGAGTGAAGGAAGATCATCCCCTTGCATCCAATACACTCGCAAACATGCAACTTATAATTACACATTGCATAGATAAAGTAAAGTGTTTGTACATAACAATAATCCATAAAATACCACAAATCACCAGTACTGAAATATTATAAATAAATCATGCATCTCATATCCAGATAAAACATGAAATAATGTCATATGAGTCTGAATAATACATAATGGTAATGTATCCACTGAAAGTAAACAATAGTAAAATATAAGTCTAATAAGTTCAACCCAGGAGGGGTACTACATTCTCCCTCCCAAAACTAGGCTTACTCCTCGAAGCCTAAAACAGATAAGAATAGAGCTCTCTCATCTTCACTATATCCTCCCAAGTCGCTGAGGTCTCATCATTTGGGTCCCATAAAACAAATAAGAATAGAGCTCTCTCATCTTCATTGTATCCTCCCAAGTCGCTGAGGTCTCATCATTTGGGTCCCATAGGACCCTTACCTAGTCGATGGTATGACCCCTAAGGGTCAAATCCCGATGCTGGAGAATGCACATGGGCTCTATGGAAAGCTGCCCGTCCTCAACCTACAAGGACTTCCGATCAAGAACATGTGTCACCTCAGGATGATAAGGTCGAAGAACTGAAACATGGAAAACATCGTGGATGTAGGATAGACTCGGTGGCAAGGCAAGACGGTAGGGAATAGGTCCTATCCTCTCTAGGATCTCAAAAGGTCCAACAAACAAAGGTGCCAACTTAGAACCCTTTCCATAATGGATCGGACTCTTACGTTGATGCACTCTCAAGAACACCCAGTCGCCAACAAAATACTGACGATCTACCCTATGAGAATCTGCATACTTCTCTTGCTTATCCTATGCAGATACCAAATGCTCATGAATCTGCTCAACCTGCTGCTCCATCTCTCAAAGAATATCCAGTCTTATAAGCACCCTATCCTCTAGCCGATCCCAACTCAAAGGAGTGTAGCAAGGACGACCATACAATTCCTGAAAGGGGGACATACCTATGGAGCTATGATATCCATTGTTATAAGCAAACTCCACTAGATAAATATAATCCTCCTAGTGTGACTGCTGGTCCATCAGATACATACGAAGCATGTCCTTTGACACCTGATTCACTTGCTCAGTCTGACCATTTATCTTAGGGTGATAAGTTGAACTGAAGTTCAACTAAGTCCCCAAAGCATGCTGAAGTGAGGTCCACAATGCTAAGGTAAAGACAAGATCTCTATCAAAGATGATCCACCTCAGAATCCCATGCAATCTCACCACATCTTCCAAGAAGACTCGTGCCACCATCGCTGCTATATAAGAAGATCGAATAGGAACAAAGTGAGAAACCTTTGTCAATCTATCAACAATGACCATGATGGCATCATGACGATGCGAAGAGACAGGCAACCCAACAATGAAATCCATGAAAATGATATCCCATTTCCAATCCAGTACCAAATTAAGTTGTAAAAGCCCTATTGGATGCTGATGCTCTGCCTTCACCCACTGACACTCTAAACACTTTGACACCAAATCAGCAATGTTGCATTTCATACCAGCCCAATGATAAATCTATCTAAGATTTGTGTGCATCTTCTTGACACCTAGATATGTTGAATAAGGTGCATGATGGGCCTCAGTCATGATCAAAATGTGAAGATCCTCCAAAGGAGGTACATAGATCCATCTAAGGTGATGAAGAAGTCCATTTGCCTCAAGGTTATATCCCAAAAATCTACCCTCTAAAGGCCTTTCGAACTCTATCACAGCTCTAACATCTTGATATCAAGAATCCTGAGGAAGAACTCCAAGAATTCTTCCTCTCAAGTCTACTCCAAGGGATAATGTTGAAACTTCATGCCGCCTACGACTCAAAGCATCTGCCACCACGTTCTCTTTCCCCTAAATATAATGAACCTCAAAATCATACTCGCAGAGGAATTCCATCCATCTCCGCTATTGAGCATTCAAGTTTGGTTGCATGAAGATATACTGCAAATTGCGGTGATCACTATGCATCTCAAACCGACGCCCTAACAGGAAATTTCATCATCTAACCAAAGCATGTACTATAGCTGCCTACTCCAAATCATGAACTGGATTGTTCAACTTGTGGTTCTTGATTTTGCGAGACTCATAGGCAATCACACATCCATCCTGCATAAGCACTGCACCTATACCTTCCAAAGAGGCATCTGTGCATACCATAAAATCTCTAGATGGATCAGGAAATGCCAAAATTGGAGCATTGACAAGGAGTTCCTTCAAGGTATGAAAAGCTGACTCACACTGCTTTGACCAAACAAACTTCTTCCCTTTCCTTTGAAGAGAAGTAATTGAGTGTCCTATCCAGGAAAATCCTTGAACAAAGCGACAATAATATCCGGCCAAACCCATAAAGCTCTGAATTTTTGAAACATTGGTTAGCGCTGGCCAATCAAAAATGGTTTGGATCTTTGGAGGATCCATGGATACACCTTCTTCTGAAACCACATGACCAAGATAGTTCACCTATGACTGGAAGAAGTCACACTTCGCCAAGTTGGCATAAAGCTGATTTTCTCTCAAGCACTGCAACACCTATCACAAGTGACCTTCGTGCTCTTCCATAGATCTAGAATAAATCAAAATGTCATCCAAGAATACAATGATGAAATGATCAAGGTAGGTGCAAAAAACCCCATTCATGAGGCTCATGAAAACTGAAAGCGCATTCATCAACCAAAATGGCACCACTATGAACTCATAGTGCCCATAACGAGTACGAAACACTATCTTATGAATGTCTACATCCTAAATGTGCAACTGATGATACCCAAATTTCAGATCAATCTTAGAGAACACCTTGGCTCCCTTTACCTGATCAAAAAGATCATCTATACGAGGCAATGGATATCGATTCCGGATGGTTACCTTATTCAGTTGTCGGTAATCAATGCATAACTGAAGAGAACCATCCTTCTTCTTAACGAAGATAATAGGCACACCCCAAGGGGAAACACTAGGACAAATGAATCCCTTGGCCAACAATTCCTCTATCTGAAACTTCAACTCACTCAACTCCTGAGTAGTCATCTGATATGGAGCTCTTGAAATAGGTTCTGCACCAGGAACCAAGTCAATGCAAAAATCTATGTCTCGCTTTGGAGGCATACCAAGAATATCCAATGGAAACACATCAGCATACTCTCGAAGAATAGGGTGACCATCAAGAGTGATTCCTCAACTCTCTTTTTCATCCACATCCTCAATAGTAACCGCAAAAAGCTGACACCCTCTACGCATGCACCACTTAAGTTGCATAGCGGAAATCATACATAGGGATATCAGTCTCTGAACTCCAACAATCTCCACTTCCCTGCCAAGGTCATCTAAACACTCCACTATCTTCTTACGATAGTCTACATGAGCACTATGAGATGATAGCCAATCCATCCCCAACACAACTCCATAAGAACCCAAAGGAATGACCTGAAGGTCAACTAAGGTAACTATGGTTCCTAGGTCCAACTCACAACTGGGAATAAAGGCATCTATAGAAACATAGACACATGTAGTCAACTCTACTTGCCACCTATCCGCCTGCTTAGCAGACACAAGTTCGCACCACTCCATAATGGACAAAGAAATTAAGGAATCTAAAGCACCAGAATAAAAAAGTACAAAGATAGGAATTCCACACAACACACCTACTGCCTCAATAACTGTACCCTGATGATCAACCTAGTGATTATCCACCATTGAAAACACCCTATGGTATCCCCTATATCTCCCACTATTGGCTCTAATGCTGCTAGCCTCTGACCACCTGACTGGTGAGAATGCTAAGGACACTGAGCAGCTATGTGACCAAACTATCCACAAGAGAAGCAAGCTCCCCTACTTGGTCCTCTACTACCTGTCAGCCCACTAGACTGCTGGAAACTTCCTTGGCTAGGGGCATGAGATGCACTCTATGAGGACTGCCCTGAAGGGTCCTATCTGCTCCTCTACCAGTTCCTGTTCTTCCTATATTGAGAGTTGCCACCCTGCTAACCCTGGAACTGTTTTGGTCTCGACGGTTGCTAGTGCTACTATTGTCCACCCTTAGTGGGTGCCTAAGGAGTCCTAAATGGTGTAGCTGACTGGGACTAATTCCCACGAGCTTTGTGCCCACTGAAAGGTGCACTCCCTATCTGCACACAAGACTGACCACCAAGTGCACGGCTAAGGTTCTGCTCAACCAATCTAGCTTTCACCATGGCTATCTCAACTGAAGCTGGCTCAAACACCCTCACTCCTCCACTAATGCGGTCATTCAAACTCCTCAAGAAGTGCTAGACAAGCATAGCATCATCATTACCAATTCTGATATATTGTTTAAGCTCATATAACCTATGCTCAAACTGATCCACTGACAAACCATACTGACGTAGAGTGTAGAACTCATCAGCCCGAGTCTGCCTCCACTGGGGTGAGATAAATCATGCTTGAAATCTCTCTAGAAACATCTCCCATGATACGGTGTTAATACACACACCAATCTTCTCCTCCTCTAGCCTCCACCAGATTGAAGCAAAACTATCGAGATGCATAATAGCACATCTCGTCTTGGTGTTGCTACTGTATGGGAACATAGCGAAACACCGATCCAGATTGATAAGCCAGGTCTCTGCCTCAAGACCGGTACCCTTACCATCAAAGAAGGGAGGGTTGTACCTCATCAAGTCCTTTATGTGACCCAAGGAAGCTAGATCTCGATCAGCTGGGATCTCCCTCCTCCTGGGTGATCTCTCTCTCTCTCTCTCTCTCTCTCTCTCTCCTTTGGTACCTACTGATGTGACTCCTCAATCCGAGCATGAATAGGTTGATCAACCTTAGGCTTGGGGCCTAACCTGGCCAGAACCTTCTGAAACATATGTCTCAGCTCTTCCCTTTCGGGAACCTGCTCTCTTGCATGTTGTGAATCCTGATGAACAAACTGTTCCGGATACACACTCACATGAGTAGGTGGTGGTGAAGGACTGTGACGGTTAGAACCACGGCCTCGTCCTCCACCTCTGCCTCTATTACGACCACCCATATAGCCACCTTCCCTAGCTTTCCTAGCCATGACTTAACACTACAAAAGAGAAAACAGTTCAAATCTACGACAAGGATAAAACAAGGGAAACACAAACATTAAGACCTAAGCAGAAAGGTCAAGCTGAATGGGCTCACTACAAACCTAGAGTATCTAGTGTTGAAACTTGGGCTCTGATACCAAATGTAATGCCCCGCCAGAAACCCTAAAGGAAAACAACACAACTAGGCAACTAAAGGGTGAAATATTTTTTTTTAAAACATAAGTGCATTAATTATAACAATTGCACATTTAATAATACAATGATAGTCTAACACATGATTTCCTAAGGGTTACCAACAAAGATTAATTCACAGATTATATTAACACCATGGTTAATCCAATTGTTCATCTAATTAGGAAAATTAAATGCTTAAATTGAAAACATACTCTTATATCTAATTTCCATAATGAAAGAATCAAAGTATTCCAATGCATTTATTTTTCCATAAATCATTTATACAAAAGATTAAAGCAACTTAATTAACATACATTCCATTGATATAATATTATAATATCCATAAATACATGGCTTCCAAAAATACCACGGAATACAAAAGTTACAATACCAAGGTTAGATAATTGTTTGATATAATGACCACAAGGTCTCAACTGAACAATGATCACGAACATGAGCTAGTACATGAACCATGAACCCAGAAACACCAGCGAAGCCTTTCCTCGCATGAAGGTATGAACACAGATATCTGATGCGATGTTGTACTACCACCCGACCATGTGATCCCAAAGCGGAACCACCCCACCGTGTTGGGAGATAGCAGAAGACCCTCAAGCAAGCAAAACAAGACCATACAACAGTATAACATAACTCCACAAATCCCATGTGACTCAACTCATAAACACTAGTGACTCTAAGGAGAGAGTGTCATCACATGGCTTAAGGTGGTTACCCTAGGTAGGCCTCCATAGGTCTCATCCCCCATCCCAGGTTATCCTGGTAACATCTCCTGAACCCCCAGCTCCATCTAAGCATCATGCGGACCCTATCAATCCTTTCATGAAGACAAGGTGGTAGGTTTTCCATTCCATGCCTTTTGACCACATCCTGAGCCTATACAAGCACTCAACCATGTGCGAGGCACATTATCTTAGTTTAATATTTTAGCTACCCACCCCCTTAATCAATTATTAGGATATCACTTCTTAACTAACTTTTGAGGGGTTATCCTCCCATCCACTTTGGGCGTGGCCCCCACTCGAAAGCCACTCTCTCTCATAGGACACTAACAGGAAAGGTTTCTCTCTACGACAACACTATGGAAAAACTGATAGCCATAACTAATCCTGACCAAATTAGAGGTGAAAGGTACACTATCAATAAACCAGGATTGACCATATGAAATAAAACCCAAAATAGCTCACATCGACAGGTTTACACAACAACATATGACCAAGGGGTATATCTATTTACGACAAGATGATAATATAACTAAAATTGCAACGAAATAAAGCTTTGACCACACTTATTATTTACACTGAGATTCTAAAATAGACAATCTTTTCTTTAAACAGCCAAGGCATAAATAACTTGCAATTAAAGTTACTTCAGAGAATATGAAAATACAACTATATAATAAAGGAAACTCCATATTGTAATTTGTTCAAAAAGCTAAATGTATCACATTAAAATAATTCCCCCTAGTCATATGTTTAAGAATAATTACCAATTATCCCAATTAAATGGTTTTCTTAACATAGATTATATTCCAAATTAGAAATGTATATAATAATGTAATATAATTACATGAATATATATTCTTCGAATAGACACCCTATAATTATATCATATTTAAAACATACATACTAAAATGAATATTTAATTTTCAATAATAAAATTATACATCCTAAAATGAAGATTTACTTTCCAATAATAAACATCTACATGCTCAATGAAGATTTAATTTCCAAAAACCAACATTTAAAAAAAATACACCAAGTCATATTCGAGCCAAGCATAAAAATGATTTTTATATAAATATATTTCTAGATATATATTTATTTTTATCTTATTTTTTTAAACATAATTTTTATTTTTTTTTAAATTAAACATAAAAAAAAGGCTACCTACATGGTAGCCTTCTACCATACAGTAGCAAGTGCTACCTTGCAGTAGCACTGCTACCATATGGTGGTAGTCGCTACCTTACAGTAGCGATGCTACCATACGATAGCAGTAGCTACCTTACGGTAGCACTGTTACCGTAGGTAGGAGCCACTACCTTGGGGTAGCATTGCTGCCTTACGGTAGGAGCTGCTATCGTGGGTAGCTTCTGCTGTCGTGGGGTACCAGGCTCCGCCTCCCCCAATACAGTTAAAAAACAAATTTAATTTTTTTTTTTAAACACATTTGTAATAGCATACAAAGAATTACAAATGCATTTTCCCAATTAAATTTAGTTTACTATTAATTTTAATACCAAAAGTAAAATTAAATTAATCTACAACTAAATACACAAAGGTAAATAAAATAAACAACTATATTAAGATTTACAGAGATAATCAAAAATCTCTGGCTCAACCTCTGAGACAAAAACAAAGAAGAGAAAAAAAAACAAATCTAGACAATCTCATTCGAAAACAAAACCAAAATAACTGAAAACTAATTATTCTGGCAAACCCAATTTTTTTTCCCAAATTTGAAAACTTTCATGCACAGGGAAATTTTGGCACAAGTTTGCCAGCATGACTTTTCCCACATTTCACAAATTTTAATCTCCCATAACCAAGGAAATAAATTCTTTTCATAAACCAAAAATATAACGAGAGTAGATTTTAGCCAAGAACATCAAATGAAAAGGAATGGTCTGGAGTTGCATTTTATTTTTAAAACCAAATGGACTGAACTCTTCAATAACTTTATAACCAATACTCCAACAATATTGCACGTATTTCGTCATCTAGTTTTTTATTTTTATTTTTTTAAACATACAACATTCGGAAGAAGGGAAGAAATAAATGGATTTTCTTAAAACAACAAGAAGAGGTTGTCCAACCTGCAGGGTTTTCCAAGAAGAAATTTGTTGAAGAGTTTCTATCCTGAAACAAGCTTCCAACATGAAATCAGAACCTCCTTCCCAAACAATCTCCAAAATCTTGGCATTCCAGAAATTTCAAAACAATTTCTTTAACACACAACCGCCTTCTTCCTGTGAACTTCCCAAAAATCTTTCCTTTTTTTTTTTTTTTTGAAAATATCTTTTACCTAAACCTTTCTAGGTTCAAAAAGAAAAAAATTCCTTAACCCAAAATATAATATTCTATTTTAAAACTAAAAAAGATTTTCTTTTCTAATTTTCCAAAAAGGCAAGTAAAAATGCATTATTCTAAAAACAACACTTTCCGTTTTCTTTTATTCTTTTCTCATGCCCAATTAAATAACTTTCTAAAAACAATATTTAGGAAAGTAATTTAACTTATTTTATTTATTTCCAATTTATTTTTAAAAAAATCTAGAGTACAATAAATACATTTAATTTTATTTATTTACCCCTAATGTTTAAATAAAATTATATTTCTAAAATCATGAAATTTGCAAGCTAATAAAAGAAGGAAATTTTATTTTTAAAATCTAGAGAATAATAAATGCAACTAATTTATTTTCTACTAAATTTAAATAAAATTATATTTCTAATGTAATGCAGTTTGCAACTAAATTTAATCACTTCCCTTAATTAATTAAATTCATAATCACTAAAGAATTATAATTCATAATTTAAATATGCTAACTATAAAGCGATGCCATAACTCAATTAATTAATTCAATCTACTAGGGCTCACAAACTGAGAAGACCCAAACAAAGACTTAGAAAAAGTCAAACAAACTGACTCGACGACCAAACAAAACCAAAAGGGACGACCGACTGACAACACTCACAAGAGTGTAACTGAGGTACAATTAGGGTCAACCATTATCTCCTCCACTCCCATCGGACAAGTAAGGCATGCTCAGACTTGTGGAGCCAGGTGGAGATGATACCCGGTACTTACCCAGTACTTGTACCTACAATGACCTTCATCATCGAATGACATATGCATATATACAAATATAGAATATATGGCACACACACCGATGAAGGAGAATTGCGACATTCCCTGTCTCACCAGAGTGAGTGAAGGAAGATCGTCCCCTTGAATCCAATACACTCCCAGACACACGACATATAATTACACATTGCATAGATAAAGTAAAGTGTCAGTACATAGCAATAATCCATAAAATACCACAAATCACTAGTACTGAAATACTATAAATAAATCGTGCATCTCATATAATATCTAGATAAAACATGAAATAATGTCATATGAGTCTGAATAACACATAATGGTAATGTATCCACTAAAAGTAAACAATAGTAAAATATGAGTCTAATAAGTTCAACCAAGGAGGGGTACTACAAATGAGCTTTGGGTAGTGTGCCCCAATGCATGTGCATTCTCATTGTAAAACTTATAATTGAGTATACTCATATTGTGGGTTCATCTCCATCGTGGTGAATCCCTTGACTGGGTTTCCACGTATTAAAATCTTGGTGTTATGGTGCTGCAGCATTTTGTTTTATGTTCAAGCATCTTTCTTCTGATTAAATGCATTAAGTGGTTGAAAGAGCAGATTAAAGTTAAAGTTTGCAGAACACTAATTCACCCCCCCACTCAGTGTTCCTTGATTCCAACACCGGATTGGTCTGGAGAGCTCGACGTTTTTTTGAACCTGATATTGAAGTTGTGTAATGGTAGTTATATAGCATGCAGATAATATTTGGGGTCCAAATTTGCTGATATATGTAATGTGTTCACATGTTAGATGAGGAATCGTGTAATAAGGTCTACTTCTCATTTCTTCCCACCACTGGAATGATTAGTGGAGACCTATTTTAGATATCTCTCTTAGCCGACATTCAGGATTATATTTTTATGGAGATAATATATTTAGGTGTATAATTTGATGAGTTGAGGTGTGGCTTTTTGCGTTGAAGACATGTGAGATTGATAGAATCTAGTTGTTGTGTGAGTAGAGTGTTGCAGGTCATTACCAGAAGCAAATTCAATAGTACAAATTGTGTTTCAGTGGTGGATTTTCTTTATCTTTCTTTCTTCTTCGGCAACGAGCCTTTCTGGGCAGTGAGCCCTCTGATTGTGAAACTTTTTTTCGTAGTGAGCCCATCTATAGTGAGCACCTTGGCAGTGAGCCATCCTTTGTAAAAATTACCTTAATTGATGTCACCTTAGCTGATGTTTATTTTGTTGTGAAAATGGTGTTATACACCTTGCATAATAATTTTTCATTGTTGTATTATTTTATTATTGTGTGAGGTGGACATGGAATTATATTGTAATATCATATTGTATTGTTGCACCTAGGAACACCTAGATGGACATGCAACATGGAGAGATTCCCTTGGAATATTCTTGTAACCACTTGCTGAGTTGTATTCACACATTGGTATTATTATATTGTATTTATTTAATATTGGGGAATGTAATTGTGATGAAGTACCTAATATTAAATGTGGGTCAAGGGTAGGTAGGAAAAAAATTATATTTTATTGTCACATGGTTTTGGGCACATGGTTTTGATGTAATACCACTTGGTGGTTTTGTGGGAGATTGTGTTTATAAAAGCAACCACGAGGGTAGTTGTTTGGGTTGCTCAGTTAGCCAGGTTAGCATTTGTGAAGGAAGCATGGCATGGGATGTGTGGATTCACGTTTGGTCACATGGAGTGCTTATCGATGGCTTGTTATGGTTGGGTTTTCAGATGCTTTCCATAGTTGTATTGTAATGGATGCATTGATGATAATACATGGTGGATGATGCTTTTGGAGGCTAGTTTTTTTCCCTCATGAGGGTTTTCCCAGGATATATCCCGTGTCACTTTTTCATGGGTATGTTGTTTATTCTTTGCATGTGGCTTCTATGTGTTGATTTGATTAAGATCTAAATTGGGTTATGTGGAAATTTTCATAAAATTGGCTGCAAATTTCCTTACATATTTATTGAGAATTATTATTCTTTGTGGTTTTTCTCTTCTTGGGTTTTCCACATAAATTTAGTTGTTTCTTGTGCTTGATCTGTTTTGTTCTACTAATTATTCTGGATATGTTAATTAAGTCTAAAAGAAAATTTTATTGTCAACTAATTCATCCCCATCTCAATTGCCTTGATATTCAACACAATCGTCTTCCTAATAGAATTGAGGTTGGATCTATCATATTTATCCTCCTTTTAACATATGGCATGTGAAAATTAAGTGGTTTCATAGTTTACAAATCATAACTGGTGAAACCCTAATTTCTTCATCTCAAAACACATAGTCACATAAATATGATCTCTATCAAATTCAAGATGCCATTTTAAAGATCTTTCCTATCATCTTTGATACTTTACACACTTTCAACTGTTTACCAATAAAATGTCCCCTTGTGATATAATGTCAACTCTTCTAAAATCTAATTTCATCATAGACATGCATTCTAAAAGCTAAGTACCCATGTTTATTACATTTATTTTTGTATCTTAAAATTTAATTTCATATTATACGTAGTGTCGTAGATTGTACTTCTTAATCATTGAGTTCAATTTCACACTCTCCTAGCACTCATTCTAGTTTTCCCATTCATCTAAGCATTTTGAGACCATTTATTCCCTTGAATTAATACAAGAAATTCAAGAATATGAGTCCTATCCCATTTTCAAACTTCAACACACTCTTTATTTGGCCATTATTTTGGTGTGCCCTTTCTTATTTATCATTTCAAGAGAGTCTCGAAATTGGGATATGACCATATAAGTTAGCCTAAAAAATAAAATACCCTAAGAACCCTATAGAAGACATCATTCCTAAGTCATTTTATCATCTACAAGTTTCAATTATAGAGAAATTATTAATCTTCAAGTACAAGTTTGATTTTAAGGAGCATCAAGCTACAAGTTGACATCTATTATGTCTTCGTGATGGATTTTGTGATGATTTTTCATGTTATTTGCATCAAGTCTTGTAGGACTTATCCTAAGAGAATTGCATCATCATTAATATCATTAAGCTTGAGGTAATATTATCTCAATTTTTATATTACTTCAAATTTCTATTTTTTCTTAATCATCATTGTTGTAGGGTTTTGACTTAGGCAAGCCCCTATACAACCCAAC
The DNA here is from genome assembly GCF_030272615.1 of Cryptomeria japonica. Classification (NCBI taxonomy): domain Eukaryota; kingdom Viridiplantae; phylum Streptophyta; class Pinopsida; order Cupressales; family Cupressaceae; genus Cryptomeria; species Cryptomeria japonica. The sequence continues at coordinate 409,558,798 of NC_081413.1, read as the reverse complement.
ACCATTTTTTTATCCTTTTATGTATGTTTAGGTTTAGAAATAGGTTATATGCTTAGATTGAAGATACAAAAGGACTTAGGACTCAGAATCATAACTTCTCAAGAAATTTTATCAGATAGGGGTATGAAACTTATAATTAGCATCACAGTCCTCAAAGACTAGGGTGCCTAGGACCATAGTCCACCTAGACTAGGGTGCCTAGTGGCATAGTCCACCTGGACTAGGGTGCCTAGTGCCATAGTCCACAATAATATATTTGGACTAGGGCACTTAGCACCATAGTCTAGTTTTTTTAACTTGTAGTTTGATAAGAAGATAGTTTGGAAGCTCCTGAGACCACTTTGATTCCTCTTCTACACCCTCAGATCTATCAGGACAAAGGCACTAGCCTCAATGCCCACTCAATTTGAGCTCAAAATTTTAACACGAGTTCATCTCTACATCTCATTTCCAATTTTTTACATTTCAGTTGATTCTCAATTTCGTATTTGTCTGTTTATGTTGATTGTTGCCACTTTTGTACTATTTAGCCCATTTCTTGCATTTTCAATTCCTAGTCATACCCAATCAATCAAATCTACAAAAGAGAATAATCAACTATTGCACCTAGTTCTCTCAAAGGTTTTTAATTGTGCCTGTTAATTGTTCTCCAATATAATTAGTAGGATTGGGTTTGATTTATAGTTTGCACATTTTTTAGGCTAGTGAATCTCGTTCCCAATACTTTACATTTTGGTGAACCAACTCTTCTTACATTTGCCTAACTTCTAATTTTTAATTTTATATCTGATCTTTGCATGAAATTATTAGATTATTGCTTTCTAAAATTTATTTTTTATGTACTCGCATTGGTTAAAAGTCATAAAACTTTCATATTTTAATCTCTTATATTGTGCATTTTGCACATGTTATCATTTGAAAAAGAAAATTGTTTTCATTGTGTTTTCAATTAGTTAGTTTCGTGATGGATATATTTCATAGATTTGATAGTGGCCTAGCCTCCCTTGTATCAATCTATCCATCTCCCAATGATTATTTTAACAATGAGGACACTTTGGTGGAAGAATATATTATTAGCACTTATTTCAAAAATATACCTCCTAGGGATGAATCTTTGAAGGATAATGTTGATCCTTCTCCTAAAAATTACCTACCTCATGAGGATACTTTATTGCAAGAGGATGATTTTGTTGATAATTTTCCTAGTGATACCTTACCTTCTATTCACTTCCATGTCTTTACCTCTAGATATGAAGAATTAATGATTATGTGTGCCCGTCTCCTAAATCTTGTCTTACCCATGAGGATACCTTAGAGCAAGAGGATGATACCATTAATACCTCCCTTCATGAAATTTTACCTTCTACTCACTTTATTGACATCCCTTCTAGAGAAGAGTATTGATGAATCATATTTGTCGCTCTCCCAAAGTTGATCCTATTTATGAAGTTTTGTTGAAAGAGGAAGATATTACTAACAATGTTTTTGATTCTCTCTCTCCTAAAGATAATGCTTAAGCGGATAAAGGACCTAATAGTCAAAGATATTCATGTTTCTAGTTCTATGAAACCTAAAATTATTTTCCACCTTCATCAAGATGTCCCTCAACCTAAAAAAAACAGTGATTATTGTTAAAGTTAGATTGAATCAACAACCAAATTATCATACAATAGCTCACACATATAACACTTGAAACAACAAACAAGATCCCAGTTTTCTTCATACTTCCCAACCTTTTCTTCCTTCACCACCTTGTCTATCACAACATGTTGATAAGGATAATGATCTTGTTGATAAACTTCATGCTACTTTAGCTAATATATATATTTGGGATTTGATTCAAACGTCACCTACATACCATGGGATGCTCCAAGAAGCCTTATAGAATATAGTTGTCTCATCTTCTGCTAGATAAATTGATGTACTATTTTTTCTTACTTGTATGAATGAAACAAAGATTGATATTTTGTTTTCCCAACATGAGTTACCTTCTTTCGAAATTCAAAATTAGTATGATCCCCTAATGATTATTTTGATAATTAATGATATTGGCATAAGATGTACTCTAATTGATAATATTTCTTTTTTTCATATTTGTATAATTTACTTATTACATAAGAACAAAGGAGATACCTCCCACATTCAACCTGATTCTATCTCTTTTCATGGATTTTATAATGTTGGTAGATATTCGTTAGGTACAATTACATTTTCTATTAAAGTAGGTCCTACAATTATGACCACACCTATCCATGTCATGCCTGATACTCTTAATTATAATATTCTTCTAGGAAGACCATGGATCCATGCTATGCAAGCAGTCCCTTCCACCCTACATCTCTTACTCAAATTGATTCATAACAACAAGATGTATGCCCTACCATTGATACAAAGCTATATAGTAATGTTGAAAAAGAGGTAGGATGTATATCCTCCCTTAACACTATGATCCCTTCTACAACATAGCCTGTTATCAATGATTCTTTCTTAAAAGAAAATTGAGATCCTTTAGACTTTAGACCCTCCTTTTATGGTCAATATAAAGTCCTTGAATTTAAGAATCGGGCCTCAAATGAGCCTAGTATGTCATTTGTTCAATATTCTTCTAAGTCTACTCCAACCTCTTCTTCTTTCAACACATCTCTTGATGATTATTGTGTCTCTTTATAATTCAATCTAGTTGAAACTAAGAGTGATACCTGCCCTTTTGACATTTCAACACCTAGTAAAACACCTAGAATTGATTTGGAAAAACATTATGGACTTGGTTTAATTTTTTTTTTCTGAACATGGATATGATGGACATGGTTTAGGATATGTGCAACAAAGTATTGAGGCTCATGATAAATCTAAATTACAATTTTCTAAATAAGGTTTAGGTTTCTAAGCTCCTCCTTTGTCGACATCCCCTTCCCCATTGTCTAATACACTTATGTCATCTTCTCCCAACTTCTCATCACAACAAGAGACTATTTTTTTTAAGCTTCTCAAAGCCAACTTGATTACTCTCCCTTTGAAAAAATAAAGGAATAATCCTACACACAATCAAGATAAACGTTCTTTTTGCAAATATCATCAAATCTAAGGCCATTGCAATAATAAATGTCATGATTTGGTGCAAATTTTAACAACTTATTGTAACTGGTATCATTCACATAAAAGATGACAATAAGTTGGAGCCTCATCTTATCTCTTATAAATACCATTTAAGTTCCTCTTATGTTGCTCCTCACTATAAGACATTGGTAGGTTACCTTTTGGGGGCTCATTGTCATTCATGGTGGTACAATTTCATGTGCAATGATACTTGGTGAGAAACATAATAGTCTAGTTTTTCTTTTCTGTATGTTGGTGGAAATAACTTGTATAACTGGTGGAAATGCTAGCTGAGTTGTATCTTTTATAACTTGATATCCTTTCTTTCATGAAATTATTTTTCCTTCATGTGGATCTACTCCTTGCTTGAACATGTGTATTCCTTGGTTAGGACCTCTTCCTTTCTTGAAAGTGTGTCTTTAATTAATGATCTCTCCTTGGTGATTGAAAATGCGGAATCCTTCACCAAGAATCCCCTTTTATACCAATAGGAAAGGTGTGCAATCTTGATCTCCTTCCCATTTCCTATTTTTCATGAATATGCTTGCAAGTTTGATCATCCCTCAAACTTAGTGACATCCTATCCCTAGCTTGTCTTTCTCTTATATGTTATTTCTCTTAATTTCTAGGTTTTTTACATGAAGTAGTTTGTTGTTGTTTATATTTTTAGTTTACATAGAAGTTAAGATAATCAACGAGTAACATGATCAAAACAAATAAATAGTAGAGTTGTTCATGTTAAGGCATCATTTAAATTTCAAAGCACGAGTTCATACATTATAAATCAATTTTCTAAATAGTATTGCATATCCGGTACAATCTTCAAACCACAAATAGAATGCTCAAAATCAATTCCAATGCATAACTAGCAACACAAGTGTCAAATGTGTTTGGCTTGAACAAAATTTTGGTCTTCACAAGCCTTAGATTTTTCTCCAGCTCTTACTAACTTTCACCAACAATAATCAACACCCAGTAGAGAAGGAATTAAACCAATAATTTACAAAATTTTCTTATACCTATCATAACCAATATGCCCTAGGTGAATAGTACGACCTCTCCTAGAGGGTCAATCAGCTTAGAAAATCAATCATTCACCAAATATGATGAGTGGTAGCTCAAAATGAAGTGCCCAATTGATAATAATGTATTTAATAAATACCTAGAATTATTGCAGCCTCAAATATGCAGTTATTAGCATAAAATCACATGATGATGATTTCTACATGTGTGCAAAAACAAGACATAGAGGTTAGTTTATAAAAATCTAGGATTATTGTAACTTCATTAGGACTATCTTAGCTTAATTGTTAAGCTTGTCACAACTTTCTTAGGACAATCATAGGCTCATTATGAATCTATGTTACATTCTTAGGATAATGATGGGTTCATTAGAACAATCATAACTCCATTACAATAGTCATAGGCTAATTAGGACTGTCATAGTTTCATTACACATGTCAGAACCTTTTTAGATAGTTTCATTACACTTGTCATAACTTTATCATAACTTTAATTGTGGAACAAAAATTGATTTTAATGAAAGATCTAATAATAATTGTAGACAAAATAGATAGAATATATAATCTTTCATACCTTATCAACATGTTAAGAACCTTACAACCTTTCTCACAACACACAACAACTAGTAGAAACTTTGAAACATTTATAAAATGCTATTATAAATCATTTTATTGCTCTCCTTGATAATTAATTCAAGATTATATTTCATATTTATAGAGATGGGTAGACTTTAAGAAACACCTAGAAGTTGAAAAGATTGAGGAAATAAAAACATATAACATTTTGAGATATTATATTTTAGTTCGACTAAAGTGACCACCTCTAGTAAAGAGGTGGTAGCAAAACCACCTAATACTTTTAAAACAAATCTTGTATTTTCAAAAAACATACAAACTACCATTGAAAAATTGCCAATTATCTCATATTAACAATTCCCTCCTGCCTCACAAAAAATATATTGCAACCTAGACTAACTAAGCCAAGATTTATAGCATAAAACTATCACAATCTAACACATGTTGATACAATTAGAGAATATTGATTTCAGTCATCAAATGTATATGCAATTATGGATAACAGTTGTAAAAATGATTTGGATTAACCAAAAATTCATAAAGCCATACAACATTTCATGTCGATAAGAGTATAACATATATATCCAATACAATGATACATGCTTGTCAAAAGCCATGTGGACATAAAATGTTACATATCTGTAATACAAAAAATATGCTCAAAAATGACATATAGGCTTACAACAAAGGGCCCATGGTCTATTTATTTCCCAATTGCAAGAGGAAATAGATTTCAAGTTGTCTTTGATTAGTGAGGGGATGAAGATGTATGCGATGTTGGCATCTTTCAATTGTGCTCACTAGTCCTCCTATGCTAGACTTCTCTAGAGCTCCAACTGATACAATTAAAAGTATAGACATAAATGTATAATATATATAAAAATGAATTATAGAATAAAATATAATAGAATAATTAATTATTGTAGACATAAATCATGATGTCCATCCACAATGAGAGCACATTCATGATCAAGAGTGACAAGCCCCTACAACAAGCATTAAGATAGCAATTAAACTACATACGAGTATCATTAATTTTTTTATTAATTGATCATTAAAATAAAAGTGAAATTTACTAATCTATCTCATACCTCTATCAAAGCTTTAGAAATTTTTATTGTTGCAACAACACCACACTCCATTGTAGTGTGAACATTAGGAGGAGCAGCTAATGTCAACAACTAAAAATGAAACAACAACTATTGCTTGGTTACCAAAACTACCTAAAATTGTTTTACAACACTATTAATGTATAAAGGTTACAATCCTAACCTTTTCACACATACCCCTATTGCAAATTGGGACCCCCTTTTTTTGGCTTAGGTGTCTAGTTGCTTTTTAGGGTTTATGCTTGTTTGACAGCAAATTTTGATCTCCTAAAGCAATTCACTTTCAGAAGTTTATACTTCAAGCTAGCTTAGATGAAGGGTCCTTATGATTGAAGGGTAGAAGTGAGTGCACAATATTGATAATTTTATCAAATGTTGTCAACTTTGTTGATATGTTGTAATATTGTCAAGTTTTTTCATGTTGCAAGGTTTCCAAGAAAGAGGTCAAGGTGAGAAAAAGTTGAAAACTTCCTTCTAGGGGTCACTTTTCCATCCTTCGCAAAATAGATGAAGCCTAGTATTAAGCGATGGAGTTTTTTCAACAATAAAATTGGAAATTTCCTTCTACCTATCAAATTTCCACTCTTTGGAACTGAGAGCTAAGTGAAAGAGAAGTTAGAAATTTTCCTTCTAAGGATCAATTTTCCACTCTAAAAGGGAAGTTTAGAAGGAAAAATTTGTTGATAGTGAAAATCTTCCTTGTGCTAATCAATTTTCCACCCCTTGCAAGTAGAGAGAGTTATCAAGAAGGAAAAGAAGTGAACGAAATCAAATCTTCCTTCTAGGGATCGAATTTCCACTCTAAATGAAATTTTGCCAGCAAATTGCAACAAAGAAGGTTGGAAAACAAGGAAAACAAAATCTTCCTCCTACCTTGCAAATTTCCACTCTTCCTTATAGAGGTTTATTTTCCATTCTTCAAGCAAGTGATCAGCAATCCAAGTAAAAAAATGGAACGAAGAAGGTCAAGAAAACATGGAAATTGTAACCTTCCTTCTTCCTTGTTATTTTCTACTCCTTCCTTGTGAGGTGCGATTTTCCACCCTTGGCCAAAATTGAATGATGAAAGAAGAAGGTAAGTTTTAAGGTATAAAGTGAAAAATCTTCCTTATAGAGTGTGAATTTATAGTTTTCCTTTTAAATCAATCCTTGAGTGGAAATTAAGAGGGAAAACCTTCCTTCTTTCTAGTAAATTTTCACACCTTCCTTGTGCCTTTCAAAATTTCCACTCAAAATTTGATGAATTTTATTAAAGATCAAATCTTCCTTGTGCATGACAAATTTTTGCTCCTTCCTTCTAGGTTGCATTTTTCCATTCCTCATTTTAGGAGATTGAAGGTGATTAAAAGATTGAATTTGAAAAGAGAAAACCTTCTTTGTGCCTTGCGATTTCCCACTTCTTCCTTATTAATATCAAATTTCCACCTTTCATTTGCAATTCAAACTTGAGCATCCTAATTTTGATATTATTATCATTTAATTCATGGAAGAACCACTTCTGCATCCTGAAAGTTTCCATTTCCATATTCTTGGCCACACCTAAGAGATCATTTGAGCTCTCTTTATCATAATTAAGGAATATGGAATCATGTCAAGGTTTCTCAAAAAAAGGAGATATATTGTCCCTATCAATCACTAGAAGGGAATATCCTAAACATATTAGATTATTATGATTGCTTTCATCCAAAATAGAGTGAACAATGGAAGTAGGGGAGGCCCTCCTTTTTTAATCTCTTTCTACTTATCTAACTTCTTCCCTTTCACTTCTTGGTCTACAAAATTAGGACCACCATCATCCTCAGTCTACCAGCCATTCTCGTTTGTATCCTTTTTTTCCAAGCCCATATACTCTAGATCTGAGTTGTCTTCATTGTTGGAATTACCCAAGAAAGGGAGGATTTTGGTCTTTATTTTGGCCAACTTTAAGTGTTCCATAATCAACAAGATTAACCCTTCATGAAATATAAGATTCTTAGAGATTTTTATGTGACCCCTAATGCCCATCCTCAACTACTAAAGAAGATAAAACAAAAAGTAAACCTTATCTTTGTGTCTTGAATGGTTGAGTAAAACAAAATGATGACCATAAACAATAGTATAACAACCATCTAGGGTAAAATATTGAATGAGTACCTTGAGAACCGCCAGCTACAGGGGTTTTGGAGACTTCATTTATAATATGTTAACCCTTAACTTGTCATAATATATTGAGATAATTATTAACTCTTAACTATGGGATAGATAGTTGCATTACTAGATTGCATAACTACTTTGAGTATGATCCTCCTTATTGGATTTGACTCTTTACCTTCAATGTGTAGGATATATTTATATAGTTTCTTGACAAATGGATGGATGTGAAGGAGAATACATTGATTCACTTGAGCATATTACCTTACCTAGTTCCAATGGTCAAATTATTCACCTTGTGTTTAATTGTATGTTGGCTTTGTAACCAATCCTATTCATTTATGAATATAGTAATTCTATTGATGTCTATGCAATTGCCTCCAATCTTAATCATTTATGATTTTGGATCCCTATTTTGAGGACATCATTTTGGATTTTGGATCCTAATATAAGAGAGAGAATTAGGGAAGAAGTTGTATTCCATATAGTTGTGAACATCATTAGAGGAAGTATTCTATATGGAAGCATATGATCAAATCATAGAATTGTAATACCCAATGCCCACCCATTTGTTAACTCTTAATTTTCTGTAATATATTGAGTCGATTATTAACTCTTAATTTGATGTAATATATTGAGCTGATTATTAACTCTTAATTGTGAGATAGATAGTTGTGTTGCTAGAATACATAACTACTTTATATATATTTTATCTAATAACCATCTTGGAATGTCCCTTCACATTTTAATATTGAGTTATTAAAAATGCATCCTGAATTTAAAATATTGTATGTGCCTTACTTCATAGCCAACCGATTAAATTGTATATAATTAATTATAGAGAAATATAATTGATTTAATTATAATTTTGAAATGTTATTAATATTTGTACCTCCCAAAGGTTTATTTAAGTTTATTTGGAAATTTAATTATTGTAAAAGCCCTTTTTGAAAATGAGCATTGTTTGCAAATTAGAAAAAGGGAAGACTAAAAGGAAAAAGGGAAGGATTTTTTCATTCATTCACTTTTCTTTTGATGAAAACAATCTGCCTCTTCTTAGTATTTTAGACGTGGAATTGAAAAAGGTAGTTACACTTCAATGTGCTTGGGAGTGGATTGGATTGAGATTTTTCAACTATATGAAGAAGATTTGTTTGTTTGCATATTTAGGTCCCAAAGAAGTAATTTTTGCACTGCTCTAGCTTGTGTGGGAAGAGGTATTTCTTTTAATCTTCTTATGCTTTTAAACTTCTAGCTATTTTCTTTTTCCACTCCCACAATAGGTTTATGCATATGGCTTAAATTTATAAAGGATTAATTGTGTATAATTTATATTTCAAAACTACTTTATATATGGCATTCGATGTACATCATCTACAATATCATTTTTTGAAGAATGCTACTTTATATATTTTTTGCATATTCTATTATGTATGTTATCACAACTTATTCCTTTGAGTAATCACCTTGCTAAAGTGGAGGGAAAATGTAGCGTTGAAAATTGCATAATATTGCAATTTCACATGCATGCATTGTGATCGCTTTGATTTGATAATTATTGATAAATTTTGATATCTTGAGTTCAAAGATTCTATTTTGACAAATAAAAGGATAAAGTATTACCAACATGTGGTTTGAAAATAAGTAAATAAAAATACTTGGACTATAGCACTACGCATAGACATTCACAAAACATGATAGCATCCCAAGTTTTTTTGAGATTCAAAAGTGCATCCGCCACATGGCTCATATGAGACACATGTCATGACACCCGAATAAAAAAGTAATAGACTATCTCACTCATTCAAGCAAACAAAACTCTCTTTTTCATCTTTCAAAACAAAATATTTTCATATTATTCTCACAAGCTCTCTATCTTAGTGAAAATTTTCAAAAATATCTCCATCCATTGCAATAATTTTGTGAAAAAATGTTAAGCTATCATGATACATCCGCATGCAATAGCTTAAGCTTCCTCAATTTGGCTCTACATTGCAAATCAATCAAAAATATCTAGGAGGAATGCCAAGGTTGTGGTAAAACTCATTTTGTTTATCATTTTTTTTATTTTAAAAATTAAATGTTCAAATCATTATATCAATTTATCATTTATCTTTTATAAAGTATCATGGTGTTCTTCCCAATAGACTAGGGTTGACACCATGTACATATTTTTAACATTATATCTATAATTTTTAATTCCTAATATTGGTAGGGTTTGAAATAATCATTTATCATTTTTATCATCTTTTATCTTTAACTAAGGCAGGGTTTGAGATAATCATTTTTATCATTTTTATCATTTTTAATTCCTAATATTGGTAGGGTTTGAAGTTAAAAGAAAAAAATGGGGATTTGACTATGGAAGTTGAAAGACAAAAATGGGGATTTGACTAAGGCAGGCCCCTAAATAGACCCCAATTTTTTTCTTGTTACTAGTGTGTGCAAGTTTTATATAGTCTAACATCAAATATGAGTGTTCTATAAGCTAGTGGATCAACTATGTCAAGATGGAAATGTGATGTGTTGTATCCACGCTATGCATTGGTGTTTGAGGCTAAGAGCTCCTCTACTCGTTGCTAGGTTTTTTATTTCTTGAAATTTCATTTTTTCTAGCAATTAGATTTTGACTACTCTCACTTTGAATATATCTTAGTTTTAGTTCTCTACTTTTGATTTGTTAATATAGCATGATTATTTATGTAGCATAAATCACCTATATTTACTTTCTAGTGAGGTGTTTCAATTCTACATTAAGTATATCAGTTTTCATTATATCATTTGAATGCAACTTTGGAATTTTTAATTCAATCATATTTTTTGTATGTAGCAAATTTTCACCATTATACAAGGATTGGTTTTCTAGTTCATAGGTGGGTTCTATGAAGATTATCTTGGGGGTTGGCTATATAAAAAAAATGCCACCTTACCTTTTCCCATTTAATTGAGGAAGATTTTTCATTTTACAACTTTTAATGGCATTGAATAGATTTTTCATGACCCATACGTTTTAGTATTTTATTAATTAATTATTTTAACTTATTTAATGAATGTAATTGCCATATTAATTAATTTAGATAAATTCTAAATTTATATATAGATGTAATTGTATTTATAATGAAACTATTTGTTGTGAAGTATGTCATGACCTAAAATATTTCCCTAGATTACTTTAATATTAAATACTATATTTAAATCGACATGGTGTGGATATTAATTAGCTTTAGTTGAAGACTGTTTGTTACAAAATTAACTTGTTTTCTTAATTGTGAACATGAAGTAGGGAAATTGAGATTTGAGTCTTCCTTTAGTTTGATGAGGACAAAACTTAGTCAAATGACAAAGGAGTCTTATTTAACTGAACCTTGTCAGCCACATTAACAAAGTCGCATGATTAGAGGAGGTAATCTAGGAAACCATGTCAACTCGCACTAGAGTATTAAGAGAAACATACCTTCGCTTCTGGATGGTACGCTCGAGAAGAGATATAGAAAATTTTATTGGGGGAAAAGAGAGAGAGCAGTCATAGCCGAAGTGGTGAAGGCCAATCCAAGTAACACCAAAGAGGAGGAAGTTTGTACCCATGTTAGAGGAGGTTGTTGTTGTACATACATCCATTCTGAAGAGCAAAGAAGGGGTCCAAATATACTAAGGAGGGCATTGCTAGTGACAATGGAGTCAAAAGGTAAAACTTAGATTTAAAGATTTGGAATGTAAAAATATTTTCTTAACTTATGAAAACCAGGAACACTGGTAGAGATGTTGGTGGAGGAGCACCCTTCTAAGGTCTTCCTCCATTTGGATTTTGTTGGGATTTTGCTTCTTTAAGAAGCCATGTAAATGTAATAAGAGCCAAGAGCTCATTGGTCTTGTTTAGGTCCTAGTTTAGGTCCTAGGTTCACAAGTCTAGGTTGAGTTTTCTTTTGGAGTAGAGGGTATGTGTGCCCATTGATGAGTTTGGGCTCCTTTTAGCATGGTTGTGTCCATAGGATACCCCAATGTAGGCCTAAAAGTCAAGAAAAGCAACATTGAAAAAGTTGCTCAAAAGTTGCAAAAAGTTGCATGACAACTTTTCAAAGTTGTCATGCAACATTTCCACCTAATAAGTCATAACCTTAGCTTGGCATGGAGAACCATAAACTTGGCACACAAACAAAGGAAAAGACATTATATATGGTTACAAACCCTAAAATGATGGGTTGGATGTCAGATTGTACGGCCTAAGGAAAAAGACCTTGATTGTGACTATGTTTTGGTTGCCAGTAGGCACAAATGGAGCAATGAAGGATTGTTAATGGATTGTTCTAGAACCTAAATTGTATTGGGAGTCTTGTTTAGTGTTGACACATTCATTTTGAGCACTTAGATTAAGTTTGTTTTCCAAGTTTTGGTGTGTTTGTAAATACTTTGCAAATTTCTTCTTTACTGTCCTGTTTTGGACTGTTTTGTGTAAATGGGTTGGCAACTCCTATCCCCATTGTGGAAACACCATGAAACCATGGGGAATAGGAGTGTAGACCCTGTATAGTATCTTAGAGGAACCAAGGCCCTTGAAGATGCAGGAAATCCTTTCAAAGACCCACTCCTAGGCGAGACTAGACTGTGCCCCGCTAGGAAGGGTTAAGGTTGCAGAGGTCCGTGAGAGAAAGGAAGGAAAAGGAAGGAGGCACCCTTTGGAGGAGTTGTAGAGGGGTGTGTAGAGAATAATTTATGAGAAGGAGGAGCTTCCACCAATCTAGACAAGGTGGTGAAGACAGCAAACCATCACTGTGACCCTGGCAGGCCTAAAAACCCTCATAAAAACCCTCAAAAACCCCTAAATTCACCCAGGGTAGTGTACGGACACTTGGAGGCCCAAAACTAGGAAAATATTTGAGCCTTTAATAAATGAATAGTAGTCCCTTTGGGAAGTTTCACAAGTTTGGGAATCATTTGCAAGAGGGAGCCCTAAAAGTTCGGAATGGAGGCCTAATTGGGGCACATTCCTTGTAGCCCTATTTTGTAGGAAAGAAGCAAAATAGTGAGATTGGTAACAAGTAGGAAGGTCAAAAACTTTTGGGGGCACATGAATGGATGGAGAAATATGTCAAAGACCTATTGTATCCTTGCTAGGACCTGAGAAGGTGTAGAAAGAGTTAAACCCTTATTAGCCTATGTGAGGGTTTTTGAAGCTTGTGAGTAGGTGAGAGCTTAGGAGAAGAATCACATGATGTTGGTGGGTGGATTGGGAAAGTTCAAGGGATTCCACAAGAAAGGGAAGTCCTAGAGACCCTAGGGTGTGGTTGGAACACCTGGTGATCCAAGGGGAGGATCAAAGAGCATAGACTAGGCTAGTCTATCCCATACCCATTCCCATCAGATTGGTATCAGAGCAAAGTTAAAGATTTAGTGGACCATGCATGTCTCTATATTCTAGTGAATCAGTAGGGGAGAACATAATGGTCAGTAATGCAAAGCTGGCTAGGGAGGTAGAAGAACAAAAGGAGAAAAATAGACTCCTTGAAGATGCTATGAGTGAAATAAGGAACAAGCTGCAAGAAGTGGTTGATCAGAGAGCACAAGAACTCTGGGGTGCGAACACTAGTGACCGAGGAAAGAAAGCTATTGATCTAGATGACATCATACCTAAACCAGACCCCTTAATCAATGAAGAACCTTTTGTAAAGGCCATCAAGGCTTTAAATACAAAAGCTTTTGAAGCATTGCCACATTTCAATGGAAGAATGGATATTGACACTGTCATGGAATGGATTGAGGCTATGGAGAACCACTTTGAGTGTGAAAGTCTGACAAAAGCTCAAAAGGATAAGGTTGCCAAATAAAGACTAAGGGGAGCAGCCTTGACATGGTGGAAGTACTTTCAAGAGGAGATAATTAGCATGGGGAAGCTACCTATTGCAAACTGGAAGGCCATGGTGAGTAAGATCAAGGAGAACTACTTGCCAGAGGATTATGAAGTCCAACTTCATAAGAAGAGACAGGGATTGAAGTAGAAATATCTTGATGTGGCCTCCTACATAGAGGAGTTTCAAAATCTTTGTCTTAGATCCAAAGTCCAAGAAGAGGAATCTATCAAGGTGGCTAGGTATCTAAGTGGCCTAAAGTGGAACATCCAAGAGGAGATAAGCCAATGGACTCCTACCACTGTCCAAAAGTGTCATTAGCTTGTTGCTAAGGTGGAAGAGAGGAAAAAAAGGAAGGGAGACTCCAACAATAGGGGTAGAGGCAAAGGTAGAGATCAAATGAATCACTGAGGTGGTTACCAAAGCAAGGCAAGCGAGCAAAGGAATCAAGGAGAGTCCAAGTTGTCTGAGCACAACAGTGAAGCCACTCTTAGAGGAGGCCATTCTCAAGGAAGAGGTGCACAAGGGGGCCCAAATAGGAGCAGAGGTACTAGCAGGGGTAATTCCTACTTTGCAACCATGAAATACTACAATTATGGTCAATTGGGACACTCGGCCTATAGATGCCCTAACAAGCCTACCTCATCAAACAATGGAAATAGGGTTGCTTATGCCCATGAAGACACTTAAAGAAGCAAAACACCTAAGGTGGACCATATTGAATCAGAGATTGGAGAAAATTTGATGTTCAATAGAGTCTTGATAAGACAGCGGGTTAAGGATGAACCTAAGCATAGGAGAGCATTGTTTAGGGTGAGATGCAAAATCCTTGGTAAGGTTTGCAAGGTGATAGTTGATTCAGGGTCAACTAATAACATCATATCAGATGAGGTAGCCAAGAAGTTGAAACTCACAAAGATACCCCACACTAGACCTTACAAGGTGACATGGTTGAATCAAGGACAGAGTGTGCTTGTCAATGAACAGACTTGGGTAGAGTTTTCTATTGGAGGATACAAGGATAAGATCCTTTGTGATGTGTTACCCATGGATGCTTGTCATCTGCTACTAGGTAGACCCTAGCAATTTGATAGGAAGGTGATCTATGATGGAGAGGAGAACTCCATTTCTTCAAGAAGGACAGCAGAACCTATAAGATTCAGTCTCTAACAGAGAATGATGAGGGAACCTCAAGAACACCTAGTGTCTTACTTAATACTGGTAAAGAGTTCTTACACTTGTTGCATGAAGAGGAGACAGTGGGATGTGCCATCTTTGTGAAGCCAAAGGAGGAGGAAGATAAGTTGCAGACACATGTACCTAAGGAGGTAAAGCAAATGTTGCAAGAATATAAAGACATAGTGAGAGATGGAGCACCTGCAACACTTCCACCAAGAAGAACTATAAGCCATCAAATAGAATTTGTCCCTGGTGCATCCCTACCCAATAAAGCAGAATATAAGCTCACACCTGATCAAAACAAGGAGGTGGCAAGGCAAGTGCAGAGTTGTTGGATCAAGGACTGATCAAGAAGAGCATCAGTCCATGTGTAGTCCTGGTAGTACTAGCAACTGTTCGCAATATTGCATTATAACAGACAATGAAAGATTGTTGGCATTTCTTAAGGATATTGAGAAGGTTGTTGATGATTATGGATATAACTGATTAAAGATGTTTTACTGACTTGATATTATTATTTTGTCATTCATGTCAAGAAATTGATTTTCTAATTTAGTATGATGTTGCCATATCTTGAGAAGTATGATATGAAGATTATAAAGATGTCGGTAAAAGACATAGGAAATAATATGATGAATAAGGTATTCAATGAGCAACTACTACCGAGTCAGACAATGATGAGATCATGATGTTTTAGATTGTTTTAACATCATACATATGTTGTAAATTGTAAAGGTTAATACTATACTATGTTATCAAGCAAAGAACTTAGTTGGTAAACCCTAAGGTTATCGCTCTCAGTTAATGAAGGCGTAATGTCTACCGAGTGGAGTTTAGTATTCATCGAGTTGTTACCGAGTTGTAACCAAGCTATAATAGAATGCATTAAATGTTTACATGCATTATTTAATGAAGAAAGCTGATGAGCTGCAGTGGATTAAATGATTGGTGAGCCATGGAAGAAGTTTGTTAATGAATCTAAGGCAATGGAAAGTTAGCATGAAGATCTATAGCTCAGATTGAACTGCAATACCTTGGCACAAGTTCCAAGCCTATTATGCAAGTTCCAAGGTGGGGTAAAACATTTTCAGTTCAAAAGATGCATTGAAACTAGACAAGATTGAAGATCTAATGGCTATGATTGATCATGGGAAATGTGATCAAGGAGATTAGGTGGTTACCTAATTGTTTATAAATAGGAAACTATTGATAAACAATGTATGCGGGCAAGTGTATGCACAGGGATGCTACATAGTGATTACCGAGAACAGAAGCTTGAAGACCTATTAGAAAAATAGAGTATAGAAGCCCAGTAGATAGACAAGATTAGTTCTATGTCTAGATTGTATTGAACAAATAGGAATCTGCTTTAGCATTTTAGATGTGAAGTTGCAGATAGATTTTATTACTGTTATTTTGTGAAAGTGATAGAAAATCTCTTAACCGAGTGGACTTAACAGTCTTATATGTAAACCTAGCAAGGTGACATTCTGATTGAGTGTTTGAAATCCTTTAACAAGGTCACTTCTAACAAAGTGAAGATCCTAACAGATCTGAGGGAAATCCCTTAACCGGGTCATATCTAGAAATGTGTTTGTAATCTTTAATAGGATTTGATTTTAACTGAGCATACTCTAGAAGAGTATATTTCTTAGTGGGTCCGAAATCTGACAGTGGTTTTTCCCTATTTGGGTTTCCACGTTAAATCTAGCGTTATGAGGTTTATATTGTTCATATGCTTTTGAGTTTGCATGTTTAACAGTTTTGGTTATATTATTGATATATATGTTACCGAGGTTGAATCTGATGTTTTTATGGATGATTAAGTTTGTATGATTCAGCACCCCCCCCCCCTCATCTTGTTGGCTATTGGATCTGTACTTATATTAAGTATCAAAACTATCAATTGGTATCAAAGCTTTGGACTTTGGAAGGAAAGTTTAAAGGCACTTGAGTTAAAGATCCAAAGATGTATAAGAGGGATGCACCGAAGCTGAACAAGTCAAGTTTCTCTACATGGCAGTAAAGGATGAAGCTACATCTATCAGGAGTTGGAGAATATGTTGTATACTATCTGGAGAATGATTTTGTTACACCAAGCACCTATCCATTGACTATGGAAGAGATAAAGGCAAAGCAAGAACATATTCAAGCAATGATTGAAATAACATCTGCATTGACAGATTCAAAGTTTAATGATCTAGAAGGCTGCAATGATGTAAAGACAATGTGGGATAAGCTCATATCAGTATATGGAGGAGATGAGCATGTTCAAAGAGAAAAAGTAGACAGTCTGAGAGGACAACTTGAATCTATGAGGATGAATGAAGGTGAGAACATAACTTAGTACAGTACAAGACTAAAGGAGATTGTCAATCAAATCAAAGGAGCAGGTGGAACTATTGAAGAAAAGGATATAACAAGTAAATTGTTGAGAACCCTTCTACCAGCTTATGCAGTCCGAGTCTCTACAATCAATGAATTGAGGTCTGTACCGAATATGCCAATTTCTTTAGATGCTACTATTGGTAAGCTACATGCATTTGAGTTAAGTAATTTTGATAACAGTGGATCTTCGGTAAATAAAGTTGAATCTGCATTTAGTTATTTTCATCTTGATGAATCTAATGATTACAATGAAAGAAAGTACAAGTACTCTGAAGGAGATCATAGTGGAGCAAGTGAAATATTTCAGAAGAACATGGAAGAAGTACACAAACTGTATGAGGAAATTAGAAAGCAAGAAGAGTTTGAAGAACTATTAGCCAAAAGGTTTCCGAGAGGCAAAGGTAAGTATAAAGGAAAACTACCTTTGAAATGTTTCAATTGTGATAAGATAGGACATATGGCTTCTAACTGTCCTAACAAAGATTTTACTGAAAAGAGAGATTACCGAGATGATAGACAGAAAGATAATCATTACAGAGGACACCGAGACTTCAGAAGAAGAGATAGAAAGACATGCTTAATAGCTGATGAGGAATCCAATGATGATAAATCAAATGAGATTGATACAAAGGAAGTAGTTTATGTGGCTATCAAGGATAGATTAGATGAAGAAAGGTATGAAGAAAAAGCCCTAATATCTCACATAAACACTAATGATTCTTGGATTATAGATAGTGGATGCTCACATCATATGATAGGAGATAAACACAAGTTTGTAATATTAGAAGATTATGATGGAGGCTATGTTAGATTTGGTAATGATGCACCATGTCCGGTAAGAGGTAAAGGATCTATAACACTTCTTGTTAATGCAAGATGCAATGATGTTTATTGGGTTGAAGGTTTGAAATACAATTTGTTGAGTGTAGCACGGCTAAACAACATAGGTTACCAAAATAGAATTTCAGAAAGGAATTGTCAAAGTTCATGACAAGAATGGAAAGTTAGCTGCTACCGGGACACAATCAAGAGGTAATACATTTCACCTTGACTCAACTCGGAATAAGTGTTTGTATGCAAAGATTGATGATACCTGGTTATGGCATAAAAGGTTTTGTCATGTAAATTTTGATAATCTGATCAAAATAAGTAAGAAGCACAGAGTAAGAGGTCTACCGAGCCTTGAAAAACCTGAGAATGCTATGTGTCGAGGATACCAAATGGGTAAGATGACAAGATCAAGATTTACAAGTAAGTCTTACACTTCTAAGGGAATTTTAGATCTAGTGCACACTAATCTTTGTGGTCCTATGAAAGTTAAAAGTTATTATGGTGATAAGTATTTCATATTATTTGTGGATGAGTATTCAAGGATGATGTCAGTAATATTTTTAAAAGAAAAATCAGAAGCTTTTCAAATGTTTAAATGGTACAAGGCAAGAGTTGAAAATGAAACAAGAAGACAACTGAAATGTCTTAGATCAGATAGAGGAGGAGAGTTCACATTTGATGAATTCAACTTATTCTACAATGATCATGGTATTAAAAGACAAGTCTCTACACTGAGAACTCCACAACAGAATGGAATAGCTAAGAGAAGAAACAGATCTATTGTGTATTGTGCTAGAACACTGATGATTGAAAAGAAGGTGCCACAAACATTTTGGAGAGAAGCAATAAGCACAGCTATTTACACCTTGAACTGAGTTCAATTGAAGAAAGGTACTTTGAAGACACCATATGAAATCTGGTATGATAAGAAACCTAATGTTAGTTATTTTAAAATCTTTGGAAGTAGATGCTATGTTCATAAAGATGATAGAAATGGCAAGTTTGATCAGAAAAGTGAAGAAGGAACATTTCTAGGTTATTCTTCTAGAAGCAAAGCATTTAAATGTCTGATCAAATCATCTAACAAAATAGTAGAAAGTGCAAATGTGAAAATTGATGAATTTGCAGAAAGAAATGATGAAGGAAATTCCAAAGAACCAGAAGACGATGATGAATTTGTCTATGTTCAACCGAGAAGTCTTACCAAGAAGACTGTTGAAGAAAATGAAGAGAATATCCAGTTACCGAGTGATAAAGAAGATCATACAAAGCCTATCGAGCCTGTATTAGCCAAGTATGTCAGAAGACATCATGCACCAAGTCAGATTATAGGAGATAAGGATGATCCAGTGATGACAAGGAACAAACTGAGACAGAACACATGTTTGATATTTGTATTTGAACTGAGAATTGTGAGAGAGTCATTTAACAGTGAAGATTGGATAAATGCTATGACAGAAGAGATTGATCAAATCAAGAAGAATGACACATGGACACTAATCCCAAGACCAAAGGACAAAAATGTAATCAGTACAAAGTGGATTTTTAGAAACAAGCTAAATAAAAAGGGAGAGGTCATTCAAAACAAAGAAAGACTAGTTTGCAAAGGTTATGCTCAAGAAGAAGGAATTGATTATGGTGAAACTTTTGCACCTATTGCTAGACTTGAAGGAGTAAGAACATTGTTGGCCTATGCTACTTTCAAGAACTTCAAGGTATATCAAATGGATGTCAAATTTGCATTGCTGAATGGAATATTAGAAGAAGAAGTTTTCATTGAACAACCTGAAGGATTTGTTGAAGACAATAATAAAGATCAGGTATGTAAATTGAACAAAGCTTTATATGGTTTGAAACAAGCACCAAGAGCATGGTATGAAAGATTGCACTCTTATTTGATTAGGATTGGTTTTATAAGGACAAGTGAGAACAGCAACATGTGCATGAAGAATGATGAAAATGGAATACTGATCTCATCCATATTTGTTGATGATATTATATTCTATGGAAATGACTCTTTATGCAAGAACTTTGGAAATGAAATGAGAAAAGAATTTGAGATGTCATTAATCGGTGAGATAAAGTATTTTATAGGTTTACAGATACTGCAAATGAAAAATGAGATTTTCATTGCTCAATCCAAGTACATAAAGGAAATCTTGAAGAAATTTGGAATGGAGGATTCAAAACTAGTAAGTACTCCTATGACTACCAACTGTAAATTATCAAAGAATGATGAATCTGTATCTATTGATGAGACACTCTACCAATCCATGATTGGAAAACTACAATATATTATTCACAACAGACCAGACATAGTACATGCAGTAGGTATAGTTGCAAGATTCTCTATAGATCCTAAGGAAACACACATGACAGCAATCAAAATAATTTTTAGATACTTGAAAGGAACAAAGGATTATGGCTTAGTATATCAGAAAGGAAATGATTTTGATTTAAAAGTTTATACTGATGCTGATTGGACAGGGAACATTGATGACAGAAAAAGTACAAGTGGAGGAGCTTTCTTTTTAGGAGAAAGACTATTGAGTTGGCTTAGCAAGAAACAAGGATGTGTTTCATAGTCAATAGCAGAAGCTGAATACGTTGCTGCAGCATTGAATTGTACCAACATTGCATGGATCAAACAACTATTGGAAGGTATAAATGAGAAAGTTACCGAGCCAGTAACTATATTCTGTGACAATACTAGTGCCATTAATATTTCAAAGAATCTTGTTATGCACTCTAAGACGAAGCACATATCTATCAAATATCATTATCTTAGAGAAGAAGCTCAAGAGAAGAAAGTGGTGTTGGAGTATGTTAGCACAAAGGAGCAATAGCAGATATCTTCACCAAGCCACTACAAAATGACACTTTTGAATATCTCAGAAGTAAGTTAGGGGTCCTACCCCTATCTTCTACTCACTGACCGAGTTCGGTGAAAGCATCAATCCGATGACTCTATTGAATATCTTTTGGGAGTTGATGCTAAGTTATACACTTTAGGATGTTTTCTAAAAGTGTACAAGAATTGTACAGGGAACAAGAATTGAAGACAAATACTCTGACCGAGACTCAGTTGATACACAACAGCAGGAAATCACTTCTTATAGAAAGAAATTATGTTTTAGCTCTTTACTTTTTTTTGGCATTGTTGTCAAAGAGGGAGAAGACCTATAAAGGAGAGAAGACTGAGACAAGACCTATCAGGGGAGAAGACTAAGAGAAAATTGAGCAGACTATAGATTAGGAAGAAGACTGAAGAAATGAGGAGAAGTCTAATGTATGGGGGAGAGCATTTCAGCATTTCAGAATCACAGCAATCTGAATCTTTTAAAGTCAAATCAATTGGTTTTGCCATCAATGCCAAAGGGGGAGATTGTTGGCAATATTGCATTATAACAGACAATGAAATATTGTCGGCATTTCTTAAGGATATTGAGAAGGTTGTTGATGATTATGGATATAACTGATTAAAGATGTTTTACTGTCTTGACATTATTATTTTGTCATTGATGTCAAGAAATTGATTTTCTAATTCAGTATGATGTTGCCATATCTTGAGAAGTATGATATGAAGATTATAAAGATGTTGGTAAAAGGCACAAGAAAGAATATGATGAATAAGTTATTCAATGGGCAACTACTACCGAGTCAGACAATGATGATATCATGATGTTTTAGATTGTTTTAACATCATACATATGTTGTAAATTGTAAAGGTTAATACTATACTATGTTATCAAGCAAAGAACTTAGTCGGTAAACCCTAAGGTTATCGCTATCGGTTAATGAAGGTGGAATGTCTACCGAGTGGAGTTTAGTATTCACTGAGTTGTTACCGAGTTGTAACCGAGCTATAACAAAATGCATTAAATGTTTACGTGCAGTATTTAATGAAGGAAGCTGATGAGCTGGAGTGGATTAAATGATTGGTGAGCCGTGGAAGAAGTTTGTTAACGAATCTAAGGCAATGGAAAGTCGGCATGAAGATCTATAGCTCAGATTTAACCGCAATACCCTGACACAAGTTCCAAGTCTATTATGCAAGTTCCAAGGAGGGGTAAAAAAATTTTAGATCGAAAGATGCATTGAACCTGGACAAGATTGAAGATCTGATGGCTATGATTGCTCATGGGAAATGTGATCAAGGAGATTAAGCGGTTACCTAATTGTTTATACATAGGAAACTGTTGATAAACAATGTATGCGGGCAAGTGTATGCACAGGGATACTACATAGTGATTACCGAGCACAGAAGCTTGAAGACCTGTTAGAATAACAGAGTATAGAAGCCCAGTAGATAGACAAGATTAGTTCTATGTCTAGATTGTATTGAACAAATAGGAATCTGCTTTAGCATTTTAGATGTGAAGTTGCAGATAGATTTTATTACTGGTATTTTATGAAAGTGACAGAAAATCTCTTAACCGAGTAGATTTAACAGTTTTATATGTAAACCCTCTAGCAAGGTGACATTCTGATTGAGTGTTTGAAATCCTTTAACAAGGTCACTTCTAACAAAGTGAAGATCCTAACAGATCTGAGGGAAATTCCTTAACCGGGTCACATCTAGCAATGTGTTTGTAATCTTTAACAAGATTTGCTTTTAACCGAGCATACTCTAGAAGAGTATATTTCTTAGTGGGTCCGAAATCCCATAGTGGTTTTTCCCTATTTGGGTTTCCACGTTAAATCTGGTGTTATGAGGTTTATATTGTTCATAAGCTTTTGAGTTTGCATGTTTAACAATTTTGGTTATATTACTGATATATATGTTACCGAGGTTGAATTTGATGTTTTTATGGATGATTAAGTTTGTATGATTCACCCTCCCCCTCTCATCTTGTTGGCTATTGGATCTATACTTATATTAAGTATTAGAACTATCAGCAACAAAGAAGGGATGCAAGTGGAGACTTTGCACTGATTCCAGGGCAATCAATAGGATCACCATAAGGTACAGATTTCCTATTCCTAGAATAGAGGATTTGATGGACTCTTTAGGAGGTGCCATGTATTTTACTAAGTTGGGCCTTAAAAGTGGTTATCATCATATTAGGATTAAGGAGGGTGATGAGTGGAAGACCTCTTTTAAGACCACAGAAGGGTTGTATGAATGGCTTGTGATGCCATTTGGACTTACCAATGCCTCAAGCACCTTCATGAGGTTGATGAATGAGGTGTTGAAGGACTTCATAGGGAGATTTGTGGTGGTGTACTTAGATGACATACTCATCTATAGTAGAACCAAAGAGGAGCACCTAGAACATTTGAGGTTAGTCCTAGAGAGGTTGCATGAAGAGAAGTTGGCAATCAACTTAGAGAAGTGTGACTTTCTGAAGCAAGAGTTAGTCTAGTTGGGGTTTGTGGTGTCTAAGGGAACCTTGAAGATGGATCCAAGCAAAGTGGAGGCAATCTTGAATTGGCCTACCCCTAAAATAGGGACTGAAGTTAGGAGTTTCCATGGTTTAGCCCAATTCTATAGAAAGTTTGTGAGGAACTTCAGTGGCATATGTGCACCAGTACTTGACACCATAAAAGGAGGCCTTAAAACTAAGTTCAAATAGATTGAACAAGTTGATGAAGCATTCCAATTATTGAAGCAAGAAGTAGCCACAAAACCCATCCTACTCTTACCTACTTTTGACAAGCTATTCACATTGGAATGTGATGCAAGTGGAATTGCAGTAGGGGGTGTATTGAGTCAAGAGGGAAGGCCTGTGGCATTTTTTAATGAGAAGCTTAATGAGGCAAAGAAGAGGTATTCAACATATGATCTAGAGTTGTATGCACTAGTTCAATCTCTCAAGAAGGAGGCAGCTCAACAAGGTGGCAGATGCTTTAAGTTGGAAGTTATTGACTATCCAAGAATTACAATTGTAGAGCATAGGGATAGAAGGTTTCAAGGATCTCTATGAAGAAGATGAGGACTTCTCATCAGCCTACAAGGTCTGCAAGGAGTTTGAGAATCATTTTCATGGTGAGTATGCAGATTACACTCTTCAAAATGGTCTCTTGTTCAAAGGCAACCAATTATGTGTGCCTAGAGGATCCATGAGAGAAAATCTCATACAAGAGAAACACAATGGAAGTCTAAGTGGACACTTTGGAATCAATAAAACTTTGGATCTAGTACAAAGGTACTACTATTGGCCTAGGTTGTGAAGGGATGTGAAAAGGTATGTGCAGCAATGTGGTGTGTGTCAAAGGGCAAAAGGAGGATCAAGCAATGCAAGCCTCTATCAGCCATTACCGGTCCCAAATAGGCCTTGGGAGTGTGTGAGCATGGACTTTGTGGTAGGACTCCCCAAGACAAAGACAGGTATGGATAGCATCTATGTGGTGGTAGACAAATTTTCTAAGATGAGCCATTTTATTCCATGTAGAACTACTCATGATGCTAGTTATATTGCACATCTCTTCTTTAGGGAGATTGTAAGGATTCATGGACTCCCATTAAGTATTGTTTTAGATAGGGATAGAAAATTCATGGGCCATTTTTGGCAAACCTTATGGAGAAGACTAGGGACTAATTTATCATTCAGCTCAGCTTACCATCCACAAACTGATGGTCAAACTGAGGTCATTAATAGGGTGTTAGGTAACTTGTTGAGGTGTCTAACCAAGGAGTATGGGCAGACTGGGGATCTAGTTATTCCACAAGCTGAGTATACCTACAATGACAGTGTAAATAGGACCACCGGAAGGAGTCCTTTTGAGGTTGTCTATGGCAGACATCCAAGAGGGATGTGTGAACTAAGAGAACTTGGTTCCATGGAGAT
Organism: Cryptomeria japonica; assembly: GCF_030272615.1. Taxonomy (NCBI): domain Eukaryota; kingdom Viridiplantae; phylum Streptophyta; class Pinopsida; order Cupressales; family Cupressaceae; genus Cryptomeria; species Cryptomeria japonica. Next base: position 409,533,833 of record NC_081413.1, on the reverse strand, counting down.
GAAGAGTGGGCAAGCAGAGGACTTCACTCAAACCATCAAGGAAGTCCAAGAACAGGTCAAGAGAGCCATCCTAGAGTCTACTCAAAAACTGAAAGCTAAAGTGGATGAAAAAAGGAGAGAGGTTCAGTTCAAAGTGGGTGACTTTGTGATGGTCCATTTAAGTAAAGCTAGAATGCAAAGCGGCAAGCCTACTAAACTACAAATGAAGAGGGTTGGACCTTGTAGAATTCTGTCCAAATATGGTGAGAATGCCTACAAGGTGGATCTTCCTTCAGATTTGGCTATATCACCTGTCTTCAATGTTGCTGATATAATATTATATAAAGGTGAAATAGCAGGGCAAACTAAGAATCAAGCCAAGGTGCTGCAGGATTTGGATGTGAATGCCTTGCCTCAACTGAAGCAGCCCATAGCAGAGGAGATCTTGGAGTCAAGGGTGAAGAAGTCTACTTGAAACTAGGTCTACATGGAACACTTGGTGAAGTGGGCAGGTCAACTTGAGTCTGAAGCCACTTGGGTTGAAGAGGGTAGGTTCAAGAAACTTGGTATTGACCCGACTCTCATCTCTCCCATAGTTCCTTAATTTTGTGTAGAGGGGGACTATGGTATAGGAGAACCCTTCTAAGGTCTTCCTCCATTTGGATTTTGTTGGGATTTTTCTTCTTTAAGAAACCATGTAAATGTAATAAGAGCCAAGAGCTCATTGGTCTTGTTTAGGTCCTAGTTTAGGTCATAGGTTCACAAGTCTAGGTTGAGTTTTCTTTTGGAGTAGAAGGTATGTGTGCCCATTGATGATTTTAGGGTCCTTTTAGCATGGTTGTGTCCATAGGATAGCCCAATGTAGGCCTAAAAGTCAAGAAAAGCAACATTGAAAAAGTTGCTCAAAAGTTGCAAAAAATTGCATGACAACTTTTCAAAGTTGTCATGAAACTTTTCAAAGTTGTCATGCAACTTTTCCACCTAATAGGTCATAACCTTAGCTTGACATGGAGAACCATAACCTTGGCATGCAAACCAAGACAAAGACATGATATATGGTTGCAAACCCTAAAATGATGGGTTGGATGTCAGATTGTACGGCCTAAGGAAAAAGACCTTGACTGTGACTGTGTTTTGGTTGCTAGTCGACACAAATGGAGCAATGAAGAATTGTTAATGGATTGTTTTGGAACCTAAATTGTATTGTGAGTCTTTTTTATTGTTGACACATTCATTTTGAGCACTTAGATTAAGTTTGTTTTCCAATTTTTGGTGTGTTTGTAAATACTTTGCAAATTTCTTCTTTACTGTCTAGTTTTGGACTGTTTTATGTAAATGGGTTGACAACTCCTATCCCCATTGTGGAAACACCATGAAACCATGAGGAATAGGATTGCATACCCTATATAGTATCTCAAAGGAAGTAGGGCCCTTGAGGATGCAGGAAATCCTTTCAAAGACCCACTCCTAGGCGAGACTAGACTGTGCGCAGCTAGGAAGTGTTAAGGTTGCAGAGGTCCATGAGAGAAAGGAAGGAAAAGGAAGGAGGAACCCTTTGGAGGAGTTGTAGAGGGGTGTGTGGAGCATCATTTGTGAAGAGGAGCTTCCAACAATCCAGAAAAGGTGGTGAAGACAGCAAACCATCACTGTGACCCTGGCAGGCCTAAAAAACCCTCATAAAAACCCTCAAAAACCCCTAAATTCACCTAGGGTAGTGTACGGACACTTGGAGGCCCAAAAATAGGAAAATATTTGAGCCTTTTCCAAATGAATAGTAGTCCCTTTGGGAAGTTTCACAAGTTTGGGCATCATTTGCAAGAGGGAGCCCTAAAAGTTCGGAATGGAGGCCTAATTGGGGCACATTCCTTGTAGCCCTATTTTGTAGGAAAGAAGCAAAATAGTGAGATTGGTAACAAGTAGGAAGGTAAAAAACTCTTGGGGGAACATGAATGGATGGAGAACTATGTCAAAGACCTATCCTATCCTTGCTAGGACCTGAGAAGGTGTAGGAAGAGTTAAACCCTTATTAGCCTATGCGAGGGTTTTTGAAGCTTGTGAGTAGGTGAGAGCTTAGGAGAAGAATCACATGATGTTGGTGGGTGGATTGGGGAAGGTTAGGGGAGTCCACAAGTAAGGGAAGTCCTAGAGACCCTAGGGTGTGGTTGGAACACCTGGTGATCCAAGGGGAGGATCGGAGAGCATATACTAGGCTAGTCTATCCCATACCCATTCCATCAGATGCAAATTACATAATAGCATAAATTGAGAAGAGGTAAAATATTGTGAATAACTGCTTCTTTGACTTAGGAATGAGTACAATATATAAAGAAAACATAAGCCATCTAAAATGGAAACAACCAACTAGAAAATAGGCTTTCAGCTTTATGCAAAATTGGAAAAATTCACGCAAGATTGCACATCTAAGTAATCATAATCCTGTCCCTTAACAACTAGCAAACTTATCTAAATGAATATTCTAGGGAGAATATTCTACACTAACATGGAAACATCTAAGGTACATAATTATTTTTCATGAGATGGGGTGATCTATGTTCCTGAGTAGGTGGAAATTTCCTTCCATAACTGTGTGCACAAGATTGAGGGTCAAGAATACAAAAATAAGGTGAGTCATCCATCAATGTTTGTTTTTTACTTTGGTTGGGTAAAACAAATGCAATCTATCTATTTTGAATAGTTTTATGCAAATCTAGTTCTATAACCTTGATTCACACCTAGTTGCACCATGTTCTTCTCTTGTATTTAATAGTATAGTATGTTCATATATCTTCCAAATTATATATACCATTTCATCTTTGCATGCTGGGAAGGTTCGATTTCTATTCTTAGCGTAGTAAAATTTCCGATGATGGTTCTCTATGCCTTACATTTGACCATTAAATATCATGCATAATCAAATTCTAGATAGATATAAATGTTACTGAAATCAAGACTCCATAATGAGCTGGTATCATTGGTATAGTGGTATAAATAATAATGCATCTTTACTCACATCTAGGAATGTTTTCATACTTTCCATGGTGGATTTCTTATCTACAAACTTTCCATTATTGTATATCACACAATATCATCTCTGCGGGTTATCATATTAATCGCTCACAAGTTTTGGGGGCACTTCTATATATTTTGAATTTATGTGCCAGACCTTTTATCATCCTCTTTTGGGTACACCAAAGGGACACCCGATCATGTCTCTGTCATTCCTTCAATCTGATATACACATGAATTTTTTCCTTCATTATTACTGAATATCCGAAGTAATGCACATTATTATGACGCGAGAAAAAAAATAATTCAGATTGCTTCATTCAGCTTTACTAATAGCCTCCATGAGAAAGGAAATATAAATACGAATCGGGAAAAATATGGTTTGTGAAAGTGAAGAAGTGTTTGAAATACTATTTAATCATTATTCCATAGTGCATAAAATGCCATGTATAGGCACCCTTATGAAGGAAGCATAGTAATTAAATAAAGTAACTCAATTTTGAAATCTTAGTTGGGGATAGGTGGAGCCCACCCAAACTTCCATAAGGAAGGAATCGACTTTATTAAAACTTAGCTTATTCCTTTAAGGGTTAGGGAAATATTTTTTCTCCTCATGTAAGTCTAGCTTGAAAATAAAGACAATTAAATAAGAATGAATAATTATGGCGAGAGGCATCTACAATGACATCAAAATCTCCATAAACTAAAATCCATTTTCGAAACAATTTGGCATGCAAATGATAGGTAAATACATGAAATATGTCATGTTTAAGATTTTATGGAGTTGTTATTTTATTACTCCAAATAAAATACAACCCTCATCACTTGCCTCCAACTAAATTCAAAACTTTTGCATGCAGGACTTTAATGGATTTGTATTCTTGATGCTTTAGTATTGAATGATTATTTGGCAGGGAATTTGGCATTTTTCAGGATTCTCTGCACCCCTATTAATAAAGCAACACTCTGTGGTATTGAATGATGAAATACATTCTAATTTAAACAGTCTAAACAAGTGTTACCAATATTTGTTTGGGAATAAAAATTATAATCGCGTTGTGGGTTTTTGAATTTGAATTTAGCATGCCTGTGTCTACCCTTTAACAACTGCCACACCTCACAAATTTAGCAGGATAATAAGCATTTCTGAGAATCTATATATTTTTACATGTCACTAACTTCTTCCCTAAATAGCTTATAAACATTTTCTATTTACAGAAGAATTCAAGTCTGTAATCCATTATTTTATTTATAGTGAAGAAGCTGGAGTTCTTTGATTACCAGAGGAGCTTCAACTAGGTAGTGATGGGTTTTCTTTGTTGATTCACAACAAACAGAAAGACATAATAAAAATAACTTAAAAAAATAAACAGAACACAAGACACAAATATTTGTAGTGGTTCACCATAAATATGACTACATCCACACTCTCAAGCAGGGAACTCTCTTTATTCATCAATATCTAATACAACTGCACATATCCACAACCTGAGTCTCCCAAGGTGCTGTCAAGAAGACGCACCCTACCCCTGAATCTGCTTCACCCGATAAAATCACGCTTCCAGGTTGGAGTTTAAAAATAGTGACAGCCATGGCATGGTTGCAAAGATAAAAGTTCATCTTCAAAGGTTCGGGTACAATGCAATTGCAGGGGCGGAAGAGGAGAAGGAGATTGGTTTGTTTGATGAGAAACTGGAAGCAGCGATGAGGCTCTACTATAGTAGCTTCAACTTGCAAGTCACGGGCTTTCTTGATGCCCCAACAATCCAGAGCCTGAGTCTCCCAAGGTGTGGTCGAGAAGATGCACACACACCCCTGAATCTGCTTCACCTGATAAAATCAAAACCGTGGTTTTTGATTGCAGGGCAAAACAAGTAGAGCAGCAACAAAAGCCATCTCCTCCACAATTTGCTCACACATCTAGTCGGTGATTGCTGCGACTTTCGACAGTTTGGCGACAGTGGTTCCTTTGAGTTTCAGGGAGGTGGAGAGCTTGGAGGAGGCCATGATCAAGATACAGTTCGACGGTGATAGTGACAGCGATGAGTGGGTATTCGAGTTCATCGAAGGAGAGCATGGTGATGAGGACGCCAAGATGAAGATCGACTTCCTCCGCCACTTCCTCACTGAAGATGATGTTGCTGCTACCCTGTATGAGAATCCTCCACTTGGGCCTGGGCCTCCCCCTCCCCTATTGCCCAAATCTTGTTCCCATTTTGCTTAGTATATTTCTCTCTTAATCATTTGGGCAAACATTTGAATTGGGCCTTTTTGATACTGTGATGCAAGATTCATTTTCTTCCTTCTTTCTTTCATCACAATGTAAGATTCAGTTTGAATTGGGCCTTTTTGCTACATCCATTTTCTTGCTTCTTTCTTTCACCTCTATGGGAATCCTCCCCTGTTCAGCTCTCAGCCCAAATCTTGTTCCCACTACTCTGCATTTCATCTGGTTCTGATATTGCTTCATTTTCTTCTTTGGGCCTCCTCGTCCTCCCCTTTTGAACTCTCAGCCCCAATCTATGCATGCATCATGCATCATGCATTTGATAGCTCTTAACACCATAACTGCAGTTATCTAGGTATCTTTCAACCATTTACTAGCATTGTTCAGACTACTGTTTAGCTCCAGTTGGATGCGGCTCAAGCCCAACTTCAGCCTAACTTAGTAAACAACAGTTTAATTAGTTATATAAATTAGTTATATAAAGAATAATAATGTAATTACAGTAATTAATTCAAATAAAAATAAATTAGAAATTATCTAGGTCTATTAACTAGTAAAACATTTGAAACCAAATTAAATGTTCTGATTGAATGAAAAATAGGTTTTAAGGACCCAAAACCATTACAACATAGTTAAAATAAAAAGCTGAGAAAATAGAGTCCTCATACAAAGCGACTGGTCCAAAAAACCAGTGAATAGAAAAAACAGCTAAACAACAAAAAATAGCAAAGAACCCAAGGAGACACTACATAGTAATTTTCTTCAGCAGATCCTTTGCCTTAGTCACCAGCTCATCATAGGTCACCCCAACTACTTTTAGCTCCTCCAGGTCCTTATTCACTTTCTTTTCCTTTCTCTTTCCATGGGTACAAGTTCTGGGACCTTGGGCTTCCCCGGTTCCTTCTGCATCTAGGTCAATTTCCTAGGTTTCCTTTTCATCATCGAGCTTGCTGATGAGGGTATGGGTGTTGTTGGCTGAGATTTTCAGAATGCTGAGACTCTGCTCCGCAATGTTCTTGAGGCACTCCTCTATCTTGTCCACTTTGGCAATTGTATCCAAGAGCGTTTTTTTGTTAGTTTCCTCCAAGGTTTTTCTATCCTATATCTCCTTTTCAATTTTCTCAAACCGGGGATTAAAGGCATCTCTGATGTCTTCCGTTTTGGCAATTGTGTTCTTCAAATCTTCAATATAATTGGCCATAGTGTTCCCCTCTCCAATGTTAATGGTGTCTAGGATCATGACTCTATTGTAGAGTTTCTTGTATTCATCCACAGTATTCTTATTCCCGTCAATAAGCCATTCAATGGTTTTCATAAAACCCTTCAAGGCCTCGAGGTGAGGACCAGGAGAAGGAGTAACTTTACCAGGGGTTATCTATTCATCTTTAGCAATATGGAGGGCAGAAATAGTGTCAGCAGCCCTGAGGGTCTCCTCCATAGTCTCCATCTCCAGGCTTTGTTTAGCTTCCAGGGTTCTTGTTTGCTTGTCCTCTTTCGGTTCCTTGCCTATGTCCTCCAAATCTTTTCCAGTCTCCTCTATTTTCTTTTGCTTCTTCCTGGGTTAGGCTTGGATTTTACTTTTTTCCTTCAACACTCCCTTAGGGTTCTTCTTCTCCTCAGGGAAATCAGAGTCCTCTTCTTTCGAAGATATACTAATCAAGGGTTTGCTTTGGGGTTTTTTACTCTTAGAAGAAGAGGGTCTTGATTTCCTCTTCTTGCTCCTCTCATACTCTGAGTCATTAGAGCTTTCCTCATTTTCAGTCAAGGAATCATTATCTGAATCCTCCTCCTCCAAGAAATCAGAATCAAACATTTCTTCTTCTGAATCCACAGAGAGCTGCATTCGATTGATTTTACTGGCCTTTAGATGATCATAAATGAGGACCATAAGTCCTTGGTGCATTGCAGTGTGACCCCGAGGATTTTCTTTATATGCTTTTAGGGATGCATTCATAGAACATAGCAAGAAATAAGGGAAATTCACCTTATCGTTATGCCTAAAATGATTTAAGAGGACAAAGTGATATCCATATACTTTCGTAAACCTACCATCTAGAGTTATATACCTCATTAAAACAAAGAGAATTTCCCGCCAGGGCTTCACAAAAGCCCTAGGTGGGTAATAGGTTTTGCTCAACTTTACCAGTCTTTTCTTCTCTTTCTCTATGACCAGGTACCTTTCAATGGCTTCCTTGCTGACCTTCCTATCTCTGTAGAAATTGCAGCCCTCCCTTTTGAGTCCCATAGCTTTAGCTATTAACTATTCGTCAATTTCCACCAGTTGGTTGCCCATTTTAAGCTTGCCCTTCTTCCAATTTTTGCAAAAGAAGCTGGTTATCTTTCCATCACAGCCATGGAGTCTCTCAAGGAAGCTCAAAAGACCACCCTTCTGCAAAATTTCCCACACCTCTTCTTTCTATTTCCACTCCTTGCAACTTCCTGGCTCATATCTTCTCCTATTTCTGCCCATGGTGTTATTTCTCATAGTCAAGTTCAGGTTACAGAGCTGGTGAAACAAAAAGCTTTTCGAAGCTAAAACAAAAGCCCAGAAAGCATGCATAGCATTATTGATTTGACAAGTTATAATGCACATTCTGCTAACTTTGATGTTATAATGAGTAATTCCCTCATTATCGAAGTAACTCGAAGTGCTTACTTCAGTACATATCATAATTGCCTTGTCAATCAAGATTCTTTGGGGTACTTCGATATCTTTCATTTATTATGATTTTTCTTACATCTCCAGGAAGACTGCTCTCACCTATCCATGTGGCTATTGTATCATTCTTCACCGCCATGTTTGCAGCCCAATCAGCAGAACAGTTGGCCTCCTGATATATATGGGATATGTGGCATTTTTGGAAGGTTTTGATGATGTCAATGGCAGAAAAAATTATATTGTGGATCAACCAAGAGGGCTGAGAGGTCCCATTAAGACACTTAATAATATTGTTGGAATCCCCTTCGATCCAGAGATGGGTATAGTTCCATTTTTTGGCTAGAATAATGCCTTGAAGGGCTGCCATAGCTTCCACCTTATGATTGGTTTGAATGCCAATAGGGACAGCAACCATACCTTTGCAAATGCCTCTGTCGTCTCTAAGAATAGCTCCACGGCCTAAAGGACCTGGATTTCCTTTGGCTACTACATCAAAATTGATTTTAAGCCAACCATGGGGAGGGGTTTGCCATTTAACTTCAAGCCTTTTATTGTGGCTGATATTATGACCATCAGTGATCTTCATATTCCAGGCTCTTAAGATATTTGACTCCAAAGAGTTGTTTGAGTAACAAGAGACCTCCATAGTTCCCATATTTTCCTGAATAGCCCTTTGAATTTTCTGAAAAACAATGTCTTGATTTAAGGACACATCCTTGAAAATTCAGTTGTTTCTTTCCTTTCAGAGACCCCATAGAATGTGAGGCAAAGAGAGCTGCCACATACACCTTAGAAAAGAGTTGGTCCAATGAATTTGCCAAGAAGAGAACAAATCTCTGATGTTACTAGGAAACACCCAAGCAAGACTAAAGCTTTTAAGGAACCTTTCCCAAATAGAGGTTGAGAAAGAACAGTGGAGGGAAAGATGGTCCACTGACTCTTTCTCTTGAAAGCACAACACACACCTATTTGGAAGGGCAAAACCTCTGCATTTAAGGTTGTCAACAGTAAGGATCTTATTCTGGAGAATAGTCCAGAAGAACATATTGATTTTAGGAGTTAGCCCTTTTAACCAAGCTTTAGACCAGATAGGATTCATAGGAGGGGAGGGGGAGTGGATACAATACATCGAAGATATAGTAAAGGTACCTTTGGGGTTATATCTCCAGATCAGGGAATCCTCTTCCTTATTCAGCCAGATAGCAAACAGTTGGGTTTTGAGCTTGGAGAGACTGGGATGAATACTATCAATGTTTTGCCAGTTGTTCCCATCCCAGTAATCTACCAGTAAGGTACCAAAAGAGCCAATATAAGAGGGGGCATGGGAAGCCCACTCATAGAAATCCATTAGGGGTTTGTCAAAAAGCCAGGGATCCTCCTAGAATCTCACTTTTCTACCATTTCCAAGTTTCCATGTCACACCTTTAGCAAACACCTCTTTACATTTAGAAACATGGTACCAGATATGAGATCCATTTATACTAAGATCCGAATTAAGAAAAGAAGATAGAGAAGAGGACATAAGAGAATACTTACTTCTCCAAATTTTGCACCATTCAGAATCAGAGTTAAACCATCTCCAAACTTATTTTGACAAGAGAGCTTCATTTAAAGTGTGAATCCTCCTAAGCCCCAGACCACCTTTGCTTTTTGGCTTGCAGACCTGATCCCATGCCACCAAGGACATTCTTTGCTTTTCCTCCACCCCAGACCATAGGAATCTTCTTTGAATTTTCTCAATAGCTTCAGTATACTTGACTGGAATTCTGAATAAGCTAAGAGCATAAATGGGGATACTTTGAAGAGTAGCCTTAAGAAGAAGGAGCTTACCAGCTTGACTTAAGAGAGCCCCTTTCCAACCTGTAAGTTTTTTGTGAAATTTATCAACCAGCGAACTCCAATAGGAGTCAGGAGGGGAAATCCCCATGGGGAGACCAAGGTAGGTAGCAGGAAGGTCAGCAATCTTACACTCCAGAATTCTGCTGATCCTTTGTTGTCTTCTCTCTAGAGTGTTAATGAAAAAGACATCACTTTTGGCCCAGTTAATAAGCTACCCCGTTGCAGAAGCATATTTACACAAGGTATTCTTCAGAACTTTAGCTTCTAAGATGCTTGAATCCCCCATAATTATTGTATCAAACTGTTGGTGTGAACAAATAAGGTTAGCAGAAGAAGGTTGGAGATCCTTAAAGGATCCTATCTGCACCAAATTTTCCATGGTCCGTCCAAAGAATTCTACCATAATAATGAATAGGATGGGGGAGATAGGATCTCCTTGCCTAAGACCTCTCAAAGCTTGGAAAAAGGTTGAAGGAGAACCATTGACAAGAACAACAAAGGACGCAGTAGTGGTAAGTTGGGATAAAAGATCCACAATTCTTGGGGCAAACCCAAAAGCAATAAGGACTTTCTATAGAAGAGACTAGTCCACCCTATCATAGGCTTTGGAGAGATCTAGCTTAAGGATGAGATCCTGCTTCTTCGCTTTAACAAGAGAGTGAATATTCTCATGAACAGTAATAATGGAATCGAGAATTTGTCTTCCAGGAACAGACCCATTCTGCTGGTGTTTAATAAAAGCTGGGAGAATAGACAAGAGTCTAGAGGTCAAGACCTTAGATATGATCTTGTAAAAGGAATTGCAGAGGCTAATAGGTCTAAACTTGTCCAGAGAATCAGCACCTTGAATCTTGGGGATAAGAGCAATAAAAGTACCATTTATTTCCTTCAAGAGTTTTCTAGCCCCAAAGAATTCCTTAACCCCATTAGCAACATCAGTCCCAATAATGTCCCAGAACTCTTGAAAAAAGAGCATTGGGAAGCCGTTAGGACCAGGAGCTTTGTTTCCATCAAAGGAGAAAACAACATTTTTAATTTCTAGGGTGGAAGGAATGGAAGAGAGAAAAACATTATTTTGGGCATCAATGAGACGAGGAATGTTCTGAAGAAAAGAGGACTGAGCTTCAGCATCCAGACTTTGATCCCTCAAAAGGAGGTCTGAGAAATACCTCTTAGCTTCATTCCTTATTTCATCTTCCTTGACCAACTCCCCACTGTCCACAACTAACTTGTTCATCCTGTTGGCATCTTTATGTTTGATAGTTGACATATGGAAGAATCTTGTATTCCTGTCTCCTTCCTTGAGCCATTTGCATCTCGATCTCTGCTTCCAGAACATTTCCTCTTTAGTAATAATATCATGGTATTTCTTAAGAATCTCATTCTCCTCAGCAATAGAAACAGTACTAAAACCATCCTTCTGGATCTGGTCCTGTATCTCTTTTAGGTTTTCCTGAATTTTACTCTTAGCCTCAAATATATTCCCAAAGTTGTTCTTATTCCAGATTCGGATGTTGTCCTTCACACTTTTGAGCTTCTTAACCACTTTGAACATTGTCGTTCCCTCAACTTGGATACTCCACCATTTTTGAATATACTTTTTAATATCAGGGTGAAGAGTCCACATTTTTTCAAATCTAAAGGGATAGTTTTTTCTTCTGTTGATCAAATCGGCATTAAAAGTAATTGGAAAGTGATCGGAACCAACCCAAATATGTGCAGATAAAGAATAGAAATACTGACTATACCAATCATCAAAAATAAGAGTTCGGTCAAGGCGCACTTGAATAAGGTCATTACCATTTCTTCTATTTATCCATGTGAAATTACAACCCTGTATCTCCAAATCATTAAGAGCTAGAGAATTAATAAAATCCATGAAAGCCATTCTACTTTCCAACTGAGGCGGGCTGCCTCCAAATTTTTCCTCCTCTTTTAAAGGCGTATTGAAATCCCCCATAACCATCCAACTTAGATTTTTGAAACTTTCCCTAGCCTATTTTATCCTTTTCCAAATAGGGTTTCTAGCCTTTAAGGTATTAGGAGCATAAATGTTTGTGAGAACCCATGAAAAACCATCTTTAAGATGCTCAAATTTAATACAAGAAAAATTACCTTCCTGAATAATGACCTGGCCTTTAACAGTGTTAAGATTCCAGATGGTAGCAATGCCTCCAGAAGCACCCTCAGAACTTCCCCCACTAATTTTACCATTTTTGAAAAACTTCAAAGATTCAACTTTTTCTCTACTCATTTTGGTTTCTTGAATGAGAAAAATGTCAGGATTGTTATCTCTTATCATATTCCTAATAATATCATGTTTATGGGGATTTTTTAGACCCCTTAAATTCCAAGAGATTATCTTCATAGTTACTTACCAATTCCCAGCTCCTTGAGAGTTTTCTGAGTTCCATCTGCTATGTTCTTGCTGGCCTCCATGTCTCTAACTTTGTGATTAGATGGTCACCCTGGGGAAGAGGAGACGTATCCCACATCAACTTGAGCTATTCTGCTAGATTTCCTAATCAAGGATATCGAGGGTGTTACTGCTTTCTTACTCCTGTGTTTAGGCTGCTTCCATTTTGTTTCTGACACAGGAGCCACTTCCAGATTGGTTAGGATTTTGGAAATTTCATCTTCATTACCCCATTTAGGAGTTCTGGACTCAATTGAAATAATGTTTGTTGTTCTTGAATGTTGATCCGAATCCGAAAGACTCAATCCCAAAATTGCACACTTTTGGGCTTCTTGTATTTCAAAACTAGGTATGGCTACAGAAGAGTCTGTCCTTTCAACTTGTGGATCTGGGATGTCACCTTCCTCCAGTTGATATTCTCTAGCTTCTACTGCCTAATTTTCATATGTGTGATCCACCACTTCATCTTTTGCTTTTGGAGGATCATTCTGATCATTCAAATCCATTTTCTGCATAATTTTTATGGGACTAGCTTTGGTTGTTTCATTCCTATCTGCCTCCTGAATAGTGGGACTGAGGATAGAGTTTGAGGCTTCCTTTTATTCCCCAAAAGGAGAAAAGCGATTTGGATTTTTTTCCTTATTTTCTATGTTTTTAACTTGCCACACCCTTTTCTCTGGCATATTCTGGCTTTCAATCTGAGGTTTTAACTGATTAGGCTCCGCCTTTTGCTTTTTCGGACAAGATTTTTCCCAATGACCTACCTTCTTACAATGGAAACAAGCAAAAGGAATAGTTTCATATTCTATATGTTGCTTCTAGGTTCCTAGTTTTGAAACTAGATCAATCTATTTCGGCATATCTGCCTTAGGGGCTACTCCAACATAGAACCTTGCATGGGTTAATCTTCTTTTTGAAGCGGTGACTGGGTCAATAAAGAGCAGCTCACCAAAAGAACTTGCTATTCCAGAGAAGATGCTTTCTGCCCAATACTCAAGAGGCAATCCTAGGAGTTTTATCCATACTAGAACCTATGCCAGAATAGAATCATTCATATTTAATTTCGGATGCCATTTTCTTAGAACCAGGGCTGTCTTTCCCACCATCCAGGGACTCCCGCACAAGATCTTAACCTTATCTTCTTCACACAAAAAAGAGAAAGATAGAAGACCTTTGGGAAGAGCCGAGAACTCTACATTTCCTTTTAGTGCCCATTTTTTATTAACAAAGGCCCTAACAACTTCAATATTTGGGTGCGGACCCATAAACTTCCCTACCAAGGAGTTTGACATACTGTTGATATTATGGTCCAAAACCTGGTCAGAGATGGAGATAGCAAACTTACCACCAGAAGGGTCAGAAATGTTCTTAACAGGAGGAAGGGAGGATTTACCAGTTGGTCTAGATCCAAAAAGGGAAGACCATTTTTTTCCCTCCCTCCCGTTATCCATGGAGTCTACAAGTGGCATAGGGCCCCCATTGGACCCTACCCCTAGATGTCCTAAAGAATCCGCTGTCATGACAAACAGAGTACCACCAGACTGTGAGTCAGCAACTAGAACTAGGAGGTCTAGGGGCTTGTCCTTATCGTCCATAGGACCAGCACCATTGATCTAGCCGCTTTCACCATTGGAACCAAGGTTCCCGCCTTGATGGAAATTTGAAATTTGAGCTCCCGCTCCTCCCGTGTCTCCCATCTTTTTTAATCAAGGATTGGTTAAACCAAATTAAATGTTGCTAATCATTAAACCCAAAATTTGAAACAAAAAAATCAACTTCATTTCAATATAAACCCTAAACCTTATATCTAGAATGAAAATCCTAATTTGGCCTTAATATAAACTTTAAATTATAAATGTGGAATGTTTTATAAAATTATAAACCCTAAAAATCAACTAGACATGAACCCTAAAATCTAAACTAAAAATTTAAACCAATGAAGATAAATGGAGTACACTCATATGAGTTCATTTTGATATCAATGTGATTTGATTGATTAGATTTTTGAGTCATATCCCACACTTTCAAGCCTTTCAATTTTTTATGGTACCATATGACATATTTTATAACTAAGAAATTGTTTTCAACCATCAACAAGTCCAAAAGGTACTAACTACACACAACAATGTTAAGGTGTATGAAATTTATCTATAGGTAATTTTAAATTATAATTATGAAGATCATACAATGTTCTATATAATATAATAGCCTATTGTCTTGTAGATCGTTGTTGTTTTCTATAACAACAATATTGACTACTAACTATTATCACAATAATAGCGACTGTTGTTTGTCTTTCCTCTTGATACCGATTGTTCTTATTATCAACAACTTCGTATTCAACCATCGAAGGGAATAGGGATGAGATATACGTACACACTTGGTGGACCACATAGAGTCATGACTCTATGTAGAATTGACATGATTCCACATAGGGTCGTGACTCCTATGTGGAGGAATGATCATTGGTAACCGATGGTAAACATATGCAATGTTTAAACAATTACTAATCAGTATAATTAGTGACCGATACTATGACTTAACAACATCTATTAATCATAACTCATGACAATCGATTTACAAATGTGAGACTCTTTCCCATGAATCATGAAACCCTCAAGTTGCTCAATGTAGACCTCTTCCTCAATCACACCATTGAGAAAGGTTGTCTTTACATCCATTTGATGGATCTTACACCCTTTAGATGCAGCAATAGCAATCATAGTTTTGACAGAAGTATATCAAGCAACGAGATCAAAGGTTTCTTCATAGTCAATACCCTCCTTTTGAGAAAATAGTCTAGCTACAAACCTAGCTTTGTATTTTTCTATATTACCATCAACAACATGTTTACATTTGAAGAGCCATTTAGAGGAAACAATTGATTTACCTTTTGGTCTAGGAACAATGTCCCAAACATCATTCTTTAGAATAGATTGGTATTCTTCTGTCATAGCATCTTTCCAAACTTCAAGACTAGAAGCTTCCTCAACACTAGTGGGTTCTAACTCAATAATCTCACTCATTAATGCAAAATAGTTGGAGAACCTATGTGGTCTTTTACTTTCCCTGAAGATTCCTTTTGGTGTTGCAAAGCCTTAAGCTTCTTGCATCATTTTTCTTGCCCAAAGAGGTCTAAAATTATAATATACAAATGATATCTCTATCTTGAAGTTAAAATTACAATATAAAAATGATATCTCTATCTTGAATCTTGACGCTAATCCTTCTAAGCTCCCATTGATGAAGTGGAAGGTAACTAAATTACACATTTAAAGAATCCATTTCCTCCCAGACCATCTACCAAATATGTTGATTATTTGTAACAATGTTGATCATGATTGTCCATTCCAATATCATCAAAACCTTTACATTACAGACTTTAGTTGTCTATAAACTAAATTTTCAAAATTATTAGAAAATAACTCAATAATTTCTTTACCAAATGTCTCCAATTTGCATTGCATCCATTGTTGTTGGTGTGTGATTAAGATCACTACAAAATGGAAACACATTTTGTCCACTATTTTGTTGATCATCTAAAGTTGTATTGACATATGTATTTAATAAATCAACATATATAAAGTGTTAAGTGTAGCAATGTACAATATATAGTTAGTCTAAATAATATTGAGATTCTAAATTACCTAGAATGGTTTGTTTAAATCTTTGATTGTCGATGACATTGATAGTTGATAATGGTTTTACCTAGAATGATTTGTTCAAATGTTTGACTAGAGATAATATATATTGATAGATGATGATGGTTGTGTTCCATAAACTGTACATGGTAATTGTTTGATTGAGTATAGAAAAGTGGTTAGAAATAGAAACTTATAAATATTACAATCAATTAATGAAGACATTTAATAGTTAAAAAATTACCCTCTATAATTTGAATTCCCTCTATTGTTGCCTCATTGATATCAATACACAATTGTAATGTATGTTGACCATTATTTTGTTGATCATCTAAAATTGCAATTTGACATGTGTATTTATCGAATTGATCAAAATAGATAGAGTGTTAAGTACATAAGTATACAATATCTAGATAAATAAATTATTATTGACATTCTTAATTACTTCGAATGGTTTGTTGAAAGGTTCGATTTTGGATAACACCAATAGTTGACAATGGTTGACTTCCACAATTTGTACTTGGTAATTGTTTTATTAAGTGTAGAAAACTGGTTACAAATAAAAGTTTACTAGTATTACAATTAATGAATGAACATATTTAATAGCTATAAATTACACTCTATAATTTGCATTTCATCTATTGTTAACTAGTTCATATCAGTAGAGAAGGGAAATCGATGATGTTGACTATTCTCTTGATCGTCCAAATCTACAATGACATATTTTTTAACATATGAAATAAGAGGAAGAATTATTACTATAAAAATAATAAAATAAATAAAAATAAATGTATGTTCTATGTTGTTCCCTGATAGTAGTCATTACTTCTCGTATGGGTATGCTAGAAAAATTTAAGACCCTTTTTTTCTTTTTCTTTTTACCACCTATAGAAAGGAAATGGAATTGTTCATGCTTTGCAAATCTTTCATTCATTTCTTGTTGATTGTTATTACCTCTTCGATGAAGAGAATTGACATTTGTGTATTTTATTTGGATTAAACCATGGTGATATTTGTCTCATAGGAAATGTCCTCTGAGCTAGGGATTGATGTAAGCTTTGAAGATGAAGCAAGAGATGCATGGAAATCTCTTTTAAATCTCATAACACATTCAGTAAAAATATCACCTTACCTTTTCTCATTTAATTGAGGATGATTTTTTTTTTGCAACTTTTAATGACATTGAATATAGATTACATTGGCTAATGGTGTGCTTTTTCTCATTGACATAAAAATATCTTATTTATTTATTGGACACTCCCTTAAGACGCATTTATTATGACACTCATGGTAGTGAATCAACAAAGGTTCTATAGCTTTATTTTTACCTAAATTTCATCCAATGTGGTATTCGATTAGACCAAAAATTTTGTTTTAAATTTAGGATTTCTTCCATTAGCGACCATATTTCTATGTCATCATTCACATGCTTAGATTTCCTAAACTCTCCCTTTGTCTTGAAATAATTTCTACAAAACTCTAATGTGTCAAGGAGGAAAAGCTTTGTTAGATGGTGCCCTTTCCCATAAGATTGATGGATTGTCAAGATTCTTCTTGTAGACCTATTAGAAATATTATTTTACATTAAATTCAGGGCTCAAAGCAACTCAACATGATCTAGATTGGGGTTGTGATCCTATGAGGACTTGTTAGTTTATAGTAGATATTTGTTATTAGAAGAAGAAAAGAATGGATTCAAGAATTTTTTATATCTAGAATAAATTTTGTTGGTCCAACTATAATTGTTTTATTTAGCCACTTTATCAAACACAGTGTTGTACTTGGGAAAATATCAAAGTGAGAGGATTTTAAGGCCCTTCTAAATATGTTCTATAAGAGGTTAATGAGGAATGTGTGTGTCAAGTTTTCTAAGTTAGTTGTTGCAATTTAAAAAATCCTTCAATGATCTTTTCTATCTTTTTAATTAATATATCATTTACTTATTTGTACCTAATATAAATAAATAATTGATTGATAATAATAATGATGCAATATTCCTCTAGAAGAACACAAGTCAGAATTCTTGTTAGTTATCGTAAATCTCTTATAAATTTCTATTTTATGTGCATAATTTCTTTATAATATGTATCATTGCTCTGATGGTATGATGAAAGAATAAGTATCCGGTAGATTACTAAGAGGGAGGGTGAATCAGTAAATTGAAAAATTGATACAAAGTTTCCCAATCTTAATCTCAATCACACAAAGTAAACTTATCAATACAATATCTCTGTCAAGATAAAATCTCATAAGTAAAACTGGTTGACTATTATAGCAACTTAATAGTAAACAACATTAAACTTGTAAACATCAAAATGCTTTATCATATGTCAACAGACTTCATTTCTCAATGCTTGTGGTTATCATACCTTATCAGGATAGTTAAGTAGTTAATCAAATCAATCATAAGATCATAACCACAAAAACAATCACCACATGACACAAATATTTTTGACGTGGAAACCCAAATGGGAAAAATCCACAGTGAGTGTTGGCATTTTTCAGATTGTTGGCATTTTGCATATAGATTGCATTAACAATCTGTTGTCATTGATGTCAATTGAACTGGCGTAATGATATTCATAATATTGCTGATGTTATTGTTGTTATTGTTTTGTCTTGTAAACCGGTATGAAGAGAGTAAGAAGAGATTTGTAAAAAGTTGTAACCAGTATGTAAAGATTGTGAATAAAACCGGTGAACCGGTATGAAGGGTTAAGCATGTCTGTGTAATGTAACCGGTAAACCCTAACCTGTTGATAAACCCTGAACGATCATGTTTGTTGGTTTATTACCTGTTGAGTGGAAATGATGGAGATACGTGTGATCATTGTATAAGGATAAGTTCAAATTGATTCAGCGTGTTTGTTTGATTTCTTGGAAAAGAGAAAAGTGGATTGCATCTAATGCACAACGCGTGATGAGTTACAAAGTCCAATGGAGCGGTGATCATTGAGTAATTGAAATTGTCTTGAAGATTGTGAAGAGATTGTTATAATTTATAATGGTCAAGATTGTACCGACTTATTTGTAATCTTGATGATGAGAATTAGGTTTTTGCTTATGTTACCGACCTAATTCTTTGCGTATTTAAGGTTGATGAAGTTGTTTGTATATGTGTTGGCAAAGTTGACAAGATTGGTAGAAACTTGTGAGTGTGCAGTTGCCTAACCAATGGATGGATCTGTACTTTGAGTAAAGACAGATTGAAGCTTAAGAAGGATCTTATCAAGAAAGTGTAGTGTTATTCAGATAGATCAACATAAACTATTGTTTTCTAACAATTACAATAGAGGTAAAATCTCGTAACCGGGTAAGCTCTAACAAGCTTGGTTACTCATTAAATCCTCTAACAAGGTTGTCCATTAGCTTGGATTCTTAAATCCTCCATTGAGGTCACTCCTAATAGGGTATTGTGCTTTTTATCAAGGCATACTTGTAAATCCCTTAACTGGGTGATTCCTAAACATGAATTAGTTCTTAACAAGACTTATTGTAAAGCTCTAACAGGATTTGGCTCCTAACAGAGTGAACTTCAAAAGAGTTCAAATAGCTATCTTTTACTGTTAAGTTGATATAATAGTCAACTGGTTAATGATGAGTATTCTTATGACTATTTATTTTGATTAAGAAAAGTTTACTTTGTGAGATTGAATTTGAGTTTGGGAACTCTGTATCAGTTTTTTCAATATACTAATTCACCCCCCCTCTCAGTATTCTACCAGATACATATTCTTTCATCATACCATCAATGAGATGAGACTCACATGATAACTATCTGAACTCTTCTGAGGTTTTCCCTATTAGGAGCCAAACCTGTTAAAGATTTTACAAAAGTCCAGTTAAGAACTGATCCTGTTAAGAATCACCCGGTTAAGAAATTGACTACAAATGATTTGTTAGAAGAAAGTACCCTACTAGGAGTAACCTCGATAGTGGATTTGAGAATCCAAGCTAATAGATCACCTTGTTAGAGGGTTTAAGAAGTAACCAAGCTTGTTAGAGCTTACCCGGTTAGGGGATTTCAGTTCTACTGTAATTGTTAGAAGACAATAGGATTTGCTTGATCGGTCTGAATAGAACTACACTTGCTTGATTATTTCCTTTTAAGTTTCTATCAGCCTTTACTCAAACTGCAGATTCATTATCCAGATCAGAAGCCACACAGTCAACTAATATCTACCAACACCTTTACAAAATAACTTCATCGACCTTATAACAAATCAATTAGGTCGGTAACACCCAAAAAACCTAATTCTCTCATATAGATTACAAAAAAATCGGTTCAAGTATGACATTGGATTTACATAGAAATCTGTACACATTAATCAAGAAAACTCCAACCTCTCCTTGATCATCGCTGCATCAGACTCAATAACTCATCACATGTTTTGTATTAGATGGAATACACTTTGCTCATTCCCTAGACAAAAACGCGCCAAAAAAATTTGAACTTGTCTTCGTATAATGATCACATGTGTTGTCATCATTACCTCTCAACATTAGATCATAAACCAACATAACCCATTCAACAACCTTAACTGGTTAGGGTTTAATAAAAACAACTGGTAGGGTTTACTGGTTACATTACATAGATAGGGTACCGTTTCAACTCACAAACTTACATACCGATGTATAATATCTTCCACAAAGCTCTTCCTACTGGTTACAAGACAATATCATTAATATCAGTTCTAGTTAATTGACATCAATGACAAGATAACATATCATTAATGCAATCTTCATGCAAATGCCAACAATCTCCCCCTTTGGCATTGATGGCAATACAAATATCAATGCTTATTGATTGATTGTTGTGATTGTGAATAGGAATCCTGGTTTACATTACCAAGTATTCACCATGCTCTCAATGTCTTTATCTTGTTTTTGGTTCCTCCTCATAATCACATAATACTTCACCCCCTTTAACAACAATGCCAAATTGAAAGTAAATCATGTAATTGCAAATGTCGTTGTACAACAACAATAATCTACAACTTAACGCTCCCCCTATGGAATAGCTTCCACTACTACACCAATTCTTTTGTAAATTTTGCAAGTGGTTCAAGGACTGATGCAATCAACATCATGCTCAACTAACCTCATGAAGGGGTACAACCCCTAGTTGACTTCTAAGATACTCAAATGTAGTCTTAGGTAGAGGTTTGGTAAAAATATATGCAAGCTGCTCCTTGGTAGAAAAATGCTCTAAGATAACATCTTTGCTCTACACTTTTTCCCTCAAGAGATGATACTTCAATTCAATGTGCTTGGTTTGTGTGTGTAAAACAAGATTCTTAGATATATTTATGTCACTTGTATTATCACATAAAATCTTTATAGGTTCTGAAATCTTCATCTTAAAAATTTCTAAAATTTGCCTCATCCAAATAGCCTGTGTGCAATTCATATAAGCTGCAACATAATCAGCTTCAACAGTAGATTGTGAAGTACAACTCTGCTTCTTACTACTCAATGAAACAAGTCTTCCTCCAAGAAAGAATGCTCTACTGATTGTTCTTTTCTGGTCATCAATATTTCCTACCCAATCAACATCTTTGTACACCTTTAAATAAAAGTTTCCTCAATATGGATACCATAATCCATAGACAAAAGTTCCTTTCAAGTATCTAAAAATTCTCTTGGTTGCTATCTGATGTGTCTCCTTAGGATTCTTCTGGAATCTAGCAACTATGCCTACCACATGGGCTATATTCGCTCTGCTGTGAACAACATAGTGTAATTTGCCAATCATTGACCTGCATTATTTCTCTTCAACAGACTTAGACTCATCTTCCTTAGACAACTTACAACCTATAACCATTGGTGTCCCAAATGGTTTACAGTCACTCATGCCAAATGTCTTCAAGACCTCTTTCACATACTTAGATTGTGTATTGAAATACCATTCTTTATTTGTTGTATCTACAAGCTTATGAAATTTTTTATTTCTCCTACTAAAGACATTTCAAACTCATTTTTTATTTCATCTACAAAACTATTTCTCATGACATCATTACCTCCAAATATGATATCATCAACAAATACTTCACTGACCAGTATTTCATCTCCTTCAGAATTGAGATATATATTACTATCATCACTGGTTGTTAGAAATCCTATCTTCATGAGATGTGTATGAAGTATTTTATACCATGCTCTGGGTGCCTGCTTTAATCCATATAAAGCCTTATGCAATCTGCATACCATTTCTTTTTCATCAGTCAAAGCATAATCATCTGGTTGCTCCATCTTTACTTCTTCCAATATCCCATTCAAAAATGCAGACTTAACATCCATCTGGTATACCTTGAACTTCTTATGAGCTGCAAATGCAAGTAAAGTTATGACACCTTCCATTATTGCTATAGGTACAAAAAATTTTCCATAATCTTCTCCTTCTTCTTGTGCATAACCCTTGCAAACCAACCTAGCCTTATTGTGAACTACAACACCATCTTCATTCAACTTGTTTCTGAATATCCATTTAGTACTTATAACATTCTTATTTAATAATCAGGGTACTAGGGTCCAGGTGTTGTTCTTCTCAATTTGATCCAATTCCTCTTCCATAGCTTTAACCCAATGATCATCACCAAATGCCTCCTTAGCAGTTCTTGGTTCAATGGTGGAGATCATGCAAGAGTTCTCTCTTATTCTCCTTCTGGTTAGTACTCCAGCATCCTTATCCCCAATAATCTATTCAGGACTTTGATTCAATCTCACATATCTAGGAATAACATGATCATTATCTTGAGGTTTAGCTTCATCATTATCATCATCTGAATTTATCAGTTCTAGTTGAACAAGTGCATCAGAATCTGGTTTGCTAGTTTCAGATTTAACAGTTTCTGGTTCCAAAAACAAAATGTAACGATCTTCATCCTTCTTCTCCAAACTAATTTCCATTTAAACTTCAAGACATTCATCAACTCGAACATCAACACTCTCAACAATTCTCTGTGTCTGGTTGTTAAAACATTTGTAGGCCTTACTCTTGGTGGAATAGCCAAGAAATATGTCTTCATCACTCTTAGCTTCAAATTTGCTAATGTAATCTCCTCTCTTAATAAAAAATTTTCTTCCAAATATCTTAAAATAGCTAACATGAGGTGATCTTCCATACCAATATTCATAAGGGGATTTGTCCTTACCTATTTTCACCTGAACTCGATTCATAGTGTAGACAATTGTACTGACAACTTCTTGTTACTACTTATCAAGTTGCCATTAGTTTTATGTTCAAAGTTATTCTATATACTCTAGTCGGTTATCTCTACCGAGATAGTTAGTCAGTATGAACAGTCCAGTCGGTTATAGAAGAAAGTAGTCTCAGAGCATAGTATACACCGAGATATCTACCGAGTATCATTCCATGTCTACCGAGTAGCAAAGATGACACACCGAGTGAAACGTGTTACCAGATTCATTGAACCTAGACATACATATGAAAACGTGTTACAAGATCGAGGTACATAGAACTGTTATCACATTGGAAATTGCACTTAAAGATTGTGTATGATTTTGAGGTCATCTAACCAATGAAATATTTTTCATGGTTATTCATTTGAGAAATCATGTTTGTAAGATCGAAGCAATGAATGGATCACCAACATAAGAGATCTATTTATACTACATGGATTTAGATCAGACATATACATGTAGCATGACAGAAAGGAAGATATAGAAATATACAAAGCAAGACATGTGAAAGCACTAAGTGTTATGACTGTTACAAAGACACAGAGGTCACCGAGAAGGATTTCAGAGAACAGTCAAAGAATAGAGTAAACAAAAGGGTTTACCAAGTTACTATATGGGTTACCGAGGTATGCTATAAGCAAGGTAATCTTATTCTGAGCACATAGAATCTGCTATAACATTTCAGATGTAAAGTTGCAGATATTTGTTATAATTTTATTGTAATATTTTAAAGTTGTAAGAGAAACCTTTAACAGGGTAAAAGACTCTAATCAAGTCTATAAATTGTAAAGCCTCTAACCAAGTGCAACATTTAGATTAACTGTTGTAAAATCCTTTAGCAAGGTAGATCTAATAGATCTTATTACTCCTAACAAGGTAAGCTATCAGAATAGCTAAACATGTAGCTCTAACTGAGCAACCTTTATTTTTATAGTAGTGAAGTTGTGGGCGCCATCCCCACCATAGTTTTTCTCTCTAACCAAGAGCTTCTGCATAACCAAAATATATGTGTTATGAAGTGAATCATGTATGATTGTTATATATTTGTTTTAGCTTTATATTATGTTACTGCACTATTTGGTTTATGCATAACAGTAAATTTATTGTTGAAGAAAGGTTTTGGAGTATTGATTCACCCCTCCCCTCTCAATACATTAGCTTTCCATATTCGGCCTAACAATTGGTATCAGAGCTTCAATCTTGGAAAAGGGTTTAATTGCCTAAAGAGAAAGATCTTATCAATGGAAGGCTATAAACAATCTCGGAGGATTGTGTATCTACAAGAAGAGCTAGATCATGCTAATCAAGTGATTGTAGACATGCAAAGGAAAATGCAAAAATCTCTGAAAGTAAGAAGAAGATTATCTGATGATTTACAAGACTCTCAATAATTAGTGGAACAAATTGAGACATCATCTAAGAATAGTATATCTGAAGAGGCTAAAGAAATGATTAGAGTATTGAAACAAAAGAACAAAGAACTGGTTGATCAACTAAAAGCAATGAAAAGAGAACATGAACATTTCAGCACACAAATGACTGAAAATTTTGATGCATTGAGGATAGTCGAGGATAAAGTAAGAGATCTAGAAAGAGAGAAACAACAACTTGAAGTCCTAGTATCTGATAAGAATGATGAAATCATAAGGATGACTGGAATTCAACAAAACCTGTCAAATCAACTAGGTTATGCACATCATGAAGCAAATTTGAAAGATGATGAGAATCAAGCATTGAAACTTGAAGTATCAAGGTTGACCGATGAACTTGAAACAGAGAAGAAATCCAAAGAAACACTAAAGAAGAGTTATGAAGCATCAAAGATGTTGGATGAGCAACTGAATACAAGAAGACCCAACAAAGATGCAGGACTCGGTTACAAAGGAAAAGACTCTACCGAGAAGGGAATTCACACTACCGAGAGTGGAGAATCATCAAAGCAAGCTAGAATCAAGAAGAACATCAAAAGAAAGAAGCCTATTTGCAACTACTGTGAAAATCAAGGTCACACTACCAACATGTGCCAAATCAGAAAAGGTAAGCAACCGAATGCCACTAAATCCAATGGTTATTGTTACAATTGCAATAAATATGGTCACACATCTAATCAATGTAGGATAAAGTCTGTTAACAATTATCAGAAGGCAAAATTCAAAGGGTTTTGTAAAAACTGCAATGATATGGACATAGTACTGAGAAGTGTTGGTTTAAGCAAAAGAACTATATATGGTCTGCACACCGAGAAAATTCTAGAGGTTACCGAACTCACACAAATCCTTACCGACAGTATTCTGTAGTACCATGGGATTACAATACAAGGATATGGTGTGAATGTTGTGGAAGATATGGACATATAAGTGCCAACTGCTTTATAAGGTTTGGGATGAAGAACCGAAGATCATGGAGAAATCCTAGTACGACATGTTTTCATTGTCACAAAGTTGGACACTTTGCTCGAGATTGCAGAGATCAACCTAGAAAAGACACTGAGGAAATAAAAGACAAATTAAAGATGATTTGGAAAAAGAAGGAAATTGTGTCAAATAAACAAAGCACCTTACCTACCAAGTTAGGTGCACCTATTCCAAATTAATCAGTAAAGGTATGAAGGGACTGCATTTTCTCAAGGTTAAATCTTAATAGTTCCTATTCTATAATGTACTTAATTCAAAATCTGCATAATTAAGATGTATTAGTAAGTTTGAAATTCTATCAAAGTCTTTTGGAGCACTTTACAGGAAACCTATCAAGTCAGTGAATACAAGAAATCTGTCTAGTCGGTGAATGAAGTTTGGCTACTTGGTTAAAGCGAAAAAAGGAAAGAAAGTTAACCGAGTGCATTTAATGTTTTTGACCTAACCCAAACAGAGCCCGATAAGGCATATTATGTACTTAAAACATTTCTACAGTCATTTTTACTTACCAAGTTTTAGAGAGAGCAGAGAAAAGTGAATCTAAGGTGATCAAACCTCCTACAAAGAAAATTCAAGGTATTTACATCAATCTCAATGCATGTTAAGCTGGTTTACCGATCTTATCAAGTTGCTATTATTTGCTAAGTATAAAGCATCTGGCGTTTGAAAATCTTGAAACCCTAAGGATCCTTTGTTAGCTTTTATTTGAAATCTACAATGGCATCTAAGATCCAAGATCCCATCGTTGTTAAGAATGTTGAGAAACCCTCTCTAAAATATTCTTTAACTCCCAAAGTTGCTTCTGAACCGGATGACAAAACCACATTTTCACTCATCTCGGATAGAGTGTTATTAGTCAAGGATGTGAGATTCTTCACCAAATGTCATGTTGAAGAACTTGGTCATGTTGAAATCAAAGACACCTATGATGAGTTATGTACCGATGGTAAATTAAATAGCAAGTATGAGCACATTAAGATCAAGGGATTAACTGAAGCCCTAACCTATCCTTGTGTGTTCAAACCCCAGTGGGTCAAGTTTGTTCTGAGCAGAGTTCACGATGATTTCATGTGGCTAGAAGAGCAACCATTTAAGATTACCAAGGAAATCATTCATCTGATTACCGGTTACCCCATTTATGATCATGCCCGAGCCCAAAAGATGATATCATATAAGGAACTGATCAGTTTAACCAAAGTGGAATCTGATTGCAGAGGACTGAAATTGAACAATGTCAGAGATGAAGAACTAAAATTTGCCATTAGAGTAATAGGTTACTATTTCTTCCAATCAGCAAGGGAAAACAGTGTACCCTGTGCAGCAGTAGACCTAGCATATAAAATTGTGAAAAAGGGAATGAAAATTGATCTATGTGAGGTGTTGCTGAAAAACCTGTTTGAGAATTTGAACACCATTAGGAAGCCAAAGAAGAACAACTCGGCAAATACACTAAATTTTGGATCATTACTTGTATGCATGTTTTTCTATTTTGAAAAATTCTTTCCATCAGTCGGTAAAATTGTTTGGGAACTACACCGACCAATCACCCATCAGATCAATGACTTCATTAAGAAGCTAGGAGATAATTTCAATGATATTATGGATGATTACTTCAGTAAGTTCCAAGAGAAAATGCATAACAGATATAGAATTCCACCCCAGCTAGTGGAGAAATACAAAAATGACATATGTTTTGAAGTAGACACTGATTACTGTTATGTGAATGTTGTGGAAACGAGAACTCAATCTTTGTCACCGATGGGTTACGAGATTGATTTTGACATCACACAATAGCAAATTGATGCATTTCTCACATTACCGAGGCATGCTACCGAGTTGAGGTATGGAACCTATGAGGAAGTGGAGGAAAAGGTAAAGATGAGCATTGTAGTACCCAAAGCTATAAGAAAGGCTACAAAGATGATAAAGGCATTATTAGAGAAATTCGGAGAAGACTCTTCCTCCACACCTGTCAAAGGCACTATTACCAAAGAGGAATCTGAAGCCCAAGAGGTAGCTATAACACTAAGCATTGAATTGCCTAAGGGTAAAGTGTTGAAAAGAAAGAAACAAGACACATCAAAGGCCTCACTGACTCCACCAGTAAAGCAACCTAACACTAGAGCATCTATAGCTTCACGGAGTAAGAAAACAAAAAGTGTTACTATTCCCAAGGTAACAAAAACATACAAGAAATCTACTCGGAGACTCATTTTGGAAAAAGAGTCTAGTGATACTAAATCTGAGGATGCAAGCAAATTTTAGATTGTCAAGAGCAAGAAGGTAAATGTACATAGTGTTGAAAACTTTTGTGCTAATCTAAAAGAATATGGTGGATTTGGAGGATTTAGATATGTTAAGTATGAAACCAAGAATAATGATAAAAAGAGACAAATCGAAGAAGATGTCATCTGCACACTTCTAAAATTCTGGTTAGCTCCATTGGAACTATCTAAGTCACTTCCAAATGAATTATATTTGCATATTGATAATAGGTGGAAGTATGCAATGGACTCGGAGAAACAGATCAGAGAAAGAAGTCTGGTACATCTCTTTCCTGACATGTCAGTAGCTGAAATAAAAGAACATCTGACAACCTACAACTCAAAGTTTCTCATCCAACAAAGAGCCTTAAAACTGATGAATGGGCTGTATATTGAAGTAGAAAATGAGACAAAAACATAGTGGCAGGAAATCTTTAAAATCAAGGATACTGGTGAGCAAGCTACATTTGAAATTGTTGAAGTCATCGAGCAAGATCCTGATGTTACTGAGTGAGACCCTGCTAACACCATTCAAATAGATGAAGATATCATGGATATAGATGCACCAGAATAGGAAATGATAGAAGGCAATGCATATACAAAACTTGTATCTAGTGAATTAGTCTTGGAACAAGTTCAACCTTATCCACCGATCAATCAACCTATTTCAACCGAAACCCCTCAGGATACGGATAAAGGCACCAAAGGTCACAAGTCTATAGCAGGAGAAGGTACTACTCAAGAACAGACATCTCAAGCACCTTCTAGCATTGAAAATGTTGTAACTGAGACATCGAGTACTGAGACACCAAAGGACACTACAGAGGCTAAAGAAACCGACCAAAGTGTTGCCTCTACCAAGCAACCTACCGGGGGTCATCAAGCCTCACAAGCCATTGTCTTAGTTCCATCAGTGAAAGGTAAAGAAAAGAAGATGAAAAAGCATAGTTTTAAAGTTGATTTGTCAAAACCAATAGTGTTTCCCAATGTAGACATATCAAAATTAAAGGGGTAAGCACTCATTGATTTCAGTGAACTATGCAAAGCTAAGGCCGAACAAGAGAAGCAAATGGTGATTCAAAAGAAAAATAAAATACTTCAGAAGGTAAAAGCACTCTTAATAGATATGCTACCTGAAGCTACAGTGTCAACAGATGCAGCCATCCACATTCAACTGGATGAACTCCTAACAAAGATAGACACATCTAGAGTAGATGCATCAGAATATTTGAGCAAGCTAAAAGACAAGGAGCTCACTGCAAAAATGATAGAAGAGGTATAGAAAGCTATAGCTATTGGCAAAGTTAAACTCTGTACATTTTCTCTATTCATTAAAGACATCAAAAATAAAACAACAGCAATTGAGAAAGAGATCACCAATCTCTCAAATAAGTTGACCACAAAGACAAATTCAATTCAGAATTTTTATACAAAGCTACAATAGCTCATGGCTCAACAATTGGACCTAAGAAATGAAGAACACAAGATCAGGATGGACATAATGACACTTCAGACATTATTCCTTCCTCATCTTTCATCTGTACAAGAACAAATCAACCTAGCCACCTCCTTATCACAAAATTCTTTAATGGACAGTGTAAAGGATGCACTCTCTATCGCTCTCACCGAAGCATGGACCAAGTACAAATCTATTTTTGATGAGTTGCCTCCACCAAATGGTAACTAAGTCTTGATGTTTGTCAAAAAGGGGGAGTGATATAGTATTAGGAGAGTGATATAGTATTCAAAGCATCAAAGTATAATATCAAACAAAAGGAGTATACTATATAGGGGGAGTATACCGAGCAGAGTAAGCAGAGTATCCAAGTGTAGTGAACCAAGTAGTGAATAGAACAGTAAATAGTAACAACTACAGCACACAGAACATTGATCACCGAGCATGCAAAATCAGAGTTTTGTATAGTATATTGATAAGGGGAGTATACCTAGATTTATTATTTCATAGACTATTGTATATACTATCAGTACAGTCAAATTTTGCAAGTATATAGATTATTGAGTTATAACTTTGAAAGTAGTTTTTGTCAAACATCTCAACTAATGTCAAAAGGGGAGATTGTTACTACTTATCAAGTTGCCATTAGTTTTATGTTCAAAGTTATTCTATATACTCTAGTCGGTTATCTCTACCGAGATATTTAGTCGGTATGAATAGTCCAGTCGGTTATAGAAGAAAGTAGTCTCAGAGCACAGTATACACCGAGCTGTCTACCGAGCAACAAAGATGACACACCGAGTTGATATACACCAAGTGAAACATGTTACCAGATTCATTGAGCCTGGACATACATATGAAAACGTGTTACAAGATCAAGGTACATAGAACCGTTATCACATTGGAAATTGCACTTAAAGATTGTGTATGATTTTGAGGTCATCTAACCAATGAAATATTTTGTATGGTTATTCATTCGAGAAATCATGTTTGTAAGATCGAAGCAATGAATGGATCACCGACATAAGAGATCTATTTGTACTACATGGATTTAGATCAGACATATACATGTAGCATGACAGAAAGGAAGATATAGAAATATACAAAGCAAGACATGTGAAAGCACTAAGTGTTATGACTGTTACAGAGACACAGAGGTCACCGAGAAGGATTTCAGAGAATAGTCAAAGAATAGAGTAAACAGAAGGGTTTACCGAGTTACTATATGGGTTACCAAGGTATGCTATAAGCAAGGTAATCTTATCCTGAGCACATAGAATCTGCTATAACATTTCAGATGTAAAATTGCAGATATTTGTTATAATTTTATTGTAATATTTTGAAGTTGTAAGAGAAACCTTTAACAAGGTAAAAGACTCTAATCAGGTCTATAAATTGTAAAGCCTCTAACCAGGTGCAACATTTAGATTAAGTTTTGTAAAATCCTTTAGCAAGGTAGATCTAACAGATCTTGTTACTCCTAACAGGGTAAGCTATCAGAAATAGCTAAACATGTAGCTCTAACTGAGCAACCTTTATTATTGCAGTAGTCTAGTTGTGGGTGCCATCCCCACCGCAGTTTTTCTCTCTAAGCAAGAGTTTCTGCATAACCAAAATATATGTGTTATGGAGTGAATCATGTATGATTGTTATCTATTTGTTTTAGCTTTATATCATGTTACTGTACTATTCGGTTTATGCATAACAGTAAAGTTATTATTGAAGAAAAGTTTTGGAGTACTGATTCACCCCTCCCTTCTCAGTACATTAGCTTTCCATATTGGGCCTAACACTTCTCTCCAAAATGTTTTCGCTACACCTCCTTGTATCAACATTGTCCTAGCAGCTTCAACCATTGACCGGTTGTTCCTCTTTGCAATACCATTTTGTTGTGGTGTCCTTGGTGCAGAAAGTTGTCATTTGATGTTGTTCTCATCATAGTACTTAGTGAATTCCTCATAATTAATTCACCACCTTGATCTATTCTCAGACATTTTATCTTATTTCCGCTCTCTTTCTCAGCTTAGGCCTTGAATGTCTTGATCTTACCAAAAGCTTCAATTTTATCCTTCAAGAATATGACCCACATCATCCTTGAACAATCATTAGTGAGGATCATGAAATATTTCTCACCTTGAATTCTTTTTGTTCTTATTGGTCCACAAAGATCTGTATGAACCAAATATAACAAATGCTTAGCTGAGAAGGGTTTTCCCTTGAAAGTTGAAGAATTCATCTTACCTAACTGACATTATTTGCAAAGAGCATTAATTGATTTGTCTAACTGAGGCAAACCTCTCACTGTCTTGGACTTACTCACTTTAACAATGTTATCAAAGTTTATATGACAAAATCTCTTATGGCAAAGTCAACTATCATCTACTTTGCAATCAAATAGTTGCTAACTTTAGGATTAAGGTGAAACAGGCTGCCTTTAGTTGGCTTCCCGGTTGCAATCAATTCACCTTTGTTGTCAAAGAATTTGCACATACCATTTTTGAACTCTAGTGGGTATCCTCTGTCATTAAGTTGTGCCACACTCAAAAGATTGTGCTTTAGACCTTCAACCTAGTAGACATCATTAGCACTGCTCTTCCCATTAAGAGAAATAACTCCCTTACATTTAACCACACAGGGTGAGTCATTGCCGATTCTAACAACAACGCTATTAAATTCCTCCAAGGAATGAAATTTGCTCTGATCACCAATCATATGATGTGAACAACCACTATCAATGATGCAATCTTT
This sequence comes from Cryptomeria japonica, assembly GCF_030272615.1. Taxonomy (NCBI): domain Eukaryota; kingdom Viridiplantae; phylum Streptophyta; class Pinopsida; order Cupressales; family Cupressaceae; genus Cryptomeria; species Cryptomeria japonica. The sequence goes on along the minus strand of NC_081413.1, from coordinate 409,501,981 downwards.
AGAGTTATCCATCTTGGACACTAATGCCTTATGGTCTGACATCTCCTCCTTAATAGCTACAAACACAATATCTTCACTAGCATCACCATCAAATTCTTCATCAATGATACCACTATCAACAACAATAAGACAATCTCTCTTACCTTTACCCTTATACTTCTTGAATTTCTCTTTCTTGTATTCATTTTCACCATTAGGACAGTTAGCAGCTATGTGGTCAATCTCGTTGCATGCAAAAAATTTTAAAGGTAATTTACCTTTGTATTTGCCAGTGCCTCTAGGCGGGCACTTTTCCAACAATTCTTTAAACTCCACTAAATTGTATTTATCATCAACATCTCTACAGGATCTAGATTCATAAATATGACTATAATCTCTACTTTTTCTCACAAATGGGTTAGAGATAGAAGCTCTAAATGCAGACTTTGACTTTTGTACACTGTCATCATAACTGTTTAATTCAAAAGAAACAAGTTTTCCAATGATAGAGTCAAGAGTTACCTTAGTTTTGTCTATGGACTTCATCTCTTGAATAGCTGCAACTTAGATAGTGTAGACCGGTAGCAGGGTTCTCAGTACTTTACTGATCACTGTGTCATCTTCCACTTTCCCTCCTACACTCTTAATCTCTTCGACTGTCTCTTTTATCCTTTGACCATACTACTAGATATTTGCACCTTCAGTCATGTGCATGTCATCAAATTTTCCTCTTAGACTCTCCTTTTTACCAATCTTAACATGTTCATCACCGCTATAAATCTCTTCAAGTTTTTTCCATACCTCATGTGCAGTCTCTAGACCATGAACATCTACAAACTTAAAATCAGATAGGGAACTGATAATGGCCTCTAATGCTTGATGATTTTCTTGTTTTTCTTTCTTCTGATCATTAGTCAGAATCCCAGTGGATGCAACATATTTAGTATTGAAATGTTCCCAATACTGACTTCCCTAATCCTTGATGTAAATTTTCATTCGGTCGCTCCATATCCTATAGTTCTCTTTGTTAAACTTTGGACCTTCCTTCTTCATCATGACCTGCAAGATCTTTTTCTCAAGTTGTTAGTCTTAGATCTTAGAGGACTTGACAAGCTCTGATACCAATTGATGGTATGATGAAATAATAAGTATCTAGTAGATTACTTAGAGTGGGGGGTGATTCAGTAAATTGAAAAACTGATACAAACTTTCCCAATCACAATCTTGATCACACAAAGTAAACTTATCAATACAATATCTTTGTCAAGATAAAATCTCATAAGTAAAATCTGTTGACTGTTATAGAAACTTAACAGGAAATAACATTAAGCTTGTAAACATCAAAATGCTTTATCATATGTCAATAAACTTCATTTCTCAATGCTTCAAGTTATTATGCCTAATGAGAATAGTTAAGTAGTTAATCAAATGAGTCATAAGATCATAACCACAAAAACATTCACCACATGACACAAATATTTTTGACATGGAAACCCAAATGGGAAAACACCACGGTGAGATGAGACTCACAAGATAACTATCTAAAATCTTTCGAAGTTCGCCCTATTAGGAGCCAAGCTTGTTAAAGCTTTTACAAAAGTCCTGTTAAGAACTGATCCTATTAAGAATCATCCGGTTAAGGGATTGACTACAAATGCCTTGTTAGAAGCAAGTACCTTGTTAGGAGTAACCTTGGTAGAGGATTTGAGAATCCAAGCTAATGGATTACATTGTTAAAGGATTTAAGAAGTAACCAAGCTTGTTAGAGCTTACCCAGTTAGGGGATTTCAGTTCTGCTGTAATTGTTAGAAGACAATAGGATTTGCTTGATCTGTCTGAATAGCACTACACTTGCTTGATCACATACTTTTAAGTTTCTATCTGCCTTTACTCAAATTAAAGATTCATTATCCGGTTTGGCAACCTCACACTCAACTGATTTCTACCAACACCTTTACAAAAAAAGTTCATCGACCTTATAATAAATCAATTAGGTTGGTAACACAACAAAAACTTAATTCTCTCGTAGAGATTATAAACAAATCGGTTCAAGTATGACCGTTGGATTTACATAGCAATCTGTACACATTAATCAAGAAAAATCCAATCGCTCCTTGATCACCACTTCATCAGATTCAGTAACTCATCACACGCTTTGCATTAGATGCAATACACTTTTCTCATTCCCTAGACAAAAACACGCCAAAACAATTTGAACTTATCTTCATACAATGATCACATGTGTCTTCATCATTACCGCTCAACATTAGATCACAAACCAACATAACCAATTCAATAACCTTAATCAGTTAGGTTTTAACAAAAACAACTGGTAGGGTTTACCGGTTACATTACATAGATAGGGTGTAAACTCTTATACCAGTTACCGGTTCAACTCACAAACTTACATACCAGTTTACAATGTCTTCCACAAAGCTCTTCCTACCGGTTACAAGAAAATATCAATAATAACAACAATATCAACAATATATCAGCAATATCATTAATATCATTACCGGTTAATTGACATCAATGACAACATAGCATATCATTAATGCATTCTTCATACAAATGCCAACATGCTCATATTCTTCCATTTGTATTATTTATTTATCCTTTTTCATTGTATCATTATTCATTGATGCTTATGTGGCCCTTGCCATTTTAGATTCCATGCTCATGTTGGAATCCAAGAACACTGAGAGGGGGGATGAATCAGTGTTCTATCGGTAATGATAGTTTTGAGCTTATTGCTTATTAACCAGTTAAGAGTAAATTAAATTAAAGTGCATATACCAAATAACACATAAAAAGGAAACTAGAGGAAAATCTGGTATGGTGGAAGTGGGAGTGGGAAAGGGAGCGGGAGCTCAAATTTCAAATTCTTAGCAAGGCGGGAACCCTGGTTCCAATGGTGGGATCGACCAGATAAATGGCGCTAGTCCTATTGGCGATAAGGAGAAGCCCCTGGACTTCCCAGGTGTTATTGTTGACTCACAATCTGATGGTACTCTGCTTAAGGAGACAACGGGTTCATCTGGGCATCTGGGGGAAGGGTCCAATGGGGGGCCCATTCCATGAGATGACTCCATGGATAGCGGGAGGGAGAAAAAGAAATGGTCTTCCCTTTTTGGAACTAGTCCAACTGGTAAATCCTCCTTCTCTCATGTTAAGAATATTTCTGACCCTTCTGGTGGTAAGTTTGCTATCTCTATCCCTGACCAGGTTCTGGACCATAATATCAATAGTATGTTGAACTCCTTGGTAGGGAAATTCATGGGCTCGCACCCTAATATTGAAGTTGTTAGGGCCTTTGTCAAATGAAAATGGGCCCTTAAAGGAAATGTTGAAATTTCGGCACTACCCAAAGGTCTTCTATCTTTTTCCTTTTCATGTGAAGAAGATAAGGTTAAGATTTTGTGCGGGAGTCTCTGGATGGTAGGAAAGATAGCTCTAGTTCTTAGAAAATGGCATCCGAACCTAAACATGAATGATTCTCTCCTGGCCCAAGTTGCAGTTTGGATTAAGCTTCCAGGATTGCCTCTTGAATACTGGGTAGAAAGTATCTTCTCTGGAATAGCAAGTTCTTTTGGTGAGCTTCTCTCTATAGACCCAATCACTGCTTCAAAAAGAAGACTAACTCATGCAAGGTTCTATGTAGGAGTAGCCCCTGAGGCAGATATGCTGGAACAGATAGACCTAGTTTCAAAGCTGGGAACCTGGAAACAACATATTGAATATGAAACTATTTCTTTCATGTGCTTCCACTGTAAAAAAGCAGGTCATTGGGCAAAATCCTGCCCAAACAAGAAAAAGGTAGAACCCAAGCAGCTTAAACCTCAGATTGAAAGTCAAAAGTTGCCAGAGAAATGGGTGTGGCAAGTTAAAAACCCAGAAAATAAGGAAGAAAATTCTAATCATTTTCTTCCTCTAGGGGAACAGAAGGAAGCCTCAAATTCTATCTTCAGGCCCACAATACAAGAAGTAGAGAGAAATGAATCAACCAAAGCTAGCCCCATAAGAACAACTCAAAAAGAGGAAATGAAAGATCAAAATGATCCTCCAAATGAGATAGTTGGTTGATGACACTTATGAAGGCAAAGAAATGGAAGCAAGAGATTACCAACCTGAGGAAGGAGAGATCCCTGATCCCCAAATTGAAAGGACTGACTCTTCTCTAGCCATGCCAAGTTTTGAAATTCAAGAAGCCTAAAATTGTGCAATTTTGGGTATGAATCTTTCGGATTCAGATCAAAGCTCAAGAACAGTGAATAATGTTTCAACTGATTCCAGAACTCCAAAATGGGGTAATGAAGAAGAAATTTCCAAAATCCTCATCAACCTGGAAGCGGCTCCTGTGATAGAAACGGAATGGAAGCAACCAAAATATAGGAACAAGAAAGCAGCAACTCCCTTGACCTCTTTAATAAGGAAATCTAGCAGAATAGCTCATTCTAATGTGGGGAACATTTCCTCTTCCCCAGGATGGCCCTCTAACCACAAAGTTAGAGACAAGAAGGCCAGCAAGAACATAGCAGATGGCAAAAAACTCTCAAGGAGCTGGGAATTGGTAAGTAGCTATGAAGATTATTTCTTGGAACATAAGGGGACTCAACAATCCCCATAAACATGATATAATTAGGAATATGATAAGAGATAGTAATCCTGACATTTTTCTTATTCAAGAAACCAAAATGAGTAGAGAAAAAGTTGAATCTTTGAAGTTCTTCAAAAATGGTAATGTTAGTGGGGGCAGTTCTGAGGGTGCTTCTGGAGGTTTTTCTACCATCTGGAATCTTAACACTGTTAAAGGTCAGGTCATTATCCAGGAAAGTAACTTTTCTTGTATCAAATTTGAGCACCTAAAAGATGGTTCTTCATGGGTTCTCACTAACATTTATGCTCCTAATACGTTAAAGCTAGAAACTCTTTTTGGAAAAGGATCATCCAGGCTAGGGACAACTTCAAAAATTTTAGTTGGATGGTTATGGGAGACTTTAATATGCCTTTGAAAGAGGAGGAAAAATTTGGAGGTAGTCCTCCTCAGCTGGAAAGTAGGATGGCCCTCATGGATTTTATTAACTCCCAAGCTCTTAATGACTTGGAGATACAGGGTTGCAATTACACTTGGACCAACAGACGAACTGGTAATGACCTTATCCAAGTGCATCTTAACAGAACTCTCATTTCTGATGACTTCTATAGTCAGTACTTTTGTTCTCTGTCTGCCCACATTCGGGTTGGATCCAATCATTATCCTATCACCTTCATTTCTGACTTGATCAATAGAAGGAGAAACTTTCCCTTTAGATTTGAAAAAATGTGGACCCTTCACCCCGACATCAAAAGAAATATTCAGAAATGGTGGAGTATCCAAGTTGAGGGAACGGCTATGTTCAAAGTTGTTAAGAAGCTCAAAAGTGTGAAGGACAACATTTGACTCTGGAATAAAACTAGTTTTGGGAATATATTTGAGGTTAAGAGTAAAATTCAAGAAAACCTTAAAGAAATACAGGACCAGATCTAGAAGGATGGTTTCAGTACTGTGTCTATTGCTGATGAGAACATGATCCTTAAAAAATACCATGATATTATTGCCAAAGAGGAAATGTTTTGGAAGCAGAGATCGAGATGCATTTGGCTCAAGGAAGGGGACAGGAATACAAGATTCTTCCATATGTCGACTATCAAGCACAAAGCAGTCAATAGAATGAACAAGCTAGTTGTGGAAAGTGGGGAGCTGGTCAAGGAGGATGAAATAAGGAATGAAGCTAGGAGGTATTTCTCGGACCTCCTAAAGAGGGATCACAGTCTAGATGCTGAAGCCCAATCCTCTTTTCTTCAGAACATCCCTTGTCTCATTGATGCTCATAATAATGCCTCCCTCTCTTCCATTCCCACTATCTTAGAAATTAAAAATGTTGTGTTCTCCTTTGATGGTAACAAAGCTCTTGTACCTGACGGATTCCCAATGTTCTTTTTTCAAGATTTCTGGGATATTATTGGTACTGATGTTGCCAATGGGGTTAAGGAATTCTTTGGGGCTAGAAAACTCTTGAAAGAAATCAATGGTACTTTTATTGCTCTTATCCCCAAGACTTAAGGAGCTGACTATTTGGACAAATTCAGACCTATTAGCCTCTACAACTCCTTTTACAAGATTATTTCTAAGGTCCTTACTACTAGAGTTTTGTCTATCCTTCCTGCCTTAATTAAACACCAGCAAAATGGGTTTGTTCCTGGAAGACAAGTTCTTGATTCCATTATTATAGTTCATGAGAACATTCACTCTCTTGTTAGAGCTAAGAAGCAGGGTTTCATCCTTAAGCTTGACCTCTCCAAAGCCTATGACAGGGTTGACTGGTCTCTTCTTCAGAAAGTTCTCACTTCTTTTGGGTTTTCCTCTAGAGTTGTGGATCTTTTCTCCCAACTTACTACCTCTGCGTCTTTTGCTATTCTTGTCAATGGTTCTCCTTCTACTTTTTTCCAAGCCTCGAGAGGTCTTAGGCAAGGAGATCCTATCTCCCCCATCCTCTTCATAATTTTGGCAGAATGCTTTGGTCGGACCATGGAAAATTTGGTGCAGCAAGGATCCTTTAAGGGCCTCCAACCTTCTTCTGCTGACCTTATCTATTCCCACCAGTAGTTTGTTGATGACACTATTATTATGGGGGAATGAAGTATCTCAGAAGCTAAAGTATTGAAGAGTACCCTGTGTAAATTTGCCTTTGCTACGGGGTAGCTTATCAACTGGGCTAAAAGTGAAGTCTTTTTCATTAATACTCCAAAGAGAAGACAATAGAGGATTAGTAGAATTCTAGAGTGTAAGATTGCTGACCTTCCTACTACCTACCTTGGACTCCCCATGGGGATTGCCCCTCCTGACTCCTTCTGGAGTTCTCTAGTTGAAAAATTTCATAAAAAACTTGTCGGTTGGAAAGTGGCCCTCTTAAGTCAAGTTGGTAAGGTCCAACTCCTTAAGGCTACTCTTCAAAGTATTCCTATTTATGCTCTTAGTCTCTTCAGAATTCTAGTCAAGTTTTTTGAAGCAATTGAGAAAATTCAAAGAAGATTCCTTTGGTCTAGGGTTGAGGAAAAGCAAAGAATGTCCTTGGTGGCCTGGGATCAGGTCTGTAGGCTGAAAAGAAAAGGTGGTCTGGGTCTCAGGAGGATTCGTACTTTAAATGAAGCTCTCTTGTCCAAACAAGCTTGGAGATGGTTTCATTCTGATTCAGAATGGTGCAAAATCTAGAGAAGTAAGTACTCTCTTCTGTCTTCTTCTCTCTCTTCTTTTCTTAATTCGGATCTCAATATAAATGGATCCCATATTTGGAACCATGTTTCTAAATGTAAAGATGTGATTGCTAAAGGAGTGATATGGAAACTTGGAAATGGCAGAAAAGTTAGATTCTAGGAGGATCCCTGGCTTTTTGATAAACCCCTAATGGACTTCCATGAATGGGCCTCCCATGCCCCTTCCTGTATTGGCTCTTTTGGCTCCTTAGTGGTAGAATACTGGGATGGGAACAATTGGTAGAACATTGACAGTATCCACCCTAGCCTTTCTAAGCTTAAGACCCATCTGTCTGCTATATGGTTGAATAATGAAGAGGACTCCCTGATTTGGAAACATGATCCCAAAGGTACTTTAACTATGTCTTCTTTGTATTGTGTCCTTTCCCCCCCCCTCCTATAAATCCTTTCTGGTCTAAAGCATGGATAAAAGGTCTCACCCCCAAAATCAATTTTTTCTTCTGGACTATCCTCCAAAATAAGATCCTTACCATTGATAACCTAAAAGGTAGAAGTTTTGCCCTTCCTAATAGGTGTGTGTTGTTCTTCCAGGAGGAAGAGTTTGCAGACCACCTTGCCCTCCACTGTCCCTTCTCAGTCTCAGTTTGGGAAAGTTTCCTCAAGAGCTTTAGTTTAGCTTGGGTGTTTCCGAGTAACATTAGAGATTTGTTCTCCTCCTGGCACATTCAATGGACTAACTCTTTTTTGAGATGTATGTGGCAGCTCTCTCTTCCTCACATCTTGTGGGGTCTTTGGAAAGAAATAAACAACCGAATCTTTAGGGATGTCTCCCTAAATCCAGATACTGTATTCTAGAAAATTCAAAGGGCTATCCAGGAAAATATGGGAATCATGGAGGGTCCTTGTTACTCAAATAACTCCCTGGAGTCAAATCTCTTAAGGACTTGGAATATGAAGATCACTGATGGTCCTAATCTTAGCTACAATAAAAGGCTTGAAGCTAAATGGAAAACCCCTCCCCAAGGCTGGTTCAAAATCAATTTTGATGGTGCAGCCAAAGGTAACCCAGGTCCTTCAGGTTGTGGAGCTATTCTTAGAGATCATGGAGGAATCTGCAAAGAGATGATTGTTGTCCCTATTGGAACCCAAACTAACCATAAAGCCGAAGCTATGGCAGCTCTTCAAGGCATAATCTTAGCCAAAAAATGGAATTGCCCCTATCTATGGATAGAAGGGGACTCAAATAATATAATAAAGTGCCTCAATGGGACTTCAAAACCTTCATGGTCGATTCACAACATAATCACTTTTGCTATTGACATTAATAGAACCTTTAAAAAATGCCATATCTCCCATATCTATCAAGAGGCCAACTGTTCTACTAATTGGGCTGCCAATGTGGTGGTTAAAAATGAGACAATTACCACGTGGATGGGTGAGAGCGGACTCCCCAAAGATGTCAGACAAATCATAAGTGATGAGCGATATAGAAGTACCCCAAAGGCTCTTGATTGACAGGGTAATAATGAAAAGTACTGATGTGAGCACTTTGAGTTATTTCAATAATGAGAAAATCACTCATTATAACATCAATGCCATCTACTCCCATGCTTGCTGGGTAATTGTTCTAGCTCTGAAAAGCTCTCTATTTAACCAGCTCTACAAGTTTCAAAATTTGGCTGTGAGAAGCAACATCATGGGTGGAAATAGGAGACGATATGAGCCAAGTAGCTGTAAACAATGGAAACAGAAGGAAGAGGTGTGGGGTATTTTATAGAAGGGTGGTCTCTCAAACTTCATAGAGAGACTCCATGGTCATGATGGAATGGTAACTAGCCTTTTCTGCAAAAACTGGAAGAAGGGCATGTTAAAAATGGGTGACCAAATGGTGGAAATTGATGAAGATTTAATTGCTAAAGCTACGGGTCTCAACAGGGAAGACTACAACTTCTACAGAGATAGGAAGGTTAGCAGGGAAGCCATTGAAAGGTACCCAGTTACTAAGAAAAAGAGAAAAAGACTGGTAAAGTTGAGAAAAACCTACTACCTGCCTAGGGCTTTTGCCAAACCCTGGTGGGAAATTCTCTTTGTTTTAATGCGGTATATCACTCTAGATGGTAGGTTTACGAAAGTCTATGGGTATCATTTTGTTTTGTTAAACCACTTTAGGCATAGTGATAAGGTGAATTTTCCTTATTTCTTGCTCTGCTCAATGAATGCTTCCCTTAAAGCCTACAAAGAGAATCCTCTGGGCGATACTGAAATGCACCAAGGCCTAATGGTCCTTTTCTGACCATTTAAAGGCCAGTCAAATTAACCAGATGTAGCCCTCTGTGGACTCTGAGGAAGATATGTCTGATTCTACTTTCTCAGAGGAGGAGGAACCCAACAATGATTCCTCATCTGATACTAAGGATAGCTCTAATGATTCAGAGTATGAGAGTAGTAAGAAGAGGAAAACAAGACTCTCATCTTCCAAGGGCAAAAAAATTCAAATCAAACCCTTGATCAGCATATCTTCAGAAGAAGAGGATTCAGATTATTCTGAGGAGAAGAAGAACCCTAAAGGGTTGCTGAAGAAGAAAATTAAAAACCAAGCCTAGACCCGGAAAAAGCATAAGAAAAAAGAGGAGACTAGAAAGGAACCGGAAGCTGACAAGCAAGCTAGGACCCTGGAAGCCGAGCACAGCCTAGAAAAGGAGACAATGGAAGAGACTCTCAGGGCTGCCAACACTATCTCCGCCCTCCATATCCCTAAAGATGAATAGGTAACCCCTGGAAAAGAAAATCCCCCCTATGACCCTCCTCCTGAGGGCTTGCATGGTTTTATGAAAACTATGGAATGGCTCATTGATGGTTACAAGAAAGTTGTGGATGAGTATAAAAAACTATGCAACAGAGTCTTGATTCTGGAGACCATTAATATAGGGGAGGGGAATACAATGGCTAACTATATTGAGGATCTGAAAAACACTATTGCTAAAGTGGAAGATGTCAGAGATGCTTTAAACCCCAGGTTTGAGAAAATTGAAAAGGAGATGCTGGACAGAAAAAACCTTGCGGAAACTAGTGAAAAAACACTCTCGGATATTGTCACTAAAGTGGAAAAAATTGAGGAGTGCCTTAAGAATATTGCAAAGCAGAGCCTTAGTATTCTGAAAATCACAACCAATAATACTCATACCCTCATCAGTAAGCTTGATGATGACAAGGAAGTCCAGGAAATTGACCTGGATGCTGAAGGTACAGGGGAAGCTCAAGGTCCCAGAACCCACACCAGAGGCAAGAGGAAGGAAAATAAAATGAACAAGGATCTAGAAGAGTTGAAATCTATCGGGGCTACCTATGATGAGTTGGTGATAAAGGCAGAGGACCTGCTAAAGAAAATTGTTGAGTAGCATCTCCCCGGTTTCTTTGTTGTGTTTTGTTGTTTTGTTGCTTTGCTGTTCTTTCTATTCGCTGGTCTTCTGGCCAGTCGTTATGTATACAGACTTTTAATCCTTTTGCTGCTCTTTCTCTTTATATGATGTAAAGGTTTTGGGTCCTTAAAACCTATTTTTTAATCAATCAGAACACATAAAAAGGAAACACCATAACACCAATATTTATACGTGGAAAACCCTAGAAAGGAAAAAACCATGGTGGGGCTGATACCCACAATATCTATATACTTGATCAAGGTATACAAATATTACATGAAGGGGATTGCTTATGCAATCAGGCCAGCTGCCTAGAGCTCACTGCTCAAACACAAAATGAGAAGTCTCACTGAAATACAAGGAATTATAAAGTATAATGAACTTATGAAATGCATTTGAACATGTTGGATAAGTTATGGTTCATGCTCTGATATCCTTCACTATATATCGGTTTGTTGATGCTCTATTTTTTTACCTATTCGACTATCGGTTATATTGTGCACATGAAAATGCACACAAATGCTTCTAATCACTGACCAAAATGCATACTAATAATCTCTGTATACTTCGCAACCAAAAATTTGCATTCCAAAACTCATACTAATCTATCGCTAAAATGATCTGCTTATAAATCCTAATACTTTCACTATGTTGGCTTCAATGAAATGTATAAACATGTCAGCTGCTAGATCATAATGAATCTCAAACATAATCCCAATGATCATGTCAGTCTTCACACATATAAAATAAATGATCGGGGCCATAAGATCTCCTAGTTGGGTCCTATCCATTATCGGGTTCCAAATACACGTTACAGGGATTAGGACCTAGCCAGGTGTGAAGTAATTTGGATACCAGTGTAGGTTAAGTGTAATGAATTCTGGTTAACTTGAACAAAGAATATGTACACCTAAAGACGAGTTCCAATCACCGAAGAAGAGTTTCCATGAATGACAACCCTAAAAGACATTAACCTTACTAGATTAGTGTTAATTGCCAACAATCTCCCCCTTTGGCATTGATGGCAACACTCATGTGAAAAATGATGTAGCACACTGAATCAGCCTATCTCCAGACCTATACATGAATCTTCTATATACATCATATACTCCCCCAGAGAACTATATACATTTTTCACTTTATTCCTCCCCCTTTGACATCAATGACAAAGTGGGGTGTCCTCAAAGAATTATGTATAGTTATAAACAATATCCAGATCTATACAATTTTCAAAATGTCTTCATACATAGTATTCAAAAATGAAAAATAGGTATCCCAACCCTTCTTAAGTGAATTGAGAATGGAGATGAATCCATTCAAGAGACTGGCATGATACTCAATTTCTTCTGATGTAGTGGGATCCTTTCTCTACATGTTACAAATACACTTAATTTTATGAAATAATAAGTTATCTAACCGGGGACTAATAAGATTTTGGATATCATTTTCTCTCTTTATTATACTGTCCCTATCCTTGTCCAATTTCAAAATTTGATCCAAGACCAAAATTGGACTATCTCAAGATCTAGTGAGATTAACTGCAGGGTTGTAATAATTGGAAATCTGAGTTTAATTATTCCTACTGTTTGATAGTTGCTTGTCTATAGATGATGTTAGCTTACCAAAATCTAGACAAGCCTTATATACACTGCCTCCTTTTGTCAATCTTGCATCAATGGATTACAAACAGGTTTGGAGCTTCTAATTCAAATAATTCTTTAAATCCTTCCTCTAATTCATATAGCACTAAGACCTATGAGGCATCACCATATCTTTATGATTTTGCATCCCTTTATGGGCCTAGTTTTCACGTTTAGCTAAGAGTGGCTATGATGGAAATGGTTGTGGCATAAATGAACAAGGAAGTAAAGTTCCTTTAGAACATCACACACATGAAGCTTCATTTGGAGTTGGATATAATCCTTCTAATCCCACCAAATAATCTAAAAGACCATCTCTTAATGTGAATGCTATATTTAGTAGTGATGATGACCTCACCTCAATTAATCATCTTTATCTTCTACTCATTCTAAAATCCCTTCTTCTAGGAATAAGGCTCTAATGAATTACACCTATCCCTCTCCTAAGATTTCTTGTGTGCAAGAAAAGTATGATTGAGCGGCCAATTCTTCTCCTATAAACTTCTCTCTTTCTAAAGAATTTTTAACATTCATCATATTATACATGTTTTTAATCTCACTTATAGTAGATCATTTAAAATGTCATATTCAAATACCTCATTCAATCTATCATGTCTTTAAATAATATTAATGGCTATTATGTTGCTCATCATTATGTAACATTGGTAGCTCACTTACTTGGGGCTCATTTTCATTCATGATGGTATAATTTCACATGCAATCATTACTTTTCAAAGCAACATAATAGCCTATTTATATCCCATCTCTTCTCCCTATATAGCGGGGGAAAGAGTGATTTCAAACATCTCTCCTTCTTAAGATTTAAATATCCCCTTTGTGAAGTAGTGTCTTCTATAAGGATTTGTTATTGATTATAGAGGTATATTCATATTTGAATTCCTTGTCTCATATTGGAACAATCATCCCTAATGGGGATCTTAATGTACATATCCTTAATTGGGACCTCCTCCTTGGTGTTGGAAGTCATTGATCATTCATCAATTTCTTTTCTTCATTGAGTAGTATCTTTTATAATAAACCCTTCTATTTTTTGAATGTGCATGTCCCTAATGAGGATCTCTTTCCTTCTTTAGAAGAGTGTTGCTATAAATAATCTCTTTATGGTGTCATTTGAATCCTCCATTCTTTTTTATTTTTCCTTTATGGAGTTGGATTCTATGTTGGATTATATCTTTTGATCTTAAGAATTCAGTCATTCTATAAGATGTTATATTTTTCTAAGATAAATCCTCCTGGAGGTAGATGTCTTTTTAGAAAAGATCTCTTCTCCTCCAAGGATCACCTTTACACTTATAGAAAGATATCTCTTTTCAACCATCTTATCCTTGCTTGAAGAGTATTCCCTCTCTTGCTTGGATTTATGATATGATAGATTTACAAATAAACCCCAGACATGATGTCCTTATAAAGGAGTCAGATTTCATGTCGGTCCAATAGGATTACATTACAAGTTCCTAGGTTAAGTGCATCTAGACACATTTGGTAACATGACACAAAATTGCCGCCAAAGTGCCGGTGGAAGATAACTCATCACAGAAATACCAATTGGTAACTCATCACAGAGTAATACCAATTCATACAATTTACTGATTACCAGTTGTCAAAAATGAAGACTGGAAAAATGTTAACTACCTCTTTGTTCCTTCGTACCACTTGAGATCCTCGAACCACTTGAGGTCTTCATACAACTTTGGGTCTTCAGTCAGTTTGTGACTAGTAAACATCTTCTACAAAACACCGAAAGTCTAAAGACTATAATACATAATACTGGTTGGAACAAATACCGATTGAGCATAACTCATACATCAAGAAAGTGATCACAAAACAAGTGTGTGTCCATCAATGACAATCACAATATCATCAAAATGCCAACAATCTCCCCCTTTGGCATTGATGGAAACACTTAGGAAAATTTTTGACATCTAAGTGTTTTTACAACAAAAATATGCCATATGCAAAATTACTCCCCCTAAGCATATACACTATCCCTTTTGTAGAAATTACAATGTATACTACTCCCTTAAAGTGGTAACATGAAAGTATACAAAACATTCACAAAAATTTTAAATACTACTCCCCCTTTGCCAACAATGACAAAGTACTGCAAAATAACCCCTATTTCTCATTAACATAAAAATGGAGTTAGTGTTTATGACAATAAGGAATGAAACTTGTCAAAAATTGATTTAAAATCCTGCAAAAAATTCTTCATGTCTAATGAACATGACTCAAGTAATGAGGTAGCAACCTCACTTTCTGTCTGCATCTGAGATACCTGTTCTTCCATGGCATCAATAGTACTCATCTCTTGAGTTACGGTTAGGACTTCCAGATTGAAAAAGCACTTCTGAAGAATTTGCAGTCTGGGAAATAAGACTAGTTGAAGCTCCTGCAAATCTCTTGACCGATTGTTGATTTCTAATTCTATCCGGGCAGACTGAAGCTGATACCGGTGAACTATTTGCCCATATGTAGTGAAAGAATCATATGGTGTCTTGAAGTTTCTTATGTACGTCTACAGATCTGATTGGAGTTTCTCTTTTTAGGAAAGCACATCATCACAAAATAGATGGGGTTGGCTAATTTTTCTCATCAGTAGTTTACCCTCATCCATAGCATCTCTTATATCCTTCTATTGTTTCTGAAGTTGAGACCAGAGCTCTTTCAGTTTCTTGACCAAGACAGTGTTTAATACCTTTTCATGTTTCTTCTTGGCATTTGCTTCAGTAACATCTTCCAGGCATTGTACCTGGTCCTCTACAATGGTACATAGAAGTTTCAGTTTGGCTAGAGAGGAATCGATACTGGGGAGGTTAGTACCTAGAATCAAACTGGTGAGAGTGTCAACCATAGTTTGAATAACATCCTTTTCCTTTTTCCTCCTCAATGTTTCCAATCTTTCTTGTGCAAGCTTTATGCTTTGCAATAGCTCTGGTTCATCTGCAGATTGGAGGTCGATGGTGCTAGTGATGTCAACTAGTTTGGCTTTACCATCGGTTGGCTTTGGAGTCTCCGCTTGTTTTTCTTTCTCTGTTTCCTCCTTCTTTGTGGCTCTTTTCTTTTATGCTTCTTCTTTCCTTAGTTCTTCCTCCTTCTTATCTTCTTCCTACTTCTTCTTTTCTTCCTCCTTTTTCTTCTTCTCCTCTTCTTTCCTCTTCTCCTCTTCTTTTCTCTTCTCTTCTTCTTTTCTCTTCTCCTCTTATTTCCTCTTCTCCTCTTCTTTCCTCTTCTCCTGTTCTTGTTTCCTCTTGTCTTCCACTTTATTTTTCTCCTCCTCTTTCTTTTTCTCTTCCTATTTCTTTTTCTCTTCCTCTTTCTTTTTCTCTTCCATTTTCTTTTTCTCCACCTCTTTCTCTTTCTCTTCCACTTTATTTTTCTCTACCTCTTTCTCCTCTTTCTCCTTATCAACCTTTTCTTTGTCCAGTTTTTCCTTTTCTGCTTTTTCCTTATCAGCCTTTTCCTTCTCTGCATCTGGAGTGACATCTTCACCATCCAATGCATCAACATCAATAGTGTCTACCTACTCTATAACTCTTTCTCCTTCACCATCAAATACCTCATCCGGTTTGGCTGAGGATTGGTTAGGTTCTTGTTCGGACTTCTTGTTGGCCTCAGACACTTGATGTAACCAGACAGTAGCTTTGGCATAAAGATGAGTGTCCTTCTCCACTTCAGAGGTTCTTCCTTCTAGCAGCCTGAGTCTTCTTCTTCTCATGAAGAGGAGACCTTTATTTTTCTCCATAATCTCAAATAATTCGGAATTGGAGGCTTCAGGAAAGTACTAAGAAAATACTTTCTCCCTTATTTCATGTTCTTTCTCAATGGCAATACACCATTTATTGTCCAGAGAATTGTACAAATATTCAGGTGTCACCGATCTAATTTCAAATGGCGACCGGTCATTCATACACAGATATTTTATTATTTCCTGTTCTACTTCTTCCTTCTCATTATCAAAAAAATCATCAAAATAATCTTTCAAGTCATCAAGCACCTTTCTCTTAATATTCTTTAAATTCCTTTGACAATGTGTCAGAGGCTTGTAAGAAGAGATGTCTATATTTACCAGTGTTGATGATGCAAGTGCAGTACCGGTAGACTTATCCTTCTTGCTTGATTGTCAGGTTTTCTTAGGCTACACTTCCAGTTCGGTATCCTTGGATTCCAATGAGTTGTTTTTGGTCTTACGCTTCCTCTCAAATACTTTAGCAGGTGCAACTTCTAGTTTCTTCTTCCAGTTTCTTCTTGGAAGGTGACTGCTTGGTCACTTTTGGGTTGGCTGAGGTAACCAGTGCCGATACCGATGGCACTGCCTTTCCCTTTTTCACTGAAGGTTTTTCAACCAGTGTTACCCTATCCATGTAGGAGCTAGTTTGCTTTTTATTCTCATCAAGAGGTGAGGTAGTCAGGGTGGAGGCATACCCATCCAACATGTCATACATCACCTCATATCCCATAGGTTCTACTTTTTCCTTTCTGGGCTCTACCGCTTCCATTATACATTCATCTACTTTTATGGTAAAGAAGATGTCCTCTTCATATTTCTTAACAATATCTCCAGATATCCTCATCCTCTGACTCATCTTCCACTTGAATTCATCAAAGTATTTATTCAAGACTTCAGGATATCTAGTTCCCACCGCTTGGAGACTTTCCCTAATTTGTTTAGTGACCGGTTGGTCAACAGACCAATGAATATCTCCAACTCCTGGGAAATAGCCTTGGAAGTAGAAAAATAGGTTACCAAAAGTTGTCCAAATCTAAACCTTAGAGAACTATCCTGTTTGATGGACTTTAGATTCAGTAGAATTTGTTTTTGCAAACAGGTACACAAATCAAATGAGGCATCTTCCTTGATCATTCTATCTGCAACATTCACCATAGCAGCAGGGACAGAGTTTATTTGGCTAGCATAAAACACTCTGTAGCCGATCACCATACAAGCACACTTAACCAAGTCATCCTTGATGGGATTGACACTCATTCCCATTTGGTTGCTCAGAGAATCAGTGAGCTTAGTCATTTTAGTCTTGATGACTTTCCTAAGGGCTGGCACCTCACTAATGTTGCAGAAATTGGTGACTGCATGAATTTCTTTTGGTGTTATGTCATGCGTCCTCTCGAGATACATTTTGTCACCATGTACTCTACTCAGGATGATGCAAATGTGTTCTTCAGTGAACTCTTCAAGAAAATAGACAACATTATGTAGTTTCTTCCTTTCAAGGATGTTGTATTCTGGTTTGATTTTCTTGTCATCCCCATAGAACAGACCTAGCTAGGAGTAAATTGCTAGGGATCCTAGGTCTTCCAATTTATAGTCAATGTACCCTGAAATATCTTCTTCAACAATGACTTCAGTAGGTATTTGGGACAAGGCATTGTATTTCATTTAGTTTTTCAACTTCTTCCACTAGGGCAACCATGTCTGCTTCATCAGAAGAACTATTTTTAGTAAGCTCCATTAGTTTCTCAGCATGCTCTCTTCTTTTTGCTAGAGAGGTTTTATACTTGACTTTGAATTCAACATAGGATTTCTTAGTCTGAGGGAGACAATGGGTAAGTTCTCTCATAGTGTATTCCCCCATATCTCCTTCCAAGTGGTTAGACTTATAGAAAGGTTGGCTATGATACCAATTGATGAATACTAAGAGGGCGGGGTGAATTAGTATACCTAAAAACACTGAACTCAAACACTTAAATAGTTTAGTAGATAACCAATATGACAGATTTACAAATAAACCAGTTAAGATAAATGCAAACCAAATAGAAAACAAAGCATTCACCCACAAGAGCACAAACACCATAACACAAGAAGTTTTGGCATGGAAACCCAAATGGGAAAAACCACGGTGAGAAGAAACTCACAAGTAACTATCTGTAGAATAGAAACAAAACCGGTTAAGGTCAAACCAGTTAAGGTCATACAATGTTCTTCACCAGAACAGATCATGTTAGGAATCTAGATCTCTGTTAGGAGATAAGTCCTGTTAAAGACTACCTTGTGAGAGGATTTCAGATTCATAGTTGTGAACCACCTTGTTAGAGGATTTACAAAGGCTTTGCTAGGCCTACCCGGTTAAGGGTTTCAAACATGTCAAAGATGTGAGTAATCAACAAGTGAGTGATCTAGATACTAGCATAGTATGCTTGGTTAGATCCATGATAGCTCATTGTTAATGCATTTCAGCATTACTTTAGTCTTCAATATCTCCACACTCCTACTCTTCACACAGACCTAATCTTTTCTTCTATGATCACACATACAAAACCTCAGCATCTAAAACCCTAGACATGATTTCCTTATAAAGGAGTCAAATTTCATGTCAGTCCAATAGGATTACATTACAAGTTCCTAGGTTCAGTGCATCTAGACACATCTGGTAACATGACACAAAATCACCACCAAAGTGTCGGTGGAAGATAACTCATCACAGAAATACAAGTTGGTAACTCATCATAGAGTAATACCAGTTCATACAATTTATCGATTACTGGTTGTCAAAAATGAAGACTGGAAAAATGTTAACTACCGCTTTGTTCCTTTGTACCGCTTGAGATCCTCGAACCACTTGAGGTCTTCATACCTCTTTGGGTCTTTAGTCAATTTGTAACCGGTAAACATCTTCTGCAAAACACTGATAGTGTAAAGACTATAATACATAATACTGGTTGGAACAAATACCAGTTGAGCGTAACTCATACATAGGGAAAGTGATCACAAAACAAGTGTGTGTCCATCAATGACAATCAAAACATCATCAAAATGCCAACACCTTTTTCATGAATGTTTAATTTTCTTTACTTTAGTTTGCATATGCATGTAGTGTCATATGACCGCTAAAGTGGGGGCTAAATGTAGCATCGTAAATTGTACACCCTTGCTAGGGTGGGACAATTTTATGCTTAGTTTAGCACCAGCCTTAGTGTGTTTGCATCTTACATTGTAATTTACCTTTAAGCATTTAATTAATAAATTTAATTAAATCTAAAGTCATATTTCATCACTTCATACATCATAAAATTGCCCCCTTTATCATAAGTGTGGCCCTTTTTTATTTTATTCTTCCAATAAATCATTAAATCATAAACCCTAATTATGTCCTATTTCAGCCCTTAAGGCTCGATTTCACATATTAAAACATCTCAAAATCAGCTGTAAATTTGGGTTTTGCTCTAATATAATCATGGCTAATGACCCTAAAAATTTGGTGAAAAGTTGGTCGAACTAGGTGCAAAGTGCACCCAGTCCCCGACATTTTTCCTGAAACTTTGGGAGCATAATTCTATGATATTATAATGATTAACCTCAAGAAATTTGTAAGAAATTCAATATTTAAGTCGGCCTAAAGTCAAAATTAAGATCTAGGGTTTCATACATAAGAGATCTCTCTTTCTTCATTTGAAGGCAACTAAGATCTAGGAAAATGCTTTTGGAGCAATCACAAGGAGCCTTATATGTAGTGAAAGAGAAGCTTATGTGGAGTCTTCAAAAACATTCATCAACCAATCATCATCAATTAGGAGCCTTGAAGACATTGAAGAATAATAGGAGATCACCTATTGACGATTGGCTTGTACCCATCCTTTATGGGTTGGGTATGATTTCATGTTATTCTCATGTCTTTTAATGAGATTCATTGCATCAATTTGAATAATTACATTCATGCTTTAGATCACTTTGCATCATTGATTTAGAGAATTTACTTTGTCAATTACAAGCATTTAGGGTTTACTCTTTAGGGTTTCTCTAGATTGTTTGCATTCATCTTAGGATCTTGCACACACATAAGATTCGTACATACATTATTTTAATATAACAAATTAGTTGTTTGTTGAGGTCGAAATCACCAAAACAGGGGTTTTAGAAAGGCAAAACCCTACATAGCCACCCCAA
Source organism: Cryptomeria japonica (assembly GCF_030272615.1). Taxonomy (NCBI): domain Eukaryota; kingdom Viridiplantae; phylum Streptophyta; class Pinopsida; order Cupressales; family Cupressaceae; genus Cryptomeria; species Cryptomeria japonica. The sequence continues at coordinate 409,481,771 of NC_081413.1, read as the reverse complement.
ATCCTCTCTTTTCAATTGCAGGTGGAGGTGCAGGTACCCCTAAGACTTTCAGGACTGCTAAAAGGCACAAGGATTATCCTAAACCCTCATATCTACCCCAAAACCATCAGGGATAGGGGTGTGGTGCCCTAGTCCTATCCAAGATAGGATCGTGGCACTGTGGTCCCTCCACTTTCAGGTTATTTTCAGCAAGATGATAGTTTAGGACCTTCAATTTGCATTCTCTCCATTGCAGCTTCCTGTCAGACAGAACAAGACCAGAGTGTGGCACTCCTATCGAGGTTAGTTTGGCTCATTTTCCAACACCAGGTAGACATTCAAACTCCTCCCCCTTCTCTGCTTTCAATATCTCAGTTTGAGATCTACAAGTCTTTGCAATTTCAGTTCATATATGCTTCATTGTTTATCTACTATTCTAGTTGATCAATCACATCCTATTTTGCACATCTTCTCTTCATACACAACAAAAGGAATAGAAAACCTTAGAGATAATCCTTGGCTCTCTCTTTCGACTCACAAAAAGTAGCCAAACTAAGCTATCTACCTAGTCTCTTTTATATTCCCGATGTGTTGGAAAAAGTGGGATTAGGTCCTAGTCACCTGGTCTCACATTTTCCCCTCTAGAGAAAATTACATCATCCAATGCAAGAGTGGTGGTGATATTTGTAAATAACTTGTGATATTTGTTTTGGTAACCTTATCATGCGATGCAACTTCCTTGTTAATTTCTTCATTCTTCATTCACCTCACAACATCTTCTTTATTAATTAATTGTCTTTAATGCGTGACATGCACAATGCATGATAAGCGCAACGCTATCGCGTAAGTGCAAAGGCTTCACAAGATGCATGTAAAAGCAATGTGCAATGTGTATAAAAGAGATGCTTGATGTATGTAAAAGCAATGTATAGTGTATGTAAAAGTGAAGCGCAACATATGTAAAAGCAATGTGCAATGTATGTAAAAGCAACACGCGACATGTAAAAATGCATGATAAGTACGAGAGCAACATGCAACGAGTACATGACGGCGATGTACAAAGGCAATGTGTGATGAGTAAGTGTATTAAGTGAAATGTGATGCAAAAAAGTGATGCACAATGGTAACATGAAGTCTAAGTGCCATAGCAATGTGATGTTGATGCGTGATAGCGAGGCAAACACGAAGTGAAATAACAATGCACAACGTATGCGAGATTAATGCGTGAAGGTAGCATGCAAAGGCAATGTGTGACGACGATGTGCAGTGGGAACACGACATCACTGCATGACAACATCGGGACATCATTATGCGATGTATGTAACAACAACGCGTGACGTATGACCATGCCTTAGTAAAAACATTAATTTTTAATTAATTTGTATTTTTGAAAAAAATAATTTTTAAAATTTTTTTTTTATTTTTTTATATATATTTTTTTAAGACTCTAACTCTAAACCCTGCTAAACTAAGACACTTTATTTACAACTAGGCCTTAAAAACTGGGGGTCCCCATTTGCAATGGGGTAATGTGTGATTTGGTCACAACAAAGCTCTTTTTCTTTGGTTGTGACAAAATTTTCTTCCTTTTCATCTACCGATGCTTGCAGTAAGTGTTGTGCATAGGCATCTAGTACGGCCTTGTCAACCTCATATCCCATTGGCATGATCCAAATTATTTTTGGTTGTACAGATTCCATCATGCACTCATCTTTATTGACCATAAAACATATAGTATCCTTGTAAAATTCTACTATGGACTTAGGGATCCTAGATATATTCTTCATTTCCTCTTGGAATGTCTTGAAAAATGCCCATAAATTAGCTTTACTAAGCTTATCCCCTTGCCTATCCAAAATTTGACCTATCTGAGACGCTACTGGGTGGTCAAAGGCCTATTGAATCTTGCCAAAACCGGGAACTGTATGCAAAAAGTAAAATACCAGACAAATAACAAGAGATCCATATCGGAAAGTATTCTTTTTATCTTGTTTGATATTTTGGAGATTTGTCATGAGTTCTTTCAGCATCACTCTGCAAAGATCATAATATGTGTCCTCCTTAACCATTTGATGAGCTACCAAAATTTTATTGTTTTGATTAATTAAAAAAAGGTTTTTGAAAGGAACCCAGAACCTTAGTTACATAGGAGAAGAAAGATAAATCAATAAAGACGCAAGAAATAATAGTGCTTGGACACCCATACAAAGATCAGATCCCAGTTAAAACAAAAAGGGATCACAAGACAAAGAGAACAACACTAGACAACCTAAGTACAACACAAAGACAACATCGATACAGTACAAGGACAAGGATAGCTAGATTTTTCTTATGAATTCTTCTGCATGAACCATCATCTGCTTCATATTGACCGTAGAGTTTTTCATATCATCCAACTCTTTTCCCTTCATACCCACCTGTTTCTGAGTGTTGACCCTTATTCTTTTTTCATGACCCTTCTTCTCAGTCTGATCCTTCTCATCCTCCTTCCCTTTAATCTATTCAAATTTATTTATCAACATGTTAACATAGTCAACAATGGCCTTAAGGATCTGGAATTTTTGCTCCGCAATCCTCTTCACAGTAAGCTACATCTTATCCACTCTATTGACCAGATTGTTCAGATTAGTTTTCAGACCCTTATTATCTCTGATCCCTTCCAGCTCCTTCACCTTCTTTTCCATTTCCAGAATTTTACTAACCATTGCCTCAATTACTTCAGCCTTGTTAATAGAAACCATGAATTCTTTGACGTTCTCAGAGAGAGGCTTCTCACCTATAGTTGCCTTTTTTATCATATTGAGATCAGTCTTCAAGTCACCAATCTCTTTTGCCATTTTGCTAATGACCTCACATAAACCCTTGATGTTGTCATTACCAATGGCACCATGATAGACATTTTGATTGCCCATGTTGTTCTCCTGACCTCATTCTACATTTATTGTGTGTTCAGGTTCTCCCCATGGTCACCATCTAGCATTTCATCTTCCTCCTTACCCTTATTATTGTCCAGTTTTTCAACCTCAGAATCCTCATCAGAAGAAATAATAATCTTCCTTTTCACCTTATTTATCCCCTTACTGGTCTTCTTGATCCTTTGGGTTTGCTTACCCATTCCCTTTCTCTTCTTGCTTTTTATGATTTTATCATCAAAAGACTCATCCTTAGAGTCCGAAAGGTCAAAATCCACAGCAGTCCCCTTGCTTTTTCCCTTGGTCTTCCCCTTGTTGCTAAAATCCTTAGACTCACCCTCAGTTTCAGAATAGAGATTGAACCCACTATTCTTACTTTTAGTATCATCATCCCTAATTTGTTTGCCTTTACTAATGGGTTTCTCAATAATTTTCCCCTTCAACATCTTATAAACTAAAACCATTAAACCTTGGTGGAGGGTGTGATCTCTTTGAGAATCTTTTTGTATTTCACGAATAATATGATCCATAGAGTAGGCAAGATAGTAAGGCAGAATAACCTTGTCACCATGGTGAAAGTGGTTGAGTAGCACAAAGTGATTCCCATAATCCCTTGTGAATCTCTTGTCTAGAGTAATGTAGCTTATGGTGGCAAACAACACAAACCTCCAGGGCCTGCAAATACACTTAGGAGAATAGTAGGGATTATTTGCCTTCACCAATTTCCTTTTTTCTCCATCCGTGACTAAAAACCTATACATGGCCTTGTTAGACACACTTCGGTCTCTGTAAAATTTCATACCTTCTTTCACCATACCTGTAGATTCAGTAATGACATCCTTGTCCACTTGCATCATCTAGGTGCCAACAAGAACCTTACCATTCTTCCAATGTTTTATGTAATGCTTAGTGACAGGAGGGTCTTTTCCACAAAGCCTTTCCATAAAAACATTCAAACCTCCTTCTTGAAGAATCTCCCAAACTTCATTGTTTTTCTTCCAATCCAAGCAAGAAGCCCGTTCAAACCTTTTTTTATTACCCCCCATTTTATCCGTAAATTCCCAATTCTTCCTTATCGCAGCTCTATGTTTTTTCTCTGTGATCTCTGTGAAAAAACATATCAAATTTTATTGTTGTAATGAAGAGCCACCCATAATCCGTGCCAAGTAAATATGATATGACAAATAAAACAAGCCTCGTCGTTGTTGTGATCAATCATAGAAAAATAAGGAAGCTAAGACACGTTGCTTCATCTGGATACAATCCAATTCAATCAGAGATTTCACCTCACACTTGAGATTACTCTCACCATAAAGGGCAATTATTTTGTCAGAGTGACAAGCCAAGTTGGCAGCCCAATCAGCACACTTGTTGACTTCTCTATATGCATGTGTATCAATACACATTTCAAAGTTTTTGCTTATATCCTTCACAGTTTTGATGGCATTGTGTATAGACCAAGAGGGAGGAAAACATTATTCAAGAAATTAATAATGTTCAAAGAATTGCCTTCAACCCAAACTTTAGTGCAATTTGAATCTTTAGCAAGAACCAACCCATGATAAGAAGCAATGGCCTCAGCAACATGTTTGGTTTGGTGACCTATAGGAATACATTTGATAGCTTTGCCTATTCCCCTTTCTTCTCTTAACACCACACCACACCCTGCATTGCCAGGATTACCCTTGGAAGCGCTATCGAAATTGATTTTCATCCATCCCTGAGGGGGGCATTCCCATCTCCCCTCTTCTCTAGGATTAGCATGTATGATTTCACTTCCCTTAATTCTCCAATTCTTGAAAATGATGTTATCACCTTGATCTTTGGGATTCATTATTCCACCAGTGATGTAGAGGTTCTCCACCATATGTCTTTTGATTTTCTCAAAAATAATTTGATCTTTTAAAGCCTTATCTCTGAACACTCTATCATTTCTCTCTTTCTAGATTCCCCAACAAATATGCGGTAAAGAAAATTTCCATAATAGATTGACTGAATTATTCTTCAAAGGGTGGAACCAAGAATTGAAGACATCTTGGACAGCTTCAGGGAAGACCCATCTGACATTGAATTTGTCTAGACATCTAGCCCAAATATCTACAAAGAAAGGACAATGAATAAACATGTGATTAATGGTTTCCTCATTCTGCATACTGTTGGTAAATAGATTTGTCTCCCTTTATTTATTTAATCTTTGTACATTATGGCTCAAGGAAAGAAAGGCAAATTTTCTACCAATCAGTTGGAAAATCATTATATTGATTAACCTCTAAATTAAGGTACAAATCCCTTTAATAAATATTCAATCAACTCCAAATTACACACAATCAATAGAATGCTTTTCACCAGAAAGCACTAAAAGGTAATTGCATTCACCAGTCAATACGAAATAAATGCAAGCATTGATTCATATATAACTCTTTACATAAAGCCGACAGACTTCACACATACACTAAAACAAAATAAAAAGCCTTTAAAGATGAAATTCACTAATAAATTTTTGCACACATAGAAAGTATAATGGCTCCTTTGAAATAGATTTTCATGGAAATCAAATTCCAAAATATCAAACACACAGATTTGAAATCAAAGATAACTGTTAACGATATTTTCATTCATTGATGATCATCCACCTTCTACATACACAAATTTTTTAGCCAATTTTAAAGATAGTCTTTTCAAAAACTTAGCGAACTCTTATAAAGTCATTGCAAAACATATAAATAGGTCGCCAGACCAATAGTTTTTTAACCAAAGTAAAATTAAATCGTAAGAGTTAATAGAAAACTACCCTAATTGCATAACTGAAATTAAAAATGACTAGACTTGCTGGCAAACAACTGCCAGCAATGTTAGTCATGTCATTTGCTCGGTCTCGGTGTGATCTCTCGGGTTGGTGTTTTGGACAGACACCATCACCGCCTTTGCCACACTCCACTCTCAATGCACCTTCCAAAATTTTTGAATTACAGTTACATGTGGAAAACTGATGTAAATTACTCTCTACTTCCAAAGCTCCTTCTTTGTCTACACCATCTGAACTTTTTCCCTGTGTGAGTCCAGGTGATCAAGACAAACTATGAGCATCGATTCTACTTTGGAAATCCTCGTAAAATCTCCCATAGCCAAGGATTTCTCCACCTTGATTTGTTTAATGTGGCTGCTAAACTGGTTAATCATCTCTGTAGTATCTTCCAGAGTTTCACTATCTTCTTTAAACAATTGGACATCCACGCAACGCAGATTCTTCTGCATGGTTGCCCTTAAGGTTGTTAATTCACCACGTAGACTGGGTGATTCACTATGGCCCTATTCAATAATCTGGTTGTGCCGCTCAATTCTCTCTTTGCAAATAAACATTACATCTTCATTTAACCCTAACACTTGCCTTTCAGCAAGAAAATTCATCAGGCCATAACGCTGAATATCGCGCATCTATTTTGAAATCACCGCCCATTTAGTCTTCTCTTTCTACCATGAGATTAAGTTGAAATCCAATTCTTTGGTGACTTCATTAGCAACTTTGAAAATCTGGAATAAATCCACCATGTAATTGGTCACGTGATGGATGATCGAGGTGAGCCATTTTGAGAAAACCTCGACAATCATCCTGTTTCGTTGAACCTCATCAAAGAATTTCTGATTACCAGGTGATTTTGGCTAAATGGCCATGAACTTTGAGACAACGGTAATGGGCTGTTCCACAGAGCATGAATATATTGAGCCATTTGCGTTAAATTTTGCTTTAACTCAGCCTTGTCTCTTTCGTCTTTCCAAGTACGAGAGATAATTTGTTTGGTTGAAGTCTCCAGATGTTTCACATCTATGGCTCTGGTTCCGACCCCCAAATCAACTCATTCAATAGCACAATTTTCTTTTGAAGTAGTAATAGCATCTTTGTCAAACGTGGGTTTGGCAATGTGTGCAGTCCAATGCTTCGTCCTTTCATCGAAATCAATCATAGCCTCCACTTTTATCCTATTGGGATTCGTGGAATTTCCCAGACATTTACTCACAACATCCTCCATTGATACTAAAATAGGGACCACGTTCCTTTTCTTGTTAATTGAATCACCTAACCACTTGGGTGCCAGAGTCAATTCCTTAGATGGCATGGGTGGAGATCCTGCTGAGGGTGGCAGTGTGGCATTGTCTGCATGACACTGGATATCAAGTGTCCTTGAATCCTGGAAAATAGTATCTATGCCAGTTGAAACCTTGTTTGTATCAAAATTAGGGATGCCATATCGCACAGTGCTTCCTCTGTGTCTAAATCAAGAATGAGATGGGGAGCTAGCAGCTGAAAACTCTTCTTGGACCTTGACCTGGTAACCCGACCACCAATAGAAAGTTCAACCTTGGTGTCAAGTTTCTCTTCTTTAATCTTTGCCTATCTTTTTCCTACAACATAAACGGGAATGATAGTTAAAATAGAAGTTTTGCTTGCGGTATTCCTCTTCCCACTTTTTCTTTTTGAACTGGTTGCTCTTGTCGGATGAAATCGGCAACTCCTAAGCCAATTTTGTGTCCTACAAATTATGTTGAAGGTGCATGTCTGAATACTATCCTCCATCTTTTTACTCCAATCCACCTCTGGAAGAGGTTCATTATGTACCCACTTTATAAACTTAGAATCAAGTACATCTTCATCATCAGTGGTGACACCTGAAATGTCCATTGGCAATTTCATGTCATGAATTTGTTTCAAGGTTAACCTAGACCAACTCCTTTTCCTTACTTCAAATTCATCCGAGAAACCCTCCCAATAATCCTCCAACTGAGACACATGTTGATCAGGCACCATCTTCTTCACATATTGAGCAATGAAACCTTTACTATCAAAATTATCCCTTTTCACAAACGTCTTCAAATAAAATCTCTTAAATTCTAGCTCAAGATTCAGCGCATCAAAGACAGACCTACAACTGTAATGGCCTAAGTCAATGGGGAAAATCCCACTTGTGTTGGAGTCCTCACCATAATCCTTTGCGACATAGGCAAGTTTCTTGGAAAATTCAATCAAAATACAGAAGTCTGAAACATACCTGGTTAGCCTAAAGGGTTCACCTTTAAATCCTCCAACCCTTAGGTAAGCGAAGTGACTAAACTGTGTAAAGAAATTATCATAGATGTTAACAAGTTCAATGGCTTCTGCAGACATCCTCCTATGCAAGTTATCTTGTAATTGAAAGGTCAACCTCCCAATAAAAATATCATTCCAGTGGAGATAATCATCAACATACACTTTTAAAGTACGAAGACATATGAAAGTTTGACATCCCAGGGTAATTACTCAAACATTCATGTAACCTTTCCACAATAATAGTTCCCTAGTTAATGAACCAATTTTTATCTAGAGTGACATGGATGAAGAAATACATCCAGTCCTCCCAATAAAAGGAGTGGGAATTACCCTTTACTCTGCTCAACAATATTACCAAGTCTCGGATTGCAGGAATTAAATGCTCACGGGTTAAAGGTCTCAACAGCCTTGAGCCTCCTTTCTGGAATCTTAGAAGCCAATTCCATGCAATAACAGTTCTGTAATACTGTTTTTTCTCAGAGAAAATTCCATAGGATTTTCCAATCATCCAATCTTCATAGGGTTCTCAGTGTGGGATACCCATGGCTACCATTACTGTCTGTTTATTGAAGGATAACAAAACCTCACCATTATTTTTCCTTATGCGTTTATTACCCTTGTCATAGTGATTAATACATTCTAAAACTAATTCAAGGCAAGAAGCAACTATGGGAAATGCAGCCGCTTCTAATAATTCGCTCTGTGCAATATCTCTCATCATAGGATCTGCGGCTGGGTTCCGTACTTTTTCTAGAAAATCATCTAAATCCAGTTGGACTAATGCTCTATCACCTAGTTCTAGTAAAGAGCTTACAAGGGAAGATGAGTTCATTAATTTGGGCAAAGTAGGTGTCATGTTTAGCTCGTGATTTTCTCCAATTAACCCAAGCATAGAAGGAAAGGGAAAATGGAAACAAACAGCTAACAAAATACCCAAATCTTTTAAAACAAACTGCAACAATTTAGAAAGTTGTTGGACATACCTTCCTCTATCATCTGCAAACCCCTATCGCATTCTATTTCTCTTGCTCCAAAAACTCCTCAAAACTTTCCCAGGAAAACAATAATCTCGACGTGACAACTACTCAGTTTTAAAGCCGAGAAAATCTTACCCATTATTACCATAAACTGTCTCCATTACTCTTCATTCGTGTGACCTTACTCTGAAATGATTGTACTCGAGCATGCCTTAAATGCTAAGTCACTTCACTTCTGACACTAAGGATCCTCACACATACTTTCTATAAATGACAGATTTCAAATCATTAAAGAAAGAATATTCCTCTCCTTTACGGCCGTTAATCATATCTTAAAATCTGTGTCGTCACCTCGCGCCAAGTCACATGTCTTCCAAGAAGCCTATACATCGAACTCTGAACCTTGCGAAACAATCATGACTCAAAATTAACATGAAAAATCTTGAACTTTGAACCTTGAACCAAAAAGGTTCAAGTTCAAGGTTCAAAGAATGTAAAACGTCGATAAGGACTAGTGGAGACATGAAACCGCGCGGAAGGAAAAACATTCAAAACAATGCCCGTTGAAATTTGAACCTTGAACCAAAAAGGTTCAAGTTCAAGGTTCAAGTTCAATGTAGTGAAACTTAAACAATATAACAAAAGCTGGGTTACATGAGGAAGGTTAAGCAAATGACTTGATCAAAGGATTAGATGGGCATTACTTCAAACAAGGACACATATGGAATGGAAATTTTTATATGGGCCCAACAGTGGCTTTGCATGGGGTCTGGAACTTTAAAGGACCAAGCAATGAACCTCAAAATCTCTGGTTTCGCAAAATGATTTAAACCAAGGTTCGACTCACAACAAAAACCAACACACCTAAACTAGCACAACAAAAATGTATGTACAAACTGACAGGGGATGCCTATTTACAATTGATACAGTTTTAAGTCCTGCCCATTATAGGACAGGGGTAGTTCAAAGCCATCCTAGTAAGCAAGTTTAAAAGAATTGGGGCCCTTTACCTCATGAACCACATAAGGTCCCTTCCACAGTGACTCAAATTTGCCATGAGAACCTTTTGACTCTCTCCTTTTATCCCATAATAACACCAGATCACCTTTCATGAACTTTCTGGGCCTTGCTTTCTGATCAAAAATCTTTTTAACCCTCATCTGATGTTCTGTAATCCTGTCAACCAGCTTTCCCCTTTCTTCTTCAATCTTGGTTAGGTACATAATTCTTTTTTCAAGAGATCTTTGAAAAAATGCATCTTCTATCAGTGTATGCAGTCTAGAAGCTGCTAACTCTAAAGGAAGAGAGAGTTGTGCGCCAATCCCATATACCAGCTCAAATGGTGACATCCCTATGGCTTGTTTTGGTGATGTTCAATCTGCCCATAGTGCTTCATGTAACTTCTTATGCCAATCCCTGAAATTCTCACAAACCAACTTTCTCATGATGTTGATCAAATTCTTGTTACTTGATTATGCTTGACCATTACCCTAAAGATAATAATCAGAGGCATGTGCCAAGGAAATTCCATGATCATAGTAAAATAAGCTTAACTCAGATGAAGAGAACTTTGATTCATTATTTGTGACTATTTTCTGAGGGACTCTAAACCTGACAAGAATATTATCCTGAAGGAGTGTACACATAATCTCTGAAGTTGTTTTTTTACAGGGATAGCTTCCACCCACTTAGTGAAATAATCCATTGTTGTTAATATGTGAGCATACTCCGCACTAGAAATGGGGCTCAAAGGATGAATGAAATCTAACCCCCACTATTTAAAAGGTTCTTCGATTACCACGGGTCTCAAGGGCAAGGCAACCAACTAGGGTTTAACTGTAAACAACTTGCACTTCTCACACCTGGCCACCCGGGCGTATGCATCCCTGAACATCCCCAGCCAATAGTAACAGTTCCTCAGGATTTTGTATGCAGTAACCGTAGAAGAGAAATGACCTCCGCATGATTCATTATGAAAAGTTTTCAATAGAGCTTCTTGGTGCAGTTTATCCACACATCGAAGGAAAGTGCCATCTAAGCCTTTATTGTACAATATGTTATTAGAGATGATGTACTTTGCAGCTTTCAACTTTAGTTTTTTTTTTTCCTGAGGAGAAAGATGATCTGGACAGTCTCTATAATTAAGATAATATGCAACATTGGTGAACCAAGAATCCTGATGGCTGACGAACAGGGTTAAAGGTAGACTGTCCTCTTCTTTAAACTCATTCTCTACTATCAATTTACAAAGGCCTTGTCCTCTAACTAGTTTAGTGGGCTTCATGTCCAAATTGAATTCTTGAATCTTGGAGACCCAAGATTCTCTATTGTTGAACCTTTTAGTGCAAAATTGGGAACAAAAACAATTGCATGTGAATGAATTATGTAATACCTGAATTGCTTCACAACTTTTACCACTACATAGGCCTGCTTCTCTATCTGTGATTATTTTAACTCATGCTTCTTTAGGGGAATACTCATGATGTAAATTGGCACCTCTTCATTATCCTCACCCTTCTGTACCAAAATCCCAGACATGATATGCTCTGATGCGTAACAATAAATAATAAAGTCTTTATTAACATCTAGATTAACTAGGGTAGGTGCATGCACGATGGCACTTTTAATCTCTTAAAAAGCCTTCCTACCTGCTCCATTCCACCTAAAGGCTAATTTTTCACTCATCATATTTACAATGTATTTAGTAGTTTCAGCAAAATTGGGAATAAAACACCTTAGGAAGTTCAACTGTCCAAAGAAGGACCTTACTCCATTTCTGTTTGAGGAGAGACTGAGTTGTTTTATCGCTTTTACCCTCTCTGGATCAACCTTTACCCCCTCCTATGAAATGATATGTCCAAGAATTTTTCCTTCTGTGACACCAAAAGCAGACTTTTTTAGGATTTAATGATTCCCCATGCTCCCTACATCTCACTAGAACTTTTCTCAAATCTTGCACATGATGCTTCCTTTTCCTAGAGAAAATAGTCAAATCATCTAAATACACCATAATAATCTTATCCCTCAAATGCCCGAAGGAAAGATCCATCGCCCTTTGAAACATTTCCCCTGCATTAATCAACCCGAAAGGCATTTTGTTATATGCAAAGGTACCCCGGGGAGTTATAAAGGTTGTCTTGTGTTGATCTTGCTCTATGACAATAATTTGATTATACCCAGAGAATCCGTCCAACATGGACATCATCTCGGACCCTGAAACAGTTTGCAAAATATGATCCATTGCAGGCAGGGGGTAATTGTCTTTCAAACTTGCTTGGTTGAAGTTTCTGAAATCAACACAGATTCGTATCTCACCATTTTTCTTCCAAACAGGAACTATGTTTGCAGTCTAGGTGGAATGATGTAAAGGATAAATAATTTAGGCCTTCAACATATTGTCAACCTCATGAAAAATTGCTTCTACTACCTTTGGATTAAAATTCCTTAACTTCTGCTGAAAAGGATTGACACTTGGTTTCAAAGGAATTTGATGTTGGAACTTACCATCCCTAAAATTCATCAAATCATCGCAACTCCATGCAAAACCATCTTTAAACTCAATCAACAAATTGATGAACTTCCTTTTCTCCACTTCAGAACAACATTTTCCCAAATTAACAAATTTAGGATCCTCATTGGTACCAATGTTAATTTGCTCATACTCACCAGAGTTTTGAATTACAGGGGGTTCTTTATCCCTTTTCTTAACATATCCATATTTCATGTCAAAGAAGCATTCAAGAGAAACTAAACCCTTTGGGATTTTATTTCCTTTTAACTACAACATTCCATCATGTAGTTCCTCTTGTGTATTGGGAGAAAACTCTTTACAACTTGCCTCTGATCCCTCATAAAACAAGGATGTAAAAATGTCAGCACATTGTAGAAAGTTCTAAATCTATTTATCATTTTCAAACACCTATCCGAATTCAGAATTATCAGGCATACTGGGTCTATAAACTATTTCAACCCTGTAAATGTCACTTGTGAAATTCAAGTGTGGTACCAATAAGGCTGCAGATACCCCCAAAGAATCAGTCTTTGAGTTAAACTCCCTAGGAATGGCTTCAATTGAAAAAGCATAGAAGGCTTCGATCTCATCCCAAACATGATTTTGATTTGCAATCTCCTCGCTTTAGCCAGACCTAATAACAAATGCTCATATTCGACCGTATTATTCGTGTTTTGGAATTCCAATTTAAAAGAATAAGGAATGACCTTGCCCTGGGGAGGTATCAATATGACCCCGGCCCCTGATCCAGAAGACGAACAACTCCCATCAAATTCCATAAACCAGAGTTCATCAGATATACCTAAATCCATTACCATACTCTCATCTTGAGGATCAGTCGATATCATGTAATTACCAAAGCCATAATCTTGATACAAAATCTCAACTTTCGGATCATCTGAGGGAAAGACTGTGTATTTAGCTTTTGTTTCAACGTGAAAAATAACTATCCATTTTCTAACTATGATCATTGCTTGAGACCAATCCATCCTAATTTCCCCTCTCATGTCTTTATAGAAAGTGCAGCTCAATAACATGCCATAGCTAGCAGGGATGTCAGCCACTAGGATTGTCAACTTGATTCTCTTGGCAGGCTGTGCTACTAAAGCAACTTACGCATCCTTAATTTGCCTTAATAAAGAAACCTACTTTTGCTATGGCTTAGGGAATGACATTGTCAGATGCTCTTGAATCTATTATACAATTACTCAACTTATGCCCATTAATATATAACAAAACATAGAAAGGTTCTGGTTTATTTTCAAAATTGGGTTCAACCAAATCGGCTTGTAGATGAATAGTCTCTGATGAGACTTCAGGGATTACTAAAGTAGGACTGAAATTTTTGTGTGCTTGAGAATCACCACTCCTCGGTGTTTGGGTTTCACTTGCTAAGGCATGGGCATCATTTCCTTTGACAAATTCAAGCAATCTATCTAGCTCCTTCGGGTTTAATTTCAAATACTCAGCTGGAGTAATCTGAACACAAGATGTCTTGCAAAATTAAATGATATCAAAAGGGTTAGTAAAAGAATCAGAACTTGAAGAAGCAACCTCTTGAACAACTTTTGATATACCTCCATGATGGGTCAAAATTTCCTTTCCTTTCACAGTGATGTGAATGGGTGTTACAACATCTTGATATTTCAAATTTGGTTGAGTTCTTGTAAGAATTATGTATGAGGAATCCTCCAAAGAGACCAACATGTTTCCTCCCCTTTTTGAGTCAGAGACATATTCCATATAATGAATTTCAGAGTTGCCAGGCATACTTTGGGAACCTCCTTCATCAGCTTCTAAGATTGTTTCTCCTTTACTGATCATTTGAGAAAAACGAACCATCTCTGGACATGAAGAACCATCATGTTCATCAGTTAAATGAAACACACAAGAGTTTTCCTTGAGAGGTGGTGCTTCAATAGAAAGTCCTCCTTGTTGATTAGGATATTTCCTAGGAATGTCTTGATATGGTTGAGAATAGGAAGTACTTTCTTTAGGAGTCTATCTCTTAAGGGCAATTACATCATTCATTAACCGTTGGATAACACGATCTGAGGAAGTCATGGGTTGGGTATTAGATGTTTGTAATTCTCTTTTCCATTTTCCCACTATGATCAAATCATCCTCTAATTCAACTGGGAGAGATTTAGTGGCATTCAAATCTGCAACCCTTTGCCTACGAATCAGGAAACTTATTTCAAAGGGCATAGAATTAATAAAAAAACATTTGAGATTATCATCTGAGGGTTTTTGATTAACCAGAATCTTGTGTAGGATCTTATCAAATCTCACTACAAAGTCCCTCATGTATTCAGGAAGCTCATTTTTTTATTGGGATAAATGAGCTAGGAGGGAGTGTCTATCTTCAGCTACCTTAAATCTAGCTTCAAATCTTGTCTTCAGATCCTGCCAGGTCGTTATCACACTATCTAGCAAGTGATAAAACTAATCAGTCGCCAATCCTGTCAATCTCTGGATAAACATCCTCATAGCCACATCTTCATGTTGAACCACTATTACTCCACAGGCTACACTAAAAGAATTCAGGTGCTCATCTACAGTGATTGTCCTGTCCCCGCTAAATTTGGGCAAATGATCCCTAGTGGCTTTTGGCAAGGGATTAAGGTTCAAACCTAAATTCAATGGGCTTACAGCTTCCCCACATGGGTTATTTTCTACCTTTGGGAGTATGATATTAAGAGGGGTTGGGTTAAATGAAATTGGTAAGGCAACACTGTGCAGAACCAAAGCTTGGGAAACTGGAGATGCAGGTGATGATGGTAATGGGGATGGAGGTCTACTTCTTGCCCTTCATTGAGATGAGAAGGTAGGTTGGAAATTTAAATTATTCAATTCTTCAAAGATAGGATCAGAAACCCCCCCCCTTCTTTGGGATCTAGTATACGGCCTAGAGTCTAGTGTGGAACAATCAGGGTAAAAAATGTCTGGAATTCTATAATTGATTATCAGGGACGTGAATAAAAACCCCTAGGAACAACTACCCTTTCAAAGAATAACATGGGCTGATCCGCTTGTCTTTCTATTTTGCTAAGAAGAGCACTTATTCATTCATATTCTACTCGACCTCTTCTGTGCCTCCAGGCTAGAGTATCCAACTCAGAGGTAATGTTACTTTTCTCTTCTTGTACCCAATTTAAATTCAGTTGCAAAATAGGAAAAAACCCTTCAAGAGGCAATACCATTTATGAAGAACAAAGCATAACTATAATGATGACCTTGTTTTAAAATCAATTGTTCTTATCCTCCCCAGCAGAGTCGCCAAAAATCTATTGGTAAACAGATTTGTATCCCTTTATTTATTTAATCTTTGTATATTATGGCTTGAGGAAAGAAAGAAAAATTTTCTACCAATCAGTTGGAAAATCATTATATTGATTAACCTCTGAATTAAGGTACAACTCCCTTTAATAAATATTCAATCAGCTCCAAATTACACACAATCAATAGAATGCTTTTCACCAGAAAGCACTAAAGGGTAATTGCATTCAGCAGTCAATACGGAATGAATGCAAGTATTGATTCATATATAACTCTTTACATAAAGCCAACAGACTTCACACGTACACTAAAACAAAATGAAAAGCCTTTAAAGATGAAATTCGTTAATAATTTTCTGCACACATAGAAAGTAAAACGACTCCTTCTTTGAAATAGATTTTCACAGAAATCAAATTCCAAAATATCAAACACGCAGATTTGAAATCAAAGATAATTGTTAATGATATTTTTATTCATTGATGATTATCCACCTTCTACATACACAAAGTTTTTAGCCAATTTTAAAGATAGTCTTTTCAAAAACTTAGTGAACCCTTATAAATTCATTGCAAAAAATTATAAATAGGTCCCCAGACCAATAGTTTTTTAACCAGAGTAAAATTAACTCATAAGAGTTAATAGAAAACTACCCTAACTGCATAACCAGAATTAAAAATGACTAGACTCACTGGCAAACAACTACCAACAATGCTAGTCATGTCATCTGCTCGGTCTCGGTGTGATCGCTCAGGTTGGTGTTTTGGACAGACACCATCACCGCCTTTGCCGCACTCCACTCTCGATCCACCTTCAAAAATTCTTGAATTACAGTTACATGTGGCAAACTGATGTGAATTACTCTCTGCTTCTAGATCTTCTTCTTTCTCTTTTACCATCTGCACTTTGTTCCTGTGTAAGTCGAGGTGATCAAAACAAACTGTGAGCATAGATTCTACTTTGGAAATCCATGTAAAATCTCCCACAACCAAGGATTTCTCCACCTTGATTTGTTTAATGTGGCTGCTAAACTAGTTAATCATCTTTGTAGTATCTTCCAGAGTTTCACTATCTTCTTTAAGCAATTGGACATCCATGCAGTGCAGATCCTTCTACATGGTCGCCCTTAAGGTTGTTAATGTAATGCCCCGCCAAGAAACCCCAAAGGGATTAAGTTAAAAACACTCAATTAGAGTGTAAATATTTTTATTTTTTTTTATAACAATAATAATTATGAGCGCTACTCATAAGTTACAACATTAAGATAATTTGGAGTTATCTAAAACTTAGATAACACAGCGGAAGGCTAAACGAACCTAAGGAGTTTCCCAATGTGATTACGTAACCTTACACCTACCTCAACTCGCGTCAAATGTTTCAATAAGCTGGATATCTTAATTACGAGATAATGCATAAGACATGGTTATATATATGTTCAATAAATTGATGTCTCAGAATTTTAGGAAGTGTTCATTTATTTTTGGGTGGATAGGAGGCCATCGCGAAGTTATTTACTCAATGCACTTTAAATCATAATTAATTTAAGAGGCCTCCCAAAAGGTCCAATGCGATTAATATAACAAAATTCATTCATTTGGGTTTAAGGTAACCATCCACAATTGATATCATCCTTTATAATTAAAAGTATGGTTAATAAGATGAGGTTCATTCATTAAGGATTAAACTTCCATTAATAGAGTGAGGTTCCATCATTTGAATTCAAGCATAACCAACTAATGAGTTGTAGTTTCTTTATGGAGGATAGAATGCAAGCAGCCATAGAGTTCATTCATTGAAGTTTTAATAAAGCTAATAGAAGGACTAAATTCATTAAGGTGAAAATGTATTAGGAACACATGAGTTCATCCTTTAAATTAAAATATAGTTAGCAAGATGATATTCATCATTACAGGATTAAAATATAAGTTCATAGTGATGTTCTTCCATTAGGATTAGAATATAACTATCTTATTGCATGTCACTCTTTTTAGTTAAATGAAGTTAATATGAAAACGTACATTTACTAAGATTAAGATATAAACAACTATACGAATACTTCCCTTTTCAGTACAATTTTAGCAATCAAAAAGAGATTCTTTTATTAGGGTTATAATTATGGATAAATAGTTGAGTTCACCCAATTATCAAGTTAATTTGGTAGGGATTATTTGTTAAGATTAAAAACATAAATAACTAGACAAATTCATCCAATGTAGAGAACTAGGATTAACATGGTGATACTCAATTAAGAAGATAAAAAGTAAATACCTATATGATGTTCATCCTTTAGATTTCAAATTAGAAATTTACGACATTAATTCTAACTCTGTTACCCATACACATTCGATCAATTTAGCAACTTATATCAAGCTAAAACAATAATGGTAACCTAACGAGATTCTTTCCACCATTACTTCCTTTAATTAACATAAACCAAATAATTTTCCATAATCATACTTACAATGTTTTATGAACCTGATTACTATATTTATCAAGATGAATAATTTTATGCACTTTGATTTAGCTTCATTAAATTCCCACCATACACTTATACAAGATAACAACCATACATGATAACTTAAAGCATGAAACAAAGGAGGCTAAACACATTGCATTACACAGATATGATCTCGGAGTTCACCCCTAAGGGCTACATCTCTGGGTCTGCTCAACTACAAGACCCCTCTGGCATTTAATATAGTTAGGAATACATAATTTATATGTCTTTTACATCCTTGCCACTTAGGCAAACACAACCAATATACAACAACCACCTCGGTAAATAATTACATAATGATCCCTTCTGAAGCGGATCCTACCAAATACATCAAAGCAATAACAAGGAATTCTTAACTGTCGGTACCCTAATTGGGGACTTGACCGACGTTGACCAGACATAAGCAATCAAACGACTGGGACCCAACATACCTATCAAGGGTGGGCTATTATAATTGACATAACGATTACCAACATATTAAGCCATGCTCAAGCATTAACGGGTAAATACAACATTTTCTCAAGTTGACTTAATCATCTAAACGTATTATATAACCCTTAGATAAACACCAATGACAAGTTGGTTTTACAAAAATAATCTAGCCCCTTCTCTAACTGCACAAAAATTACCCTTTTACTATATAAGAACAAAATACATTAAGAGTAAATAAAGAAATGGAAAAATCATTTCCGAGCTAAATTAAGCTTCTATTGCATACATTTAAAAAAAATTAAAGACTAATACCACCATTCGGTTTACTCATTTGCATTTGAACATGAGTCCCAATATTTTCCCACTTAAATGAAATAAAAATTAAATACAACATTTCAACGATTGTAAATATAATGGAAATCATTGCTATATTTAGTCCAATAATCAATATATATAATTAATAATATATGCTAATTAGATATTATCTATATTAGCATATATTTTAATATATCCATTTATCCTTTTGTTTTTAAAAAAAAACAAAAAACATTACCTATTAAAATATACATCTCAACTCACATTTTTAATATAAAATATTGCTTATAATATATTTATATTAATAATCATTTTTTTTTTTTTTTTGTATAAAATAAAACAAACTATATTCAAATTTTAACTTACCTAAAATACTAAATAATAATTTTTAAAAAAAATAATTTAAAATTAGAGGGCGGCCAACCCTAGACGGCGAAACCCTAGGGCAGCCGTGCCCTAGCCGAAGAGGCTGCGGCCTCCATGGAGGATGCAAGCCCCTAGGCCTCCACTTATAGTGGAGTCGGGGGTACTGCGCCCGCTGTGGGGGTCGCAGGCCCTTCGGCTCCCCCACATAGTGGCGTCGGGAGGAGTTGTGGCCTCCATGGGAGACGCAGTCCCCTTCGGCCCCCATTGTGTGTGGGCACCGAGTGGAGCTACGGCGGCGCCGTGGGGAGGGGCGGGTTGAGCTTCGGCTCCCCCCCCCCGAAAACCCCAAATTTACTTTTTTTTTTTTTTTTTTTTTGTATAGAATTTTTTTGCATAAAAAACCAATTTCGACTTAACAGCATTTTTTTGTTTTTTTTTTTTAAAATAACCATAAACGAAATACCCAAAAATGTAAATACCCCCATTTTTCCATTTGTTACAGTCACATTCATTTTTTCTTTTTCTGTCTTTTCCCAGCTTGTTATGGTTTTTTAACAAATAGGAGAGATTGATGAATAACCTCCAAATCCATACAGTATTTGCAGTCCATTTTCCACACAAAGATCCAACAAAAGCCAAGCTTTACCATTTCTTTTACAATGAAATTTACTCACAACCAACAATGGAAAATCTGAAAACCAGTATTGCAAGAAAGAAAAATACAAGACATTATGATCAAACTGATGAACAGATTCCTACCTCCAAAGGCATTCTGGGATGAGTTTTGATGAAGAGCTCCACCTGCAACTCAAAGCAAATCTCCATTTTTTTCTCCCCCAAAGTTCCCCCATCTCCATTTCCAAAAAAATCCCCAAAAAAGAGAACCCCCCAAAATATTTCCAAAAACTAGGTTAAGTGAGAAAACCCCCCCTTTTTTTTTGACCTAATTTTCAATTTTGAATTTAAGCATTTTTTTTTTTTCTTAATAAAAGAAAATGAAAATCATTCCTTTGCACTATTCAATACATCTTATTCGCTTTTCTAATTAAAATTAAAATGCTTCTATTTCTTATTTAATTCTAATTTTAATTTCTCCATATTACTTTAGCCAACATTTATATTTTGAACTATTAACAAGGGTAAGGTATTTAGGTTAATTTAAATTTCCAAAAATCAATCCTTTATACTATATCAACTTTACAAGTAAAAAGAATAATTTCCTTTAAATAATAAAATTTACCCTTTCTTTCTAAAATGTGAAAATGATTAATTTTATTTCTATTTCCCAATGACTTTAAATCTTTCCTTTCTAAAAACGCATAACTAATTGAATTCGTTATTTAAAATTAACTATTAAATTAACTCGCTCTAACATAATAAAGCGATGTTTTAAATAAATGATTGATCTTATGAAGGAAGCCTATTTATTTTAATTCCTCAACTACTAATGCGTAAATGAACACATTAATTCAATTTAAATACTTAAGCTAAAATACTCAATTCCCCACACGCATGGCATGCAAACCAAGAAAGCCCACCACTCACACGACATGCAACCCAAATGGAAAGAAAACCCTATGGACCACACACAACGCTCACCTGACCATGGCTAAGGCAAGATGAGAGGTTTATGACCCCCAAATCTGAATTCTGAGGATGGAGGAGGTTTACTCAAACCCGCGAATCCCGAAGGAGATGAACCTCGCCCTAGGTGGTGTTGTACCTGCAATCTCCTGCACCCACGAATCACGCAAGCATACATATACATATACATATTCAATGAAGGCGTTAGCTCGAGATTTATCACAAGAGTTAGGAAACAATTACATTTACACAAGAATCGATGCAAAAGCACAATAATAGGTATGCACGATTATTTATATTATCTAAACTACACATTGCATCATGGTTAACCTACCATTCAAGAATGCCAAATAGGAAGTCAATCAAGGTCAAATGGGTTTTACAAGTCCGACTAGGGTAGGGGCATTACATTCTCCCCCCCTAGGCTCCGACTTACTCCTGGAAGTCGCAAAGCTAAACGGAAGTCATGCAACACGTATTAGCCCTTAAACTCAATTAACAATTATCAATTTGCACAACCAGCTATTTTGTCATCATATTAGAACATTATTTATAAATCCTCTATGAGTGTCATTATCCATTAACAGAATGCATCTAACATCATTCACATCTTAAAATATTCTAGAATTTACACACAATCATAGTAGAGAAATGAGAATTTTCCCTTTTTATTACACCAAATTAAAGCAATTAAAATATATAGACACAATTATCATACTCATTTATCAAACATGACAAGAAAATATGCCCTCAAGGTCAATTTCTTTCACCGATTCATCTCTTTCACAAAACTTTATTGCATAGAATTAGCTTCAAATATCAATTTCTACAACCAAGTTAACTTTCGACAAATAAGAGCAACGTAGGAACTCAATTGTTTACACTTTTTAGACATACAAGAACCTCTCCAATGACTATGCCCCATAACATAGTGACAAGTTAATACCATTTAATCCATGATTTCACATAATATCCATCCACAAGACTGGTTTGCACAACACAAAAGGCCACATGTGAGCATGTCTAATGCTCAGTCAAAGGTAACATATACGATCCTCATCTCTATGCCTGCTCTCAGAACAAATACGTGATCAACAAATATCCAACATCTCACTCAAGGGCCTGATGGTGCTAGGGTACACCATAGCGGTGCTACCTTCCATACAAGTCCCTCATGAATATCCCTTGTTGCATAAGGTGTTTAGCCTCCAAGAGATAGTCACCACTCAAAGGTAGGTAGTGGTTCCTAGTTGTCTCACAGCCTCACATACCTCCATCCTCAAGGTTCCCTACATCTACTTCCTCGTATACACTCAGCCAAGCCGTCTCCTACGTTCTTCGAGAGGAATTTCACATTGCAACACAAGACCAGCATACAAAAACAATAAGGATAAACTGGTTTAGCCACCAAAGTACAAAAGAATAAAGATAATAATTGTCAGTTCCAACAGTAAGACAAGAAAATAATTTCTGGATTTGCAACATCAAATCAAGTAAGATCAAGATTGCAAGATCATGGCTAAACTATCAAGGTCAAAATAAAATAAATTGCTGGCCCACAAGGAAATAAATAAATAAATAAAAGAAAATCATAAGTGCACATTACATCACTACGTGACTAGCAGCTAGCCACCAACGAGGAAGGAAGGGACAATCGTCTAGCTATCCTAGTAGCTCATCATGTGGTGTGGCCAAGTCACACATCCACATGGCATGGCAGTGTGCACCTCGACATCACCCTGCATCACGTCGTCATGTGGCATGGCTCTACCCTATACCTATCGATAGGCCGCATGGAAATGTCTACTACATCTCGCATCGTGTCTCAGCACGGCATGGCAATACTCCAAGCAGACAAAGCACGCAATGGACATATCCTACATGGTAGTGTACCTTGCGAATAAGGCACGTGTCAGTCACACCCCGCATAGCAATGTTCCTCTCAGGATACTCATCGTAAGCCAGAGGTATACATGGCTAAGGTCTACCCACAAGTCTACCAACACTAGTCAGTTGGCAACTTATGTAAGAAAAATAACACACCTCTCATGAAGACAAGGCAACGGATGCTCCAATAAAATCCATCAATATGCTCAAGAACTGTCATCTATATGCTCAAAATAAAGGATAGGAATTAGGCTGGCACACATGAACCTCATATATCAGTTCATCACAAGGGGAAGTATTGAGTTCACCTATGTTGCAGTTTCATTACAAAACTATATTTTTCCTCAGAATAGGGAAGCTAAAGTCGCTTCGCGTCGACATTACTCATACGCTATTCATACTATTCAAGGAATGGTGACTCCTACTACTACCCCTTCACATACTGACTTATCAACAACCCGTTGGTTGGTACTCAGTAAGGAAACAAGTAAGCAACACCACATAGATAGGTATGGTTTCCCATACTCATAAGCAAACACATTCCTCATGATTGATTACTTCACCATCCCATGGGCACACAAAGCAAGTATGGGTTTTCTCACAACACACACAGAATAGCATCATTACTGGTTTAGCCACATTTACGAGGAGTACTTTACACTATGCTAACATATACTTAAGGGAAGTTTTAATTATGCTTTACACATGATCACTAAATAAAGTTTACTCTAGATCCACGTACTGAAAATCTCAACAAATCAGATTTACACAAAGAAATAACATGATTCTGATATCTTTCTCAATTTCCCCTAAGCATTTTCATTCACATTACTAACTATGCAATTTCTTTTTCCAAGACGAAAAACTTTCCCCTTTCAATTAGAAGCCCAAAGCAACATACAATTTCATGTGCGTTATAAGAATTCTTTTTCCTAAATCACTGCATTCTAAATAGTATTTCAAAAACAACAAATCCTATATTTTAGGCAAGAGGAGGGAGAGAGTTGGAAAATCAACTATTTCCTATAAATACACAAGAACTACAAGATCACACCATATGCTTGGATATAAGTCTATCATTTTAGTTGCATGGTTTTCATTTTGCTATCTCTTAGGAAGATGCCAAAGCATCCTAACATGACATTTCTAATCATTATTGTTGCACTATAATGTTCTAGTTTTCCGAACAAGAATTAAAGACAACCAAATTTTCTTTTGTAATACAAGTCTTCTTGAGAACAATCACTATTCGTACTACAATACAATACAATAATACATCAAATCTAACATTGAAAATTCATAATATGACAAGGAGGTAAATGAAGAGCTATCTACTAGATATTACACATTTAATGCATACAAATTAACAAGTCTTTCATTTACTCTTTTCTAAACATAATAAGACAATCACCCATATCCAAAGCAAGTTAAAAGGTGCGTTACTAAATTATATTACTCCTACCAAGCACATGGAGAATCCTTAAAGCAAACATACAATTTCCTATCATTAACCAAAAATTAACTCCCAAACCAATTCCCTTTCACAATCTAAAACACAAAAACGTTATAAGGCTCACACAAGGGCTCAAGATATATCATCCTTTCTCTTGCAATAAGAGAACTTAAATAAGAGATAATTACACATATCAATTCCTTTTAATTTACTAGAGCGAGAAGAGGAAGAGTCATAATCACTCAATTTACCACATAATAAGCATTAA
The DNA here is from genome assembly GCF_030272615.1 of Cryptomeria japonica. Lineage (NCBI taxonomy): Eukaryota > Viridiplantae > Streptophyta > Pinopsida > Cupressales > Cupressaceae > Cryptomeria > Cryptomeria japonica. The sequence continues at coordinate 409,457,231 of NC_081413.1, read as the reverse complement.
TATCTGCCATACTAGTCTTTCAAGTGGACAATCATTAAGAAAGATCAAAACCATAAACAAGCACATTTCGTACTTTTAGATTCAAGATACTACCAACCAACCCAGATGGATTAGTCAAAAGAGTAAAACAAATCAAGAATGAAGGTACATATGACTCCCTTTCAGAGTAAGAGAAATCATAGACCAAGACCTCAATAAGAAAACAAAACACCTATAATCATTCCCAAAACACCCACATCAAGAAGGTGTAAACAAGGTGTGAACACACGTGTTACACACAAGTAGGGTTTGTTCAATCACACCCTCACATCAAGGAGGACAAGCATACAACATAAGGTAGACACACACACACCAACTAAGCATACAAGTGAAACCAGAGATCCTAGTGTTGCAACATGGGCTCTGATACCAAGTGTAATGCTCCGCCAGGAAACCCCAAAGGGTTTAAGTTAAAAACACTCAATTAGAGTGTAAATATTTTTATTTTTTTTATAATAATAATAATTACAAGCGCTACTCATTATTTAAAACATTAAGATAATTTGGAGTTATCTAAAACTTAGATAACATAGTAGAAGGCTAAACGAACCTAAGGAGTTTCCCAACGCAATTATGTAACCTTACACCTAGCTCAACTCGCATCAAATGTTTCAATAAGCTGGATATCTTAATTACGAGATAATGCATAAGACATGATTATATATATGTTCAATAAATTGACGTCTCAGAATTTTAGGAAGTGTTCATTTATTTTTGGGTGGATAGGAGGCCATCGCGAAGTTATTTACTCAATGCACTTTAAATCATAATTAATTTAAGAGGCCTCCCAAAAGGTCCAATGCGATTAATATAACGAAATTCATTCATTTGGGTTTAAGGTAACCACCCACAATTGATATCATCCTTTATAATTAAAAGTATGGTTAATAAGATGAGGTTCATTCATTAAGGATTAAACTTCCATTAATAGAGTGAGGTTCCATCATTTGAATTCAAGCATAACCAACTAATGACTCGTAGTTTCTTTATGGAGGATAGAATGCAAGTAGCCATAGAGTTCATTCATTGAAGTTTTAATAAAGCTAATAGAAGGACTGAATTCATTAAGGTGAAAATGTATTAGGAACACATGAGTTCATCCTTTAAATTAAAATATAGTTAGCAAGATGATATTCATCATTACAGGATTAAAATATAAGTTCATAGTGACGTTCTTCCATTAGGATTAGAATATAACTATCTTATTGCATGTCACTCTTTTTAGTTAAATGAAGTTAATATGAAAAGGTACATTTACTAAGATTAAGATATAAACAACTATACGAATACTTCCCTTTTCAGTACAATTTTAGCAATCATAAAGAGATTCTTTTATTAGGGTTATAATTATGGATAAATAGTTGAGTTCACCCAATTATCAAGTTAATTTGGTAGGGATTATTTGTTAAGATTAAAAACATAAATAACTAAACAAATTCATCCAATACAGAGAAGTAGGATTAACATGGCGATACTCATTTAAGAAGATAAAAAGTAAATACCTATATGATGTTCATCCTTTAGATTTCAAATTAAAAATTTACGACATTAATTCTAACTCTGTTACCCATACACATTCGATCAATTTAGCAACTTATATCAAGCTAAAACAATAATGGTAACCTAACGAGATTCTTTCCACCATTACTTCCTTTAATTAACATAAACCAAATACTTTTCCATAATCATACTTACAATGTTTTATGAACCTGATTACTATATTTATCAAGATGAATAATTTTATGCACTTTGATTTAGCTTCATTAAATTCCCACCATACACTTATACAAGATAACAACCACACATGATAACTTAAAGCATGAAACAAAGGAGGCTAAACACATCGCATAACACAGATATGATCTCGGAGTACACCCCTAAGGGCTACATCTTCGGGTCTGCTCAACTGCAAGACCCCTCTGGCATTTAATATAGTTAGGAATACATAATTTATATGTCTTTTACATCCTTGCCACTTAGGCGAACACAACCAATATACAATAGCCACCTTGGTAAATAATTACATAATGATCCCTTCTGAAGCGGATCCTGCCAAATACATCAAAGCAATAACAAGGAATTCTTAACTGTCGATACTCTAATTGGGGACTTGACCGATGTTGACCAGACATAAGCAATCAGACGACAGAGACCCAACATACCTATCAAGGGCGGGCTATTATAATTGACATAACGATTACCAACATATTAAGCCATGCTCAAGCGTTAACGGGTAAATACAACATTTTCTCAAGTTGACTTAATCATCTAAACATATTATATAACCCTTAGATAAACACCAATGACAAGTTGGTTTTACAAAAATAATCTAGCCCCTTCTCTAACTGCACAAAAATTACCCTTTTACTATATAAGAACAAAATACATTAAGAGTAAATAAAGAAATGGAAAAATCATTTCCGAGCTAAATTAAGCTTCTATTGCATACATTTAAAAAAAATTAAAGACTAATACCACCATTCGGTTTACTCATTTGCATTTGAACATGAGTCCCAATATTTTCCCACTTAAATGAAATAAAAATTAAATACAACATTTCAACGATTGTAAATATAATGGAAATCATTGCTATATTTAGTCCAATAATCAATATATATAATTAATAATATATGCTAATTAGATATTATCTATATTAGCATATATTTTAATATATCCATTTATCCTTTTGTTTTTGTTTTTTTAAAAAAACATTACCTGTTAAAATATACATCTCAACTCACATTTTTAATATAAAATATTGCTTATAATATATTTATATTAATAAGCATTTTTTATTTTTTTTTGTATAAAATAAAACAAACTATATTCAAATTTTAACTTACCTAAAATACTAAATAATAATTTTTTAAAAAAACAATTTAAAATTAGAGGGCGGCCAACCCTAGGCGGCAAAACCCTAGGGCGGCCGTGCCCTAGCTGAAGAGGCTGCGGCCTCCATGGAGGACGCAGGCCCCTCGGCCTTCACTTACAGTGGAGTCAGGGGTACTGCGCCCACCGTGGGGGTCGCAGGCCCTTCGGCTCCCCCACACAGTGGCGCCGGGAGGAGCTGCGGTCTCCATGGGAGACGCAGTCCCCTTCGGCCCCCACTATGTGTGGGCACTGAGTGGAGCTACGGCGGCGCCGCGGGGAGGGCCGGGTTAAGCTTCGGCTCCCCCTCCTCGAAAACCCCAAATTTACTTTATTTTTTTTAGTTTTTTTGTATATAATTTTTTTGCATAAAAAACCAGTTTCGACTTAACAGCATTTTTTTTTTTTTTTTTTAAAATACCCTTAAACGAAATACCCAAAAATGTAAATACCCCCATTTTTCCATTTATTATAGTCACATTCATTTGTTCTTTTTCTGTCTTTTCCCAGCATGTTATGGTTTTTTAACAAATAGGAGAGATTGATGAATAACCTCCAAATCCATACAGTATTTGCAGTCCATTTTCCACACAAAGATCCAATAAAAGCCAAGCTTTACCATTTCTTTTACAATGAAATTTACTCATAACCAACAATGGAAAATCTGAAAACTAGTATTGCAAGAAAGAAAAATATAAGACATTATGATCAAACTGATGAACAGATTCCTACCTCCAAACACATTCCGGGAAGAGTTTTGATGAAGAGCTCCACCTGCAACTCAAAGCAAATCTCCATTTTTTTCTCCCCCAAAGTTCCCCCATCTCCATTTCCAAAAAAATCCCCAAAAAAGAGAACCCCCCAAAATATTTCCAAAAACTAGGTTAAGTGAGAAAACCCCCCCTTTTTTTTTGACCTAATTTTCAATTTCGAATTTAAGCATTTTTTTTTTGTTCTTAATAAAAGAAAATGAAAATCATTCCTTTCCACTATTCAATACATCTTATTCGCTTTTCTAATTAAAATTAAAATGCTTCTATTTCTTATTTAATTCTAATTTTAATTTCTCCATATTACTTTAGCCAACATTTATATTTTGAACTATTAACAAGGGTAAGGTATTTAGGTTAATTTAAATTTCCAAAAATCAATCCTTTATACTAAATCAACTTTACAAGTAAAAAGAATAATTTCCTTTAAATAATAAAATTTACCCTTTCTTTCCAAAATGTGAAAATGATTAATTTTATTTCTATTTCCCAATGACTTTAAATCTTTCCTTTCTAAAAACGCATAACTAATTGAATTCGTTATTTAAAATTAACTATTAAATTAACTCGCTCTAACATAATAAAGCGATCTTTTAAATAAATGATTGATCTTATGAAGGAAGCCTATTTATTTTAATTCCTCAACTACTAATGCGTAAATGAACACATTAATTCAATTTAAATACTTAGCTAAAATACTCAATTCCCCACATGCATGGCATGCAAACCAAGAAATTCCACCACTCACACGACATGCAACCCAAACGGAAAGAAAACCCTATGGACCACACACGACGCTAACCTGACCATGGCTAAGGCAAGATGAGAGCTTTATGACCCCCAAATCCAAATTCTGAGGATGGAGGAGGTTTACTCAAACCTGCGAATCCCGAAGGAGATGAACCTCACCCTAGGCGGTGTTGTACCTACAATCTCCTGCACCCATGAATCACGCAAGCATACATATACATATACATATTCAATGAAGGCGTTAGCTCGAGATTTATCACAAGAGTTAGGAAACAATTGCATTTACACAAGAATCGATGCAAAAGAACAATAATAGGTATGCACGATTATTTATATTATCTAAACAACAGATTGCATCATGGTTAACCTACCATTCAAGAATGCCACATAGGAAGTCAATCAAGGTCAAACAGGTTTTACAAGTCTGACTATTGTAGGGGCATTATAGTTAATTCACCATGCAGACTGGTTGATTCACTATGGCCCTATTCAATAATCTGGTTGCCCCACTCAATGCTCTCTTTACAAATAAACATTACATCTTCATTTAACCCTGACACTTGCCTTTCAGCAAGAAAAATCATCAGGCCATAACGTTGAATATCACGCATCTGTTTTGAAATCACTGCCCATTATTCTTCTCTTTCTGCAATGAGATTAAGCCAAAATCCAATTCTTTGGTGACTTCATTATCATCTTTGAAAATCTAAACTAAATCCATTATGTAATTGGTCGCTTGATGCATGATGGAGGTGTGCCATTCTGAGAAAACCTCGGCAATCATCCTATTTCGTTGAACCTCATCAAAGAATTTCTGATTACCAGGTGATTTTGGGCTAAATGGCCCTGAGACAATGGTAATGGGTTGCTCTGCAGAGCATGAATATACTGAGCCATTTGCGTTAAGTTTTTCTTTAACTCAGCCCTGTCTCTTTCGTCTTTCCAAGTATGAGAGAAAATTTGTTTGGTTGAAGTCTCCAGATGTTTCACATCTACGCCTCTGGTTCTGACCCACAAATCAGCTCGTTTAATAGCATAGTCTACTTCTGAAATAGTAACAACATCTTTGTCAAACGCGGGTTCAGTAATGTCTACAGTCCAATGCTTCGAGCTTTTGTCAAAATCAATCATAGCCTCCTTTTCTAGCCTTTTGGGCTTCGTGGACTTTCCCAGACATTTACTCACATCATCCTCCATTGATATTTAAATAGGGACCATGTTCCTTTTCCTGGAAATTGAATCACTTAACCACTTGTGTGCCAGAGTCAGTTCCTTAGATGGCATGGGTGGAGATCTTGCTGAGGGTGGCAGTGTGTCACTGTCTGCATGAGACTGGATATCAAGCATCCCTGAATCCTGGAAAGTAGCATCTATGCCACTTGAAACCTTGTCTGTATGAGAAACAATGGATTCCATATCACACAGTGCTTCCTCTGTGTCCAAATCAAGAATGAGCTGGGGAGCCGACAGCTAAAAACTCTTCTTGGACCTTGACCTAGTAACCCGACCACCAATAGAAAGTTCAACCTCGGTGTCAAGTTTCTCTTCTTTAATCTTTGCCTGCCTTTTTCCTGCAACAAAAATAGGAATGTTAGTTAATATAAAAATTTTGCTCGCAGTATTCCTCTTCCCACTTTTTCTTCTTGACCTGGTTGCTCTTGTTAGATGAAATCAGCAACTCCTAAGCCAATTTTTTGTCCTACGAATAATGTTGAAGGTACGTGTCTGAATACTATCCTCCATCCTTTTACTCCAATCCACCTTTGGAAGAGGTTCATTATGTACCTGCTTCATAAACTCAGAATCAAGTACATCTTCATCATCAGTGGTGACACCTGAAGTGTCCATTGGCAATTTCATGTCATGAATTTTTTCAAGGTTAACCTGGACCAACTACTTTTCCTTACTTCAAATTCATCTAAGCAACCCTCCCAATAATCCTCCAGCTATGACACATGCTGATAAGGCACCATCTTCTTCACATATTGAGTGATGAAATCTTTACTATCAAAATTATCCCTTTTCACAGAGGTCTTCAAATGAAATCTCTTAAATTCTAGCTCAAGATTCAGCGTATTAGAGACAGACCTATAGCTGTAATGGCCTAAGTCAATGGGGAAAATCCCCCTTGTGTCGGAGTCCTCACCATAATCCTTTGTGACATAGGCAAGCTGTCTGGAAACTTCGATCAAAATATAGGAGTCTGAAACATACTTGGGTATCCTAAAGGGTTCACCTTTAAATCCTTCAACCCTTAGGTAAGTGAAGTGACTAAACTATGTAAATAAACTGCCATAGATGTTAACAAGTTCAATGGCTTTTGTCGATAGCCTCCTATGAAAGTTACCTTGTAATTCAAAGGTCAACCTCGTAACAAAAATATCATTCTAGCGGAGATAATAATCAACATGCCCTTTTAAAGTCAAATTGGGATTATACTCATAAATTTTTATGCCTTGAACCCATTTTGCATGGGACAATCCAAACCATTATCTCACACAAGCAAGCATATATAACAGGTACGAAGACATATGAAGGTTTGACATCCTAAGGTAATTACACAAACCTTCATGTAACCTTTCCACGATAACAGTTCCCCAATTAATGAACCGATTTTTATCTAGTGTGACCTGGATGAAGAAATACATCCAATCCTCCCAACAGAAGGAGTGGGAATTACCCTTTACTCTGCACAACAATATTACCAAGTCTCGGATTGTGGGAATTAAATGCTCACACGTTAGAGGTCTCAGCAGCCTTGAGCCTCCTTTTTGGAATCTTAGAAGCCAATTCCATGCAATAACTGTTTTGTAATACTGCTTTTTCTCAGAGAAAATTCCATGGGATTTTCCAATTGTCCAATCTTCATAGGGTTCCCAGTGTGGGATACCCATGGCTTCCATTACTGTCTATCTATCGATGGATAACAAAACCTCACCATTATTTTTCCTTATGCATCTATTACCCTTGTCATAGTGATTAATACATTCTAAAACTAATTCAAGGCAAGAAGCAACTGTGGGAAATGCGGCCGCTTCTAATAATCCGCTCTGCACAATATCTCTCATCATATGATCTGCGGCTGGGTTACGTACTCTTTCTAGAAAATTATCTAAATCCAGTTGGACTAATGCGGTATCACCTAGTTCTGGTAAAGAGCTTACAAGGGAATATGAGTTCATTAATTTGGGTAAAGTAGGCCTCATGTTTAGCTCATGATTTTCTCCAATTAACCTAGGCAAAGAAGGAAAGGGAAAACGGAAACAAACAACTAACAAAATACCCAAATCTTTTAAAACAAACTACAACATTTTAGAAAGTTGTTGGACATACCTTCCTTTGTCATCAGCAAACCCCTATCGGAGTCTATTTGTCCCGCTCCAAAAACTCCTTCTCAAAACTTTCCCAAGAAAATAATAATCTTGACGTGACAACTACTCAGTTTTAAAGACAAGAAAATCTTACCCATTATTACCATAAACTATCTCCATTACTCTTCATTTGTGTGACCTTACTCTGAAATGATTGTACTGGAGCATTCCTTAAATGCTAAGTCACTTCACTTCTGACACTATAGATCCTCACACATACTTTCTATAAATGACAGATTTCAAATCATTAAAGAAAGAATATTCCTCTCCTCTACGGTCTTTAATCATATCTTAAAATCCGTGTCGTCACCTCGCACCAAGTCACATGTCTTCCAAGAAGCTTATACATTGAACAGTTCATTAATTTGGGCAAAGTAGGCCTCATGTTTAGCTCATTATTTTCTCCAATTAACCCAGGCAAAGAAGGAAAGGGAAAATGGAAACAAACAGCTAACAAATACCCAAATCTTTTAAAACAAAATGCAACAATTTACAAAGTTGTTGGACATACCATCCTTTGTCATCTGCAAACCCCTATCGCAGTCTATTTCTCCTGCTCCAAAAACTCCTTTTCAAAAATTTCCCAAGAAAATAATAATCTCGACGTGACAACTACTCAATTTTAAAGTCGAGAAAATTTTACCCATTATTACCATAAATTGTCTCCACTACTCTTCATTCATGTGACCTTACTCAGAAATGATTGTACTGGAGCATGCCTTAAACACTAAGTCACTTCACTTCTAACACTATGAATCCTCACACATACTTGCTATAAATGATAGATTTCAAATCATTAAAGAAAGAATATTCTCTCCTCTGCAGCCATTAATCATATCTTAAAATCTGCGTCGTCACCTCGCACCAAGTCACATGTCTTCCAAGAAGCCTATACATCGAACTCTGAACCTTGTGAAACAATTGTGATATGAAATTAACATGACAAATCTTGAACTTTAAACCTTGAACCAAAAAGGTTCAAGTTCAAGGTTCAAAGAATGTAAAACGTCGACAAGGACTAGTGAAGACCTAAAACCGCGCGGAAGGAAAAACATTCAAAACAACACCCGTTGAACTTTTAACCTTGAACCAAAAAGGTTCAAGTTCAAGGTTCAAGTTCAACGCAGTGAAATTCAAACGATATAATAATGGCCGGGTTACATGAGAAAGGTTAAGCAAATGACTTGACCAAAGAATTAGATGGGCATTACTTCAAACAAGGACACATATGGAATGGAAATTTTTATATGGGCGAAATGATTTAAACAAAGTTTTGACTCACAACAAAAACCAACATGCCTAAACTAACACAACAAAAATGTATGTATAAACTGACAAGGGATGCCTATTTACAATTGATACAGTTTTAAGTCCTGACCATTATAGGATAGGGGTAGTTCAAAGCCATCCTAGTAAGCAAGTTTAAAAGAATTGGGGCCCTTTACCTCATGAACCACATAAGGTCCCTTCCATGGCGACTCAAATTCACCATGAGCACCTTTGGGCTCTCTCTTTTATCCCATAATAACACCAGATCACCTTTCATGAACTTTTTGGGCCTTTCTTTCTGATCAAAAATCTTTTTAACCCTCATCTGATGTTATATAATCCTGTCAACTAGCTTTTCCCTTTCTTCTGCAATCTTGGTTAGGTACATAATTCTTGTTTCAAGAGATCTCTGAAAAAAAGCATCTTCTATCACTGTCTGCAGTCTAGAAGCTGCTAACTCTAAAGGAAGAGAGAGTTGTGCGCCAATGCCATATACCAGCTCAAATGGTGACATCCCTATGGCCTATTTTGGTGATGTTCAATCTGCCCATAGTGCTTCATGTAACTTCTTATGCCAATCCCTGAAATTCTCACTAACCAACTTTCTCATGATGTTGATCAAATTCATGTTACTTGATTCTGCTTGACCATTACCTTGCGGATAATAATCAGAGGTGTGTGCCAAGGAAATTCCATGATCATAGAAAAATAAGCTAAACTCAGATGAAGAGAACTTCGATGCATTATCTGTGACCATTTTCTAAGGAAGTCCAAACCTAACAAGAATATTATCATTAAGGAATGTACACACAATCTATGAAGTGGTTTTTTTTACAGGGATATCTTCTACGCACTTATTGAAATAATCCATTATTGTTAATATGTGAGTATTCCCAGCACTAGAAATGGGGTTCAAAGGAGCAATGAAATCTAACCCCCACTATTTAAAAGGTTCTTCGATTACCACGGGTCTCAAGGGCAAGGGGACCAACTAGGGTTTACCTATAAACAACTTGCAATTCTCACACCTTGCAACCTAGGAGTATGCATCCCTGAACATCCCCAGCCAATAGTAACAGTTCCTCAGGATTTTGTATGCAGTAAATATAGAAGAGAAATGACCTCCGCATGATTCATTATGAACAATTTTCAATAGAGCTTCTTGGTGCGGTTTATCCACACATCAGAGGAAAGTGCCATCTAAGCCTTTCTTGTACAATATGTTATTAGAGATGATGTACTTTGCAGCTTTCAACCTTAGATTTCTTTTTTCCCTAGGAGAAAGATGATCTAGACAGTCTCCATACGTAAGATAATACGCAACATTGGTGAACCAAGAATCCTGATGGCCGACGAATAGGGTTAAAGGTAGACTATCCTCTTCTTTAAACTCATTCTCTGCTATCAATTTATAAAGGCCTTGTCCTCTAACCAGTTTAGTGGGCTTGATATCCAAATTTAATTCTTGAATCTTGGAGACCCAAGATGCTCTATTGTTGATGGCAACATCCCATTGAGTTAAAACAACTTTTAGTGCAAAATTGGGAACAAAAACAGTTGCATGTGAATGCAGTATGTAATACCTGAATTGGTTCACAACTTTTACCACCACATAGGCCTGCTTCTCTATCTGTGAGTATTTTAACTCATGCTTCTTTAGGGTAATACTCATGAAGGAAATTGGCACCTCTTCATTATCCTCACCCTTTTGTACCAAAATCCCAGACATGGTATGCTTTGATGCGTAACAATAAATAATAATGTCTTTATTAAAGTCTAGATTAATTAGGGTAGGTGCATGCACAATGGCCATTTTAATCTCTTCAAAAGCCTTCCTGCCTTCTTCATTCCACCTAAAGGCTACTTTTTCACTCATCATATTTACAATGTATTTAGTAGTTTCAGCAAAATCAAGAATAAAACACCTTAGGAAGTTCACCTATCCAAAGAAGGACCTTACTCCATTTCTATTTGAGGGGAGACTGAGTTGCTGTATCACTTTTACCCTCTGTGGATCAACCTTTACCCCCTCCTATGAAATGATATGTCCTAGAATTTTTCCTTTGGTGACACCAAAAATAGACTTTTTAGGATTTAATGATACCCCATGCTTCCTACATCTCACCAGAACTTTTCTCAAATCCCGCACATGATGCTTCCTTTTCCTGGAGAAAATAATCAAATCATTTAAATACACCACAATATTCTTATCCCTCAAATGCCCGAAGGAAAGATCCATCGCCCTTTGAAACGTTGCCCCTGCATTAATCAACCCGAAAGGCATTCTATTATACACAAAGGTACCCTAGGGAGTTATAAATTTTGTCTTGTGTTGATCCTGCTCCATGACACTAATTTGATTATACCTAGAGAAGCCATCCAACATGGACATCATCTCTGACCCTAAAATAGTTTGTAAAATATGATCCATTGCAGGCAGGGGGTAATTGTCTTCCAAACTTGCTTGGTTTAAGTTTTTGAAATCAACACAGATTCGTATCTCACTGTTTTTCTTCTGAACAGGAACTATGTTTGCAGTCTAGGTGGAATGATGTAGAGGATAAATAATTTGGGCCTTCAACATCTTGTCAACCTCATGAAAAATTGCTTCTACTACCTTTCGATTAAAATTCCTTAACTTCTACCGAAAAGGATTGACGCCTGGTTTCAAAGGAATTTGATGTTGGAACTTACCATCCCTAAAACTCTTCAAATCATCGTAACTCCATGCAAAAATATCTTTAAACTCAACCAACAAATTGTCGAACTTCCTTTTCTCCACTTCAGAACAATATTTTCCCAAATTAACAAATTAAGGATCCTCATTGGTACCTGAAGAGGGAAAAATAGATTTTAAAGGTAAACTGATCAAAACATAACAAAATAAACATGCAGAATGCTAAAATATCATAAAAAGATCATTTCACCTTTCTATTTTACCTTCTTCTTCAGATTGAGCTTGATGAAGTGAAGGCACCCCTTGACAATGCTCCACTTCATGTGCTCCTTTGATTGCTGGATGTGGATGGCTCTCCAATATTCTGCACAAATGATAAGGATGAATGATAAGGATGAGATGATCAAGTTGCCAAGATGATTTCCTGGGCTCAAAAGGGCAGCATAAGCTTACTGAATTTCAAGATGTCTTGAATGAAGGGATGGAACCCTATTTTATAGGAAGAGGAGAGGAAAACGGATGGCTAGGATGAATTCAAGATGAAGGGCTAAGATTTACTTGTGAGGTCACACAAGGTCCAAGAGAGGGTGTGGAGACCAAGAAATATGCCTTAAAGGCATTTCATATCTCCACACTCTACAAGATGCATTGGAGGAATTAAAAATTCTCCAAAAATATATATTATGGGGATTAGAAGAATAAAAAGGAATTAAAAATTCCTTGGGAGAGGGAAATGCCTAGAGGAATGTGAGATTTCGAAAATCTTACATTCATCTAGAAAAAGAGCATTTAAAGCTAGTGGCTGGATCAAAGGAGAAAGAGTTGACTTTGTGGCTAATCATGATGATTAGCCATTAACGACTCATTAGGAGGGGAATTAGAGGAAATGTTAGGTGGGATTTATATTTGTAGGAGAATTTGACTAAAAGAATAATGTTAAGTGATTTTAGGGAGTTTCTAGAAGAATTTATTAGGTTAATGATGAATTAAGAAGATGATTTGTAGGAATCATGTAGGTTAACTAATTAATTGAAATTAATTAGCTAAGAGGAAGATTTGTGAGGATTTGATTTTTTAGAAGAATAAAGAAAGGGATTGATTTATTAAATAAATCAATCATATGCTATAGTAACAATATTAATTATATTTAATTAATATTGAGAATAATTTTAATTAACATAATTAATTAATTAATAATGTGAGGAATTAAAAAATAATTAAAATAATTATTTTTAAGTGTCTACATTTTGCCCCTCTTTGAAGCGAGGTTTGATGACGCATTGATTCAAAGAATAATCTTGTTTTGATGTTGATATTGGTTTGATAGGATGCCCTGACTCTTGATTTATAGATTACGGTATGGTGATGCCCCCTCGGGAGATCAATTGAGGTATTTGATCTTTGGAGTTTTGCGAAATTGATATCCCGATAGATTTGATTTGATTCAATTTGATTGATAAGATCTAGATTCAGTTTGGTTTCAAGAAGAATTCATCCTGTATAAGACAAAGATGATCAAAGTGTCTGGTTTCAGGAAGGATTCATCCTATATAAGACATGATTGATCACAACGTTTGGTTTTAGAAAGGATTCATCCTGTATAAGACATGATAAGAGTGTCTGGTTTCAGGAAGGATTCATCCTGTATAAGACATGATCGATCACAACGTCTGGTTTTAGGAAGGATTCATCCTGTATAAGACATGATCGATCACAACGAATGTCTAGTTTCAGGAAGGATTCATCCTGTATAAGACATGATCAGAGCGTCTAGTTTCAGGAAGGATTCATCCTGTATAAGACATGATCAACTCATCTGGTTTCAGGAAGGATTCATCCTGTATAAGACATGATCAGAACCCAACGTTTGGTTTCAGGAAGGATTCATCCTGTATAAGACATGATCAGATCACAACATCTGGTTTCAGGAAGGATACATCTTGTATAAGACATGATCGATCACAATGTCTGGTTTCAGGAAGGATTCATCTTGTATAAGACATGATTAGATCACAACGTCTGGTTTCAGGAAGGATTCATCCTGTATAAGACATGATTGGAATCAGAATTGATTATGTGAGGAAAAAAAAAGAAAAATAGAGGAAGAAAAATTAGGGTGGAAGGGATAAATGAGGAAGATATATGAAGTAGTCGTGAGGTATTTGGAAAGAAGAATAAGAGATGCGAGATCGCAGAGGAAAATGGGGGCAATTGAGAACTCCCTGGGATTATTGAGTTTAGGATTTGATGGAATGATGGTGAGATTTTGTGTACAACAAATGTGGAGAGCCAACCTAGTTTGATGTTGCCCTGAATGACTTGCACCACTGCTTATAGAAATCAGGATGCCATGAGAAACCTAGGGCGTGGACTGACTCTATAGACAAACGGGAATTTCTTGCACACAACAATGCAAGTGTTAAGAAACACTAATACAAAGTTGTGGGTTTGTGCAAGGAAACCTTCAAACACACTGATACCTCTTGTATACGAGAAGGTAAGTGTTGATAAACACTAGTACCAGGTCACCGGTTTATACAAGAAGGATCCAAAACATGCCATACTATGAAATATGCCCCAGTATGCACCTATCATAACATACCTGGATATGGAAGAACCCAGACAGTCGTAAATAGTGGCATTTGTAGGGCAAAAGATGCAAGCCTATATGAAAAAAATCTAACAAAATCTAACAAGTCTCTTCCTTGCGACCAAATGATACCTCTTGCCAAGAGTAGAACTAGGATGGACTTGGGATTGTTTCTCAAGACTTCTTGAAGCCTATACAAAGGCATGAAAGCGCAGTTTCACTGGGACATTTCTTGTTCATGACTTAGGCGAAGACTCATCATCATATGCATGTTTTATTGGGAGGCGGAAAAGAAGGAATGTTGTACATGGGTGGGCTAGATGGCAGATGATTTGTAGTATCGACCTGATAGACAGTGGATCCAGTTATTTACCTTGGCACCCGCACAGAGGTTTTCACCAAGATACTTGCCCATAGCGCCACGACTTGTTTTTCTTTCTTTTTTTTTTCTGATTTTTTTCTTCCTTTTTTTTTTAATTTTTTTGTATCATAAGGTGCCTGTTTGCCAAGTTTGCACCAAAGTGACAATTTTTTCAGGATCTTTTTTTTTTCATTTTTTTTTTTTTTTTTGACAATTTAAGACTTTCTGAGGACTAAGCATAAAACCTTTTGAGGTGCATAATATTCATCGGATCATCCAAAGGTTCGCCTTCAGGAGTAGCCAACTGGTAAGCTCCTGATCCATATTTCACTGTGATTACATATGGTCCAAGCCAATTAGGCTCAAACTTGCCTTTCTTTTCTCATTCTTGTAGATTTTTCTGATTCTCCATGAGGACAAGATCACCAACTTGGAAATCTCGGGTTCTAACTTTTTTATGATAGCTCATGCGCAGACGGTTTTGATATACCCGGAGATGATTCAAGGCCTCGAGGCGCCTTTCATCTAACAATTCTAGCTCTTGTAAGCGGGCAATTCTATATTCTTCCTCTGGTAGGATGTTTTGCAGTGATACCCTTAGAGAGGGGATCTCGATCTCAAGGGGAAGGATAGCTTCAGAACCAAATACTAGGGAATAAGGAGTGGCGCCTGTGGGGGTGTGGATGGAGGTACGGTAGGCCCACAATGCAGGATGGATTTGGAGGTGCCAATCACGGCCCGCTTCATTGACTATCTTTTTGAGGATTTTTATTAGGGTTTTATTAGAAGCCTCATCTTGGCCATTGCCTTGGGGATAATATGGAGTGGAGAAGTGGTGTTGGATGTTGAATTTTTGGCAGAGTTCTTTGACATCCTGGTTTTTAAATTGTTTACCATTATCTGTGATGATAACTTTTGGGATGCCATATCGGCAGATTAGGTAGTTCAAGATGAATTTGGATATTTGCTTGTCGGTGGTGAAAGTAAGAGGGATAGCCTCTACCCACTTGGTGAAGTATTCGGTGGCGGTGATAATGAATTTATGTCTGTTGGAAGATGAAGGGTGGATTTTCCCAATGAGATCGAGCCCCCACTGTGAGAAGGGCCATGGTGTAATGAATGGCTGCAATTTTTGTGATGGTGCATGAATCTTGTCACCATGTTGCTGGCAAGGGATGCATTTCTTCACATAGTTGTATGCATCTTCTTCCATTTTAGGCCAATAGTATCCTGTTCTCAAAAGTTTTTTAGCCAATGTGAGTCCACTTGAGTGTGCCCCATAGATGCCCTCATGTACTTTGTGTAATGTCCATTCGGCTTCTTGTTTATCTAAACACCTTAGGAGGGAACCATCAAAATGCCTTCTGAACAAGGTGTCTGCAAGGATGGTGTAACGGGCACATCGGCAGATGAAATTTTGTTGTTGGGTTTTGGTGAGATGTGGGGGAATGGTGTTGTCTTTGAGGAAAGCGAAGGTTTCTTGGTACCAAGGGGACTCTGGACCAATGAGAACACACACCATTTCAGATTCTGGTAGGTCGTATGCCGGTATAAACAATTGCTCGACCAAGAACTCGCACTTCTGACTATGTGCTAGCATTTGAAGGAGGGAGCCAATGGTGGCCATTGCATCTGCAGCCCTATTGTTTGTTCGTGGGATTTGATCAAACTTGATTGCCGTGAAATGTTGCTTAAGTTCTTCAACCATGGTATGGTAGGGAAGGAGTTTATCATCTTTTGTCTGGTATTCATCATTGACTTGTTTTATGACGAGCTGGGAATCGCCATAGACTTGTAATTCCTTTATTTTCCAATGGATAGCCAAGCGTAAACCTATGATGAGGGCCTCGTATTCTGCTATGTTATTAGTACATGCAAAGGCTATCTTGTATGATTTGGGGATGCCATCTCCTTGAGGTGTGACCAATAATATTCCTGCCCCCGATCCATTTTGAGTGTAGGAGCCATCAAAATACAATTTCCATGTGGAGGATGTGGTAACAGTCATAATGAACTCATCTGGTAATTCTGTGAGAAGAGGATGGTCACCTGGAAGTGGAGCTTTAGCTAGTTGATCTGCAATGACTTGTCCCTTGATTGCCTTTCTATCCACATATTCAATGTCAAACTCGCTTAAGAGCATGACCCATTTAGCCGTTCTGCCAATGAGAGCAGCTTTTGACAGGAGATATTTAAGTGGATCAATTTTAGCAATTAATTTTGTCTTGTTGTTTAGCATATAGTGTCGTAGTTTCTGTGTGCTGAATACTAATGTCAAACATGCTCTTTCAATGGGGGTGTAGTTGAGTTCATATCCTACCAACATCCGACTGATGTAGTAAATGGCGTGTTCCTTCCCTTGATCATCTGTTTGCTCCAGCAATGCCCCCAATGCCACTGTAGTAGCACATATGTACAAAATGAGGGGTTTTCTAGGGGTAGGTGGCATCAAAACTGGAGGTGATGCTAGATATTCTTTTAATTTTTCAAAGGCCTTTTGATAGAGGCAATCCCATTTGAATTTTGTGTCTTTACGTAACAAATGTGCAAATGGATGGCACTTGTCGGCTAGCTATGAAATGAAATGCCTGACAAACTGGAGTTTTCCTTGGAGACTGCGTAGTTGTCTGAGAGTTTTTGGTGGAGGCATTTCCATAATAGCTTTTACTTTTGCGAGATCAACCTCAATGCCTCTGCGAGAAACAATGAATCCTAGTAGTTTTCCTGATGTGATGCCAAACACACACTTTTTAGGATTTAGGCGCAGCTTGTATTTTTCCAATCTTTTGAAGATCTGTTTTAGAATAGGGATGTGCTCTTGTCTTGTCTTGGATTTGCCTAGCAGATCATCCACATAGTCCTCCATAATTTTGTGCAAGAGGTCATGAAAAATTGTTGTCATTGCCCGTTGATATGTAGCTCCATCATTTTGAAGGCCAAAAGGCATGACCCGATAACAAAAAGTACCCCATGGTGTTGTGAATGCGGTTTTATGCTGATCCTCATCTGCTATCCTGATTTGGTTGTATCCAAAAAACCCATCCATTAGCGATAGCATTTCATGTCCTGTTGTAAGATCCATAATCATATCTATGTTTGGGAGCGGGAAATCGTCTTTAGGACAAGCTATATTTAGATCTCAGAAATCTATGCAAATGCGGATGCCCCCAGTAGGTTTGTCGACAGGCACAATGTTGGAGACCCATTCAGCGTAGTCTATGGGTTTGATAAATTCTGCATCTAACAACTTTTGAAGTTCTGCCTTGACCAAGAGAGCAATATGCGGGTGCATTTTGCGGAGTTTTTGTTTTACAGGTTTTGCATCTGGGCGAACAGCGAGATTGTGAACCACCAAGGCAGGATCTAACCCTGGCATATCGGAATAGGACCATGCAAAATTGATTTTAACCTCTGTAAGGAAGTTGATGAAGTCTTGTTTCTCAATTTTGGTGAGGGATTTGGCAATGAGCACATTTTTTGGAATGACTTCAGTGCCCATGTTGATGCTATCTATTTCTTCTATCAACAAATTTGATTCGTCCTGTGGGAGGTAACCAATGGTAGGGAGGTCAAATCCCTCATCATCAAGTGCCTTTTCCAGGTTTTCACTTTCAGATATGCCCTTTGTTTTTATTTCTTGTTCATCCAAAGGCGCCTCAAGGAGGTTTTCACCTTGGAAATCATATCTTTTTCTTTTATTATCTTTTTTGTGGATAAGGGCATTGACTTGACTACCAAAATATCCCTTTTCGTGTAGTTGAATACCCTCAATTCTATTACCGTCTTCCATATTTTGCGTTGTTAGGAGAGCAATGAGAGCATTATCATCGACGCAGATATCTAAATTGGGTTTGTCTCGTTGGCCCTAGTCAATGAGTTTAGGATGGACAAGATGTAGCTCATGTGAAGTGGGAGGGGTTACGGGGGTGATGGTATTGATGTAAGCATCGAAGAAGGTATCTTTCTCGTATTCATAAGGCATTTCATGAAATTCCTCTTCGTCAGCGCTTTCGATATCCAAAGGACTAGAAGGGGCACCAGTGATAGTAATCTTAGGCACCGGGGTGTACCCCAAGCCTCTGTTGTATCTATAGGAGATAGGATTTATGGGTGCTTTTCTTCCTTTCTCCTCTGGTCCCAGACTGTGTCCTTTGTAACCCATTTTTTCAACTATGGAAAATGCTTTTGGATACATTTCTTTGGATATTCTTGTTGGATCATCGTCCTCTTCCCAGTACAACCATGAAGAGATATCTGCTTCAAGGTTCTCATTATCAAGTGGACCCCATTGCTAGAAGGTGGTGCTTTGGCATTGCATGACTGGTTTCGGGTCCTTTTTTAGCTCTTTTGGTTTGCCAAATGACTTAGGAGAGAGAGGGAGGTTTCCTATTAATAAGACGTCCTCCAATTTGTATTCTCCACAGCCATTATCCAAGATCTTGATTTGATTATTTGGTTGGGATGATGTGGAGGCAACATTTGATGTGTCAGATGGAAGCATTGGCGAAGGTCTATTTAGTGGGCAATGATACAGATGCTTCCCCTCTAATAGTTTGCAATATTGAAAAGGTTGGGGATCACCTTTGATAGTGATCACTCTTCCATTATAGGGGAATTTGATGCAGTGGTGATAGGTGGAGGGTATGGCCTACAAGGAATGAATCCATGGCCTCCTGAGGAAAATGTTGTAGGGGAGATCAAGATCTAGTACTTGGCAAGGGGTTTCAATTGTAATGGGGCCCACTTGAAGAGGTAAGGTGATCACGCCCTTTGAAATTTTTTCTGCATCATCATATGCCTTTATTGTGATCCTTCCTGATGTGTCTATCAGATCCTCAGAAAGTCCCAATTGTTTTATCAATTTGTATGTACACAGATTAAGCCCGGATCCACCGTCTATAAGGATATGTTTGACCTTGTGCTTGTGGATGAGAGCTTCGATGTGTAAAGGTTTGTTATGGTCCTCATCTGCGGGAGCATCTTTGGAGTTAAATACAATGTGTTGTTGGGCAACAAGGTTTCCAATGAGGGTTTGAAATTGGGTGGCATTGATGTTATCAGGAACGCGTGATTGGAGAAGGGCTTGTTCCAAAATTTCTTTATGGACTAGAGAAGTCTTGAGAAGTTCCAAAATGGAGATCTGTGTGGGTGTCTTCCCAAGTTGATCAAGGAGGTCATATCGGCGGGTGGAAGACATGGGTGGAGGGTTTGGTGGGGGAGGAATTCCTTGGATGGTGACTCTTCCTCGGCGTGTAGTTGCATTACAGTCATTCTGGAAATGGGAGGTGAAAGGCGTGGCACCTTGAATGACTATTCTAGCCGGGTTTGGTGTGCTTTGGGAAGAAGGAGGATTAACTCCTTGGATGGTTATGACATTGACATGATTGTCTGCAGGTTCAGTGTGACTTACTAAAAAATCAAAACCGGTTACGTGATTAGCATAGTCATAATCCATTATGTTAGATGATGAGCCTTTTCCTTTATCATGCTTTGGGAAGGGTTCTTGGTACATTTTGAGTTTGTCATTGTTATTACCAGGTTTTGCATTTGCTACCTCAATCTCACCTCTATCAATGAGATCTTGTATGTAGATCTTCAGTTTCATACACTTTCGTGTATCATGTCCCTTGATACGATGGTATTCACAATACTCATTTTCATTATACCATCTTGGTTTAGGTTGATTGGGATCAAACAGGCGAGTGATTGGAAAAACCACTATACCTGCTTGGACAAGTTTTTGAAACACCACTTCAATAGGCTCAGCAAGAGGAGTGAAATCTCTTGGAGTCCTGTTATTCGATCGGGGTGGTCGTCCTTGGATTGAGACATTGTTGTGAGGTTTTTGAGATTGATTTGAATTATTTTGATTGTTGAATTGATGAATATTGGTGGTGGATTTTGGGGGAGTGGCCATGGTTTGGACCCACTTCACATCAGTTACAACATCATTGACCATGTTTTTATTTTTAGCCCAGAATTTTGGCTTGTCGTTATGATAAGAGGAAGAACTTTGTGATGACTTCTGGTAATGTTTCAAGGTTCCTTCCTCCAACAAGACACGTTCGAGGGTGAGGCCCTTATCGGTCAATTTTTGGAAGGATTTGATACATTGAGATATTAAAGGTCTTGAAAGTTCAGGCACCAAGTTCTTTTGAAATAGTTCAATTTGATGTTGTTCTGGCATGTCCCACTGGAATTTTTTGATAAGATGTCGCCATCTTTGTAGGAAATTGGCAAAGGTTTCTCCAGGCCTTTGTTTGTATTACATAGGTCCATCATAGAAACATCATTACCCATGTTGTATGCATAGTGGGCCACAAATTTTTCTGCCAAGTCTGGGAAAGAGATAATGGAACCTCATGGTAAAGATGAGAACCATGCCAGGGCATCTCCCGTGAGACTCTTGGGAAAGAGTCTGCAAAGATAAAGATCACTATAGGAGACTTCTTGGCATAAGATGTGGAATTCGTGGACATGGTCGCGGGGGTCTCCTTTGCCTTCATACTTGGTGAATTTAGGGATCTCAAATCCTGGGGGATATGGTGCAACTGATATAGATGGGTCATAAGGACAAGGGAAAAACTCTTCAAATGAGTAAGCTTTCCTTTTATTAGTCTTTTCTTTCATGTTTTTGATGATATTCTTCATGTCTTGAATTTCCTTGATGAGGTCTTGTTGTGGACTTTGATATTGATGAATTGTATCTGCCCCAAGAATTGGATGAACTAAAGAAGGTGCACCACCACCAATATATTGATATGATGAGGAAGTGGGAATGTGGGATGTGATGACCGATGTTGCTGGGGTTCGTGTGATAGTTGGTTGCGATCCGCCAACTGTTGTGATGGGATTGAATGCGGTCTGGATAAAATTTGCGACATTGTTAGGAGAAAGGGAAGTTTGTGGAATAGAAATATGTGGTTGAATAGAAGGAGGTGGTATAGAAGTTTGTTGGAGAATGGATGAGATTGGATTTGATAGTGGTATGGATGGTAAGGAGGAAGAAGGCGGGATGGAGATCGTGGTGGGAAGTGTCGCGGGTGGCATTGATTGGGCTTGGATGATTGATGGGGCTGAAATTGATTGAGTTTGAATAGTAGGTGCAGCACTTTGTGTGGGAGCGAGGTCTCCTTGTGGTTGTTGGACGAGAGCAGATCTATTAAATTCAGGTGGAAGTTGAGCTCCATGTTCAAGAAGAGTTTTGAGAAGTGCAGTAGGATTGTGTTTAATAAACTTTTCTATCATCTCTTGGTTATAAGAATCCGCTAGGAAAGTTTGCACTTCCGAACAAAGTTCATCTTGGTTAACCATGTCAAGATTTTGGCTTTGATCTTGATCGCTTGGTTGCCCACTTTGTGTATGATCTTGCGTGGGATCTTCATATAGGACACCAATGTCTGGCATGCCATATTGTTGATCAGCCATCTTTTTCTTTTGGGATCGAGTTGCGACCATACACGATATTTGTGATGAAAAGACTTAGAAAAAATGTGATGAAATGACTTAGAAAATTTGTGATGGAAGGATTTTAGAAACTTGTGATGAAAGGACTTAAGAAATTTCAGAATGAAAGGACTTAAGAAATTTGTGATGAAAGGACTTAAGAAATTTGAGGATGAAAGGACTTAAGAAATTTGTGATGAAAGGACTTAAGAAATTTGAGGATGAAGAGAATTAAGAAATTTGTGATGAAAGGACTTAAGAAATTTGTGATGAAAGGACTTAAGAAATTTGAGGATGAAAGGACTTAAGAAATTTGTGGATGAAAGAACTTAAGAAATTTGTGATGAAAGGACTTAAGAAATTTGAGGATGAAAAGAATTAAGAAATTTGAGATGAAAAGACTTAAGAAATTTGAGGATGAAAGGACTTAAGAAATTTGTGATGAAAGGACTTAAGAAATTTGAGGATGATTGATGAAGAAGGTATGGCAGTGATGGTTTAGAAGAAAACTTGATGACTAGGTTGTCTTTGGCATGAACATGAAGGATCTATTTAAATGACAAGTTGTATGAAGGGATATGACCACCCTGATTTGGATGATAGTAGGTGTTTCAAGGGACAAACTTAAATGTTGACGTAGAGGATAAACTCTTAGCTTCTCTCTTAGGCTTATGAAAAATGGGACGGACGGAGTTTTGACGTAATTTTGAACTTGGTGTGGGTAATAACTTGGACAATTTGTTTGTGTCTTGACAAATATTTTTGCAAAGTTTTTTGGGGATAGTGATGTGTTTTTATTCTACTCTTGGCAAGTATGTATCAAACAAAGCAAACACAATGATTAAATGCATATTATCTCAAAGACACTCATGCTCATATACAACATTCTTAAGGCTGGCAAGGACAATAGTCATTGAATCCCAATTGGTTTCCCATCTACGCTTACCCAGAGCTGACACTTAGATGCTTGACCGCACTGGTTCCCCTCCACGACACTCACTTCTCGAGGTAGCCAAGCATCAATTCCCATGAAAACTCCTCATGGTGAACTTTGTGTCTCTACTAAGGGTCGTAAGAATATGGGCCGCTTCAGAGGTCCGACCTCCTGCACCAATGACTAGAGGGTTTTTAGCCACTATGAACAAGGTGTTTAGTAAGTCTTCCCGTTAGGAGCTACCCTTCGAAGTTGCGCAAGCGCAATTGAGGCCTATAGCCCAACGAAGCACCAAGAACTTAGTAGTCACGCAAGCATGATTGAGATCTCTAGGATCCTACTAAGCACCCAATGTGAGAGTGAACTCTCATATAGCCCCAACCATTAACCCTTTCGTAGTCAATGGCCTATTTATTATAGTGAGTTGGGAACCCCAGGTCCGGGTGTACTCACTTGGGTCGTTCCCCTCTTACCTTCTCAAAGAGAAAGTTGGGAGGGCAGGCCCACTAGAGATAAACACACAATCAAACAAGAAAAGGTTGGAGGGTCTAGATTTCTGATCGTCTAGTAAGACGAGACCATACTTTCCTACCTTTACGCTTTTCTTAAAGACACATAAGACAATGGTTCATTCCATTTTAATTACTATGTAGGTGCCTAATTTAAATAAATGCACAATATTTGGTTGAATCAACTAGGCAACCTGCAAAACCACTTGATTAGTAGTTTGAAAAATGGAGTCTTCAAAAAGCGTCCTGCAAAACAACTTGATTAGTAGTTTGGAAAAATAGTCCTCAACAAGCGTCCTGCAAAAAATCAACAAAATGATAATTTTTTATTTTTTTTTGGGAATAAATAGAAAAACATGAATAAAAACTTTTTCACTAATGACAAATGTTGATTTGAAGAAAGCTTTGATGGGTAAATGGGGTTTGACTAGGTTTTTACCACTTTCTAAGGGATATGCAAGCGAAAAAATGGGGATTTTGGAGGAGAGATGAAGGAATGGGAAAATTTGTCCAAGAGGGACAAAGAAGCAAAAGTTGAAGATGGATAATATGGGAAAAATTTGGAGGTGATTGGATGAAAAGGGAAGAAGTTATGGCAAACCCTAAAAATAGAGAAACATGGGATTTTGGGCTTCAAAAAGTGGTTTTTTGAGATAAGGCCTCCAAGGAAGAAAATGTGGAAAATGGCAATGTAAAGAATATGGTGAAGTTTGAAGGGAAATGGTGAAGTTTGAACAGAAACCCTAAATTTAACAGAACAGAAACCCTAAATTTAACAAAACAGAAACCCTAGATTTAACAGAGCAGACCGAAACCCTAGATTTAATAGAGCAATAGAGCAAATTGTCGCACTAAACAGAATAAAATAAAAATGTCAAAGGTCCAGATTTCTGATTGTCTAGATAGACAAGAGCATACTCTCCTATTTTCACACTTTCCTACGGTTAGAGCATACAGTCATGTTAAACAGAATAGAAAAGTGAAAAGTCTAGATTTCTGATTGTCTATATAGACAAGAGCATACTCTCCTACTTGCACACAGATTATACTAAAATAGAATAGACAACAAATCAAATAACAAATCAGATAACAGAGCTATCGTGTTGCAATAGAAACAGAAAAAAAAAAAAAAAGAAACAGAACAGAATAAGGAGGAGCTATCGTGCAAAAATGTTGAGCCACGATTCTGGAACCTGCGAAAAAGATATATATATTTTTATTTATTTTTTTCTGCAGTCACGCTATTCTGGAACCTGCATCTCACAACTCACAAAAACCTTAAAAAAAAAAAACAATAACATTAGTTCTCAGGGACGTGAGTCCCACCGGGCATGCCAAAATGAAGAGGGAAAAATAGATTTGAAAGGTAAACTGATCAAAATATAACGAAATAAACATGCAGAATGCTAAAATATCATAAAAAGATCATTTCACCTCTCTATTTTACCTTCTCCTTCGGATTGAGCTTCATGAAGTGAAGGCGCCCCTTGACAATGCTCCACTTGATGTGCTCCTTTGATTGCTGGATGTGGATGGCTCTCCAATATTGTGCACAAATGATAAGGATGAATGATAAGGATGAGATGATCAAGTTGCCAAGATGATTTCCTAGGCTCAAAAGGGCAGCATAAGCTTACTGAATTTCAAGATGTCTTGAATGAAGGAATGGAACCCTATTTTATAGGAAGAGGAGAGGAAAACGGATGGCTAGGATGAATTCGATATGAAGGGCTAAGATTTACTTGTGAGGTCACACAAGGTCCAAGAGAGGGTGTGGAGACCAAGAAATATGCCTTAAAGGCATTTCGTATCTCCACACTCTACAAGATGCATTGGAGGAATTAAAAATTCTCCAAAAATAGATATTATGGGGATTAGAAGAATAAAAAGGAATTAAAAATTCCTTGGGAAAGGGAAATGCCTAGAGGAATGTGAGATTTCAAAAATCTTACATTCATCTAGAAAAAGAGCATTTAAAGCTAGTGGTTGGATGAAAGGACAAAGAGTTGACTTTGTGGCTAATCATGATGATTAGCCATTAATGACTCATTAGGAGGGGAATTAGAGGAAATGTTAGGTGGGATTTATATTTGTAGGAGAATTTGACTAAAAGAATAATGTTAAGTGAGTTTAGGGAGTTTCTAGAAGAATTTATTAGGTTAATGATGAATTAAGAAGATGATTTGTAGGAATCATGTAGGTTAACTAATTAATTGAAATTAATTAGCTAAGAGGAAGATTTGTGAGGATTTGATTTTTTAGAAGAATAAAGAAAGGGATTGATTTATTAAATAAATCAATCATATGCTATAGTAATAATATTAATTATATTTAATTAATATTGAGAAGAATTTTAATTAACATAATTAATTAATTAATTATGTGAGGAATAAAAAAATAATTAAAATAATTATTTTTAAGTGTCTATAGTACCAATGTTAATTTGCTCATACTCACCTGAGTTTTGAGTTACAGGGGGTTCTTTATCCCTTTTCTTAACATATCCATCTTTCATGTCAAAGAGGCATTCAGGAGAAACTAAACCCTTTGGGATTTTATTTCCATTTAACTGCAACATTCCATCATGTAGTTCCTCTAGTGTATTGGGAGAAAACTCTTTACAACTCGCCTCTGATCCCTCATAAAATAAGGATGTAAAAATGTCAGCACATTGTGGAAAATTCTAAATCTATTTATCATTTTCAAACACCTGCCAGGATTCAGAATTATCAGGCACACTGGGTCTATAAACTAGTTCAACCCTGTAAGTGTCAGTTGTGAAATCCAGGTGTGGTACCAATAAGGCTGCGGATACCGCCAAAGAATCAGCCTTCAAGTTAAACTCCCTAGGAATAGCTTCAATTGAAAAAGCATCGAAGGCTTTGATCTCTTCCCAAACACGATTCCTATAATATCTCAGTCTCTCATTTTTTACAGCAAATAAACCCCTCACTTGTTTAACAATAAGTTCAGCATCACCTCTTACCCTCAACATTTTGATTTGAAATCTCCTCGCTTCAGCCAGACCTAATAACAAATCCTCATATTTGGTCATATTATTCTTGTTTTGGAATTCCAATTTAAAAGAATAAGGAATGACCTTTCCCTAGGGAGGTATCAATACGACCTCAGCCCCTGATCCAGAAGATGAACAACTCCCATCAAATTCCATAAACTAGAGTTCATTAGACATACCTGAATCCATTACCATACTCTCATCTTAAGGATCAGTCGATACCATGTAATTACCAAAGCCACAATCTTGGTACAAAATGTAAGCTTTCGGTTCATCTGAGGGAAAGACTGTGTATTTAGCTTTTGTTGCAGGGTGCAAAATAACTGTCTATTTTCCAACTATGATCATTTCTGAAGACCAATCCATTCTAATTTTCCCTCCCATGTCTTTATAGAAAGTGCAGCTCAACAACATGCCATAGCTAGTAGGGATGTCAGCCACTAGGATTGTCAACTTGATTCTCTTGGCAGGGTGTTCTACTAAAGCAACCTGTGCATCCTTAATTTGCCCTAATAAAGGAACCTTCTTGGAGTCCATGGAGTAACATTTTCCAAAGGTCTTTGTTAGGGTTAAAGCTAAATATTTTGCTATGGATGAGGGCATAACATTGTCAGATGCTCCTAAATCTATTATACAATTACTCAACTTATGCCCATTAATATATAAGGACACATAGAAAGGTTCTGGTTTATTTTAAAAATTGGGTTCAACCAAATTGGCTTGTAGAGGAATAGTCTCAAGTGAGACCTCAAGGATTACTAAAGCAGGACTCACATTTTCGTGTGCTTGAGAATCACCACTCTTGGGTGTTTGGGTTTCACTTGCTAAGGCATGGGCATCAATTACTTTGACAAATTCAACCAATCTATCTAGATCCTTCGGGTTTAATTTCAAATACTCAACCAGAGTAATCTGAACACAAGATGTCTTGCAAAATTCAATGATATCAAAAGGGTTAGTAAAAGAATCGGAACTCGAAGAAGCAACCTCTTGAACAACTTTTGATATACCTCCATGATGGGTCAAAATTTCCTTTCCTTTCACAGTGTTGTGAATGGGTGTTACAACATCTTGAGATTTCAAATTTGGTTGAGTTCTTGTAAGAATTGCGTATGAGGAATCCTCCAAAGAGACCAACATGTTTCCTCCCCTTTTTGAGTCAGAGACATATTCCATATAATTAATTTTAGAGTTGCCAGGCATACTTTGGGAACCTCCTTCATCAGCTTCTAAGTTTGTTTCTCCTTTACTGATCATTTGAGAAAAATGAACCATCTCTGGACATGAAGAACCATCATGTTCATCAGTTAAATGAAACACACAAGAGTTTTCCTTGAGAGGTGTTGTTTCAATAACAAGTCTTTACTATACAGGGGGTAGTTGTAATTGTCTTCCTCCACCTCCTCTCTGTTGATTATGATATTTCCTAGGACTGTCTTGGTATGGTTGAGAATAGGAAGTACTTTCTTTAGGAGTCTATCTCTTAAGGGCAATTACATCATCCATTAATCGTTGGATAACAGGATCTAAGGAATTCATGGGTTGGGCATTAGATGTTTGTACTTCTCTTTTCCATTTGCCCGCTGTAATCAAATCATCCTCTAATTTAACTGCTAGAGTTTTAGTGGCATTCAAATCTGTAACCCTTTGCCTATGAATTAGGAAACTTATTTCAGAGGGCATAGAATTAATAAAAAAACATTTGAGATTATCATCCAAGGGTTTTTCATTAATTGGAATCTTTTGTAGGATCTTATCAAATCTCGCTAAAAAGTCCCTCATAGATTTAGGAAGCTCCTTTTTTAATTGGGATAACTAAGCTAGGAGGGAGTGTTCATCTTCAACTACCTTAAATCTAGCTTCAAATCTTGTCTTTAGATCCTGCCAGGTCATTATCACACTATTCGGCAAGTGATAAAACCAATTAGCCACCACTCCTATCAATGTCTGGATAAATAGCCTGATAGCCACATCTTCATGTTGAACCACTATTACTCCACAGGCTGCACTGAAAGCATTCAGGTGCTCATCTATAGTGACTGTCCCCTCCCCGCTAAATTTGGGCAAATGATCCCTAGCGGCTTTTGGCAAGGGATTAAGGTTCAAACTTAAATTCAATGGGCCTACAGCTGCCCCCCATGGGTTATTTTCTGTCATTGGAAGTATGTTATTAATAGGGGTCAGGTTAAATGAAACTAGTAAGGCAACACCGTGTAGGACCAAAGCTTGGCAAACTAGAGATGCAGGTGATGATGGTAATGGGGATGGAGGTCTACTTCTTGCCCTTCATTCAGATGACAAGGTAGGTTGGAAATTTAAATTATGCAATTCTTCAAAGATGGGATCAGAAACCCCCCCCCTTCTTTGGGATCTGGTATACGGCCTGGAGTCCAGTGTGGAACAATCAGGGTAACAAACGTCTGGGATTCTATAATTGATTATCAGGGATGTGAATAAAGAAAACCCTAGTAACAACTACCCTTTCAAAGACTAACATAGGCTGGTCTGCTTGTCTTTCTATTTTGCTAAGAAGAGCACTTATTCTGTCATATTCTGCTTGACTTCTTCTATGTCTCTAGGATAGAGTATCCAACTCAGAGGTAATGTTACTTTTCTCTTCTTGTACCCAATTTAAATTCGGTTGCAAAATAGGCAAAAACCCTTCAAGAGTCAATACCATTTATGAAGAACAAAGCATAACTCTAATGATGACCTTGTTTTAAAATCAATTGTTCTTATCCTCCCCAGCAGAGTCGCCAAAAATTTGTTGGTAAACAAATTTGTCTCCCTTTATTTATTTAATCTTTGTATATTATGGCACGAGGAAAGAAAGACAAATTTTCTACCAATCAGTTGGAAAATCATTATATTGATTAACCTCTAAATTAAGGTACAACTCCCTTTAATAAATATTCAATCAGCTCCAAATTACACACAATCAATAGAATGCTTTTCACCAGAAAGCACTAAAATTTAATTGCATTCACTAGTCAATACAAAATGAATGCAAGCACTGATTCATATATAACTCTTTACATAAAGCCGACAGACTTCACACGTACACTAAAACAAAATGAAAAGCCTTTAAAGATGAAATTCGCTAATAATTTTCTGCACACATAGAAAGTATAACGACTCCTTCTTTGAAACAAATTTTTATAGAAATCAAATTCCAAAATATCAAACACACAGATTTGAAATCAAAGATAACTGTTAACAAGATTTTTATTCATTGATGATCGTCCACCTTCTACATACACAAAGTTTTTAGCCAATTTTAAAGATAGTCTTTTCAAAAACTTAGTGAACTCTTATAAAGTCATTGCAAAACATATAAATAGGACGCTAGACCAATAGTTTTTTAACCAAAGTAAAATTAACTCATAAGAGTTAATTTTACTCTACCCTAACTGCATAACGGAAATTAAAAATTACTAGACTCACTGGCAAACAACTGCCAGTAGTGCTAGTTATGTCATCTGCTCAGTCTCAGTGTGATCACTCAGGTTGGTGTTTTGGATAGACACCATCAGCGCCTTTGCCGCACTCCACTCTTGATGCACCTTCAACAATTCTTGAATTACAGTTACATGTGGCAAACTGATGTGAATTACTCTCTACTTCTAGAGCTCCTTCTTTCTCTTCATCATCTGCACTTTGTCCTTGTGTGAGTCCAGATGATCGAGACAAATTGTGAGCATCGATTCTACTTTGTAAATCCTTGTAAAATCTCCCACGGTCAAGGATTTCTCCACCTTGATTTGTTTATTGTGGCTACTAAACTGGTTAATCATCTCTGTAGTATATTTTAGAGTTTTGCTATCTTCTTTAAGCAATTGGACATCCATGCAGCGCAGATCCTTCTGCATGGTTGCCCTTAAGGTTGTTAATTCGCCACGTAGACTGGCTGATTCACTATGGTCCTATTTAATAATATGGTTGCCCCACTCAATGCTCTCTTTGCAAATAAACATTACATCTTCATTTAACCTTGACACTTGCCTTTCAGCAAGAAAAATCATCAAGCCATAACGCTGAATATCGCACGTCTGTATTGAAATCACTGCCCATTTAGTCTTCTCCTTTTTCCATGAGATTAAGTCGAAATCCAATTCTTTGGTGACTTCATTAGCATCTTTGAAAATTTGGACTAAATCCATTATGTAATTGGTCGCTTGATGCATGATGGAGGTGAGCCATTCTGAGAAAACCTTAGCAATCATCCTGTTTCGTTGAACCTCATCAAAGAATTTATGATTACCAGGTGATTTTGGGCTAAATGGCCCTAAACTTTGAGAGTAATGGGTTGTTCTATAGAGCATGAATATACTGAGCCATTTGCATTAAATTTTTCTTTAACTCAGCCTTATCTCTTTTGTCTTTCCAAGTACAAGAGATAATTCATTTGGTTGAAGTCACTAGATGTTTCACATCTACGGCTCTGGTTCCGACCCCCAAATCAGCTCATTCAATAGCATAGTCTTCTTCTGAAGTAGTAACAACATCTTTGTCGGACACGGGTTTGGCAATCACTATAGTCCAATGCTTCGTGCTTTCGTCAAAATCAATCATAGCCTCCATTTTTAGCCTTTTGGGCTTCGTGGACTTTACTAGACATTTACTCACAACATCCTCCATTGATACTTAAATAGGGACCATGTTCCTTTGACTCATAATTGAATCACTTAACCACTTGGGTGCCAGAGTCAGTTCCTTAGATGGCATGGGTGGAGATCCTGCTGAGGGTGGTAGTGTGGCACTTTTCTGCATGAGACATGATATCAAGCATCCCTAAATTGTGGAAAGTAGTATCTATGCCATTTGAAACCTTGTCTTTATCAGAAATAGGGGATGCCATATCACACAGTGCTTCCTCTGCATCCAAAACAAGAATGCGATGGGTGCTGGCAACTGCAAACTCTTCGTGACCTTGACTTGGTAACCGAACCACCAATAGAAAGTTTAACCTCGATGTCAAGTTTCTCTTCTTTAATCTTTGCCTGCCTTTTTCCTGCACCCGAAACAAGAATGTTAGTTAAAATAGAAGGTTTTCTTGCAGTATTCCTCTTCCCACTTTTGCTTCTTGAACTAGTTGCTCTTGTCCGATGAAATCGGCAACTCCTAAGACAATTTTTTGTCCTGCAAATTATGTTGAAGGTGCGTGTCTGAATACTATCCTCCATCTTTTTACTCCAATCCACCTCTGGAAGAGGTTCATTATGTACCCGCTTCATAAACTCACAATCAAGTACATCTTCATCATCAGTGGTGACACTTGAAGTGTCCATTGGCAATTTTATGTCATGAATTTGTTTCAAGGTTAACATGGACCAACTCATTTTCCTTACTTCAAATTCATCGGAGCAACCCTCCCAATAATCCGACAGTTGAGACACATGTTGATCAGGAACCATCTTCTTCACATATTGAGTGATGAAACCTTTACTATCAAAATTATCCCTTTTCACAAAGGTCTTCAAATGAAATCTCTTAAATTCTAGCTCAAGATTCAGTGCATCAGAGACAGACCTACAACTGTAATGGCCTAAGTCAATGGGGAAAATCCCACTTGTGTCAGAGTCCTCACCATAATCCTTTGCGACATAGGCAAGCTCCCTGGAAACTTCGATCAAAATACAAGAGTCTGAAACATACCTCGGTAGCCTAAAGGGTTCACCTTTAAATCCTCCAACCCTTGGGTAAGTGAAGTGACTAAATTGTGTAAAGAAACTACCATAAATGTAAACAAGTTCAACGGCTTCTACAGATATCCTCCTATGCAAAATACCTTGTAATTCAAAGGTCAACCTCCCAACAAAAATATCATTCCAACAGAGATAATCATCAACATGCCCTTTTAAAGTCAAATTGGGATGATACACATAAATTTTTATGCCTTGAACCCATTTTGCATGGGACAATCCAAACCATTCTCTCACACAAGCAAGCATATATAACAGGTACAAAGACATATGAAAGTTTGACATGCTAGAGTAATTACTCAAACCTTCGTGTAACCTTTCCGTGATAATAGTTCCCCAGTCAATGAACTGATTTTTATCTAGAGTGACCTGGATGAAGAAATACATCTAGTCCTCCCAATAGAAGGAGTGGGAACTACCCTTTACTCTTCTCAACAATATTACCAAGTCTGGGATTGCGGGAATTAAATGCTCATAGGTTAGAGGTCTTGGCGGCCTTGAGCCTCCTTTTTGGAATCTTAGAAGCCAATTCCATGCAATAACAATTCTGTAATACTGCTTTTTCTCAGAGAAAATTCCATAGGATTTTCCAATTGTCCAATCTTCATAAGGTTCCCGGTGTGGGATCAACATGGCTTCCATTACTATCTGTCTATCGATGGATAACAAAACCTCACCATTCTTTTCCCTTATACATCTATTACCCTTGTCATATTGATTAATACATTCTAAAACTAATTCAAGGCAAGAAGCAACTATGGGAAATGCGGCTGCTTCTAATACTCTGCTCTGTACAATATCTCTCATCATAGGATCTACGGCTGGGTTCCATACTCTTTCTAGAAAATTATCTAAATCCAGTTGGACTAATGCGATATCACCTAGTTCCGGTAAAGAGCTTACAAAGGAAGATGAATTCATTAATTTGGGCAAAGTAGACCTCATGTTTAGCTCGTGATTTTCTCCAATTAACCCAGGGAAAGAAGGAAAGGGAAAACGGAAACAAACAGCTAACAAAATACCCAGATCTTTTAAAACAAACTGCAACAATTTAGAAAGTTGTTGGACATACCTTCCTGTGTCATCTACAAACCCCTATCGCAGTCTATTTCTCCTTCTCAAAAATTTCCCAAGAAAATAATAATCTCAACGTGACAACTACTCAGTTTTAAAGCCGAGAAAATCTTACCCATTATTACCATAAATTGTCTCCATTACTCTTCGTTTGTGTAACCTTACGCCGAAATGATTGTACTAGAGCATGCCTTAAATTCTAAGTCACTTCACTTCTGACACTACGGATCCTCACACATACTTGCTATAAATGATAGATTTCAAATCATTAAAGAAATAATATTCCTCTCCTCTATGGCCATTAATCATATCTTAAAATCTGCATCGTCACCTCGCACCAAGTCACATGTCTTCCAAGTCACTTGTCTTTCAAGAAGCCTATACATCAAACTCTGAACCTTGCAAAACAATCGTGACACAAAATTAACATGACAAATCTTGAACTTTGAACCTTGAACCAAAAAGGTTCAAGTTCAACGTTCAAAGAATGTAAAACGCCGACAATGACTAGTGAAGACCTAAAACCGCACAGAAGGAAAAACATTCAAAACAATGCCCATTGAACTTTGAACCTTGAACCAAAAAGGTTCAAGTTCAAGGTTCAAGTTCAACGTAGTGAAACCTAAATGATATAACAATGGCCAGGTTACATGAGGAAGGTTAAGCAAATGACTTGACCAACGGATTAGATGGGCATTACTTCAAACAAGGACACATATGGAATGGAAATTTTTATATGGGCCCAACAGTGGCTCTGTATGGGGACTGGAACTTTAAAGTACCAAGCAATGAACCTCAAAATCTCTGGTTTCACAAAATGATTTAAACCAAGGTTCGACTCACAACAAAAACCAACACACCTAAACTAACACAACAAAAATGTATGTACAAACTGACAGGGGATGCCTGTTTACAATTGATGCAGTTTTAAGTCCTGCCCATTATACGACAGGGGTAGTTCAAAGCCATCTAGTAAGCAAGTTCAAAAGAATTGGGGCCCTTTACCTCATGAACCACATAAGGTCCCTTCCACAGCGACTCAAATTTTCCATGAGCACCTTTCGGCTCTCTCCTTTTATCCCATAATAACACCAGATCACCTTTCATGAACTTTCTGGGCCTTGCTTTCTGATCAAAAATCTTTTTAACCCTCATCTGATGTTCAGTAATCCTATCAACCAACTTTTCCCTTTCTTCTTCAATCTTGGTTAGGTATATAATTCTTTTTTCAAGAGATCTCTAAAAAAATGCATCTTCTATCACTGTCTACAGTCTAAAAGCTACTAACTCTAAAGGATGAGAGAGTTGTGTGCCAATGCCATATAGCAGCTCAAATGGTGACATCCCTATGGCATGTTTTGGTGATGTTCGATCTACCCATAGTGCTTCATGTAACTTCTTATGCCAATCCCTAAAATTCTCACTAACCAACTTTCTCATGATGTTGATCAAATTCTTGTTACTTGATTCTACTTGGCCATTACCCTACGGATAATAATCAAAGGCGTGTGCTAAGGAAATTCCATGATCATAGAAAAATAAGCTTAACTTAGATGAAGAGAACTTTGATGCATTATATGTGGCTATTTTCTGAGGGACTCCAAACTTGACAAGAATATTATCCTTAAGGAACATACACACAATCTCTGAATTGGTTTTGTTTACAGGGATAGCTTCAACCCACTTAGTGAAATAATCCATTGCTGCTAATATGTGAGTATGCCCCACACTGGAAATGAGGTTCAAAGGACCAATGAAATCTACCCCCCACTGTTTAAAAGGTTCTTTGATTACCACGGGTCTCAAGGGCAAGGTGACCAACTGGGGTTTACCTATAAACAACTTGCACTTCTCACACCTCGCCACCCATGCGTATGCATCCCTGAACAACCCCAGCGAATAGTAACAGTTCCTCTAGATTTTGTATGCAGTAACCATAGAAGAGAAATGACCTGCACATGATTCATTATGAAAAGTTTTCAATAGAGCTTCTTGGTGCGGTTTATCCACACATCGGAGGAAAGTGCCATCTAAGCCTTTCTTGTACAATATGTTACTAGAGATGACGTACTTCGCAGCTTTCAACCTTAGATTTCTTTTTTCCCTAGGAGAAAGATGATCTAGATAGTCTCCATACGTAAGATAATACGCAACATTGGTGAACCAGGAATCTTGATGGCAGACAAACACGATTAAAGATAGACTGTCCTCTTCTTTAAACTCATTGTCTACTATCAATTTATAAAGGCCTTGTCCTCTAACCAGTTTAGTGGGCTTGATGTCCAAATTGAATTCTTGAATCTTGGAGACCCAAGATGCTCTATTGTTGATGGCAACATCCTATTGAGTTAAAACAACTTTTAGTGCAAAATTGGGAACAAAAACAGTTGCATGTGAATGAAGTATGTAATACCTGAATTGCTCCACAACTTTTACCACCGCATAGGCCTGCTTCTCTATCTATGATTATTTTAACTCATGCTTCTTTAGGGGAATACCCATGAAGGAAATTGGCACCTCTTCATTATCCCCTCCCTTCCATACCAAAATCCCAGACATGGTATGCTCTGATGCGTAACAATAAATAATAAAGCCTTTATTAAAGTTTGGATTAACTAGGGTACATGCATGCACAATGGCCTTTTTAATCTCTTCAAAAGCCTTCCTGCCTGCTTCATTCCACCTAAAGGCTACTTTTTCACTCATCATATTTACAATGTATTTAGTATTTTCAGCAAAATTGGGAATAAAATGCCTTAGGAAGTTCACCTTTCCAAAGAAGGACCTTACTCCATTTCTGTTTGAGGGGAGACTGAGTTGCTGTATCGCTTTTACCCTTTGTGGATCAACCTTTACCCCCTCCTATGAAACCATATGTCCCAGAAGTTTTCCTTTTGTGACACCATAAATAGACTTTTTAGGATTTAATGATACACCATGCTCCCTACATCTCACCAGAACTTTTCTCAAATCCCGCACATGATGCTTCTTTTTCCTGGAGAAAATAGTCAAATCATCTTAATACACCACAATAATCTTATCCCTCAAATGCCCGAAGGAAATATCCATCGCCCTTTGAAACATTGCCCCTGCTTAAATCAACCTGAAAGGAATTCTGTTATACACAAAGGTACCCAAGGGAGTTATAAAGGTTGTCTTGTGTTTCTAACTTGCTTGGTTTAAGTTTTTGAAATCAACACAGATTCGTATCTCACTGTTTTTCTTCCGAACATGAACTATATTTGCAGTCCAGGTGGAATGATGTAGAGGATAAATAATTCGGGCCTTCAACATCTTGTCAACCTCATGAAAAATTGCTTCTCCTACCTTTGGATTAAAATTCCTTAACGTCTATCGAAAAGGATTGACACCTGGTTTCAAAGCAATTTGATGTTGGATCTTACCATCTCTGAAATTCTTCAAATCATCGTAACTCAATGCAAAAACATCTTTAAACTCAACCAACAAATTGACGAACTTTCTTTTCTCCACTTCAGAACAACATTTTCCCAAATTAACAAATTTAGGATCCTTATTGGTACCAATATTAATTTTCTCATACTCAGCAGAGTTTTGAATTACAGGGGGTTCTTTATCCCTTTTCTTAACATATCCATCTTTCATGTCAAAGAGGTCTGCAAGAGAAACCAAACCCTTTGGGATTTTATTTCCATTTAACTGCAACATTCCATCATGTAGTTCCTCTAGTGTATTGGGAGAAAACTCTTTACAACTCACCTCTGATCCCTCATAAAACAAGGATGTAAAAATGTTAGCACATTGTAGAAAATTCTGAATCTGTTTATCATTTTCAAACACCTGCCAGGATTCAGAATTATCAGACACACTGGGTCTATAAACTAGTTCAACCCTGTAAGTGTCAGTTGTGAAATCTAGGTATGGTACCAGTAAGGCTGCAGATACCGCCAAGGAATCAGCCTTCGAGTTAAACTCCCTAGGAATCGCTTCAATTGAAAAATCATTGAAGGCTTCGATCTCATCCCAAACACGCTTCCTATAATGTCTGAGTCTCTCATTTTTTACAGCAAATAAATCCCTCACTTGTTTAACAATAAGTTCAGCACCACCTCTTACCCTCAACATTTTGATTTCAAATCTCCTCGCTTCAGCCAGACCTAATAACAAATCCTCATATTTAGTCATATTATTCATGTTTTGGGATTCCAATTTAAAAGAATAAGGAATGACCTTGGCTTGGGGAGGTATCAATACGACCCTGACCCCTGATCCAGAAGATGAACAACTCCCATCAAATTCCATAAACCAAAGTTCATCAGACATACCTGAATCCATTACCATACTCTCATCTTGAGGATCAGTCGATATCATGTAATTACCAAAGCCACAATCTTGATACAAAATCTCAGCTTTCGGATCATCTAAGGGAAAGACTGTGTATTTAGCTTTTGTTTCAGGGTGCAAAATAACTCTCTATTTTCCAACTGTGATCATTTCTTGAGACCAATCCATCCTAATTTCCCCTCCCATGTCTTTACAGAAAGTGCAGCTCAACAACATGCCATAGCTAGCAGGGATGTCTGCCACTAGGATTTTCAACTTGATTTTCTTGGCAAGGTGTGCTACTAAAGTGACCTGTGCATCCTTAATTTGCCCTAATAAAGGAACCCGCTTGGAGTCCATGGAGTAACATTTGACAAAGGTCTTTGTTAGGGTTAAACCTAAAGCTTTATCTATGGCTAAGGGCATGACATTGTCAGATGCTCCTGAATCTATTATACAGTTAATCAACTTATGCACATTAATGTATAAGGACACATAGAAAGGTTCTTGTTTATTTTCAAAATTGGGTTCAACCAAATCGTCTTGTAGAGGAATAGTCTCTGATGAGACTTCAGGGATTACTAAAGAAGGACTAACATTTTTGTGTGCTTGAGAATCACCATTCATTGGTGTTTGGTTTTCACTTGCTAAGGCATGAGCATCATTTCCTTTGAAAAATTCAACCAATCTATCTAGCTCCTTTGGGTTTAATTTCAAATACTCAGCCAGAGTAATCTGAACACAAGATGTCTTGCAAAATTCAATGATATCAAAATGGTTAGTAAAAGAAGCAGAACTCGAAGAAGCAACCTCTTGAACAAATTTTGATATACCTCCATGACGGGTCAAAATTTCCTTTCCTTTCATAGTGTTGTGAATGGGTGTTACAACATCTTGAGATTTCAAATTTGGTTGAGTTCTTGTAAGAATTGCATATGAGGAATCCTCCAAAGAGACCAACATGTTTCCTCTGTTAGGTCCTGAAGACAACTGAGAGGGGAGGGGGGGGGTGAATCGGTTGTCTAATAAATTCAAACCAAAATCGTATTTAACCAACTCAATGCTTAATACCGGTAAACCAGTTAAGTATGCCGGTAGACAATGTTAACAGTAAATTGCTATACTGGTAAGGATTAATGCATGAAGCATAAACACAAAGTCATCCACAATGCATGACACCAATATTTGTACGTGGAAACCCTGTAAGGGGAAAAACCACGGTGGGAAACCTCACCCACAATCAAATGATACTACTGTAGATAGTAAGTGTACAAAAAGGGGTCTACACATGCAGAAACGCCAATAGCCTAGAGCTCACTGCTCAATCACAGATGGGAGTCACACTGACTATAGTTGGATGGTTAAATCCAATAAGAATGTACTGCACAAAATAGCATCTTCATATGTTGGATTCAGTACCAATGTAATGCTGATATGCTTCTACAAAAACCTAACTTCACCTTCAAATGATGTCTTCGTGTATACCTCTGCTTGATCTCGCATATACCTTCACACAATTCTTTTTTGCATTCCACACTTGATCTTACAAATAAGATCTTACATTTATACCATACCCTAAGACCAATTTTAGTAGGTCGACTCTACAAGATATAACAATAAAAACATTTTACAAATAATATAATATCCGATGCAATAACCAATTAAACATGTCGTCTTAATTCATTTAAAACAATAATAAATCATCTCCATAGTGTGCCATGCTGATCTGGAAAAGATAAACCTGCCGGTGTAACCCTAGATAACCTGGACCTATTTGCCAGTAAAAGCAAATATGCAAATATGAATATACCAATGATTATTTCTTCAAAATAAAGTGTCCACATGATGTCTTCGACATTACCAAGTGTCTTCCATATCATTCCAGGTACCGATGAATAATATATCCTACCGGTGATAGATATACCAGTAACTGTTGCATAGTTTACTGTTTGTCGGTGAATGTTGCTGGATCTCCAAAGTAGGTGTATTCAGTAGGTGTTGACATCAATGACAAAACCATACCAAAATACCAACAATCTCCCCCTTTGGCATTGATGGAAACAAAAGATGGAAAAACCATCAAAGTGCCAAAACAGAAATGCCAAATACAAAAACCAACAATCTCCATTTCTCCCCCTGGGAGTAACAATACCAATTTCTCCTTAAATGTGTTTTTCAAAATCTCTCCCCTGAAATCTTTCACCAAAAAGATAATGTGTTTTTCCATAGATATCTCTCCCCCTTTGACATCAAATGCCAAAGTCACAAAAGTCAAGTTCATACAAAATACCAACCAATTCAATATACCAACTACTCCCCCTGAGAAGTAGCTTCCTCATCAAATACCGGAATAAAAGATTTGTCCATTTAATTCTGCCGGTTGATGACAATCATCAACTATCTAAGTCTCTACCGGTGGTGGTATGACTCCAAGCTGATCTCTGGGATACTCAAAAGTCTCCTTAGACAAAGGTTTTGTGAAAATATCTGCAAGTTGTTCTTTAGTATTCACATAAACCAGTTTTATCTCTTTTTCTTCAACTTTTTCCTTAGAAAATTCAGTTTGATAGAAACATGTTTTGTTTTAGAATGTAATACCGGATTTTTAGATATATCAATTGCTGCAGTGTTATCACAGTATATAGTAATAGGTTCCTTGAATTTTACCTTTATGTCTTTCAACATTTGCTTAAGCCAAAGTACCTGTGTACAGTTTGTTGCTGCTGCAACATATTCTGATTTTGTTGTTGATAAAGATGTACAACTCTGTTTCTTACTCAACCAATAAACTAATC
This sequence comes from Cryptomeria japonica, assembly GCF_030272615.1. Taxonomy (NCBI): domain Eukaryota; kingdom Viridiplantae; phylum Streptophyta; class Pinopsida; order Cupressales; family Cupressaceae; genus Cryptomeria; species Cryptomeria japonica. The sequence continues at coordinate 409,416,758 of NC_081413.1, read as the reverse complement.
TCTTTCCAAGAAAAAATGCTCCTCCAGTGGTGCTTTTTCTATCATCCACATCTCCTGCCCAATTTGCATCTGTGTATGCACATAGATCAAAATTTTCATCTTTAGGATACCATAATCCAAGATTTGTTGTGCCTTGTAAGTACCAGAAAATCCTTTTCACTACTGATTCATGATTTTCTCTAGGATTACTCTGAAATCTGGAAACAATACATACTGCATTCATAATATCAGGCCTGGTTTGTGTCAAATATAGTAAACCTCCTATCATAGATTTGTATCTAGTTGGATTAACAGATGTAGATTCATCCCTTTGAGATAATTTGTCATTTTTAGTCATAGGTGTGCTTACTAGTTTAGAGTTCTCCATCCCAAATTTCTTTAGTAGTTCTTTCAAGTACTTAGATTGACTCAAAAATATACCTTTATCAGTCTGTGAAATCTGCAATCCTAAAAAGAATTTTATTTCTCCAATCATAGACATTTCAAATTCTTGCTGCATTTCAAGAGAAAATTCTTTACATAATCCATCTTCTCCTCCAAAGATTATATCATCAACAAATACTTCAATAATCAAGATGTCATCATTAGTTACTTTGTAATATAAATTGCTATCTGCATTTCCTTTAGTAAAACCAATCATTAAAAGATACTTATCCAATCTTCCATACCAAGCTCTTGGGGCTTGTTTCAATCCATACAGAGCTTTTCTTAACCTGCAAACCATATCATTGTCATCTGTCAAAGAAAATCCATCAGGTTGTTCAATATAAACTTCCTCTTCAAGATCTTCATTAAAAAATGCACATTTAATATCCATTTGATAAACTTTGTAATCCTTGTGAGCTGCAAAAGCCAAGAATAATCTAACTACCTCAATTCTGGCTACCGGTGCAAAGGTTTCATTGTAATCAACTCCTTCTTTCTGAGAATATCCCTTACACACTAGTCTTGCTTTATTTCTGACAACCTTTCCATCTTCATTAAGTTTGTTTCTAAATACCCATTTGGTTCTAATTACATTTTTATCTTTAGGTTGGGGAACTAATGTCCAAGTATAATTCTTCTCAATTTGTCCTAATTCTTCTTCCATAGCTTTAACCCAAAATTTATCTTCACATGCCTCATTGATAGATGATGGTTCAATTTGAGAAATAAGACATACCTCTTCATTTGCCAATCTTCCTCTTGTCATAACTCCTTTAAATTTGTTTCCAATTATCTGATCTTTAGAATGATTTAGTCTTACATACCAGGGTGTCTTAGTTTGCTGTTGTTCTTCAAATACTATGGAATCCTTTGATGATACTGGGGTAACTGGATCTTCTTTCTGTACCGGTGGATTCTGTGTAGGTTCAGGGTGAACTCACAAAGCTGGTTCCCACTTTTTGGTACATCCTGATTTTTGCTGAAATCATACATTTTTTGGAAAATATAATTATTTAAGCTTTAAGAGGTCCCATTTGAAGTAATTAATTGAAGAGAGTTAGATCAAAGGCTCTTAGATCAAAATTTATTGGATAGAACCTCTCTACTTCTAAATCATACTTGCAATGGAGTCTCCTTTGCATCTATCAAATGCTGATAAAAAACCAATTTTACATTAGCTTTTGAGGGGTCAAACGAATTCATTTAGAAGTTTTATTTTCTTGAGGATTTAGTCCTTATTATAAGCTTTCCAAATAGTATAATTTTTAATATATTTAAGTTTATTAATATATTTTTATTTTATTTTTTATGAATGTAGGTTTTTCACCGAACATGAACTTCTTTGTTCATTGCATTGGGAAAAATAACAAACTAATTCAAAAAAATTCTGAAAAATATCTATGCCCTAGGTATTGATGTCTTCTTTCTAATAAAAAAAATAAAACTTAATTTTGATATATATAGAGAAATTTATGTGTTCAAACGTACACCTATATCTAAATTATTCTTAGTTGGACTTCAAAACTTAATAAAATAAAAAATATTCAACATATCACTATCAAACCAACTGCATGCCCTAGGTATTGATGTTACAAACTAAAATTTAAAAGAGATAAGTTTTTATCATTTATAGAAAAAAAATTATACGTTTCGGGATGCACATCACTCTTAAAAAATGTTGTTTCCTATAAAAAACTACTTTTGAGGGAGATGGAAAAATCAATAAAATTTTATTCAAAAAAATTTGAAAAAAATATATTTAGAATCTACAAAAAGGATGTTACAAATCACTAGTTTACATCATCTTCAAATTCTTAATGATTTAAAAGTTATAGGTGTCGGAAAGTGAAGGTTTTTTGCAAAATGTTCATCTAAGTGTCAAAGTTGGTCAAAAAGTGGGAACCAGTATTGTGAGTTCACCCTTCATTTGTCACAACTTCTGTTGCTGGTTCAGAGTCTATATACCTTGAAGTTCCTCTGAATTTTTCATCAATCTTTACATTTGTACTCTCAACAATTTTCTGCAATCTTTTATTAAAACATCTGTATGCCTTGCTCTTAGATGAATAGCCAAGAAATATTCCTTCATCACTTCTAGGATCAAATTTGCCAATATACTCATCTCTTCTAATATAACATTTACTTCCAAAAATTTTGAAATACTTAAGAGTAGGAATATTACCAAACCATAGTTCATGAGGGATCTTGCCAGTTTCACCTTTGATGTGAACTTTGTTGAATGTATAGATAGCAATGATTACTGCCTCTCTCTGGTACACATGTGGTAGATTTGCTTCTGATAACATACTTCTTGTTGCATCCAAGATAGTTCTATTTTTCCTTTCAACAACTCCATTCTACTGTGGTGTCTGAGGTGCTGATAACTGTCTTTTGATTCCATTCACTTCACAGAATGTATTAAAGTCCTTAGATGTGAATTCTCCTCCTTGATCTGATCTTAAACATTTGATTTTCTTACCGGTTTCATTTTCAACCATTGCTTTGAATAGTTTGAACTTCCCAAGTGCTTCTGATTTTTCTCTAAGAAAAGTAACCCAACACATTCTAGAATAATCATCAATAATTAGCATGAAATATCTATCACCTTGTAATCTTTTAGTTCTAGCTGGACCACATAAATCAGTGTGAATTAAATCAAGTGCATTATTGGATTTTTCTGGAATACTTTTGAAACTAGCTCTAACTTGTTTTCCAAATTGACATTCCTTACAAATTGTATTCTAAGGTTTCACAATTTTAGGTAGATCTCTAACTACCTTAGAAGTACTGATTTTTACCATGCAATCAAAATTTACATGACATAGTCTCTTGTCCCATAACCAACTTTCATCTATATGTGCAATCAAGCATGCCTTTTCACTGTTATTCAAATGAAAGATATTACCTCTAGTCTAATTACCGGTTGCAATTTCCAAACCAGTTCTATTCATGATTTTGCATTTTCCATTTTTAAATTGTAACTGAAAACCCTTCTCAACTAATTGACCAACACTTAAAAGATTATGCTTTAATCCTTCAACATAGTAGACATTGTCAGTGTTATGTTTACCATCAAGAGATATTGAACCCTTACCTTTGATTGAACAGGCTTTGTCATCTCCAAATCTTACTAAACCTCCATTGTATTCTTGAAAGTTCAAGAATTTACCTTTGTCTCCAATCATATGATGTGAGCATCTTGAGTCAATAATCCATTCATCCTTTGATTCAGCTTTAGCTGCTAGGGCTTGTTCTACCGATTGAGAAATAGGTGTCGATTGATCTTCTGTTATAGCAACAAAAACCCATCCATTGTCTGTTGGATCCTCATCAGAATCATCAGTCACACCTTCATCGGCAATGTAACAAGATTTATCTTTGTTCTTCTTAAATCTGTATCTTTGATATTCAAGATTAGGCTTGTATGTTCTTCTAGCTTCTTCTCTTAGTCTAGCATGTCTATCAAGGCATCTTGAAGCCATATGACCAATCTTATTGTAGTTAAAACATTTCAAGGGTGTTTTACCTTCTTACTTACTTCCAATTGGACCTTTTGGCATTTTTCTTGCAAATAGTGCTTCATGTTCTTCAAGCTCTTCATTCTCCTTTCTGATTTCTTCAAGTTCTCTTGCATAAAAGGCTCTCCAATCTGATTTGTCAAATGATGGAGCAGATGATGTTGATGCTTTAAAGGCCAAATCAGTCTTTATAGTAGCAACAAGACCAAATTCCTCAATTTCAAAAGCTGAAAGTTTTCCAATCAATGTATCCCTAGTTACTGATGTATTAGGCATTGTTCTCAACTCATTTATAGCAATAACTTTCATTTTATATGCCGGTGGCAAACCTCTTAATATTTTGGAAACAATTTCATGTTCACTCAAAGTTCCTCCACAACATTTAATACTCAAAACAATTTCATTTACTCTTTCCATAAAAGCAGAAATCCTTTCATCTTCTTCCATTTTCAGATGTTCATACCTGACTCGGAAGCTTTCAAGTTTTGCAATTTTGACTATGGAATCTCCTTCATTCAATGTTTCCAAATGATCCCAAATAGCTTTAGCAGTAGACCTATCTGATAATCCCATGATTTTTTGATCTGATAATGCACTCAAAAGTGCTTCTCTTGCTTTGCAATCATTCTCTTCATCTTTGGCTAAGGTAGTCGGAGGAGTCTGACCAGATACAATAGTAGTATAACCATTCTTAGTAACTTCCTAGATGTCTTTACCGATGCAATTCAAATGTGTCTCCATTCTGATCTTCCATATCCCATAGTTGGTTCCATCAAGTTTAGGACTGTCCTTTCTGAAATAATTAGTAGACATTGGATCTCCTCAAGTTGTTAAACTTCTGCAAAAGAGGACTAAGCTCTAATACCAATTGTTAGGTCCCAGAGACAACTGAGAGGGGGGGGGGGGTGAATCAGTTGTCTAATAAATTCAAACCAAAATCTTATTTAACCAACTGAATGCTTAATATTGGTAAGCCAGTTAATTATGTCGATAGACAGTGTTAACAGTAAATTGCTATACCGGTAAGGATTAATGCATGAAACATAAACACAAAGTCATCCACAACACATGACACCAATATTTGTACGTGGAAACCCTGTAAGGGGAAAAACCATGGTGGGAAACCTTACCCACAATTAGATGATACTACTGTAGATAGTAAGTGTGCAGAAAGGCCAACAGCCTAGAGCTCACTGCTCAATCATAGATGGGAGTCACACTGACTACAGTTGGATGGTTAAATCTAATAAGAATGTACTGCACAAAATAGCATCTTCATATGTTGGATTCAGTACCAGTGTAATGCTGATATGCTTCTACAAAAACCTAACTTCACCTTCAATTGATGTCTTCGTGTATACCTCTACTTGATCTCGCATATACCTTCACACAATTATTTTTTGCATTCCACACTTGATCTTACAAATAAGATCTTACATTTATACCATACCCTAAGACCAATTTTAGTAGGTCGGCTCTACAAGATATTACAATAAAAGCATTTTACAAATAATATAATATCTGATGCAATAACCGATTAAACATGTCAGCTTAATGCATTTACAACAATAATAAATCATCTCCATAGTGTGCCATGCTGATCTGGAAAAGATAAACCTGTCGGTGTAACCCTAGATAACTTGGACCTATTTGTCAGTAAAAGCAAATATGCAAATATGAATATACCAATGATTATTTCTTCAAAATAAAGTGTCCACATGATGTCTTCGACATTACCAAGTGTCTTCCATATCATTCCAGGTATGGGTGAACAATATAGCCTACCAGTGAACCATATACCAGTAACTATTGCACAGTTTACTGTTTGCCGGTGAATGTTGCTCGATCTCCAAAGTAGGTGTATTCAGTAGGTGTTAACATCAATGACAAAACCATACCAAAATACCAACATCCTCCTCTTTCTAAGCCAGAGACATATTCCATATAATGAATTTCAGAGTTGCCAGGCATACTTTGGGAACCTCCTTCATCAGCTTCTAAGATTGTTTCTCCTTTACTGATCATTTGAGAAAAATGAACCATCTCTGGACACGAAGAATCATCATGTTCATCAGTTAAATGAAACACACAAGAGTTTGCCTTGAGAGGTGGTGCTTCAATAGCAAGTCTTTGCTATATAGGGGGTAGTTGTAATTGTCTTCCTCCACCTCTTCCTTGTTGATTAGGATATTTCCTAGGAATGTCTTGTTATGGATGAGAATAGGAAGTACTTGCTTTAGGAGTCTGTCTCTTAAGGGCAATTACATCATTCATTAACCGTTGGATAATAGGATCTGAGGAAGTCATGGGTTGGGCATTAGATGTCTGTACTTCTCTTTTCCATTTGTCTATTGTGATCAATTCATCCTCTAATTCAACTGTGAGAGTTTTAGTGGCATTCAAATCTGCAACCCTTTGACTACAAATCAGGAAACTTATTTCAGAGGGCATAGAATTAATAAAAAAACATTTGAGATTATCATCTGAGGGTTTTTGATTAACTAGAATCTTGTGTAGGATCTTATCAAATCTCGCTACAAAGTCCCTCATGGATTCAGGAAGCTCCTTTTTTAATTGGGATAACTGAGCGAGGAGGGAGTGTTCGTCTTCAGCTACCTTAAATCTAGCTTCAAATCTTGTCTTCCGATCCTACAAGGTCTTTATCACACTATTCGGCAAGTGATAAAACCAATCAGCTGCCAGTCCTATCAATGTCTGGATAAACAGCTTGATAGCCACATCTTCATGTTGAACCACTATTACTCCACAGGCTACACTGAAAGCATTCAGGTTCTCATCTACAGTGGATGTCCCGTCCCTGATAAATTTGGGTAAATGATCCCTAGCGGCTTTTGGCAAGGGATTAAGGTTCAAACCTAAATTCAATGGGCCTACAACTGCCCCCCACGGGTTATTTGTTGCCATTGAGAGTATGATATTAAGAGGGGTCGGGTTAAATGAAATTGGTAAGGCAACACCATGCATGACCAAAGCTTGGCAAACTGGAGACACAAGTGGTGATGGTAATGGGGATGGAGGTCTACTTCTTGCCCTTCATTCAGATGACAAGGTAGGTTGGAAATTTAAATTATGCAACTCTTCAAAGACGGGATCAGAAACCCCCCCCCTTCTTTGGGATTTGGTATATGGCCTGGAGTCCAGTGTGGAACAATTAGGGTAACAAACATCTAGGATTCTGTAATTGATTATCAAGGACGTGAAAAAATAAAACCCTAGGAACAACTACCCTTTCAAAAACTCACACAGGCTGATCCGCTTGTCTTTCTATTTCGCTAAGAAGAGCACTTATTCTGTCATATTCTGCTCGACTTCTTCTATGCCTCCAGGATAGAGTATCCAACTCAGAGGTAATGTTACTTTTCTCTTCTTGTACCCAATTTAAATTCCATTGCAAAATAGGTGAAAACCCTTCAAGAGGCAATACCATTTATGAAGAACAAAGGATAACTGTAATGACAACCTTTTTTTAGAATCAATTGTTCTTATCCTCCCCAGCAGAGTCACCAAAAATCTGTTGGTAAATAGAATTGTCTCCCTTTATTTATTTAATCTTTGTACATTATGGCTCGAGGAAAGAAAGACAACTTTTCTACCAATCAATTGGAAAATATTTAATATGATTAACCTCTGAATTAAGGTATAGCTCCCTTTAATAAATATTCAATCAGCTCCAAATTACATACAATCAATAGAATGCTTTTCACCAGAAAGCACTAAAAGGTAATTGCATTCACCAGTCAATACAAGATGAATGCAAGCATTGACTCATATATAACTCTTTACATAAAGCCAACAAACTTCACACGTACACTAAAACAAAATGAAAAGCCTTTAAAGATAAAATTAGCTAATAATTTTCTGCACACATAGAAAGTATAACGGCTCCTTCTTTGAAATAGATTTTCACATAAATCAAATTCCAAAATATCAAACACACAAATTTGAAATCAAAGATAACTGTTAATGAGATTTTCAATCATTGATGATCATCCACCTTCTACATACACAAAGTTTTTAGCCAATTTTAAAGATAGTCTTTTCAAAAACTTAGTGAACCCTTCTAACATCATTGCAAAACATATAAATAGGTCGCCAGACCAATAGTTTTTTAACCACAGTAAAATTAACTCATAAGAGTTAATAGACAACTACCCTAACTGCATAACCAAAATTAAAAATGACTAGACTCACCGGCAAACAACTGCAAACAGTGCTAGTCATGTTGTCTGCTCGGTCTCGGTGTGATCGCTCAGGTTGGTGTTTTGGACAGACACCATCACCGCCTTTGCCACACTCCACTCTCGATGCACCTTCAAAAATTCCTTAATTATAGTTACATGTGGCAAACTGATGTGAATTACTCTCTTCTTCTAGAGCTCCTTCTTTCCCTTCACCATTTGCACTTTGCCCCTGTGTGAGTCCAGGTGATCAAGACAAACTGTGAGCATCAATTCTGCTTTGAAAATCATCGTAAAATCTCCCATAGCCAAGGATTTCTCCACACAACACAGATCCTTCTGCATGGTCGCCCTTAAGGTTGTTAATTCGCCATGCAAATTGGCTAATTCACTATGGCCCTGTTCAATAATCTGGTTGCGCCACTCAATGCTCTCTTTGTAAATAAACATTACGTCTTCATTTAAGCCTAACACTTGCCTTTCAGAAAGAAAAATCATCAGGCCATAATGCTGAATATCGTGCATCTATTTTGAAATCACTACCCATTGAGTCTTCTCTTTCTACCACAAGATTAAGTCGGAATCCAATTCTTTGGTGACTTCATTAGCATCTTTGAACATTTGGACTAAATCCGTTATGTAATTGGTCGCTTGGTGCATGATCGAGGTGAGCCATTCTGAGAAAACCTCGGCAATCATCCTATTTCATTGAACCTCATCAAAGAATTTTTGATTACTAGGTGATTTTGGGCTAAATGGCCCTAAACTTTGAGACAACGGTAATGGGCTATTCTACAGAGCATGAATATACTGAGCCATTTGCATTAAATTTTTCTTTAACTCAGCCTTGTCTCTTTCATCTTTCCAAGTACAAGAGATAATTCATTTGGTTGAAGTCTCCAGATGTTTCACCTCTACAGCTCTAGTTCCAACCCCAAAATCAGCTCATTCAATAGCATAGTCTACTTCTGAAGCAGTAACAACATCTTTCTCGAATGCGGGTTTGGCAATATCTACAGCCCAATGCTTCGTGCTTTCGTGGAAATCAATCATAGCCTCCATTTTTAGCCTTTTGGGCTTCGTGGACTTTCCCAGACATTTACTCACATCATCCTCCATTGATACTTAAATAGGGACCATGTTCCTTTTCTTGGTAATTGAATCACTTAACCACTTGGGTGCCAGAGTCAATTCCTTAGATGGCATGGGTGGAGATCCTGCTGAGGGTGGCAATGTGGCACTGTTTGCATGAGACTGGATATCAAGCATCCCTGAATCCTGCAAAGTAGTATCTACACCACTTGAAACCTTGTCTGTATCAGAAACAAGGGATTCCATATCACAAAGTTCTTCCTCTGTGTCCAAATCAAGAATGAGATGGGTAGCCGGCAGCTGAAAACTCTTCTTGGACCTTGACCTGGTAACCCGACCACTAATAGAAATTTCAACCTCGGTGTCAAGTTTCTCTTCTTTAATCTTTGCCTGCCTTTTTCCTGCAACAAAAATAGGAATGTTAGTTAAAATAGAATTTTTGCTTGCAGTATTCCTCTTCCCACTTTTGCTTCTTGAACTAGTTGCTCTTGTCGAATGAAATCGGCAACTCCTCAGCTAATTTTTTCTCCTGCGAATTATGTTGAAGGTGTGTGTCTCAATACTATCCTCCATTTGTTTACTCCAATCCACCTCTGGAAGAGGCTCATTATGTAGCCGCTTCATAAAATCAGAATCAAGTACATCTTCATCATCAGTCTTGACACCTGAAGTGTCCATTGGCAATTTCATGTCATGAATTTATTTCAAGGTTAACTAGGACCAACTCCTTTTCCTTACTTCAAATTCATCCGAGCAACCCTCCCAATAATCCTCCAGCTGAGACACATATTGATCAGGCACCATCTTCTTCACATATTGAGCGATGAAACCTTTACTATCAAAATTATCCCTTTTCACAAAGGTCTTCAAATGAAATCTCTTAAATTCTAGCTCAAGATTCAGTGCATCAGAGACAGACCTACAACTATAATGGCTTAATTCAATGGGGAAAATCCCACTTGTGTCAAAGTCCTCACCATAATCCTTTGCGATTTAGGCAAGATGCCTACAAAATTTGATCAAAATACAGGAGTCTGAAACATACCTAGGTAGCCTAAAGGGTTCACCTTTAAATACTCCAACCCTTAGGTAATTGAAGTGACTAAACTATGTAAAGAAACTGCCATAGATGTTAACAAGTTCAATGACTTCTGTAGACATCCTCCTATGCAAGTTACCTTATAATTCAAAGGTCAACCTACCAACAAAAATATCAATCCAGTGGAGATAATCATCAACATTCCATTTTAAAGTCAAATTGGGATGATACTCATAATTTTTTATGCCTTGAACCCATTTTGCATGGGACAATCCAAACCATTCTCTCACACAAGCAAGCATATATAATAAGTATAAAGACATATGAAAGTTTGACATCCCAAGGTAATTACTCAAACCTTCGTGTAACCTTTCCGCGATAACAGTTCCCCAGTTAATGAACCAATTTTTATCTAAAGTGACCTGGATGAAGAAATACATCCAGTCCTCCCAATAGAAGGAGTGGGAATTACCCTTTACTCTTCTCAAAAATATTACCAAGCCTCAGATTGTGGGAATTAAATGCTCACGCGTTAGAGGTCTCGATAGCCTTGAGCCTCCTTTTTATAATCTTAGAAGCCAATTCCATGCAATAACAGTTTTGTAATACTGCTTTTTCTTAGAGAAAATTCCATAGGATTTTCCAATCGTCAAATCTTCATAGGGTTCTCGGTGTGGGATACCCATGGCTGCCATTACTGTCTGTCTATCGATGGATAATAAAACCTCACCATTATTTTTCCTTATTCATCTATTACCCTTGTCATAGTGATTAATACATTCTAAAACTAATTCAAGGCAAGAAACAACTATGGGAAATGCGGCCGCTTCTAATAATTCGCTCTGTGCAATATCTCTCATCATAGGATCTGCGGCTGGGTTTCGTACTCTTTCTAGAAAATCATCTAAATCCAGTAGGACTAATGTTGTATCACCTAGTTTCGGTAAAGAGCTTACAAGGGAAGATGAGCTCATTAATTTGGGAAAAGTAGGCCTCATGTTTAGCTCGTGATTTTCTCCAATTAACCTAGGCAAAGAAGGAAAGGAAAAACGGAAACAAACAGCTAACAAATACCCAGATATTTTAAAACAAAATGCAACAATTTAGAAAGTTGTTGGACATACCTTCCTCTATCATCTGCAAACCCCTATCATAGTCTATTTCCCCTACTCCAAAAACTCCTTCTCAAAAATTTTCCAAGAAAATAATAATCTCAACATGACAACTACTTAGTTTTAAAGCCAAGAAAATCTTACCCATTATTACCATAAACTGTCTCCATTACTCTTCATTCGTGTGACCTTACTCTGAAATGATTGTATTGGAGCATGCCTTAAATGCTAAGTCACTTTAATTCTAACACTATAGATCCTCACACATACTTGTTATAAATGACAGATTTCAAATCATTAAAGAAAGAATATTCCTCTCCTTTGTGGCCGTTAATCATATCTTAAAATCTGCATCGTCACCTCGTGCCAAGTCACATGTTTTCCAAGAAGCCTATACATCAAAATCTAAACCTTGCGAAACAATCGCGACACAAAATTAACATGACAAATATTGAACTTTCAACCTTGAACCAAAAAGGTTCAAGTTCAAGGTTCAAAGAATGTAAAATGCTGACAAGGACTAGTGAAGACCAAAAACTGCGCAGAAGGAAAAACATTCAAAACAACGCCCGTTGAACTTTGAACCTTGAACCAAAAAGGTTCAAGTTCAAGGTTCAAGTTCAACACAATGAAACTTAAATGATATAACAATGGTCGGGTTACATGAGGAAGGTTAAGCAAATGACTTGACCAACGGATTAGATGGGCATTACTTCAAACAAGGACACATATGGAATGGAAATTTTTATATGGGCCCAAGACATACAAAGATGGCAAATACTAGGCAAACAAAAACCTCTAGTTTTGAGATTGTCAGTCGTCAAAATCTTATTTTAAAGAACAGTCCAGAAAAAAAAAATTAATTTTGGGAATAAGACCTTTCACCCAAGCCTTATCCCAACAAGGACTCTCCTGACTAGAATATTGCTGAAAATAAAGAGAGGAAATAGAAAATTTACCATCAGTGGTAAGTTTCCATATAAGCCGGTCCTCGTCATGAACCACCACCATATAATTCATAATTTTATTCAGATGCTCAAGAGAAGGATCAATAGTGGATAAGTCCTTCCACTTACCTAAATTATAGTAGTACCAAAGTTTTCCTTACACTGATCTTGAAACTTGCCCCAATCAGGATTGTCACCAATGGGAGAGTCTAAGAAACCAAGTGTCTTCCCATAATTTATTAGAATTACCCTTTCCCACCTTCCATTTCACTCCTTTGAGTATTATGTCTCTAGTTCTAGTGACATTTTTCTAGATGTTGGAACCAATCAGAATATCTTCAGCCTTGAGAAAACTATGAAGGGTCGAGAGCTATCATTTATACTTATTATCCCATATCAATTTCCATTCTCCCTTAGTTTTATAACCTCTCCATATCTTCTTAGCCATGAGAAACTTGTTCATATATCTGATTCCTCTAAGATCAAGTCCTCCTTTTCTTATGGGTTTGTACACCTTGTCCCATGCAATCAAATCCATCCTCTTATTTTCCTCAACCCCATTCCAAAGAAAGGTTCTTTGAATTCTTTCAATAGCCTCTGCAAACTTAATAGGAATTCTAAAAAGATTGATGGCATATAGAGGGATACTCTGGAGAGTAGATTTCAAAAGCTAGACCTTTCCCACTTAACTAAGCAAAGAGCCTTTCCATCCAGATAACCTCTTATGAAATTTATCCACTAGAGCACCCGAGAAGGTATCAGGAGGCACCTGACATAAAGGGAACCCAAGATAGGAAGCAGGGAGATTCCCAATTTTGCTACCCAAAATATTCTGATCTTTGTCTGTCTTCTCTCTAGAGTGTTAATGAAATAAACAAAACTTTTAGACCAGTTAATCAGTTGACCAGTAGCACTCCCATATCTATCCAAAGCTTTCTTTAAGCTTCTAGAATCTTTCACAGAATAATTCCCTGTAACAATTAAATCATCCACAAATTGTTGATGAGAACACACTTGGTCAGCTGATGAAAGTTTAAGCCCTCTAAACTATCCCTTCTCAACAAGATTTCCAATAAATCTACCCAAACATTCTGCCATGATTATGTTAAGAACAGGGGAGAGAGGATCCCCCTGTCTGAGACCCCTAGAGGACTTGAAAAGGGGGGAGGGATGTTGGCAAATGCACACTCCAATGAGAAATTGTAGGTGATTGAAGGTTTTGTCATTGATGGCAACCTTGCATTCATATGATACTGGCAAGATAATATACTAGCACCAACAATGACAAAACTCCACGCCGGCATACAGAACACCGACAAACCAAGGATACCGACACCCTGGCCGACAGGAATTTTGTTTATAATATATTTTATAAATAATTGTAAAATCATTGTAGTCCGACATGGCGAGTTGTAATATGACTCATATATGTATGAGATCATTGTAGAACATTTTGTAATAATAATGTGATAGGCAAAAATAAGGCAGACCTAATATGTGAATTATGGGTTAAGGGTTTATGTATGAAGCAGAGCTAAAACCGATACTGGATCTGGCATAGCAGATGCTAATTTGAAGTAGTACAAGACATTAGATTTGTATAATCCATTTTGTAAGTCAGTGTGACTTCCTATTTTGTAATTGAGCAGTGAGCTCTAGGCACTTGGCCTTCCTACATGTGCAAGCCCCTATTGTAAGAGTATATTCACTTATTGGCCAGTAAGAAAATATTGTGGGTCACAAATCCCACTGAGGTTTTTCCCACACCGGGTTTCCTTGTTAAACTACGGTGTTATGGTGTGCTTTTCATGTGGTTGTTGTTATTCTTGTTTCTGCATTATTTTTGGTTTACCAATATACAGTATTGATATGCTTTACATCTTTTAAATCAAGTAAATTCAATAACCGGTTAGATACTGATTCACACCCCCCCCCTCTCAGTATCTTTGGGAATCCTAACAATTGGTATCAGAACTTGGTCCTCTATTTTTAGAAGCCTAACAGCTTGAGGAAGATCTTGACATCGGTAGAGATGGATAACTTGAAGAAACAATTGGAAACAACTCTTTCAGACTATGATACAGAAAAATTGAAAAATATCAAACTTGAAGATGATCTAAAAGCTGCTCAGGATATCATTCAAGCACTTCAAGAGAATTACACTATAGCAAGGAATAAAAGAAGAGAACTTTGTGAGAAGATGCAGAAAGAGGGAGATGAAAAGGAAACTCTTAATGATCTGGTAAACAAACTCAGACAAGAGATCAGTACAACACAAAATGAGATCCAGGATATGACTATGATATTTTGCAAAGAAATTGAAGATAGGAAGAAAAATGAAGATGATCTGACTAGAAAACTGAATGATGCTGCAAATGAAAACACAAGATTTAGTTATGAAAATGATATGTTGAAGACAGATCTGATGAATACACAAAATGACTCAAATGAACTTATGAGACAGAAAGGAATCTTGGAAAGAGAACTGGCTACTGCAAATCAGCACAAGGAAAAATTCAAGAAAAGCTCAGAAGAACTTGGTGACATGCTGAAGAATCAGAAACCTAATGGTGACACTAATGGCCTTGTCTTTGAAGCTAGTGAAAGCTCCGGTACTACAAACACACATGGTCATAGAAAACCGGTAAGGCAACCAAATGCTTATAAATTTAATGGCAAATTCTTTAACTATAACAAGTGTGGTCATAGAGAAAATCAATGTAGATCTAGAAATTATCAGAACACCAATACACCCACCGGTCAATGTTCTAAATGCAACAAAGTTGGTCATAATTTAGAGAATTGCAGAATGAATGTAAGATGTTATGTTTGTGGGAGATTTGAACATTTATCTAATCAATGCAGAACACATACCGGCATAAGATATGGGAAAGCTATTTAGAAAAACAATGTGACTTGTTATGCTTGTAACAAGATTGGACATATTGCAAAATTCTGTAGAAGTAAGACACCACCGGAAAATAATAATGGTGCTAGTTTGAAAGGTAAAGAAAAGTTTGAAGAGGTAAAGCAAGAATTCTCAAAACAATGGATCATAAAATTAGAACAGAATGTTGATGGGAATACTCCTCCACTGGCAGAATAGAGTAACACTCCATCGGCAGGAGACTCTTCATCTAACTGAAGGAAAATCCTTTGAGGATTTAGCAACTATATGCGAAACATGCTATTATTCCCTCGGTTGATGGTGAGAAGTTGAGATTACTTCTTTACCAACAGATAAGTTAAGTTGTGACTTAACCGGCAAGAATTAAATGTGGTAGGTAAAGAAAATAACATTATAAAACAAGTGTTTTGGCTCCATTTTCATTTCATCGAGCATTCAAATCTTCAAGAGCGCAAAAAATCCTGAGCAAAGGCATTCCAAGAAAAGAAGCAAAGCAATCTATCAAATCTTTCATCCCTAAGGTAGATTAAGGTATTTATAGCTATGGCATCCTCATCTACTCCTAAATTTATTGCAAACCCTGTTGTTGTTGAAGTTATTAAATGCCCTAGACTCGTATTCCAACTAGTTCCCGAAATTGCAAAGAAAGATGATAGTTTAGGTGCATTTTCTCGAATACCTAAAGGGGTAGTATATGATGAAGACCCTAGAATATATATACACTGTCATATTGATGAACTAGGTGATGAGGAAATTAAGAATATGTATGAAACTGTGATCTGTGATGAATTGGGAAATGCCAAACCTAAACATAAGATAATAGACACCCTAGGTTTTACTGAAATTCTTAGTATCCCGGATTTCCCCAAGGATATCATAAGAATTGTGCTAAGCAGGGTTCATGGCAAATTCTTTTGGTTGGACTCTATTCACAAGATTACTAAGGAAGTTGTCAAAGTAGTAACAGGGTTACCTTCCACTAGTAACAGACCTGACAAAACTAAGAAGGTCTCAAATGATCTAGTGACAAACCTAACTGGTGCAACATTTGACAAGAGATAACTGAGGGTAAATGATGTAATGGATATCAATGTCAAATTTTTCAGTATGATCTTAGGCTACAAAACTACATATGCAAATAGGTTAAACTCAGTTTATAGCCTATGTATTAAGAGTGCATATGATATGGTAAATGATAATGCAAGGATAGACATATGTGAATGGCTCAAAGATGAACTAATAGTCAATTTAGCAAAGATCAAAAGGGAAAAGAAAGGAACATTCAGATTTGGAAACCTGCTTGTTTATCTGGTGCTATATATAACTATAGATAGGAATCTGGAAATCATCACAAGCAATTCAATATTAGTCATAGCTCAATCACAAAAGCACAAATGCAATGATCAATCCTAACACACTCAATAAAGACATGAAACAAAAACATTCAAAACTAAAAACTAAGCAAACCAGATGCAGACCTGAATGTCTCCTTCATGCGGCTCCATTGTCCTTCTTTCTTCTCCAAATAGCCTTTGTTTGTGGATCTCACCTTCAAGTGCATAAACCTAATGTGAAAGCAAGATTGACATTGGCACAAGAATACTCAAAGCGTGATTGATTCGACAAAGTAATTCAAACAAGTGATTATTAGCCGAGATTGAAGAAATTCATCCAATTTATAGACAAATTGGAGAAATGATCAAATTAGCATGATTCAATTCAAATGGAAATTGTAAATCAAAAATGTCAATTATGACAAATTATGACAAATTTGCACTTTCTATGCAAAAATTGATTGATTGATAATTATGACAAATTATGACAAATTTCTATGTCAAAATTGATTGATTGTCAATTATGACAAATTATGACAAATTGAAATGTCATTCGCATGAAATTAGGAGAAAAATAGGAGGAAATTGAATTAGAAATTAGAAAATTAGAAAATTAGAAAATTAGAAAATTAGAAAAAGAGGAAAGATTAGGAATTAAGAAATTGATGAAAATTAGGAAATTAGGAATTAGGAAATTAGGAATTAATTGAATTAATTAACAATTTTTCATTTATTAATTAATTCACAAAGAGGGAAGAATTAGTTAGCCAATTAAATAATCATTTAATTGTGACAAGAAGACTTAGGATAAATAAATAATTTATTAATCCTAAAGGAAGAAATGACAAACAAGGTTAAATGATTAAATCACGAAACCCTAGAAGATGAATTAGCAATGCAAGGATGACAATTAGGTCTTGACAAAGGATAATCGATATCGATTCGATTCTGATTAACAAAGGACCAATGTGATAAATGATTTGATTGATAAATGCGCCAATTGACGAGGAACAATGACTAATTGATCCAAATTGACATAATTGAGACAGACAATGATCGATGGCAAATTAATCGCAAAATGACAAAATTGAAAAGAGGACAAGGATCGATGACAAAATAGATTGCAAGATGACAAGATTGAAAATGAACACGATCGATGACAAATCGATCGCAAAATGACAAGATCGAACATGACAACGATCGATGACAAATCGATCGCCGGATGATAAGATTGATAAGAGGACAAAACCCTAATTAGGATTGACGATGTCCAAAATGATGACAAATGAGCACGCACATTAATGCGACAGGATAAGATCGATCGAAATCATGACTGGAGAGTGTTGTCGACAAGACCAAATTTGAGAGCGAGACGAATGAAGAATGTAGAAGAATGACTCAATGCTCGCAAATGATAAAAACCAAGTGCGTGTCATAGGAGAAATGTTAATGCGATGCAAAAACCTAAAATGAGGCAATGCGCAAATGTTAAAGTATGATTCCGCAAGCGTTGACCATTTTTTGGTGTCTACAATAACCAAACAAGTACCTGGTATTGGCACCAAATATTTTTGATATGATATACCGGTAGGAAAACAACTATCAAAATTGTTGAACAATATGGGAGAGAACAGAGAGAAAACCATAAATGAGTACTTTCAAGCACTAAAAGCTTGAATGAAAACAAGAGTAAGGTTATCACAAGCTATTCTGGATAAGTACCAAAAGGAAATCTATTTTGTAATAAAGAAAGATGAAATTTGGATGGAGGCAGTTGTTCCTAGAACCATCTGGATTACTCAAATGGGGTATGAGACTGATGACAACATAATAGAAACCTATGCAAAAGCCCTCCTAGAAGCTCCTAAGGAACCTGAAGAAGAAGTATTTGGTAATGTTGAAACTATAGAAAGTCAAATTCAATCAAAGAAAAGAGTTAAAAGGGTTGAGGCAACTGTTAGAAAAGGAACCCGACAGGCAAAAACTATTAAGGAAGATGTGCTAAAGCAAACTGGTATAACTGAAAGTGAATTGGAAGTAATCCAATAGGAAACACACCTTTCACCGATTGGAACTTCCTCAGAAAGTGACATACTTGCAGTATTCAAGAGAGTTGAGAGGAAAAGAAAACCTTCACCAGCACCTTCTCCTACACCAAAAAGACAAAAGCAACAGGCAGTAAGGCCCCCTTTAAAGAAATTATCTCCAAAGAAAAAGAAGTTGACTCCTAAGAAGAAGTCAAAACAAACTATAGCTCCTATTGATAAATTACTGAATGAAATTACTAAGGATGGCAAGTTGAATAATATTAGCAAACTGTATAACACACTATCCACTGATGACAAAGAGAGAGTAGAGTATAGTGTAATATTACACTTAGATATTTTCAAGAAATTTTTTATGCAAGTTGTTGATGAAATACCAGTAGATCTATATAACAGACTAGAAGCTAGAAGAGTAGCTATTATTGAGCTAGATAAGAAAATAAAGATTGAAAAACTACTTGCAATACATCCTGTTAACTCACCTGATGAGATAGATCAATTAATCTTTGAGGCTAACTGGTCAGTATTCTCAACTGCTCACTGATATGTAGCACTAATGGTAGGAAGAGTGAATCAAATAATAGAGGAAACAATAGATGCATGGGATATATTCCTGGTAGAAAAGGAAAAATAGGAAGAGTATCAAAAACCTAAAACCTTCAAGGTATATCAAAAGGATAGGGACAAAGGAAAAGGCAAGGTTGGTGGACCTCCCAGTATAAAGATAACAGACAACTTACCCCCACCACCCTTAGATACTCCACCAGTAGACACTACTGAAAATCAACCGGCAAAAGAGAGTATGAAGACAGCACATGAGGACACAAATCATGATTTTGAGGTTTTGTACATAATGAATATCGACACACAGGAAGTCAACATTGTGGTTGATAAGGAAACAAGTGAGAAAAGAGATGTGGCAACTGAGCCACTGGTAGAAGACACAACACTTGAGACAAATGTTGAAGATACAGTTGGAGACATTGAAATTGGGAGTGAGCAATAAACTGAATAGACAATGGATACAGGTGTACATAATATTGAGCAACCAACAACCGACAATATTGAAAAATCTATTGAGATACCAACTGAAAACATTTCAGGAGCAAGCACAGAGAAACTGGTAGAAAATACAGAGTCACAAACAGAAAAACCGGTAGTGGATACCACTAAAAAATCATCAAAGAAACAGGTAGAACAACAGGTTCATTCACAAGTACATTCAAAGATAGGGCCATCGGCTACAACTGAAAGACCTAAACCTTTGGTAGCAGAAATGCAGACACAAACTGATCCTCCAGTGAATGAGGAAAGCAATGCTATTATCACCACTGGTGGATTACAAATTGTGAAGACAGTTGGACAGACATCCAGAACCTCCATGTTCAGACCAACAAATGTAACAGAGGTATTGCTATATTCAATTAAGAAAATAACAGATTGTAATGCACTAGCATATAAGGCTATTGATGACACCATACCAATTTTGAAGATGATTGCACCCAAGTGTAAAATAGAGAATAAAGATTCTTTAGAACAATTAGACACATTGTCTAAATTCATCACGGGTAACCTAATCACTGTTGATCAAATAAATGAGGATATTTTTAAGGAAAGGATGATAAAAGAAAAAGAGAAATTCTTTATGGAAATTGTGAATAAGAAAAAAGAGGAGATGGATACTCTTTTACCAGAACTCAATGAAATCATTTTTGACTTCAAGAAATTGTACAGGGATACATGCAAAACGGATGTATTAACAGAAGATCTTGACAATTAAATCAGAAAGACACAGGATAAGATTAACAATATTGCTGACAATCTGATTGGAACATCAAATTCATTTTTGGAATTAGAGAAGAAAATTGTAGAGCAGGAAGAGAAAATCAGGAAACTAGAAAATGAAAAGTAAAGAATAAAGGACAAATCAAAGGACTTAAAATGCAAACTTGGTCCAAGACTAGAGTATCCTATTTCTTTGAGAAAAGAAATGTCTGAGGCTCTAGTTCCTAGACTAAAGACACCAGAAGAGAAAATGCACATACTCACTGGTATAGTGCAGAGAACCCATGAGGCTATAAAAGACAGTAAAACATTCAGCAACAACATAAATTTAATTTTGACAAATATCTTTCAGAGTGTAACCCACCAGTTACAAGAAACCAGGCAAGACTCCACTGACAATGATCATTGATGTCAAAGGGGGAGTAGAGGCTATGAGAAAAATGATCAGTAAATGGCTCATCAGCTCAGGGGAAGCTCATATTTTTTTTTTTGGTAAGACAATTCTGGCAAGCTCATTTTTGGATGATAATTTTTTGGATTTTTCTCATGAGTGTTGCCATCAATGCCAAAGGGGGAGATTGTTGGCAAATGCACACTCCAATGAGAAATTGTAGGTGATTGAAGGTTTTGTCATTGATGGCAAGCTTGCAATCATATGATACCAGCAAGACAATATACCGGCATCGACAACGACAAAACTCCACACCAACACACAGAACACCAGCAAACAAAGGATACCGGCACCCTGGCCGACAAGAATTTTGTTTATAATATATTTTGTAATTAATTGTAAAATCATTGTAAGCCGACATGGAGAGTTGTAATATGACTCATATATGTATGAGATCATTGTAGAACATTTTGTAAGAATAATGTGATAGGCAAAAATAAGGCAAACCTAATATGCAAATTATAGGTTAAAGGTTTATGTATGAAGTAGAGCTAAAACCGGTACTGGATCTGGCATAGCAGATGCTAATTTGAAGTAGTACAAGACATTGGATTTGTATAATCCATTTTGTAAGTCAGTGTGACTTCCTATTTTGTAATTGATCAGTGAGCTCTAGGCACTTGGCCTTCCTGCATGTGCAGGCCCCTATTGTAAGAGTAATATTCACTTATTGGCCAGTAAGCGAATATTGTGGGTCACAAATCCCACTGAGGTTTTTCCCACACCAGGTTTCCTCGTTAAACTACTGTGTTATGGTGTTCTTTTCATGTGGTTGTTTTTATTCTCGTTTATTACATTATTTTTGGTTTACCGGTATACAATATTGATATGCTTTACATGTTTTAAATCAAGTAAATTCAATAACCGGTTAGATATTGATTCACCCCCCCTCTCAGTATCTTTGGGAATCCTAACAAGGGAGACCCATTGACCAGCACAGAAAAAGAAGCAGAGGAAACCAGTTGCATGATAAGACTAATGCTTCTTGAACAAAATCCAAAGGTTGAAAGAATAGTCTGCATAAAGTCCCAGTCAACTCTATCATAGGCTTTAGATAAGTCAAGCTTCAGAAGAAAACCTTCTTTTTTAGCCCTAGAAAAAGAATGAATGTTCTCATGGACCATGATAATCGAGTCCAAAATTTTCCTCCCAAGGACAAACCCACTTTACTGGGGAGATATGATCGAGGGAAGCAAAGTCAGAATTCTACAAGTCAAGACTTTAGAGATAATCTTGTACAAAGAGTTGCAGAGATTGATAGGTCTAAAAAGATCCATGGAGTTAGCTCCCATCTTCTTAGGAATAAGAGAAATGTAAGTACCATTCAATTCTTTCAAAATTATCCTAGCACCAAAGAATTCTTTCACAACACTTGAAACATCCCTTCCAACAATATGCCAATACATTTGGAAAAAGAACATAGGAAAGTCATCCGGGCCCATGGCCTTATTACCTTCAAAAGAGTTGACAGATTTCAAAATCTCATCATTAGTTGGGATAGCAGTAATAAAGGAGTGTTGGCCAGCATCCAAGATAGAAGGGATGCAGTCCAAAAGATCCCTTTGAGCTTAAAGGTTCGGGTTCTAATCCTTAGTCAGAAGATTGGATAAGAACTCCGAAGCGGCTTTCCTCATAGAATCTTCCTCATCAATAATTCAGCCATTGACTTTAAGTTGAGAAATCTTGTTGATAGCCTTGTGTTTCAAAGTGGACATATGAAAGTATTTGGTGTTTCTATCCCCCTCCTTTAGCCATATATTTCTTGATCTCTGTCTCCAGAAAGTTTCTTCTTTGGCTATGATATCATGATATTTCATAAGAATCTCATCTCCAGCCTCTCTAGAGACAATGTTGTAGCCATTATTCTAAATCTCATCTTGGATATCTTTTAGATCTAAGAGAATGGCAACTTTGGAGATAAAAATGTTCCCAAAGGAGTCCTGATTCCATCTTTTAACATTGTCGTTCACAAACTTTAGCTTTTTGACCACCTTATACATAGCATTTCCTTCAACTTTAACCTGCCACCAGTCCTTGATTTTTATTTCAAGGTCTGGGTGTTTGGTCCACATTCTTTCAAATCTATAAGGGAAATGTCTCCTTCCCTTCTTGGGATCAGCATTAAAAGATATAGGATAATGATCCGACCTGGCCCTGATATGAGCAGATAAAGAGCAAAAGTAGGAATTAGACCAGTCATGAGAGATTAAAGCTCTATCAAGCCTAACTTGAATTAAGTCTTCACCACTCCTTCTGTTGGTCCAAGTGTATTTGACCCTTGCAAGTCCAGATCATGGAGAGCACGGTTAGTAATGAACTCCATCAAGTCCAATCTGTTGTCCAGATTGGTTTGGCTCCCTCCCTTCTTCTCAGATTCTCTCAGAGGGGTATTGAAATCCCCCATAATAATCTAGCTATCTTCAACAAACTTACTTCTAATCGAGGATAGATTTCTCCATAAAACACTTCTACCAGCTTTGGTGTTAGGGGCATACACATTAGTCAAGACCCAAGAAGTACCATTTTTCAAATGGTTAAATCTAATACAAGCCATATTGTTATTTTGAATCAACACTTCTCCCTTAACATTATCATTATTCCAAAAAGTAGCTATACCCCCAGATGCCCCTTTAGAACTACCACCACTAACTCCCCCATTAGTAAAATTTTTCAAACATTCGACCTTCTCCATTGACATTTTAGTTTCTTGAATCATAATAACATGCGGATTTTTGTCTCTACTCATACTTTTTATTAAATCATGTTTATGAGGATTAATTAATCCTCAAATATTCCAGGATATAATCTTCATGATTTTTTGGAAATACCTGCTCCAAAGATGGTTCTTTGAGTACCATTCACTAGGTTCTTGTTGGTTTCAATGGCCCTCATCTTTGCATTTGAATATCTTCCAGGTGATGTGTGTTGATCCCCCACGTCCCCTAGTCTACTTCTGGTATTTCTTGTAGCCAGATGATTGTTGTTATTATTATTATTTTTTTTGTTCTCTCCCTTTCTATTATCCTCCAATATTTCTACCTCCTCTTGATTTGTCCAACTCTTTCTCAGAGCCTTTTTTATGTCTTCTTCATTTCCCCATATTGGAGCATTTTCCTCCAGAAAAGTCCACTTGACTTGGGCTGGAGAAACCAAAGATGTCTCCTAGAGCTCTTGCTCTAGGATAATATTATGTTGAGCATCTTGAAACCAACTTACTCCATTTTCTGACCCAGAAGAAATTTCTTGAGTTAGGAACATCTCCCTCCTCCTTATTGTCCTTGGTTTGACTGTCTCCCTTATCCATCTGACTACTTTCCCTCTTTTCACTCTCATCTATATTCTGATCCGTTTTGTCCTTTTGGTCATTTAGGTAGTTGCATTGTGAGTTCTTCTCTCCATCATTATAATCCTTTCCACTTTTCTCCTGCTCGTTTTCCTACTGGGAAATCTTATCTTCCAGTCGATCAACCATCTCATTTCCTGATTCTCTGGCTAATTCCTCCTCTTTTCTTCCAATCTGGGACTATTTCTTCTGATCCAAACCTTCAAATGAAAGAGCCTTCAAAGGTTTTTATGTATTATTATCTGGGTTCATTTCTACCTTTTTACAAACCCTGGTTTGGGTTTGAGGTTTGGAAACTTTATTTGGGCATTTTTCAGCCCAATGCCCAACTCTCTTAGAGTGAAAATAGGCAAAGGGGATAGATTCATAAATAATCTTTTCCTCCATTTACCAAGTTTTGAATCTATCTCTATCTCCTCTGGCATATCCGTATCAGGCCCTACCCCTATGCAGATTATAGCATAAATGAGTCTTCCTCTAGACGCCATCACCGATTCAATAGAGAGAAGCTCCCCAAAAGCATTAGCTATCCCAACAAACACATCTTCCTCCCAGTATTCCATTAGAAGACCTAGGAGCTTAATCCAAACAGGCACTTGGACCACAAACTCATCATCCTGACATGAGTTGGGGTACCATTTTTGGATATACATTATATATTTACCTATCATCTAGGTTCCATTGTAAAGGATTTGTCTGCGGTCTTCCTCACATGAGAAGGAAAAGGAGATACATCCTTTATTCATAGCTACCACATCCACTTGGCCTTTTAGATTCAATTTTATCTTCATGAATCCATGAACAACCTCAACATTAGGTCTCACCCCAAAGAATTTGCCTATCAGGGTGCTTTCCATCCGAGCAATATTATGATCTATAATCTGATCAGGAATGGATATGGTGTACTTTCTCTGAGAAATATTTGAGATATTTTCAACAGGAGGCAAATTCGACTTACCTTTAAGTTTGATTCCAAACAAAGAAGACCATTTACCAATCTTCTCAAGCTTAGGTCCACATGATTTGGGACCCCCACCTGGGTCCCCTGAATCCAAAGGGGCATCAGGTTCCAAACCATCTGATCCCTCCCCCTCCAAAGAGCCAGAGAGTTTGTTGGTGATAGAGGTCAGTTGGTTAGATTGATAAACTTTGTAACCTATAATCACCGCAACAAATTTTACATCAATATCTCTAACATCATCAGCTCTCATAGATCTTCCATCAAAATTTGCATCGGTGAGCTTATTAAATTCATTGTTTGAAAGCTTGCACCTAGGGTCGGGAACACCTCCAACTTTGTGAAGACAGGTCACATTCTTAATCATTTCCTCTGTAATCTTGTATGGTCAGTCCAACCAGATGAACTCTCCATGAATACGGCTCAAAAAATATCGCACCCATTATGCATCATCAAAAGTAGGAAAATCCATAAACTGCATGAAACCCTTCCTTTGCAAGTGTGCAAATTTTGGTTTCAACTAGTTGTCGGAGATTAGGTTTTCCATGAAAATGCAAGATAATTCATATCCGCTGAGCTCCTCAATGTTATAGTGGATGTATGCCCTAATATCCTCTGTGTGGAGAATGCCATGACAAACGCTCAAAAATGCACCCAATGGTTAATTCAAAAGTGACTTGAAAGGATGTTTGTTGAAAACTGGATGAGGATGGTTCTTGATTTTACCCACCAAAGGAGTATTGATGTTGGATGATGAAGAAACCATAATAACCAAATTTCAAAACTAGGGTTTCTGCAAATGAAAAATACCTTAAGATATTGCCGAGAGATGAAATTGCTTTTGAAAATGAAGTGCTTGCATAAATCACCTTGGACTCTGAATCACTCTAGAAATTGTTCGTTTGAATGCTCGATCATTGTGTGATGAAAATAACTTTACTTTTCCCTTTTATCACCATTAACCCTAATTTTTCACTATCATAAATGTTGTTGGGAAGAATTACGTGGACACATGGTCTGTGAATAGGTTCTGGTAAACACTTAAAAATTCCTGAGTACCATCTACAATCAGAATTCTCTGACTATAGATCCAATCTGGGGTATTTGCATAATCTTCAATGATTTACCTACCCCTAAGGTAGAGTACCTTAGTTACCGGTTGTATCTAGTACCAGTGTAGGACCTGATGACTCTACTAGATGATCTGTCGGTTGTGTATTAGATCTTCTTACCCATCTTTTCTCATAGTGTTTCCTAATGTCTTCCACTTTTTCCTTTCCCTTCTTATCCACATTTCCATTAGTTGCTGGTGGGTTCTTGCTTCTACAATATTTGGCAATATGTCCAAATTCGTTGCATGTATAACACACAATATTGTTCTTCTGAATTGCTTTGTTAAACCCTTGATTTCCTTTTGATCTATATTGGTTAGCCATATTCCCAAATTTGCTACATGCATGACATCTTATATTTCCAAGACCGATGAATGATGTATTGTTTTGATTATTCCTATTTTTTGCATTGACTAACTATATGATCATATTTATTGAAAACAAAGCATGTACCATTGAAATTGTGAGCATTAGGTTGTCTTATCAGTGATTTCTGGTTCTAATTGTTGACATGATTTTGCTTTTGTCTGGATGATTGATCTTGTTGTGCAATATTGGAGCTTTCTCCTTCTTCATAATCAAGACCTCTCTTGTCATTAGCATATCTCTGATTCTTCAGCAGTTCATCAAGTTTAACAGGGCTATCCTTGAACTTGTCCTTGTACTCATTTGCAATAACCAGGTCATCTCTTATGATTATAATATGTCTCTCAAGTTCCTTTTGATTATTCTGGGATTGGGTCAATTCAAGTTTCAACATATCATTCTCATGTGTTATCCTATTACATTCATCAGATGTGTCCTTCAATGCTTGAGCTAGGTTTTCTTCATTTTATTTCTTTCCTCAATCCCCTTGCACATCCTCATGGTTAGGGATTGCATCTCATTCTTCAAGATAGTGTTCTCTTGAGTGAGTTTCTGACATTGATCCTTCATAGCATCTTCCTCATCACTATTCTGATTTTGCAATTGATCACATAGCTCCTTCCTTGTAGCCTTAACAACTGAAATCTTCCCTTGCAATGAAATGATGTGTTCTTTGGCTTGCTTCAATACATTTTTTATTTTTCTATTATCCATCTGCTCATTATCAAGATCCTCAAGAGAAAGTCGAAGTTGTTGCTGCAGACTAGTTTCCATTGATTCTAAGTTTCGGATCTTCTTGAAGTAATTAAACTTTCTTCTGAGGAACCAAGCTTTGATACCAATTGTTAGAATCAAAGATCACTGAGAGGGGGGGTGAATCAGCATTCTACCGGTAATGAAAGTTTTGAACTTATTGCTTATTAACTGGTTAACAATAAATAAAATTAAAGTGCATATACCAAATAACACATGAAAAGGAAACACCATAACACCAATATTTATACATGAAAAACCCTAGAAAGGGGAAAACCCACAGTGGGGCTAATACCCACAATATCTATATACTTGATCAAGGTATACAAATATCACATGATAGGGATTGCACATGCAAACAGACCAACCACCTAGAGCTCATTTCTCAAACACAAAATAAGAAGTCTCACTGACTTACAAGGAATTACAAAGTAATTACAAAGTAGAATGATCTCATGAAATGCATTTGACCAAGTCGGATAAGTTTTAGTTCATGCTATGATATCATTCATTGTATATCAATTTGTTGATGCTCCGTTCTTCCCTGTTCTGCTACCGGTTACGATGTTCATGTGAAAATGCACACAGACGCTTCTAATCACTGACCAAAATGCATACTAATAATCTCTATATAATTCACAACCTAAAATTTGCATTCCAAAACAAATATTAATCTATCGCTAAAATGATCTCCTTAAATATCCTCCTAACTTTCACCATGTCGACTTTAATGAAAATTATAAACTTCCTGCCTACTAGATCATAATAAATCTCAAACATAATCCTAATGATCATGTCAGCCTTCACACATATAAAATAAATGATTGGGGCCATAAGATCTCCTAGCTCGGTCCTATCCATGACCAGGTTCCAAATACATGTTACAGGGATCAATTATAGGGATCAGGACTTAGTCAGATGTGAAGCAAAGTGGATGTCAGTGTCGCTTAAGTGTAATAAATGTTGGTAAACCCAAACAAATAATATGTACACCCGAAGATAAGTTCCAATCCTAGAAGAATATTTTCCATCAATGACAACCCTCAAAGTCATTAACCTTACCAGATGAGTGTCAATTGCCAACAACTCATGCTCATGGCATCTTGAAAATACTTATTTGCATGATATTTTCCTTAGTATTTGACCTTTGCCTATATACTATGATGTCATATTGTGATACCATACCTATTAGTGTTAATGGGTACATTAATATATCACAATTCTAGAGCTACATACTTGTCTTATAGTACCGTATTATACTTTAAAGATATCACACTATGATATGGAGGTACACAAGCTACCACCTATTGAAGAAAATCCAACTTTCTCTCCAGATGCACAATCATCCAGACAACCCATATAACTCTTCACATAAGAAGGTTTCAACATCATGATAACCAAACAAAGAAGGGCTACAACCCTAGGATGACTCATTGTCTTACAAACAAATTATTGAAGTATATGAACTAAACAATAGCATCTACAAATGCCAAATTATAGTTCGGGTTAAGCATATTTATAGACATTTCATACTCTTCCTTATCCTGCTCCAATTCGCTATTGTACATTAATTCAGAGCATAAATCTCTGAATTGTGCATGTGAAACTACGCACCATCGATCAAACACCTTTTTTCATACACTAAATGATCAACTACATCGACCTTATATATCTGATACACAAAATCACATCGGCTACATATCGGCTCAAGGACATATAACATATTCACCAATCATGTATGAAGAGACGACTGAATCCAATCTCCAATGCATGCGAACTAAAATAATTTTCCACATGCTTCCCAAATGTTGGCTAAACATCCTCAAACACAAAAACAATCACCAAATTGGCTCGAAAAATTTTGCACAATGATCATTTTCACAAGTTGGTCATACTATATTGTTCAACCCAAAATCTGATATACTAGATCTTCTAACTTGCACATGAATTATCACTAGAGGCTAAAATAATAGAATAAGGTATTGCAGATATCTATCAAGCTTTCCATATCTTTGAAACACAAAATATCCAACTAAAATTAAATACAAACCAAAATAAAGAACTTTGCCAGATGCTCTATTCTAACTTCACCAGACTTGACCAAATCTACACTCAGACTTCTGGTATAGGCAAATCATGAATTGTGGATAGAATCACTAACTGGAGTTGCCATCAATGGCAACATCTAATGACCTATGTAGTGTCTCTTTCTAACAATCTCTCTCTTTGGCATTGATGGAAACATAGTGAAAAATGACAGTGTCGGAATCAATGCCAACATATATACACCACAAAACTCAACATCTCAAAATTCCAAAATTCCAAAACTCTCCCTAAGAAGAGTACAACATTTTTCACTTCCCTACATCTAGATGAAAGAGTAGTGTTTCTATTCTGCTTTGGCTTAGGAACAGAGGATTCTAGACAAGTTGCCTTTGATACCAATTATTGGAATCAAGGAACACTAAGAGGGGGGATGAATTAGTATCCTGCAATTTTTAACTTTATTGAAATGATCATTCAACCACTTAATACATGTGAATAAAAGATAGATGCAAGAACAAAAACCAAATATCCACAACACCATAACACCAAGATTTTTTTTTGTGGAAGCCTGATTAAGGGAAAAACCACGATGGGGATGAACCCACAATATAAATATACTCTGCAGAAGCATAGTAATATTACAAAGAGGAATGCACATGCATTCTGGCACACTACCTAGAGCTCACTTCTCAAACAAAGAAGGGATACAACTCTAGGAAGACTCATTGTCTTACAAACAAATTGTTGTAGTATATAAACTAAACAATAGTATCTACAAATGCCAAATTATAGTTCCAGTTAAGCACATTTACATACATTCGAAGCATAAATCTCTGAATTGCACACGTGAAAATGTGCACCATCGATCACACACCTTTTTCCATACACTAAATGATCAACTACATCATCCTTATATATCTACAACAAAAAATCACATTGGCTCTATGTCGACTCAAGAACATATAACATATTTACCAATCGTGTATGAACAGTTGGGTCAATATTATCTATGATGCATATGAGGACCAAAAATAATTGTCCACACACTTCCCAAATGTCGGCTAAACATCCTTTAACACAAAAAAATCACCAAATCGACTCCAAAAATTCCGCACAATGATCAATTACATAAGTTAGTCATATTGTACTATTCAACCCAAAAACTGATATACCGAATGTTCTCACTTGCACATGAATTATCATTGGAGGCTAAAATTATAGAATAAGGTACTTCAGACATCTATCAAGCTTCCCATATCTCCACAATATAAAATATCCAACTAAAATGAAACACTGACCAAAATATAGAACTCTGTCAGATGATGTGTTCTAACTTCATCGGACTTGACCAAATCTACACTTAGACTTCCGGTATAGGCAAATCACATGAATCATGGATATAATCACTGACTGGACTTGACATCAATAACAACATCTAATGACATGTGCAGTGTCTCTTGCCAACAATCTCACCCTTTGGTATTGATGGCAACACTTAATGAAAAATGACTAAGTGTCGGAATCAGTACCAACATATATACATTGCAAAACTCAAAATTTCAAAATTCCAAAATTTCAGAACTCCCCCTCAGAAGAGTACAATAGTTCACATTTTAATTTTGGATAATCTCAAGAAAGGTTGGGATACTGATTTATGGATGTTTATGGATGTCTGGACTACCTCATTCCATATTTTTAGCCTCCAATGATAATTTATGTGTGAGTTAGAAGCTTCTATGTATCGGTTTTTGGGTTAATGGGCGACTTGCTTGGATAATCCTTATGCGGATTATGTGGAATGATCTTGGTGATTTTTTTTGTGGTTTAAGTGTTTTGTCTAGCAGTTTTAGTAACATGTAATCAATTGTTTTGATTTGCATTAGTATTTGGGTTCAGATCTAGTCGACAGTTTGTACACACTTCATAGAGTAAAAGTTTTCTTGAGCCAACATGCAATTTGTTGATGCCCTAGATGGGGTTTACACTACAAGAAGCATAAACAAAGTTGATTCTTCAAATTATCTATGGAGAAGACAACTCCAATTATCAAAACATTCAAGGACTTGGACCAACTATGACAAGGATCTACAAATCCTTCTACACTTTGGGCTCTACAAAACCCGAGAGGGTGATCCCTAAATGAATTTATGATCTTTGTGCCATACTCACAAGTTCACTAAAACAAAGAAGACAATCTCATATACAGGCTCAACAACAGGGAGAATGCTCAAGGATGGAAAATCCTTCAGTGATCCTCAACCTAATTAGAGCATGAGATGGATATGCGTGCAATAAACATACATAAATTAAAATGTATTATGATAATCAACATTTATGTAACAAATACAGACAAAATAAGCACAAACTGACTGTAAAGACTTTGAACAAGCTATGACCAGTGCCTTATTCCATTTGGAAATTAAATTATATTCTTATATCAGTATGCTATCAAATAATTTTTGTTGTAATTCAATTTTTATTTCCTTACAATACATCTCAACTATGACCCAAGATCAAACTACTTATCAAAATCTTTGTACAACCCTACCACTCTACAATTTCATTTAAGCATTTTAATTGATCCCTTGGATCAAAGCATAAAAACAAATGACATACATTACAATGATGCACTGAAAGAAAGAGACCCTTGATTCACTTTCATTCAAAAGATAGTAGAATCATACACTAGAGAGAAATAAACTTGAATTCTATTTTATTTATTCAAATGCTACATCTGTCATAAAACAGTATACATTTCAATCCTTCAAAACCTGCATAAAATATGACACAAGATTCATTCTATTTTTCTCTGTAAAAGGCTTTTACAATTTTCTCTTTTTCACCTAAGACCTTCTACATGGAACCTATGACTCTAACTTAACAAAACTCCCTTAGCTCTATCAAAACTTTGAATAACATTAAACAATAAAGAATATAAAGAATAAATGTTATTTAATCTACTGTCCACCTTCTCATTCAAATGAGTTATCACTGAGCTAACTATCTCTCTTTGCTTAATGGAAGGCTGATCTTCTAACTCCTTTAGCTTATTTTCTAACTCACTGATTTTCTCCAAGAATTGGGCTCTTCTCAGGTCAATTGATCTAGTGGGATTAGGCTCTTCATCAACATATGGCACTAATGGTATGATTGGAATATCAATCTCACTGTCAAATTAAATTATTGCATCTATATGTGAGACAAGTGGAGACCTAGACGTTGATGGGACTGATGCAATTTTAGGAACTGAAGAGGATGATCCTATCTGTTTCTACTCAAGAAGCTGAACTTTATTCTCTAGATCTGCACACCTTTGTTAAGCTACATTATAATCATTGAAAATCTTCTCAAACTTCCTCATTAGTTCCTCCATTTATAAAACCTCCCTTTTTTAAGTTTCATGGGCAAATTTGGCCACATCAATAGCTAACTTTGACGCCTTAACATTTGAAGTATCAGAGGCTCTTTTTATAATGAGGCTTCCCTTGAAGTTTGGATTTATATCATTGATATCATACCTCTCAGGCCCTTGTTCTAGTGCCCATATTGCGAAGGTTGCATAATTATCTACAAATTTTTATCATTTCAGTGCCAACCTTGCTTATTCTTCTGAACTGAATTGTTGATCTTTTGATTTCCTAATTGCATCAAAAGCCACTACATCAGCTATGTCCCATTCTGACAAAATTAAAAATTTGGCCTGATTTATGATCATCCTGCCTTCATTTGCAGTGGTTCTTTTGAATTCTTCCATCATTTATTTCTTGACCTCTTCCCGATTCTCCTCATTAGACTTGTCTAGCCTTTGGTCCTTTCTCTCAACTTGTCGGTCGTGAACTTCCTCAAGTCTGGTTTTCTTCTCTATCAACACAAGAATTAGTTCATCAAAATTGTTCATGACAAAATCAACTTTGGCATAGAATGGAGTTAAGTTTTTTACCGGATCATAATTGGGATCCATTTTATGTACTATAGCCCATAGCTTCCTAAAATCTATCCATTTCTCCTTCCTCCAATCCTGAGTCATGAAATCAAATTCATTTCTTATTATATCCTCAGGGAAATTGTGCTCATGGGGCAATGGGCCTCCTTTTATTCTTTCCTTGAAAAATATTGTAAAATCCCTCCAGGTCACTATGTTTGACTGTGCTAACCTCTAAATGATAAGGTGCAAAAATCTTGTCAAAATGTACATATCCCCCTTTTATGATTACAAGGTATGGAATGATAGTGTAATCAAGTAAATAGTCTCGTTGCCTCTACCTTTAAACTCCTTATCATGTATACAACCTATTTTCCATATTACTTCAACAAAACCTAACCTTAAAGGAAGATTAAAACACAATACATTTGGTTGACTAGGGAACCCATAGGCTCTTATAAGTGTACTAACATGATACATGATAATATCCCCCCAATTGTGCCAAATTTTCAAAAATGGCAACCTTTCCTTTGGTCTTATAAAATCATGCAGCTATGTGGGAATACTTGGTGGATTTATAGTTAATCTTTTCCTCAATCTAGAAGTAAAACCATTATCAAACCTCACAAAAATGGCTTCCTTCATGTCCCAAGACATGTCCATACTCCATAGTTGCACCGGTACCTCAATATTATCAATTGTTCTCTTAAGATTCATGGTACCTTCAAAATAATCTACATTTCTATATAAAAATATGTGCATTAACAATGAATACCAATAGAAATGAGTACTAAATACATCATTCTTAATATCTTGCAACCCTTCATGAATATTTTCTTCAAGGTATGGGGCAAAGTAAAAAACGGGGTCATATTTGTCTGCAACCGCTTTGAGGAGGTTGACATCCATGAATACATTAGGCACCACTAATTTTCCTATGATATTGCTAGGCACTTACAAGTGTGGATTATAAATTCCTCTATCCATACCACAACTTGAACATTTCAACACAATCACTAGCACCCTAGCATCCAAAATGTTATATGCCTTATCAGTTAACCCTTATCCTAGGGTTTTTCCTTGTACAAGTCTCTACCCATGATACTTATCATTTTTCGAGGGCTCCAATTGATCAAGAAAATCATCAAATAGATTCCTCTTATGATACTCTATTTGTCTTGAGTGGTTTTGTAGGGGAGCCATCCTACTTGACTAGGACTTCTTAACAATTATCCACAAAAGGAAGAAGGAAACTAGGGCTTAACATGAGACTATCAATTTCAACACAAACAAGCGTAAATTTTCACCTTCTTTTTACAAAATTTTAAACCCTAGAGAAATTCACAATCCTTTTACTATAATTTTATAGAATCCGCAACTTATGACTTACGACTTTTTATGCACCATATGAACCTTAATTTTGCACTGTAAGAACTCGTTCTGATCTTCTTCAGCTCAGGAAACACCTTCTAATCACCACTGAATCACTTTATGAGTCAAGAATAATTCTGAAAAAGGCTTTTATTGTCATTCTAGAATCAAGCGTCACCATCTTATACACCATTACTGCTCACGTGAGTGGAAAAAAGGCTCAAATTTGTATTTGAATCAAGTTTGAAACTGGACAGTTGATTTTCTCCATATTGACGCATCGCACGATCTATATTAGTCAATCTGATATTCATCATCTCATATGGCAAGTGGACCATCAAAGGCATGTTGCGACACTTCCATCTCACCATCCTCTTCACTGTTGTCAGCAGCCCCACCATTCGGCTTACTCCAACCCACCTTGAACATGTGGCATCATCTCACGATGTTATGATCCTTAATCTCTGAGAATCTTCAACCAAGGGGTAGCATGAGCCATTGGATCTGTTCGAGTTTTATTCTACTGGTCACAATGTACACCTTCTTTAGCCAATTAACAATCGAGCATCTTTTTTTACCAAGATTAAAACATCTCCATCCATTGAATCATGGGCAGATAATAGGAACCTTTAGTATCTCAACTGTTATCACAAAGACATCAACAAAAATATTTAAGGCTGGACTTAGGAAAATCATGCGCACGATGAAATATCAAAAAGGGGACCCACCCACAGGAAACACTAAAACACATACTTAGGAAAATATAAAGACCACTGAACAAATTAATGCCTAGGACATAAAAAGGCCCCACCAGCGTTACTATAACCCTCATACTTAAGACAAAAAGGTAATGAAGAAATATAGGATGTTTAGGGTTTTTTAACAATGAGGCTCAACCAAATGACATAAACCCTAAGCCTGAAAATAGAAGACAGAGAGCTGAATAAAATCAAAATGATCAATATTTTGCCTAAGGCATGAAATTTTTTCACTAGATCATTTTAAGGACTATCATAATTGAGTTAGTTTCTTGTTGTGGATATATAAGATCAATACTTTTAATCGTTTTGGAAAAAAAAAGGTTTTTTTGATCGATTGTGCACAGTTCCACGTGCATAGGATAGAGATTTGTGCTCAAGATCTTAGCAAAATAGTGAAATGGAGCAACATAAGGCAAAGTATGAAAAGTTTGTATAATGTACTTAACTGAAACTATAAATGGGCATTTGTAGATGCTACTCTTAGTTCAAATGCTCTAGTGAAATTTTGTAATTGAGTTGTAGGAAGTGAGCCTCTCTTTTGAGAAATGAGATTTGGGTAGTGTGCCCCAATTAATGTGCATTCTCATTGTAAAACTTATAATTCAGTATACTCATATTGTGGGTTCATCCCCATTGTGGTGAATCCCTTGACTAGGTTTCCACGTATAAATATCTTGGTGTTATGGTGTTGCAGTTTTCTGTTTTATGTTCATGCATCTTTCTTCTGATTAAATGCATTAAGTGGTTGAAAGAAAAGATTAAAGTTAAAATTTGCAGAACACTGATTCACCCCCCCTCTCAGTGTTCCTTGATTCCAACACTGAATTGTTTTGGAGAGCTCAAGGTTTTTTTGAACCTGACATTAAAGTTGTGTAATGGTAGTTATATAGCATCCAGATAATATTTGGGGTCCAAATTCAGTGATATATGTAATGTGTTCACATGTTAGATGAGGAATCATGTAATAAGGTCTACTTCTCATTTCTTCCCACCACTGGAATGATTAGTGGAGACCTATTTTAGATATTTGTCTCAGCCGACATTCAGGATTATATTTTTATGGAGATAATATATTTAGGTGTATAATTTGATGAGTTGAGGTGTGGCTTTTTGCATTGAAGACATGTGAGATTGATAGAATCTAGTTGTTGTGTGAGTAGAGTGTTGTGGGTCATTACCGGAAGCAGTTTCGATTGTACAAATTGTGTTTCAGTGATGGATTTTCTTTATCTTTCTTTCTTCTTCGCCAACGAGCCTTTCTGGGTAGTGAGCCCTCTAATAGTGAGTTTTTTCATGTAGTGAGCCCATCTATAGTTGTTTGGGTTGGTCAATTAGCCAAGTTAGCATTTGTGAAGGAAGCATGGCATGGGATGTGTGGATTCATGTTTGGTCACATGGAGTGCTTATCGATGGCTTGTTATGGTTGGGTTTTCAGAAGCTTTCCGTAGTTGTATTGTAATGGATGCATTGATGATAATACATGGTGGATGATGCTTTTGGAGGTTATTTTTTTCCCTCACGAGGGTTTTCCCAGGATATATCTTGTGTCACTTTTTCATGGGTATGTTGTCTATTCTTTGCATGTGGCTTCTATGTGTTGATTTGATTAAGATCTAAATTGGGTTATGTGGAAATTGTCATAAAATTGGCTGCAAGTTTCCTTACAAATTTATTGAGAATTAGCATTCTCTGTGGTTTTTCTCTTCTTGGGTTTTCCACGTAAATTCAGGTGTTTCTTGTGCTTGATCTCTTTTGTTCTACTAATTGTTCTGGATATGTTAATTAAGTCTAAAAGAAAATTTTATTGTCAATTAATTCACCCCCCTCTCAGTTGCCTTGATATTCAACACAATCGTCTTCCTAATAGAATTGAGGTTGGATCTATCGTATTTATCCTCCCTTTAACGTATGGCATGTGAAAATTAAGTGGTTTCCTAGTTTACAAATCATAACTTGTGAAACCATAATTTTTTCACCTCATAACACATAGTCACATAAATATGATCTCTATCAAATTCAAGATGCCATTTTATAGCTCTTTCCTATCATCTTTGATACTTTACACACTTTCAACTGTTTACCAATAAAATGTCCCCTTGTGATATACTGTCAACTCTTCTAAAATCTAATTTCATCAAAGACCTATATTCTAAAGGCTAAGTACCCATGTTTATTACATTTATTTTTGTAACTTAAAATTTGATTTCATATTATACGTAGTGTCGTATATTGTACTCCTTGATCATTGAGTCCAATTTCACACTCTCCTAGCACTCATTCTAGTTTTCCCATTCATCTAAGCATTTTGGGACCATTTATTCCCTTGAATTAATCCAAGAAATTCAAGAATATGAGTCCTATCCCATTTTAAAACTTCAACACACTCTTTATTTGGCCCTTATTTTTGTGTGCTCTTTCTTATTTATCATTTCAAGAGAGTAATGTATCAACATTAACATTTCCAGATTTGGTCTCGAAATTGGGATATGACCATATAAGTTAGCCTAAAAAATAAAATACCCTAAGAACCCTATAGAAGACATCATTCCTAAGTCATTTTATCATCTACAAGTTTCAATTATAGAGAAATTATTAATCTTCAAGTACAAGTTTGATTTTAAGGAGCATCAAGATACAAGTTGCCATCTATTATGTCTTCGTGATGGATTTTTTGATGATTTTTCATGTTATTGCATCAAGTCTTGTAGGACTTATCCTAAGAGAATTGCATCATCATTAATATCATTAAGCTTGAGGTAATATTATTTCAATTTTTATATTACTTCAAATTTCTATTTTTTCCTAATCATCATTGTTGTAGGGTTTTGACTTAGGCAAGTCCCTATACAACCCAACACCATTTTTTTAATCCTTTTATGCATGTTTAGGTTTAGAAATAGGTTATATGCTTAGATTGAAGATACAAAAGGACGTAGGACTCGGAATCAAAACTTCTCAAGAAATTTTATTAGAAAGGGGTATGAAACTTATAATTAGCATCACAGTCCTCAAAGACTAGGGCGCCTAGGACCATAGTCCACCTAGACTAGGGTGCCTAGTGTCATAGTCCAGATGGACTAGGGTTCCTAGTGCCATAGTCCACCTGGACTAGGGTACCTACCACAATAGTATATTTGGACTAGGGCACTTAGCACCATAGTCTAGTTGTTTTTACTTGTAGTTTGATAAGAAGATAGTTTGGAAGCTCCTGAGACCACTTTGATTCCTCTTCTACACCCTCAGATCTATCAGGACAAATGCACCTAGCCCCAATGTCCACTCAATTTGAGCTCAAAATTTTAACACGGGTTCATCTCTACATCTCCTTTCCAATTTTGTACATTTCAGTTGATTCTGAATTTCGTATTTGTGTGTTTATGTTGATTATTGCCACTTCTGTACTATTTAGCCCATTTCTTGCATTTCCAATTCCTAATCATACCCAATCAATGAAATCTAGAAAAGAGAATAATCAACTATTGTGCCTAGTTCTCTCAAAGGTTTTTAATTGTGCCTGTTAATTGTTCGCCAATATAATATACTTTACATTTTGGTGAACCAACTCTTCTTACATTTGCATAACTTCTAATTTTGAATTTTATATCTGATCTTTGCATGAAATTATTAGATTATTCCTTGCTAAAAAAAATTTTTATGTACTTGCCTTGGTTAAAAGTCATAAAAATTTCATATTTGAATCTCTTATATTGTGCATTTTTCATATGTTATCATTTGAAAAAGAAAATTGTTTTCATTGTGTTTTCAATTAGTTAGTTTCATGATGCATATATTTCATAGATTTGATAGTGGCCTAGCCTCCCTTGTATCACTCTATCTATCTCCCAATGATTCTTTTAACAATGAGGACACTTTGGTGCAGGAATATATTATTAGCACTTCTTTCAAAAATATACCTCCTAGGGATGAAGCTTTGAAGGATGATGTTGATCCTTCTCCTAAAAATTACCTACCTCATGAGGATACCTTATTTCAAGAGGACCTTATTTCAAGAGGATGATTTTCTTAATAATTTTACTAGTGATACCTTACCTTCTATTCACTTCTATGTCTTTACCTCTAGAGATGAAGAATTAATGAGTTATGTGTGCCTGTCTCCTAACTCTTGTCTTACCCATGAAGATACCTTGGAGCAAGAGGATGATATCATTAAGACCTCCCTTCATGAAATTTTACCTTCTACTCACTTTATTAACATCCCTTCTAGAGAAGAGTATTGATGAATCATATTTGTCCCTCTCCCAAAATTGATCCCATTCATGATGTTTTGTTGAAAGATAAAGATATTACTAACAATGTTTCTGATTCTCTCTCTCCTAAAGATAATGCTTAAGTGGATAAAGGACCTAATAAAGTCAAAGATATTCATGTTTCTAGTTCTATGAAACCTAAAATTGTTTTCCACCTTCATCAAGATGTCCCTCAACCTAAAAAAAAATGTGATTATTGTTAAACTTAGATTGAATCAACAACCAAATTATCATACAATAGCTCACACATATAACACTTGAAACAACAAACAAGATCTCAATTTTCTTCATACTTACCAACCTTTTCTTCCTTGACCACCTTGTCTGTCACAACATGTTGATAAGGAGAATGATCTTGTTGATAAACTTCATGCTACTTTAGTTAATATATATTTTGGATTTGATTCAAATGTCACCTACATACCATGGGATGCTCCAAGAAGCCTTATAGAATATAGTTGTCTTATCTTCTGCTAGATAAATTGATGTACTATTTTTTCTTACTTGTATGAATGAAACAAAGATTGATATTTTGTTTTCCCAACATGAGTTACCTTCTTTTGAAATTCAAAATCAGTATGATCCCCTCATGATTATTTTGATAATTAATGATATTGGCATAAGATGTACTCTAATTGATAATATTTCATTTTTTCATATTTGTAGCATTTACTTATTACATAAGAACAAAGGAGATACCTCCCTCATTCAACCTGATTCTATCTCTTTTCATGGATTTTATAATGTTGGTAGATAGTCGTTAGGTACAATTATATTTTCTATTAAAGTAGGTCCTACAATTATGGCCACACCTATCCATGTCATGCCTGATACTCTTAATTATAATATTCTTCTAGGAAGACCATGGATCCATGCTATGCAAGAGGTCCCTTCCACCCTACATCTCTTACTCAAATTGATTCATAATAACAAGATGTACACCCTACCAATTGATAGAAAGTTATATAGTTATGTTGAAAAAGAGATAGGATGTATATCTTCCCTTAACACTATGATCCCTTCTACAACATAGCCTCTTATCAATGATTCTTTCTTAAAAGAAAATTGAGATCGTTTAGACTTTACTCCCTTCTTTTGTGGTCAATATAAATTCTTTAAATTTAAGAATCGGGCCTCAAATGAGCCTAGTGTGTCATTTGTTCAATATTCTTCTAAGTCTACTCCAACCTCTTCTTCTTTCAACACATATCTTGATGATTATTGTGTCTCTTTAGACTTCAATCCAGTTGAAACTAAGAGTGATACCTGCCCTTTTGACATTTCAACACCTAGTAAAACTCCTAGAATTGATTTGGAAAAAAATTATGGAGTTGGTTTAATTTTATTTTTTTCTAAACATGGATATGATGGACATGGTTTAGGATGTGTGCAACAAAGTATTTAGGCTCATGATAAATCTAAATTACACTTTTCTAAATAAGGTTTAGGTTTCTAACCTCCTCCTTTGTCGACATCCCCTTCCCCATTGTCTAATACACTTATGTCATCTTCTCCCAACTTCTCAACACAACAAGAGACTATTTTGTTTAATCTTCTCAAAGCCAACTTTATTACTCTCCCTTTGAAAAACTAAAGGAAGAATCCTACACACAATCAAGATAAACCTTCTTTTTGCAAATATCATCAAATATATGGCCATTGCAATAATAAATGTCATGATTTGGTGTAAATTTTAACAACTTACTGTAATTGGTATCATTCAACTAAAAGATGACAATAATTTGGAGCCTCATCTTATCTCTTATAAATACCATTTAAGTTCCTCTTATGTTGCTCCTCACTATGTGACATTGGTAGCTTACCTTTTGGGGGCTCATTGTCATTCATGGTGGTACAATTTTATGTGCAATGATACTTGGTGAGAAACATAATAGTCTAGTTTTTCTTGTCTATATGTTGGTGGAAATAACTTTTATAGCTGGTGGAAATGCTAGTTGAGTTGTATCTTTTATAACTTGATATCCTTTCTTTCATGAAATTGTTTTTACTTCATGTGGATCTACTCCTTGCTTGGACATGTCTATTCCTTGGTTAGGACCTCTTCCTTTCTTGAAAGTGTGTCTTTAATTAATGATCTCTCCTTGGTGATTGAAAATGTGGAATCCTTCACCAAGAATCCCATTTTATAGCAATAGGAAAGGTGTGCAATCTTGATCTCCTTCCCATTTCCTAGTTTTCATGAATATGCTTGCAGGCTTGATCATCCATCAAACTTAGTGACATCCTATCCCTAGCTTGTCTTTCTCTTATATGTTATTTCTCTTCATTTATAGGTTTTTTACATGAAGTAGTTTGTTGTTGTTTACATTTTTAGTTTACATAGAAGTTAAGATAATCAACGAGTAACATGATCAAAACAAAGAAATAGTAGAGTTGTTCATGTTAAGGCATCATTTAAATTTCAAAGCACAAGTTCATACATTATAAATCAATTTTCTAAATAGTATTGCATATCCGATACAATCTTCAAACCACAAATAGAATGCTCAAAATCAATTCCAATGCATAACTAGCAACACAAGTGTCAAATGTGTTTGGCTTGAACAAAATTTTGGTCTTCACAAGCCTTAGATTTTTCTCCAG
This sequence comes from Cryptomeria japonica, assembly GCF_030272615.1. Taxonomy (NCBI): domain Eukaryota; kingdom Viridiplantae; phylum Streptophyta; class Pinopsida; order Cupressales; family Cupressaceae; genus Cryptomeria; species Cryptomeria japonica. The sequence continues at coordinate 409,374,398 of NC_081413.1, read as the reverse complement.
CTCTTACTAACTTTCACCAACAATAATCAACACCCAGTAGAGAAGGAATTAAACCAATAATTTACAAAATTTTCTTAGACCTATCATAACCAATATGCCCTAGGTGAATAGTACGACCTCTCCTAGAGGGTCAATCAGCCTAGAAAATCAGTCATTCACTGAATATGATGAGTGATAGCTCAAAATGAAGTGCCCAATTGATCATAATGTATTTAATAAATACCTAGAATGATTGCAGCCTCAGATATGCAGTTATGAGCATAAAATCACATGATGATGATTTCAACATGTATGCAAAAACAAGACATAGAGGTTAGTTTATAATATTCTATGATTATCATAACTTCATTAGGACTATCTTAGCTTAATTGTTAAGATTTGCACAAATTTCTTAGGACAATCATAGGCTCATTATGAATCTATGTTACATTTTTAGGATAATGATGGGTTCATTAGCACAATCATAACTCCATTATGAAAGTCATATGCTATTTAGGACTGTCATAGTTTCATCACACGTGTCAGAACCTTGTTTAGATAGTTTCATTACACTTGTCATAACTTTATAATAACTTTAATTATGGAACAAAAATTTATTTTAATGAAAGATCTAATAATAATTGTAGACAAAATAGATAGAATATATAATCTTGCATACATTATCAACATCTTAAGAACCTTACAACCTTGCTCGCAACACACAACAACTAGTAGAAACTTTGAAACATTCATAAAATGCTATTATAAATCATTTTCTTGCTCTCCTTGATACTTAATTCAAGCTTATATTGGATATTTATAGAGTTGGGTAGACTTTAAGAAACACCTAGAAGTTGAAAAGATTGGGGAAATAAAAAAATATAACATTTTGAGATATTGTATTTTAGTTCGACTGAAGTGACCACCTCTAGTAAAGAAGTGGTAGCAAAACCACCCAATACTTTTAAAACAAATCTTCTATTTTCAAAAAACATACAAACTACCACTGAAAATTGCCAATTTTCTTCTATTAACAATTCCCTCCTCCCTCACAAAAACTATATTGCAAGTGCAACCTAGACTAAGTAAGTCAAGATTTATAGTATTAAACTATCCCAATCTAACACATGTTGATACAATTAGAGAATATTGATTTCAGTCATCAAATGTATATACATTTATGGATAACAGTTGTAAAAATGATTTGGATTAACCAAAAATTCATAAAGCCATACAACATTTCATGTCAATAAGAGTATAACATATATATCCAATACAATGATACATGCTTGTCAAAAGCCATGTGGACATAAAATGTGACATATTTGTAATACAAAACATATGCTCAAAAATGTCATATAGGCTTACAACAAAGGGCCCATGGTCTATTGATTTCCCACTTGCAAGAGGAAATAGATCACAAGTTATCTTCGACTAGTGAGGGGATGAAGATGTATGCGATGTTGGCATCTTTCAATTGTGCTCACTAGTCCTCCTATGCTAGACTTCTCTAGAGCTCCAACTGATACAATTAAAAGTATAGACATCAATGTATAATATATATAAAAATAAATTATAGAATAAAATATAATAGAATAATTAATTATTGCATACATATAATCATGATGTTCATCCACAATGAGGGCACATTCACGATCAAGAGTGACAAGCCCCTACAACAAGCATTAAGATAGAAATTAAACTACATATGAGTATCATTAATTTTTTTATTAATTGATCATTAGAAGAAAAAGTGAAATTGACTAATCTATCTCATACCTCTATCGAAGCTTTAGAAATTTTTATTATTGCAACAACACCACGCTCCATTGTAGTGCAAACATTAGGAGGAGTAGCTAATGTCAACAACTAAAAATGAAACAACAACTATTGCTTGATTACCAAAACTACCTAAAATTGTTTCACAGCACTATTAATGTATAAAGGTTACAGTTGTGACCTTTTCACACATCCCCCTATTGCAAATGGGGACCTCCTTTTTTTTGCTTAGGTGTCTAGTTGCTTTTTAGGGTTTATGTTTGTTTGAAAGTAAATTTTGATCTCCTAAAGCAATTCACTTTTAGAAGTTTATACTTCAAGCTAGCTTAGATGAAGGGTCCTTATGATTGAAGGGTAGAAGTGAGTGCACAATATTGATAATTTTATCAAATGTTGTCAACTTTGTCGATATGTTATAATGTTGTCAAGTTTTTTCATGTTGCAAGGTTTCCAAGAAAGAGGTCAAGGTGAGAGAAAGTTGAAAACTTCCTTCTAGGGGTCACTTTTCCATCCTTTGGAGAATAGGTGAAGCCTAGTATTAAGCGATGGAGTTTGTTCAACAATAAAATTGGAAATTTCCTTCTACCTATCAAATTTCCATTCTTTGGAATTGAGAGCTAAGTGAAAGAGAAGTTAGAAATCTTCCTTCTAAGGATCAATTTTCCACTCTAAAAGGGAAGTTTACAAGGAAAAATTTGATGATAGTGAAAATCTTCCTTGTGCTAATCAATTTTCCACCCCTTGCAAGTAGAGAGAATTATCAAGAAGGAAAAGAAGTGAATGAAATCAAATCATCCTTCTAGGGGTCGAATTTCCACTCTAAATGAATTTTTTCTCGCAAATTGGAACAAAGAAGGTTGGAAAACAAGGAAAACAAAATCTTCCTCTTACCTTGCAAATTTCCACTCTTCCTTCTAGAGGTTTATTTTCCATTCTTCAAGCAAGTGATGAGAAATCCAAGTAAAAAAATGGAATGAAGAAGGTTAAGAAAACATGGAAATTGCAACCTTCCTTCTCCCTTGTTTTTTTCTACTCCTTCCTTGTGAGGTGTGATTTTTCACCCTTGGCCAAAATTGAACGATGAAAGAAGAAGGTATGTTTAAAGGTATAAAGGGAAAGATCTTCCTTATAGAGTGTGAATTTATAGTCTTCCTTTTAAGTCAATCCTTGAGTGGAAATTGAGAGGGAAAACCTTCCTTCTTTCTAGTAAATTTTCACACCTTCCTTGTGCCTTGCAAAATTTCCACTCCAAATTTGATGAATTTTATTAAAGATCAAATCTTCCTTGTGCATGACAAATTTTTGCTCCTTCCTTCTAGGTTGTATTTTTTCCATTCCTCATTTTAGGCGATCGAAGGTGATTAAAATATTGAATTTGAAAAGAGAAAACCTTCTTTGTGCCTTGCAATTTCCCACATCTTCCTTATTAATATCAAATTTCCACCTTTCATTTGCAATTCAAACTTGAGCATCCTAATTTTGATATTATTTTCATTCAATTCATGGAAGAACCACTTCTGCATCCTGAAAGTGTCCACTTCCATATTCCTGGCCACACCCAAGAGATCATTTGAGCTCTCTTTATCAGAATTAAGGAATATGGAATCATGTCAAGGTTTCTCAAAAAAAGGAAATATATTGTCCCTATCAATCAATAGAATCTCCTAAACATATCAAATTATTATGATTGCTTTCATCCAAAATAGAGTGAACAGGGGAAGTAGGGGAGGCCCTCCTTTTTTAATCTCTTTCTACTTATCGAACTTCTTCCCTTTCACTTCTAGGTCTACAAAATTAGGATCACCATCATCCTTAGTCTACCAGCCATTCTCGTTTGTATCCTGGTTGTCCAAGCCCATATACTCTAGATCCCGAGTTGTCTTCATTGTTGGAATTACCCAAGAAAGGGAGGATTTTGGTCTTTCCTTTGGCCAACTTTAAGTGTTCCATAATCAACAAGATTAACCCTTCATGAAAGATAAGATTCTTAGAGCTTTTTATGTGACCCCTAATGCCCATTCTCAACTACTAAAGAAGATATTAAAATAGAAAGTAAACCTTATCTTTGTGTCTCGAATGGTTGAGTAAAACAAAATGATGACCATAAACAACAGTATAACAACCATCTAGGGTAAAATATTGAATGAGTACCTTGAGAACCGCCACCCACAGGGGTTTTGGAGACTTCATTTATACTATGTTAACCCTTAACTTATCATAATATATTGAGATAATTATCAACTCTTAACTATGGGATAGATAGTTGCATTACTAGATTGCATAACTACTTTGAGTATGATCCTCCTTATTGGATTCGACAATTTACCTTCAATGTGTAAGATATATTTATATAGTTTCTCGACCAATGCATGGATTTGAAGGAGAATACATTGATTCACTTGAGAATCTTACCTTACCTAGTTCCAATGGTCAAATTATTCACCATGTGTTTAATTGTATGTTGGCTTTGTAGCCAATCCTATTCATTTATGAATATAGTAATGCTATTGATGTGTATGCAATTGCCTCCAATCTTAATCATTTATGATTTGGGATCCCTATGTTGTGGGTAAACTTATAAAGTCTGTGTGTCCTTTTTATATGTTTGTTTCATAAATTTATTTCCATTTGCTTGTTTATTGATTTCCTAAATGCTTGTTGTGAAGTGTTTGCTAATGATGTTTATGCCTTGAAGATGATATCTAATAATCATCTTGGAATGTCCCTTTAAATTTTAATATTGAGTTATTAAAAATGCATCATGAATTTGAAATATTGTTTGTGCCTTATTTCATAGCCAGTTGATCAAACTGTGCGTATTAATTATAGAGAAATATAACTGATTTAATTATAATTTAGAAAAATTATTAATATTTGTATCTTTCAGAAGTTTATTTAATAAATCTTTAAATCATTATATCAATTTATCATCTATCTTTTATCGAGTATCATGGTGCTGTTCGAGGATTGACACCAAGTATTATGTCTTCTCTCCACATATATTTTTCTATTAGAATCATTTTTTAATTTATTTGTGTTTAATGGAGAAGAGGTAACAATTATTATTATTTATATTTCAAAGTGGTTGGAAGATTTCATTGTAACCCAAATGGTGCCTGAAAATTTAGAGGGTAAGCAAGAAGTGAATGAGTGGGCAATGGGCAAAGGGAAGAAGATGGAGAGATGAATCAGGGTGCTTGGCGTAGGCATTGTAATGGTGGTGGCAATTATCATGGGCATTCAACATGCTTCTAGGCTGGAGTTGAAAAAAGGCGACAACCATGGGATGGTTGCAGAGATAAAAGTTTATCTTCAAAGGTTAGGTTACAATGCAATTGCAGGGGCGAAAGCGGAGAAGGAGAATGGTCTGTTTGATGAGCGACTGGAAACGGCGGTGAGGGTCTACCAGAGTAGCTTCAACTTGCCAGTCACGGGCTTTCTTAATGCCCCAACAATCCAGAGCCTGAGTCTCCCAAGGTGCGGTCGAGAAGACGCACACGCACCCCTGATTCTGCTTCGCTTGATAAAATCAAAACCGTGGAATCTGATTACAAGGCAGAACAAGTGGAGCAGCAACGGAAGCAACCTCACCTACGCCATCTCCTCCACAATTTGCTCACCCATTCTTTCTGACCACGACATCCAGTCGGCGATTGTTGCGACATTCGACAGTTTGGCGACGGTGGTTCCTCTGAGTTTCAGGGAGGTGGATAGCTTGGAGGAGGCCATGATCAAGATCCAGTTTGACGGTGACGGTGACGGTGAGTGGGTATTCGAGTTCATCTAAAGAGAGCACGGTGATGAGGACGCCAAGATGAAGATCGACTTCCTCCGCCACTTCCTCACTGAAGATGATGATGTTGCCCAAATCTTGTTCCCATTCTGAGCCTGGGCTTCCCCCTCCCCTGTTGCCCAAATCTTGTTCCCATTCTGCTTAGTATATTTCTCTCTTAATCATTTGGGCAAACGTTTGAATTGGGCTTTTTTGATATTGTGCTGCAAGATTCATTTTCTTGCTTCTTTCTTTCATCCCAATGTAAGATTTAGTTTGAATTGCTACTGTGCTGCTACATCCATTTTCTTGCTTCTTTCTTTCATCACAATGTAAGATTCAGTTTGAATTGGGTTTTAAATTGAATGTACTCTAAATATTTGGAGATTTTTCATCTTTCAAAGACCCAATGCCATGCGTCATCTCATCCTCTAGCTTATTTAATTCATTTTTGGAAAGATTCATTGCAATCACAGTTTATTAACATTTACATTTTATTTGTTCTCTTATTTGACATGCTTCGTGTGAGATAGGTTATGGATTTTACAGCAATGTTTTTGGGTTGTTCTGGAAAATTAGTAATGTCCTTGTCACCTGTCATGAATTTTGGTGCACAGTTCAAAGTTTGCAATATTTTTGTAGAACAATTATGAAATTTAATACAAGTTTTAGAGCATAATAGAAAATTCAGACAAGTGGTTGCAAGATGTGATTAATGATAACAGAAGATAAATTTTATTAACCTTAATTGGAGTGCATCCCTAAGATGCCCTCACAAATTATGATATGTAAGAAAAAATATGAATCAAGTGGATACATTGCAAATCACAAAAGTATTGATATATAAGAGAGAGAATTAGGGAAGAAGTCGTATTCCATATAGTTGTGAACATCATTAGAGGAAGTATTCTATATGGAAGCATATGATCAAATCATAGAATTGTAATGCCCAATGCCCACCCATCTGTTAACTCTTAATTTGTTGTAATATATTGAGCTGATTATTAACTCTTAATTTGCTGTAATATATTGAGTTGATTATTAACTCTTAATTGTGAGATAGATAGTTGTGTTGCTGTAATATACTGAGCTGATTATTTAATGAGTTGAAAAGAGCATTGTTATGCATGTTGGGACCATAAGCGTATATTTAGATTTTGGAAAAAAATAAAAATTTGGGAGTTCTTGAGGGATACATCTTCAATGGCAGATTTCAAATTTTAGTGGTTTTCCTTCCTTAAAAAAGTAATAATTGTGTTCAAAACCTTATTCTATGTTATTATGTTGTGAGATAAAAAGTCTCATGCGGGAAATATGATTCTCTACCTTATAAATACAAGTGTCATGTGTTTTGACCTTACTTTTTGTTCTTTGATTTTTGGTCAAAGTTGACCTTCTCATATGCCTTAGTAAAATATTTTCTATCCATGGTAGTTTCTTTTGATTTTGAAAAAATTGACATGTTCAAATCTTGTAAGATGTTTTCATTGATAACAATAAATGTTTGTAGGATCTCTCATCAAATATTGTGGAACTTCATCAAAATCAAACCCAAGGGCATCATGACTAAGCTTAATTGATCTCTACATCCTCTACAATATCATTTTTTGAAGAATGCAATTTTATATATTTTTTGCATATTCTATTATGTATGTTATCATAACTTATTCTTTTGAGTAATCACCTCGCTAAAGTGGATGGAAAATGTAGCGTCGAAAATTGCATAATATTGCAATTTCACACTCATGCATTGCGCTCGCTTTGATTTGATAATTATTGATAAATTTTGATATCTTGAGTTCAAAGATTCTATTTTGACAAATAAAAGGATAAAGTATTACCAACATGTGGTTTGAAAATAAATAAATAAAAATTCTTGGACTATAGAACTATGCATAGACATTCACAAAACATGATAGCATCCCAAGATTTTTTGGCCACATGGCTCATATGAGACATGTGTCATGCCACCCGAATAGAAAAGTAATAGACTCTCTCACTCGTTCAAGCAAACAAAACTCTCTTTTTCATCTTTCAAAACAAAATATTTTCATATTGTTCTCACAAGCTCTCTATCTTAGTGAAACTTTGCAAGAATATCTCCATCCATTGCAATAATTTTGCGAAAAAATGTTAAGCTATCATGATACATTCACATGCAATAGCTTAAGCTTCCTCAATTTGGCTCTACATTGCAAATCAATAAAAAATATCTAGGAGGAATGCCAAGGTTGTGGTAAAACTCACTTTGTTTATCATTTTTTTTATTTTACAAATTAAATGTTCAAATCATTATATCAATTTATCATTTATCTTTTATCAAGTATCATGGTGCTCTTCCCAATAGACTAGGGTTGACACCATGTACATATTTTTAACATTATATCTATAATTTTTAATTCCTAATATTGGTAGGGTTTGAAATAATCATTTATCATTTTTATCATATTTTATCTCTAACTATCCATGGAAGTTGAAAGAAAAAAATGGAGATTTGACTAAGGTAGGCCCCTAAATAGACCCCAATTTTTTTCTTGTTACTAGTGTGTGCAAGTTTTATATAGTCTAACATCAAATATGAGTGTTCTATAAGCTAGTGGATCAACTATGTCAAGTTGGCAATGTGATGTGTTGTGTCCATGCTATGCCTTGGTGTTTGAGGCTAAGAGCTCCTCTACTCGTTGCTAGGTTTTTCATTTCGTGAAATTTCATTTTTTCTAGCAATTAGATTTTTGACTACTCTCACTTTGAATATATCTTAGTTTTAGTTCTCTACTTTTGATTTGTTAATATAGCATGATTATTTATGTAGCATAAATCACCTATATTTACTTTCTAGTGAGGTGTTTCAATTCTACATTAAGTATATCAGTTTTCTTTATATCATTTGAATGCAACTTTGGAATTTTTAATTCAATCGTATTTTTGGTATGTAGCAAATTTTCACCATTATACAAGGATTGGTTTTCTAGTTCATAGGTGGGTTCTATGAGGATTGTCTTGGGGGTTGGCTATATAAAAAAAATGCCCCCTTACCTTTTCCCATTTAATTGAGAAAGTTTTTTCATTTTACAACTTTTAATGGCATTGAATAGATTTTTCACGACCCATACGTTTTAGTATTTTATTAATTAATTATTTTGACTTATTTAATGAATGTAATTGCCGTATTAATTAATTTAGATAAATTCTGAATTTATATATACATGTAATTGTATTTATAATGAAACTATTTGTGGTGAAGTATGTCATAACCTAAAATATTTCCCTAGATTCCTTTAATATTAAATACTATATTTAAATTGGCATGGTGTGGATATTAATTAGCTTTAGTTGAAGACTGTCTGTTACAAAATTAAACTATTTCCTTAAGCATGAACACAAAGTAGGGAAATTGAGATTTGAGTCTTCCTTTAGTTTGATGAGGACAAAACTTAGTCAAATGATAGAGGAGTCTTGTTTAACTGAACCTTGTCAGCCACATTTACAAAGTCGCATGATTAGAGGAGGTTGTTGTTGTACATACATCGGACATCCATTCTGAAGTGCAAATAAGGGGTCCAAATATACTGAGGGCATTGCTAGTGACAATGGAGTCAAAAGGTAAAACTTAGATTTAAAGATTTGGAATGTAAAAATATTTGCTAAACTTGTGAAAACCAGGAACACTGGTAGAGATGCAAATTACATAATAGCATAAATTGAGAAGAGGTAAAATATTGTGAATAACTGCTTCTTTGACTTGGAATGAGTACAATATATAAAGAAAAGATAAGCCATCTAAAATGGCAACAACCAACTAGAAAATAAGCTTTCAGCTTTATGCAATATTGGAAAAATTCACGTAAGATTGCACAACTAAGTAATCATAATCTTGTCCCTTAACAACTAGCAAACTTATCTAAAGGAATATTCTAGGGAGAATATTCTACACTAACATGGAAACATCTAAGGTACATAATTCTTTTCCTGAGTAGGTGGAAATTTCCTTCCATATCTGTGTGCACAAGATTGAAGGTCAAGAAGACAAAAATAAGGTGAGTCATCCATCCATGTTTGCTTTTTATTTTGGCTGGGTAAAACAAATGCAATCTATCTATTTTGAATAGTTTTATGCAAATCTAGTTCTATAACCTTAATTCACACCTAGTTGCACCATGTTCTTCTCGTCTATTTAATATTACAGTATGTTCATATATCTTCCAAATTATATATACCATTTCATCTTTGCATGTTGGGCAGGTTCAGTTTCTATTCTTAGCGTAATAAAATTTCTGACGATGGTTCTCTATGCCTTACCTCTGACTATTAAATATCATGCATAATCAAATTCTAGATAGATATAAATGTTACTGAAATTGAGACTCCATACTGAGTTGGTCTACCCTGAACGTCTTATAAAACGTTTAGGCTAGATAGATATAAGTGTTACCAAAATTTGTTTGGGAATAAAAATTATAATCGCGTTGTGGGTTTCTGAATTTGAATTTAGCAGACCTGTGTCTACCCTAAACGGTCTTATAAACATTTTCTATTTACAGAAGAATTCAAGTCTGTAATCCATTATTTTATTTACAGTGAAGAAGCTGGAGTTCTTTGATTGCCAGAGGAGCTTCAACTTGGCAGTGATGGGTTTTCTTTGTTGATTCACAACGAACAGAAATACATAATAAAAATAACTTAAAAAAATAAACAGAACACAAGACACAAATATATATAGTGGTTCACCATAAATATGGCTACATCCACACTCTCAAGCAAGGAACTCTTTTATTCATCAATATCCAATACAACTGCACATATCCAATACACCAGTACATAGACTGTCACAAGTCTATTTATACAATCCACAACCTGAGTCTCCCAAGGTGTTGTCGAGAAGACACATCCTACCTTTTGAATTTGCTTCGCCCGATAAAATCACGCTTCCAGGCTGGAGTTTAAAAAAGGCGACAACCATGGCATGGTTGCAGAGATAAAAGTTCATCTTCAAAGGTTGGGGCAGAAGCGGAGCCAGTCACGGGTTTTCTCCCAAGGTGCGGCCGAGAAGACGCACACGCACCTCACAACCGTGGTTTCTGATTGCAGGGCAGAACAAGTGGAGCAGCAGCAGAAGCCATCTCCTCCACAATTTGCTCACACATCCGATTGGCGATTGCTGCGACATTCGACAGTTTGGCGACGGTGGTTCCTCTGAGTTTCAGGGAGGTGGAGAGCTTGGAGGAGGTCATGATCAAGATCCAGTTCGATGGTGATGAGTGGGTATTCGAGTTCGTCGAAGGAGAGCATGGTGATGAGGACGCCAAGATGAAGATCGACTTCCCCCGCTGCTTTCTCACTGAAGATGATGTTGTTGCTTCCTCCCCCTAGGCCTAGGCCTCCCCCTCCCCTGTTACCCAAATCTTGTTCCCATTCTGCTTAGTATATTTCTCTCTTAATCATTTGGGCAAACGTTTGAATTGGGCCTTTTTGATACTGTGCTGCAAGATTCATTTTCTTGCTTCTTTCTTTCATCACAATGTAAGATTCAGTTTGAATTGGGCATTTTTGCTACATCCATTTTCTTGCTTCTTTCTTTCACCTCTATGGGAATCCTCCCCTGTTCAGCTCTCAGCCCAAATCTTATTCCCACTGCTCTGCATTTCATCTGGTTCTGATATTGCTTCATTTTCTTCTTCGGGCCTCCTCGGCCTCCCCTTTTGAACTCTCAGCCCCAATCTATGCATGCATCATTCATCATGCATCTTTCAACCATTTACTAGGTATCTTTCAACCGTTTAGCTCCAGTTGGATGCGGCTCAAGGCCAACTTCAGTCTAACTTAGTAAACAATAGTTTAATTAGTTATATAAATTAGTTATATATAGAATAACCATGTAATTACACTAATTAATTCAAATAAAAATAAATTAGAAATCATCTAGGTTTATTAATTAGTAGAACATTTGAAACCAAATTAAATGTTGCTAATCATTAAACCTAAAATTTAAAATAAAAAAATCAACTTCATTTCAATATAAACCCTAAACCTTATATCTAGAATGAAAATCCTAATTTGGCCTTAATATAAACTTTAAATTATAAATGTGGAATGTTTTATAAAATTATAAACCCAAAAAATCAACTAGACATGAACCCTAAAATCTAAACTAAAAATTTAAACCAATGAAGATAAATGGAGTACACACATGTGAGTTCATTTTGATATCAATGTGAATTTGATTGATTAGATTTTTGAGTCATATCCCACACTTTCAAGCCTTTCAATTTTTTATGGTACCATATGACATACTTTATAACTAAGAAATTGTTTTCAACCATCAACAAGTCCAAAAGGTACGAGCTACACACAATAATGTTAAGGTGTATCAAATTTATCTATAGGTAATTTTAAATTATAATTATGAATATCATACAATGTTCAGTATAATATAACAGCCTATTGTCTTGCAGATCGTTGTTGTTTGCTATCACAACAATATTGACTGCTAACTGTTATCACAATAATAGGGACTATTGTTTGTCTTCCCTCATGATATTGATTGTGCTTATTATCAACAACTTCATACTCGACCATCGAAGGGAAAAGGGACGAGATATACGTACACACTCGGTGGTCCACATAGAGTCACGACTCAGCTATGTAGAATCGACATGATTCCACATAGAGTCGTGACTCCTATGTGGAGGAATGACCATTGGTAAACGATGGTAAACATATGCAATGTTTAAACAATTACTAACTGGTATAATTAGTGACCGATACTATGACTTAACAACAACTATTAATCATAACTCATGACAATCGATTTACAAACGTGAGACTCTTTCCCATGAATCATGAAACCCTTAGTTTGCTCAATGTAGACCTCTTCCTCAATCACACCATTGAGAAAGGTTGTCTTTAGATCCATTTGATGGATCTTACACCCTTTAGATGCAGCAATAGAAATCATGGTTTTGACAGAAGTATATCGAGCAACAGGATCAAAGGTTTCTTCATAGTCAAATACCCTCCTTTTGAGAAAATAATCTAGCTACAAACCTGGCTTTGTATTTTTCTATATTACCATCAACAACATGTTTAATTTTGAAGAGCCATTTAGAGGAAACAATTGATTTACCTTTTGGTCTAGGAACAATGTCCCAAACATCACTTTAGAATAGATTGGTATTCTTCTGTCATAGCATCTTTCCAAACTTCAGGACTAGAAGCTTCCTCAAGACTAGTGGGTTCTGACTCAATAATCTCACTCATTAATGCAAAATAGCTGGCGAATCTGTGTGGTCTTTTACTTTCCCTGAAGATTCCTTTTGGTGTTGCAAAGCCTTAAGCTTCTTGCATCATTTTTCTTGCCCAAAGAGGTCTGAAATTACAACATACAAATGATATCTCTATCTTGAAGTTAAAATTACAATATACAAATGATATCTCTATCTTGAATCTTGACGCTAATCATTCTAAGCTCCCATTGATGAAGTGGAAGGTAACTAAAATTACACATTTAAAGAATCCATTTCCTCCCCAACCATCTTCCAAATATATTGATTATTTGTAACAATGTTGATCATGATTGTCCATTCCAATATCATCAAAACCTTTACATTACAAACTTTAGTTATCTATAAACTAAATTTTCAAAATTATCAAAAAATAACTCAATAATTTCTTTACCAAATGTCTCCAATTTGCATTGCATCCATTGTTGTTGGTGTGTGATTAAGATCACTATAAAATGGAAATATATGTTGTCCACTATTTTGTTGATCATCTAAAGTTGTATTGACATATGTATTTAATAAATCAACATATATAAAGTGTTAAGTGTAACAATGTACAATATACAGTTAGTCTAAATAAAATTGAGATTCTAAATTACTTTGAAATCTTTGACTGTGGATGACATTGATAGTTGATAATGGTTTTACCTAGAATGATTTGTTGAAATTTTTGACTAGAGATAATATTGATAGATGATGATGGTTGTGTTCCATAAACTGTACCTGGTAATTATTTGATTGAGTATAGAAAAGTGGTTAGAAATAGAAACTTATAAATATTACAATCAATTAATGAAGACATTTAATAGTTAGAAAATTACCCTCTATAATTTGCATTTCCTCTGTTGTTGCCTCGTTGAGATCAATACACAATGGTAATTTATGTTGACCATTATTTTGATGATCATCTAAAATTGCAATTTGACATGTGTATTTATCAAATTGATCAACACAGATAAAGTGTTAAGTACACAAGTATACAATATCTAGATAAATTAATTATTATTGACATTCTTAATTACTTCTAATAGTTTGCTGAAAGGTTAGATTTTGGATAACACCAATAGTTGACAATGGTTGACTTCCACAATTTGTACCTGGTAATTATTTTATTAAGTGTAAAAATATTGTTACAAATAAAAGTTTACTAGTATTACAATTAATGAACGAACATATTTAATAGTTGTAAAATTACCCTCTATAATTTGCATTTCATCTATTGTTAACTGGTTCATATCAATAGAGAAGGGCAATCGATGATGTCGACTATTCTCTTGATCGTCCAAAGCTACAATGACATATTTTTTAACATATGAAATAAGAGGAAGAATTATTACTATTAAAATACTAAAATAAATATAAAAAAATGTACGTACTATGTTGTTCCCTGATAGTAGTCATTACTTGTCGTATGGCTATGCTAGAACAATTTAAGACCCTTTTTTTCTTTTTCTTTTTATCACCTATAGAAGGGAACTAGAATTGTTCATGCTTTACAAATCTTTCGTTCATTTCTTGTTGATTGTTATTACCTCTTCAATGAAGAGAATTGACATTTGTGTATTTTTCTTGGATTAAACCATGGTGATATTTGTCTCAAGGGAAATGTCCTCTGAGCTAGGGATTGATGTAAGCTTTGAAGACGAAGCAAGAGATGCATGGAAATCTCTTTTAAATCTCATAACACATTCAGTAAAAATATCACCTCACCTTTTCTCATTTAATTGAGGATGATTTTCCTTTTTGCAACTTTTAATGGCATTGAATAGATTACACTGGCTAATGGGGTGCTTTTTCTCATTGAAATAAAAAAAAATCTTATTTATTTATTGGACACTCCCTTAAGAGGCATTTATTATGACACCCATGGTAGTAAATCAACAATGGTTCTATAGTTTTATTTTTAGCCTAAATTCCATCCAATGTGGTATTCGATTAGACCAAAATGTTTGTTTTAAATTTAGGATTTCTTCCATTAGCGACCCTATTTCTATGTCATCATTCACGTGCTTAGATTTCCTAAACTCTCCCCTTATCTTGAAATAATTTATACAGAACTCTAATGTGTCAAGGAGGAAAAGATTTGCTAGATGGTGCCTTGGTGCAGGAGCACCTAGTTTCGAGAGGTTCCATGAGGTCAAGAGTGATGTCATGAGTAGTTTTAATAATTTTTGAGCTTATAAGGTCTATTTGAGTCATAGTAAATCATAATGTAAGGCTATGTAAGCCATTTTTCATAAATTGTCCAAAAGGTCCTCATGAGGTTGAAATGTTCCAAAATGTGTTAAAAGACCCAAATAAGGGTAATAAGGATGTAAAATGCATAAATGAGGAGTTCCAAATTGGTTAAAGGGTAGTTATGAGAGTTCCCAAGAATGGGAATCACTATTTAAATGATGTAATGTTGATCCAAACTGAAGAGAAAGAAGGAGTACATTTTGATTGAAATTGGGAATTCAAAAACCTTTGTTTTGCAGTCCTAAAACAGTTATCTTCTCTCTTTCCAGGCCATGCACGG
This sequence comes from Cryptomeria japonica, assembly GCF_030272615.1. NCBI lineage: Eukaryota > Viridiplantae > Streptophyta > Pinopsida > Cupressales > Cupressaceae > Cryptomeria > Cryptomeria japonica. The sequence goes on along the minus strand of NC_081413.1, from coordinate 409,359,070 downwards.
CCATGTAAGGCCTGGAATGGTGTATAATTATTATGAAAAGTTAGGGAAATGAGTTAAATTTCTTTTGGCTTTGGTTTGGTGTTTTTTTATGAAGGAATGAATGTGTTATGTTAGTTTTTGTAAAAACAGTTTGTAAACCCTCATTTACAGAGGTGTGTGCAAGGGTTTGATCATATTCCAACTTTTATCCATGGGAAAAATCTAAATATTAGTTATTCTGAGAGTAGATCAAAGAGTCTTTCATATTGATTTTATTTCATATCAAATGGATTTGTATTTTGGAAGATATTTGATGCCCTAGGCGGACTGGGCATGCACATTTCTTGTTTTTTCTATGACAGTCAAAATGGTCTCGGTGCAGAGGGCATAAATCACTAACGAACCGTTGGATCTTTACAATTTTTGAATATGTTTTAGAAAGACTAATTATCTATGTCTCCACTGGAGAGATTTTCAAACTAATGTCTGGTTGGAAAGATGTTAATAACAGAATGCCGGGTATCAAAACTGTCACAACTGGGAAAGATTTGGAAGGTGATTAGAAGCATGAATTGGATGGACTCATGATTGATTGGTATGAGTTTTTTATGGATATGTTGGAAGTATTGTGATTAATTTAAGGTTATTGATTGAATGTTTGAGTTTATGGAATGTAAAGGTTGTAAGTATCTTTGATGAGATTGAGGAACCTATCATATTTGTTATTGATTCAATGATAAGGTGTGTTGTTACATGAGAAATGCCTCGAAAATGTTGTTCAGATGATTGGATAAGCATGATCCTTGATGGTTGGTTGGTTTTACATGATGCCTTCTCATAAGATTGAGGGATTGTCAAGATTCTTCTTCTAGACTTATTAGAAATATTATTTTACATTAAATTCAGGGCTTAAAGCAACTCAACATGATCTAGATTGGGGTTGTGATCCTATGAGGACTTGTTAGTTTATAATGGATATTTGCTATTAGAAGAGGAAAAGAATGGATTCAAGAATTTTTTATATCCAGAATAAATTTTGTTGGTCCAACTATAATTGTTTTCTTTAGCCACTTTATCAAACACAATGTCATACTTGGGAAAATATCAAAATGAGGGGATTTAAAGGCCCTTCTAAATATGTTCTTTAAGGGGTTACTGAGGAATGTGTGTGTCTATTTTTCTAAGTTAACTGTTGCAATTTAAAAAATCTTTCAATGATCTTTTCTATCTTTTTAATTAACATATCATTTATTTTTTTGTACCTAATATAAATAAATAATTGATTGATAATAATAATGATACAATATTCCTCTAAAAGAACACAAGTCAAAATTCTTGTTAGTTCTCGTAAATCTCTTATAAATTACTCTTTTATGTGCATGCTTTCTTTATAATATGTATCATTGCTCTGATGGTATGATGAAAGAATAAGTATCTGGTAGATTACTGATAGGGGGGTTGAATCAGTAAATTGAAAAACTGATACAAACTTTCCCAATCTGAATCTCAATCACACAAACTAAACTTATCAACACAATGTCTCTGTTAAGATGAAATCTCATAAGTAAAATCAGTTGACTGTTATAACAGGAAACAACATTAAACTTGTAAACATCAAAATGCTTTATCATATGTCAGCAAACTTCATTTCTCAATGCTTTCGGTTATCATGCCTTATCAGAATAGTTAAGTAGTTAATCAAATCAATAATAAGATCATAAACACAAAATCATTCACCACATGACACAAATATTTTTGATGCAGAAACCCAAATGGGAAAAAACCATGATGAGATGAGACTCACAAGACAACTATCTGAAATCTTCTAAAGTTTGCCTTGTTTGGAGCCAAGCCTATTAAAGCTTTTACGAAAGTCTTGTTAAGAATTGATCCTATTAAGAATCATTCGGTTAAGGGATTGACTATAAATGCCTTGTTAGAAGCAAGTACCCTGTTAGGAGTCACCTCGGTATAGGATTTGAGAATCCAAGATAATGGATCACATTGTTAAAGGAATTAAGAAGTAACCAAGCTTGTTAGAGCTTACCTGGTTAAGGGATTTCAGTTCTGCTGTAATTGTTAGAAGACAACAAGATTTGCTTGATCTATCTGAATAGCACGAGACTTCTTGATCAGATCCTTTTATGTTTCTATCTGCCTTTACTCAAATTGAAGATTCATTATCCAGTTCGACAACCACACACTCAACTGATTTTTGCCAACACCTTTACAAAATAACTTCATCGACCTTATAACAAATCAATTAGGTTGGTAACACAACAAAAACCTAATTCTCTCATAGAGTTTACAAACAAATTAGTTCAAGTATGACCGTTGGATTTACATAGCAATCTGTACACATTAATCAACAAAACTCCAACCGCTCCTTGATCACTGCTTCATTAGACTCAGTAACTCATCACATGCTTTGCATTAGATGCAATACACTTTTCTCATTCCCTAGACAAAAACGTGCCAAAACAATTTGAACTTGTCTTCATACAATGATCACGTGTCTTCATCATTACCAGTCAACATTAGATCATAAACCAACATAACCAAATCAACAACCTTAATCGGTTAGGTTTTAACAAAAAAAACTGGTAGGGTTTACCGGTTACATTACATAGATAGGGTTTAACCTCTTATACCAGTTACCGATTCAACTCACAAACTTACATACCGATTTACAATGTCTTCCACAAAGCTCTTCCTACCGGTTACAAGACAATATCAATAATAACAACAATATCAACAATATATCAGCAATATCATTAATATCATTGCCGATTAATTGACATTATTGACAACATAACATATCATTAATGGAATCTTCATGCAAATGCCAACATGCTCATATTCTTCCAATTGTATTATTTATTTATCCTTTTGCATTGTATCCTTATTCATTGATTCTTATGTGGCCCTTGCCATTTCAGATTCCATGATCATGTTGGAATCCAAGAACACTCAGAGGGGGGGGGTGAATTAGTGTTCTATCGGTAATGATAGTTTTGAGCTTATTGCTTATTAACCAATTAACATTAAATTAAATTAAAGTGCATATACCAAATAACACATAAAAAGGAAACACCATTTAACACCAATATTTATATGTTGAAAACCCTAGAAAGGGAAAAACCACAGTGGGACTGATACCCACAATATCTATATACTTGATCAAGGTATACAAATATTACATGAAGGGGATTGCTCATGCAATCAAGCCAACCGCCTAGAGCTCATTGCTCAAACACAAAATGAGAAGTCTCACTGAAATGATCTCCTTAAATATCCTCCTACTTTCACCATGTTGGCTTCAATGAAATGTATAAACATGTGGGTTGCTAGATCATAATTAATCTCAAACATAATTCCAATGATCATGTCGCTCTTCACACGTATGAAATAAATGATCGGAGCCATAAAATCTCCTAGTCGATTTTTATCCATTACGGGGTTCCAAATACACGTTACCGGGATTAGGACTTAGCCAGGTGTGAAGCAAAGTGGATACTAGTGTAGGTTAAGTGTAATGAATTCAGGTTAATTCGAACAAATAATATGTACACCTAAAGATGAGTTCCAATCTTCAAAGAAGAGTTGCCATGAATGAAAACTCTAAAAGCCATTAACCTTACCAGATGAGTGTCAATTGCTAATAATCTCCCCCTTTGGCATTGATGGCAACACTCATGTGAAAAATGATGTAGCACACCGAATCAGCCTATCTCCAGACCTGTACATGAATCTTCTATATACATCTGATGCTCCCCCTAAGAACTATATGCATTTTTCACTTTATTCCTCCCCCTTTGACATCAATGACAAAGTAGGGTGTCCTCAAAGAATTTTGTATAGTTATAAACAATATCCAGATCTATACAAGTTTCAAATTGTCTGCATACATAGTATTCAAAAATAAAAATAGGTATCCCAACCCTTCTTAAGTGGATTGAGAATGGAGATGAAACCATTCAAGAGACTGGGATGATACTCAATTTCTTTTGATGTAGTGGGATCCTCTCTCTACATGTTAGAAATAAACTCAATTTTATGAAATAATAAGTTATCTAACCGGGGACCAATAAGATTCTGGAGATCATTTGATCTCTTTATTATACTGTCCCTATCCTTGTCCAATTTCAAAATTTGATCCAAGACCAGCAAAGTTGGACCATATAAAGAACTTGTTAGCACATATATTTACAAAATACTTTGTGCTATATATAGGTGCCCTTTTTCTTATCATTCAAGCATTTACTGCGGGTGTTTTATATGCAAGAACATACTGAAGAAAATGGAGTTGTCCAAAGATTAACTGGCATCGCCAAGACTCCCAAACCTGTGCATACAAAATGGTGGAAAAGGCATTGGAAACTTTCAAGTGTGTTGCGCTAGCAGAGGGAAAGCCTTTATCCCAAATTGTTTGTGGGATAAGCTCGTTTAACGTTTAAACCCGAGGTGATTCAAATTATAACTGTCAAAAGACAAAAGGATTTTGGCGTGAAGAAGGCTGAAGCTGGTGGACCCCATGCGCATGTGTATCTCGAGGAAACCAAAGTTTTACAACAAACTGGCGAGGATGGAGGCTAAAGATCGACCAAGTTTGATTGATTGGATGATGATCGTAGAGGATCTGACGGTTGTCGCTATGTTGCAAGATAGAGATGCACATTGGTTTAAACCCGCGACTTGGCAACTAAGAACGTGCAGAAAAGGGGAGGTTAACAAGCACACAAGTTCAAAGTGGATCAACAACCATCGCTATACCGCAAGATGGAGTTGCACGACCTATATCCCCCGCGACATAGCGACTGCCAAGGTGGCAAATGAGGTGTCATCCTGGTAGATCTGCAAGCCAATCAAGATGTGCCACGTGGTGGAGCATGGAAGAAGAACCCAGGTCCATTGGTGGATGAAATGGCAAGACAGATAGGGTTCAATGGTAGTAAAGGTGGATCCACGGGCGAACCAAGAAGTGACACATGGAACGGACAAACAAAGAGAAGAGAAAGTCGATCTAGCAATATTAAAGGCCAAGCAGATAAGGAAGATCAGACGGTCGAATGAATCAATCCAATGGTGGTCGTTATACCGCGATCGGAAGGTGCTCGATGTGTTTTCATCGCAACTTGGAGACAAACCATAGCAGCAGGCGGTAGAATGAGGCGGTTAAGGCAAACAATTGAAGTGAAATAGTCTGGTGGTGTTGAGCTTATCGAACAAACTTAGGTTGTGATGGATCTCAAAACAGACTCATCGAAAGCAGCAGTTTCATCGACATGAGGTTCATCGAAGAAATCAGATGTGGTCTCATAAAAAATAAAAGGTGTTAATGAAACCATAGAATTGATAAGACCTGAATAGCTCACCGATGAGGAAGTTTGGCCAAAAAGGTAAAGGGTTATCCTCGAACGGACCAAAAGCAGACACGTGGCAGGGTGCAGAATAAATATCAGAATTAAATGTATACCTCAGACTACAAGGGGGAAATACGGTTGGAATACCGATTCCTGAATTTCATAAAAGGGAAGTATATTACTTGCTTTATTTTATTATTTGAACACGCATTAAAGATAATTTTTTTTATATTTGAATGAATTCCTTGAATATACATCTTAGGGCAAAGTATTATTTTTTATAAATGGATGTTATATTCGCAGAATTATTTTCTTAAAATATAAATACTTTGGTTTTATTGGACTATTTTAAACAAGTATTTATACAAAGATAATTGACTTTTCAAAATCTAAGGTGGAGTATATTTAATTTTAAAAATTAAGGAATTTGATTGGCTTATCTTGTGTGCAGGAAATAATGAGAGGATGATTGATATTTGCTGAAGAATTTTATCGAGACAGAGAATAGAAGACACATTATTAAAGCATCATTTAGTATTTTTATGGTTCTCATTTGTAATTATTTATTAAACCAAGGGTGTGTCCTTTGGAGGGAAATTGTCTATAACTCCCTTTTGTGTATGAAAGGGTATGTCCTTTCATATATGCCTTTTAATTTACATACTTATAGGGAGTCATTTTTTATGTAAAAAGTCATAAGAATAACATAATGTTGTAGGGATTGAATATCATTTTGTATCAGAGAAGTCTATAGGAAGAAGAAGTATCATTTTGTGCAAACAATCTGTAATGAAGTATTTACAAGTCCAGCTTATGTATGCAATTATTTCCTAAAGATTAATATACAAGGTTCATTGTGATAACTCATTGATGAATATTTAGTACCAAACAGGTACAGAGAGGGGGGGGTGAATCAGTACAGACAAAAACACTTCCCTCAAACTGGTTAGACAGTAAACACTGCAAATGAACACTAACACCGGTCTGAAACAGACTACAACCAGTCAAGCTAAGAATGACTATGACAAGCATTAACCGGTTGATACTTATCTTTTCATACAATCTAATACTTCATTTCCATTTCACCTTGGTGCATGAATAGGTAATCTATCATCAAAATATATAAATAGCTAGATCAACATGATTTACCTTCAGACACAAATCACTTGAACCATCACATGAAAAACATCATACATGACACAGATTTTTTCACGTGGAAACCCAACTGGGAAAAACCACGGTGGGGATGAATACCCACAAGTTGTTTTGAACTCTTTAGAAGTCCACTCTGGTAGGAGCCTAGTCTGGTTAAAGACTTATTACAACAAGTTCTATTAGGAACCGATCCTGCTAGAGATCACCCGGTTAAGGGATGGCTAAAATACTTGGTTAAGGGTTAAACCCTATTAAAGGTTACCTTGTTAGAAGATTTCAAGAACTCAATGAATTTGAGTCATCCTTTTAAAGGATTTACTGTAAGATTGTTAAAGCTACCCTATTAAGGGATTTTCCAACTGTTGAGGTGGTTAGAGATCAACAGGTATTACAATGATCTGGTAACAACACTCAATGCCAATGCAGATCCACTTTAGTTCCTCTTCACCTTCTGCACTTACATTCTGCAGGTATCACTTCTTTCCTCTGGTCTGGCAAGAATCACGTATCTCTTCACTTGGATACACACTCACAACTTTTGCCAACAACTTCAGAAAGAAACACAACTTTGACCTTATAAGAGACAGATAGGTCGGTAGCATAAACCCTGAACCCTAAACTTTTTAGGTTAAGCAATTCAAATGGTTCAATCCTAACCATTGAGCATATTGCATTAAATGCAACCGTCTTGAACCAATCTCAAGACATTCTCCATCATTCATTCTCCACCGCTTTCATGGCGACTGATAACTCATCATACGTTTTCACTGTTTATAGACTTCACACATTCCCGAGGTAGATAGGAACAATCTCCTTCATACAAGATCCTTCACGCACACAAGACTGGCGTGGAAACACGATCTGTTCTTCGTTATAATTCTAACTCATCACACAAAGTCACACAGGCTTGAAGCACTTCAACCGGAAACCCTGAAGTTGAGACTACCAATCGGTAGTCATACAAAGCTTCCATGTAATGGTTCCCATAACCACATGCCGGTTCACCTTGAACAAGCACACCACTTCACTTTGGCACATATACCGGTTCTTGGTAACATACCAGTTCTCTTTTCTGTAGCATCTTGACATCAATGACAACATACATTCTCATCATGTTCTCATACCAGTTCACATAATGCCAACACATTCTCTCTTTTTCCAAATATTGTGTACACTTTTGTGTTGACGAGTTATGTTTGTCCTCTTGATAAATCTGTTTATAGATTGGCTATGATGTGAATCACATGCCATTGCATTAAGTGAAAGATTGAGTTCTTATTGTTTGTGTAATGCATACTGAAGCTTCATAGTTGATGAGAAATTGTCTCTTGAGTTGATAAGATATTTTATCCACAGAGTGTCATAAATATCCTGGATAGAGGCACTGGTTTTTTATTGATCTTTTAAGGTTTTGATCTGTATGCATTCAAGGTCCTTGATAGAGAAAGTTTCTTCCCAAATCCTATATAAATTGATCTATGCAGATCTTATTTAAGTCTTGAAAGCAATCTCATTTTCAATATACATTCACAATCATTTCTTTTCAAAGCATTCAGTTAAAGAACATAATAAAGCATAGTAGTAGAACAATAATTTGCCAGTTGTGTAAACTTGCTAAAAGGTTTAAATCCACTATAAATAACCTCTTTTGTTCTTGAGAGGAAAAGGCACACCCACCTAGGTTCAGTGGAGCCTTAAGTGCAGAGGGATATGGTCTTTGACCATCCCTGTTCATTGGCCAAGGCCGATTGGACTACTTAAGGATTTGGCAAGTCTTTTGGTTTTCCAATCTGTGGTTTTGGGCACCATCAAAACTAGTGAGATTAATTGCAGGGTTGTAATAATTGGAAATATGAGTTAAATTATTCCTATAGTCTGACAATTGCTTCATGTCTATAGATGATTTTAGCTTACCAAAATCTAGAGAAGTCTTATATACACTGCCTCCTTCCACCAATGCTGGATCAATGGATTGTGGGCAAGTTTGGAGCTTCTAATTCAAATAATTATTTAAATCCTTCCTCTAATTCATATAGCACTAAGACCTATGAGGCATCACCATATCTTTATGATTTTGCATCCCTTTATGGTCCTAGTTTTCACATTTTAACTAAGAGTGGCTATGATGGAAATGGTTGTGGTGCAAATGAACAAGGAAGTAAAGTTCCTTTAGATCATAACACACATGAAGCTTCATTTGGACTTGGATATAATCCTTCTAAGTCCACCAAAGCATCTAAAAGATCATCTCTTAATGTGAATGCTATATTTAGTAGTGATGATAACCTCACCTCAATTAAATAATCTTCTACTTCTTTCAACACTCATCCCCCTCATAAGGAAATCTTGGTGATTAACAAATCTCTTTATGAATCTCCTCAAGAGATTTCTATTCCTGCTTATGAGACTTTATCTTCTACTCATTCTAAAATCCCTTCTTCTAGGAATAAGGCTCTAATTAATTACACTTATCCCTCTCCTAAGATTTCTTGTGTGCAAGAAAAGTATGACTTAGAGACCTATTATTCTCCTATAAACTTCTCTCTTTCTCAAGAATTTTTGACATTCATCATCATATACATGTTTTTAATCTCACTTATAGTAGAGAATTTAAAATTTCATATTCAAATACCTCATTCAATCTATCATGTCTTTAAATAATATTAATGCCTATTATGTTGCTCATCATTATGTGACATTGGTAGCTCACTTACTGGGGGCTCATTGTCATTCATGATGGTACAATTTCACGTGCAATCATTACTTTTCAAAGCAACATAATAGCCTATTTATATCCCATCTCTTCTCCCTATATAGCAGGGGCAAGAGAGATTTCAAATATCTCTCCTTCTTAAGATTTAAATTTTGCCTTTGTGAAGTAGTGTCTTCTATAAGGATTTCTTATTGATTGTAGAGGTGTATTCATATTTGAATTCCTTCTCTCATATTGGAACAAGCATCCCTAATAGGGATCTTAAAGTACATATCCTTAATTGGGACCTCCTCCTTGGTGTTGGAAGTCTTTGATCATTCATCAGTTTCTTTTCTTCATTGAGTAGTATCTTTTATAATAAACCCTTCTATTTTGTTAATGTGCATGCCCCTAATGAGGATCTCTTGCCTTCTTTAGAAGAGTGTTGCTATAAATAATCTCTCTCCGATGTCATTTAAATCCTCCATTCTTTTCCATTTTTCCTTTATGGAGTTGGATTCTATGTTGGATTATATATTTTGATCTTAAGAATTCATTCATTCTATAAGATGTTATATTTTTCTAAGATAACTCCTCCTGGAGGTAGATGTCTTTGCAGCAAAGATCTCTTCTCCTCCAAGAATTACCTTTACACTTATAGAAAGATATCTCTTTTAAACCATTTTATCCTTTCTTGAAGAGTATTCCCTCTCTTGCTTGGATTTATGACATTGTTGCATGATGGATATCTTCTTGGTGTCAAAGGTAGGTATCCTCATTCTTCTTTCCTCAGGATATCAACATTAAACAATGTTGACATCTTAACGGGGGGGCACCCACATTGCTCCTTTTGTACTATATTTCTCTCGCACATTGTATCTCTTGTACAATGGGTCATTCTCAGAACTAGAGGGTAGGCTCTTGGAGCTAGATGTCACCATTTTTCTCTTATGCAGTGGGTCATTCTCAGAACCAGAGGAAATCCTCTTAGAGCAAGATGTCACCAGTTTCTTAACATTTGTAATATACATCTTATACAGGTTGTAGCATAATCGAGAATAGATTCCTTTGAGGTGCTTCGAACCTCACTTACACACATGCACACAAGGTTAAGTGGAACTAACGGTGTTCTCACTCTCCTCTCTTACATGGATCACCTAGATAGACTCTAAGGGCTAGTTTTCCATGTCCTTTTCTCTATGGATCACCTAGTTTTAGGGAAGATATGTCCATGGTTCCTTTTGTTCACCTTTCTTCTCATGGATTACCAAAGTGCGTATTCATGCTTTCTATCTCTTCTTCCTTCTCTTTGCATTTGTTTCCATTTAAATCTTTCATCTTGTGTTAGAGAGCTCTCAAATCCTCACACTCTTTGTTGTGTTGGAATTGAGGTTTAGTCCTCTTTCTTACCAAATGGTTCTGCATTAGTTTTTGATCTTGTATCAAATCTTCTTGTGAGCATTTATCATCAATCTTCTTTCATAGTTTGATGTGGTAAACATGATACCCTATTTCAACTCACTAAATTAGCAAGCCGAAATAGGGGAGGGAATATAGCCACCCTTAAATTTTCATCACCTTCCTTAGTAAGCATTTAGGTGATTTTCTGATTTTATCTAACATGTGGTTTTGTAGGGTGTGGTTCCTAACTGTGTACTACAGATACCATTAGGGGCTTCATCCGACAACTTGTGGATATATCCTTTTTCATGAATGTTTACTTTTCTTTACTTTAGCTTGCATATGCATGTAAGGTCATATGACCACTAAAGTGAGGGCTAAATGTAGCATCATAAGTTGTACACCCTTGCTAGGGTGGCACAATTTTATGCTTAGTTTAGCACCCGACTTAGTGTGTTTGCATCTTGCATTGTAATTTACCTTTAAGCATTTAATTAATTAATTAAATTAAATATAAAGTCATATTTCATCACTTCATACATCATAAAATTGGGCCCTTTACCCTAAGTGTGCCCCTTTTTAATTTTATCCCCCCAATAAATCATTAAATCATAAGCCCTAATTATGTCATATTTCAACCTTTAAGGCTCGATTTCACATATCAAATCATCTCAAAATCAGCTGTAACTTTGTGTTTCTCTCTAATATAATCATAACTAATGACCCTAAAAATTTGGTGAAAAGTTGGTTGGACCAGGTGCAAAGTGCATCCGGTCCCCGACATTTTTCCTGAAACTTCAGGAGCATAATTCTATGATATTATAATGATTAACCCCAATAAATTGGTAGGAAATTCAATCTTTAAGTCGGACTAAAGTCGAAATTAATATCTAGGGTTTTATACATAAGAGAGCTCTCTTTCTTCATTTGAAGGCAACTAAGATCTAGGAAAAAGTTTTTGGAGCGATCACAAGGAGCCTTCTATGTAGTGAAAGAGAAGCTTATGTGGAGTCTTCAAAAACATTCATCAACCATTCATCACAAATTAGGAGCCTTGAAGACATTGAAGAATAATAGGATATCACCTATTGACGATTGGCTTGTACCCCTCCTTTATGGGTTGGGTATGATTTCCTGTTATTCTCATGTCTTTGTATGAGCTTCATTGCATCAATTTGAAAAATTACATTCATGCTTTAGATCACTTTTCATCATTGATTTAGAGAATTTACTTTGTCAATTACAAGAATTTAGGGTTTACTCTTTAGGTTTGCTCTAGATTGTTTGCATTCATCTTAGGATCTTGCACACACACAAGATTCCTCCACACATTATTTTGCTATAACAAATTGGCTATTTTGTGAGGTGGAAATCACAAAAATAGACGTTTGACCAAGGCAAAACCCTACATAAACACCCCAAACCCTCTCTTTTCAATTGCAGGTATAGGTACAGGTACCCATGAGACTTTCAGGACTGCTAAAAGGCACAAGGACTATCCTAAACCCTCATATCTGCCCCAAAACCATCAGGGACAGGGGCGTGGTGCCCTAGTCCTATCCAAGATAGGATTGTGGCTACGTGGTGCCTCCACTTTCTGGTGATTTTCAACAAGGTGACAGTTCAGGATCTTCAGTTTGCATTCTCTCCATTGCAGCTTCCTGTCGGACATAACAAGACCAGAGTGTGGCACTCCTGTCGAGGTCAGTTTGGCTCATTTTTGAACACTAGGCACATATTCAAATTCCTCCCTCTTCTCTGCTTTCAATATCTTAGTTTCAGATCTACAAGTCTCTACAATTTCAACTCATATATGCTTCATTCTTTATCTCCTAGTCTAGTTTATCAATCACATCCTATTTTGCAAATCTTTTCTTCATACACAAAAAAAGGAATAGAAACCCTTAGAGATAATCCTTGGCTTTCTCTTTCTCATAAGAAGTATCCAAACTGAGCTATCTACCTAGTCTCTTTTGTATTCCCAATGTGTTGGCAAAAGTGGGATTAGGTCCTAGACACCCGGTCTCACTTTTTGCCCTCCACAAAAAAATACATCGTGCAATGCAAGAGTGCCAGTGATATTCATAAAGCACTTGTGATGCTTGATTTGGTAACCTTATCGTGTGATGCAACTTCCTTGTTCATTTCTTCATTCTTCATTCACCTCACAACATCTTCTTTATTAATTAATTGTCTTTAATGCATGACATGCACAAGGCATGATAAGCGCAACGCTATCACATAAGTGCAAATGCTTCATATGATGTATGTAAAAGCAATGCACAATGTGTATAAAAGCGACACATGACATATGTAAAAGCAATGCATGACGTATGTAAAAGTGAAGCATGACATATATGTAAAAGTGATGTGTGATGTATGTAAACGCAACGTATGACATATGTAAAAATGTATGATAAGTGCGAGAGCAATGTGTGAAGAGTGCATGATAGCGATGTGCAAAGGCAATGCATGATGAGTAAGTGTAGTAAGTGTAATGAGATGCGTGCTACCAATGTGTGATGGTAACATGAAGGCAAAGTGCCACATTAATGTGATGTTGCTGTGTAATAGCAATGCAAAAGTGAAGTGCAACTGCAATGCAGAACGTATGTGAGATCAATGCACGAAGGTAGCACACAATGACAACGATGCACAAAGGTAATGTGTGATGAAGATGCACGATGGGAACGCGAAAATGCTACATGGAGGCATCATGGCATCATTGCATAATGTATGTAACAACAACACACAACATATGACCATGCCTTAGTAAAAAAAGTAATGTTTTAAAAAAATTAATTTTTAATTTTTTAAATTTTTTTAATTTTTTTTTGTATTTTTTATTTTAACACTCTAACTCTAAACCCTATTAAACTAAGAAACTTTATTTACAACTAGGCCTAAAAAGTGGGGGTCCCCATTTGCAATGGGGCAATGTGTGAGTTGGTCAACAAAGCCCTTTTTCTTGGGTTGTGCCAAAATTTTCTTCCTTTTCATCTACCCATGCCTACAGTAAGTGTTGTACATAGGCATCTAGTGTGGCCTCGTCAACCTCATATCCCATTGGCATGATCCAAATTATTCTTAGTTGTACGGCTCCCATCATGCACTCATCTTTATTCACCATAAAACATATAGTATCCTTGTGTTTTTCTACTATGGACTTAGGGATCCTAGATATATTCTTCATTTCCTCTTGGAATGTCTTGAAAAATACCCATAAATTAGCTTTACTAAGCTTATCCCCTTGCCTATCCAAAATTTGATCTATCTGAGATGCTACCGGGTGGTCAAAAGCCCATTGAATCTTGCCAAAACTGGGAATTGTACCCAAAAAGTAAAATACTAGACAAATAACAAGAGATCTATACCGGAAAGTATTCTTTTTGTCTTGTTTGATTTTTTGGAGGTTTGTCATGAATTCTTTGAGCATCACATTGCAAAGATCATAATATGCATCCTCCTTAACCATTTGATGAGCTACCAAAATGTTATTGTTGGTGATAGAGTTCAGTTGGTTAGACTAATAAACTCTGTAACCTATAATCATCGCAACAAATTTTACATCAATATCACTAACATCATCAGCTCTCATAGATCTTCCTTCAAAATTTGCATCGGTGAGCTTGTTCAATTCATTGTTTGAAAGCTTGCACCTAGGGCTGGGTACACCTCCAAATTTTTGAAGACAGGTCACATTCTTAATCATATCCTCTATAATCTTGTACGATTGGTCCAACCAGATGAACTCTCCATGAATGCGGCTCAAAAAATATCGCACCCATTATGCATCATCAAAAGTAGGAAAATCCATAAGCTACATGAAACCATTCCTTTGCAAGTGTGCAAATTTTAGTTTCAACTGGTTGTTAAAGATTAGGTTTTCCCTGAAAATGCAAGACAACTCATATCCGCTGAGCTTCTCAATGTTGTAGTGGATGTATGCCCTAATATCCTCTGTGTGAAGAATACCATGACAAATGCTCAGAAGTGCACCCAATGGTTCATCCAAAAGTGACTTGAAAGGATGTTTCTTGAAAACTGGATGGGGACGATTCTTGATCTCAACCACCAAAGGAGTATTAATGTTGGATGATGAAGAAGCCATAATAACTAGATTCGAAAACTAGGGTTTTTGCAAATAAAAAATACCTTAAGATACTGTCGAGAGATGCAATAGCTTTTGAAAATGAAGTGCTTGCACAAATTGCCTTGGACTCTGAATCGCTCTAGAAATTGTTCGTTTGAATGCTCGATCGCTGTGTGATGAAAATAAATTTACTTTTCCCTTTTATCGCCATTAACCCTAAATTTTCACTATCATAAATGTTGTCAGGAAGAATTACTAGGATACATGGTCTGTGAGTAGGTTCTGGTAAACACTTGAAATTTCCCGAGTACCATCCGCAATCAGAATTCTCTGACTATAGATCCAATCTAGGGTATTCACATGATCTTCAATGATTTACCTACCCCTAAGGTAGAGTACCTTAGTTACCGGTTGTATCTGCTACCAGTGTAGGACCTGATGACTCTACTGGGTGATCTATCGGTTGTGTATCTGATCTTCTTACCAATCTTTTCTCATGTTGTTTCCTAATGTCTTCCACTTTTTCCTTTCCCTTCTTATCTACATTTCCATTAGTTGCTGGTGGGTTCTTTCTTCTATAATATTTGGCAATATGTCCAAATTCATTGCATGTATAACACACAATATTTTTCTCCTGAATTGCTTTGTTAAACCCTTGATTTCCTTTTGATCTATATTGGTTAGCCATATTTCCAAATTTGCTACATACATGACATCTTACATTTCCAAGACCCTTGAATGATGTATTGTTCTGATTATTCCTATTTTTGCATTGACTAGCCATATGACCATATTTATTGCAAACAAAGCACGTGCCATTGAATTTGTGAGCATTAGGTTGTCTTATCGGTGATTTTTGGTTCCGGTTGTTGACATGATTCTGCTTATGTTTGGATGATTGATCTTGTTGTGCAGTATTGGAGCTTTCTCCTTCTTCATAACCAAGACCTCTCTTGTCATTAGCATCTCTCTGATTCTTCAATAGTTCATCAAGTTTAGCAGAGCTATCCTTGAACTTGTCCTTGTACTCATTTTCAATAACTAGGTCATCTCTCATGATTATAATATGTCTCTCAAGTTCGTGATGATTATTTTGGGATTGGGTCAATTCAAGTTTCAGCATATTATTCTCATGTGTTATCTTGTCACATTCATCATATCTATCCTTCAATGCTTGGGCTAGGTTTTCTTCATTTTCTTTCTATCCTCAATCTCCTTGCACATCCTCATGGTTAGGGATTTCATCTCATTCTTCAAGGTAGTGTTCTCTTGAGTGAGTAACTGACATTGATCCTTCATAGCATCTTCCTCATCACTATTCTTATTTGGCAATCTATCACATAGCTCCTTCCTCTTAGCCTTAACAACTGAAAGATTTCCTTGCGATAAATGATGTGTTCTTTGGCTTGCTTCAATTCATTTTTTAGTTTACTATTCTCCATCTTCTCATTATCAAGATCCTCAAGAGAAAGTCGAAGTTGTTGTTGTAGACCAGTTTCCATTGATTCTAAGTTTTGGATCTTCCTCAAGTAATTAAACTTCTTCCGAGGAACCAAGCTCTGATACCAATTGTTAGGTTCCAAGAACACTGAGAGGGGGGGTGAATCAACATTCTATCGGTAATGACAGTTTTCAACTTGTTGCTTATTAACTGGTTAATAGTAAATTAAATTAAAGTGCATATACCAAATAACACATGAAAAGTAAACACCATAACACCAATATTTATACATGAAAAACCCTAGAAAGGGAAAAACCATGGTGGGGTTGATGCCCACAATATCTATATACTTGATCAAGATATACAAATATTACATGATGGGGATTGTACATGCAATCGGACCAACCACCTAGAGCTCATTTCTCAAACACAAAATGAGAAGTCTCACTAACTTACAAGGAATTACAAAGTAGAATGAAATTATGAAATGCATTTGACCATGCTAGATAAGTTCTGGTTCATGCTATGATATCCTTCACTGTATAATGGTTTGTTCATGCTCTGTTCTGCCCTGTTCTGCTATTAGTTATGATGTGCATGTGAAAATGCACATGGATGCTTCTAATCACTGACCAAAATGCATACTAATAATCTCTATATAATTCACAACCTAAAATCTGCATTCCAAAACTTATATTAATCTATCGCTGAAATGATCTCCTTAAATATCCTCCTAACTTTCACCATGTCGGCTTTAATGAAAAGTGTAAACTTGTCACCTACTAGATCGTAATAAATCTCAAACATAATCCTAATGATCATGTCCGCCTTCACACATATGAAATAAATGATCAGGGCAATAAGATCTCCTAGTTGGGTCCTATCCATTACTGGGTTCCAAATACATGTTACTGGGATCAGTTACCAGGATCAGGACTTAGTTAGATGTGAAGCAAAGTGGATGTCAGTGCCGGTTAAGTGTAATAAATGTTGGTTGACCCAAACAAATAATATGTACACCTAAAGATAAGTTCCAATCACCGAAGAATAGTTGCCATCAATGACAACCCTCAAAGCCATTAACCTTACCAGATGAGTTTCAATTGCCAACAACTCATGCTCATGACATCTTTCCAATACTTGTTTGAATGATATTTTCCTTAGTATTTGACCTTTTCCTATATACCATGATGTTATATTGTGATACCATACCTATTAGTGTTAATGGGTACATTAATATATCACAATTCTAGAGTTACACACTTGGCTTATAGTACAATATTATACTTTAAAGATATCACACTATGATATGGAGGTACATAAGCTACCACCTATTGAAAAAAATCCAACTTTCTCTCCAGATGCACAATTATCCAGACAACCCATATAACTCTTCACATAAGAAGGTTTCAACATCATTAGAACCAAAAGGTAATGCCAAAAAATGAGTAAGGAATGAGTGTAGCAGTTCATGACATGGGTGGTAGTCCACCTTAGATATTCATTGGTACCACTGGGCTGGAGGTTAAACTTTTTTTAATTTAAAAATTCTCTCCTCCACCAATCACTACCAGAATGGGAGTGAGGGAAGGACTTAGTGGATTTAATTCCCATTAGGAATTGCATTATTAAGCTCTCCTTCAATAAGGATTCTGATGTTGGAAGGCAAGTAGTTGTAGTTTCTCTAGCATCTCAGTCCATGAAGATTGAGATCAAGAGTCGTCATGGCATCCACCACACAATTACCTTCTATGTAGATATGGTTCAAAAGGAAGGATTCAAAGGAAGATAAAAGTATTAAAGTATCTTTGATGATACCATTGATTAACCAATTAATTCTATTCAACCCTTTAATAATATCAATTATTGTCTTGGAGTCACCTTCAATGGCAATCACCTTAACACCAATAAAGAGTGCAATGCAAAGGCCCAATGTCAATGCCATAGCTTCATATTAATTTTTAGAATAATAATTCAAGTTGTCTGCATAAGTTGCAACTAACTCCCCAATAGAAGTTCCTATAATTTCGCCCCCAACAACCAAACCATGCCTAGCAGCATAATCAAAATTAAGCGTGGTGTAACCCCAATCGAGAGGCTTCCATTTGGAATTTAATCTTTGTATGTGCCTAGAATTATCAAAGGAAGTCAACTATGCTAGAAGGTTCCACCTACATGCAATTTCATAATCAGCAGTGGATGGTGAGTTGGAGGGAAATTTAATTGAAATAACAAGAAGATTCTCTGATGACAACTTGAGAAATCCCCACAAGACCAACTTAATAGAGGTTTCAATTCCCTGAAAAATTATGTTACTTCTTTCTTTCTAGATACCCTAGATGAGGTGTGGTGGTATCTGTTTCTAGAGCTAGCTAGCGAGGGGGTTGTGGGTTGAGCTTCCCCATTACTATAAAATTTGCACCAAGTTTTCATTCATTGACCAGTGAAAAATGAATTTTTGGCAAACCATCTCCCAACGGGTTCTAGCAAAGTCATATTGTAGAAAAAGATGTGAGGGGTTTTCAACATACGATCTACAAAGGACACATTTATTAGGAAATTGGAATCCTCACTTGTGGAGCTTGAGATTCCAAATATGCTTCCTCTAGTCAAAGGGGTTGTCAATCCATACGAGACACTCATAGGTAGATTTGAATGAAAACAACCCACTTGGATTTCATTTCTAGATGAAAGAGAAAGATAGGATGTGTCCCTTGTTGTACCCTCATGAGGTCTATGTCATCTCATGTTACATTAGGGCATATCTTCTGCTTGGGGCTTTTTTAGCATTGTTGCCTACATTATATTTGTAACTTTGTGTGGTGCTAGATTAACCTATGTGTCTATTTATATGTGTTAGTCCATGCATTGGCTTTGAAATTCCACCCTAGTTCTTCATACCTTTGGTGACTCATAGACATTGCTAAATCAGAATAAGTGCTTTGTACATGGTGTCCTATTTTGTGGGTGCTTGAGATCCATGATCATTTCATCCATACCATCCATTTCATTTGTATTTTTTTCCCCTTCTTGTTCTTCTTCTTTGCTTCTATCCTATCCACTAGGGAAATGTTTCTTTCAAGATGTCACCTGGTTCCTTTTTCCTCATGCACCCTCTCGAGGGGGCATCCCTCACCATTCCTTTGTCAGGAATGGGGCATTTTTCGCTTCCTCACTCTCAAGTGTCTTATTGTTTCACATCGACGCTATTCTAGTGTCACTGCGAAGAGGGGCAAAATGTAACCCCTAGATTTGGCTAATTAATTTAATCAAATTTAAATCTTATTCTTTTAATTAATTAATATAATTAATTAATTTTATGTCCCTTTCTTCCAATTAGATAATTCTTAATTAATTAATCTCCCAAATCCCTTTCTTCCAATTAATTAATTCCTAAGTAATGAATTAATTATCATATCCTCCTAATTAATTAATCTAATTAATTGATTATCCCATCCTCCTATTTAGTTAATTGAATTAATTAATTATCTCATTTTCCTAATTAATTAATCTAATTAATTGATTATCCTTGTTATTTCATCCCATTTTATTAATTATCTTTAATTAATTAAATATCTATTTTTCCAAAACCCCCATAGATTAATTAATTCAATTAATTAATTAGACTCAAATCCTATTTGAGCACATGGTGCCTAACCTTATCCCCCCATCTAACCTAACCCTTGTCCTAACCCTGGGGTTCCAACCAACCCTATCTATCCTAATCTCTCCCAACCAACCATATCCTATCTCTCCAAACCTCCATATGTGCACATCCTAACCTCTTTTCCCCCTTTTTGGATAAACTATCCTATTTTTGGGTGGGTTTTCCCAAAAACATGTCATTCCTCTTCCCCCTTGTTGAGCCACTTGATAAACTTATAAGGCACTGAGAGGGGGGAGCTGTGAATCAGTGCAAACAAAAACTTAATATATTTGATAACAACTTTCACCAACTTGAAAATCAATAAGCACACAAGAAATATAACCACATAGGCAAACATCCAACAAAGCATACAAACCATAACACAATTATTTTTCACGTGGAAACCCAAATGGGAAAAAACACGATGGGAATTAGTACCCACAAAGATCAACTAACTGCAGTATAGAGATCTGACTGGTTAAGGTCATACAACCACCCTGTTAGGGGCACACTTGGTTAAGAGTATCTTAGAATGGTTAAGAGCTATTAAATAAGGCCTGTTAGGACCTATCCCTATTAGGAGCTACCCATGTTAATAGGATTTACAAACACAAGCTAATGTGTCACCTTGTTAGAGGATTTCACCTTCAAACCTGCTAGGATCCTATCGCACCTTGTTAGGAGTGACCTTGTTAGAATATTTTCTTGTTGCAACTATTAGGAAGACAACAAGTTCAATTGATCTGAAGTTAGCACCTATGTGCCTGTTTAGAACTACTTTTTCTCTACTTCTAAAAATTACTAAACATCAAACCCTATCTTCTTCTTACACTGCATGATCAAATTCTCACTCTTGATCCATTAAATTATTCAACTTAGATCTCATTATAAGGAACTTTGTTAAGCCGGCTAAGAACCTTGGAACAATTCCCTAGGTTCAATGAATCTAGTCACCTTTGACATTTTCCTGCTCATTACACTTTTCTTATGTTGAAAAAACAATACATAACTCAAAAACATAACAATAAGTCTACCGGTTACTGATCAAACAAACTCTATTATACCGATTCTCTGTTCTTCCTAACCGTGGCTGGAAAATTCATCATAACTTTCTCAATACATTGAATCTGATGATGCAGTTTGGAACATAGGTGAATGTTCCTATCTCCAACACTCTTTTTAAACCGCAATGTCTAACTCTTCTCCAATCCTCCATACCGATTGATTGATCATCGCTATGTTCCTATTTACCGGTTGACAACAACTTAACAATTTTATTGTCTAACAAATTCTACTACCAGTTATGCTATACCGGTTGGTCTACATGACTTAGATGACTAAAAAAACATGGTTGCCATCAATGGAAACATAAATAAAGTCATCAAACATCCTATCACAACAATATCATCATCATCAATGTAATGCCTCGCCAGGAACCCTAAAGGAAAACAACACACTAGGCAACTAAAGGGTGAAATACTTTTTTTTTTAAAGATTAAGTGCATTAATTATAACAATTGCATGTTTAATAACACAATGAAAGTCTAACACATGATTTCCTAAGGGTTACCAACAAAGATTAATTCACAGATTATATTATCACCATGGTTAATCCAATTGTCCATTTAATTAGGTAAATTAAATGCTTATGATTAAAACTACACATACATCTAAATTCCAAAATGAAAGAATCAAAGTATTCCATGCATTCAATTTATCCATAAATCATTTATACATAAGATCAAAGCAACTGAATTTAACATACATGCTACTGACATAATATTACAATATCCATAAATACATGGCTTCCAAAAATACCACGAAATCCAAAGTTACAATATCAAGGTTACATAAAAGTCTGATACAATGACCACAGGGTCTCAACTGAACAATGATCCCGAACATGAGTCGGTACATGAACCATGAACCAAGAAACACCAGCGAAGCCTTTCCTTGCCTGAAGATACAAGCCAGAACATCCGATGGGAAGTGGCACTACCACCCGACCATGTGATCCCGAAATGGAACCACCCCACCATGCTAGGAGATAGTAGAAGACCCTCAAGCAAGCAAAATAAGACAAGTACGAAACACCTACATGACTCTGCAAACATCCATGTGACTCAACTCACAAACACTAGTGACTCTAAGGAGAGAGTGTCATCACATAGCTTAAGATGGATACCATGGTACAACCTCCATAGGTCTCGACTCACTGTCTCGGTAACCTCTCCCGAACCTCCGGTTCTAACTAAGTCTCATGCAGACCCTACCAATCCTTTCGTGAAGACAAGGTGGTAAGTTTTCCATTCCAGGCCTTCTCGCAACATTATGAGCCCTGTACTAGCACTCACCTATGCATGAGGTACATTATCTTAATTAATATTTATTCCACCCACCCCCAAATCAATTATTAGGTTATCACTTTTTAACTGACTTTTGACAGGTTATCCTGTCATCCACTTTGGACACGACCCTCGCTCAAAAACCACTCTCTCTCATAGGACAATAACAGGAAAGGTCTCTCTACGAGAACTCTATGGTGAAACAGACAACCATAACTAATCCTGACAAACCACAAGTGAAGGATACACAATCACTAACCCAAGATTGACCATTTGGACAAAACACACAATGGCTTCACATCAATAAGGTTATACAACAACACCTGACCAAGGAGATATAATAACATGTGACACAATGACAACTCAACCAGAACTGCAACGGAATTAAGCTTGACTGAAAACACCATTTACACAAGATCCTAATACCAGTAATCTTTTCTTACAACAACCAAAAGCATAAATAACTTGCAAATAAAGATTTTCCAGATAATAAGAACTTACAACCATTTTAATACAAAGAAATCAACCTTTTCATATGTCCAATAAGGTTTTAAATCAATCACACAAAAATTAATCTCCTAATAAATATAAAATCTAATAATTACAAGCTTTTCTGAAAAATTACCCAAACTTTAAATTAATTATATATATACATTATATATGTCAACTCATAAATTAATTTTTATAGTATTAAAATAATACCAAAGTAACATAATACCCATAATTGAATAAAACTAAATATGAATATATATATATACATATATATATATATATATATATATATATTTATTTATATATATATATACATATATCATATATTTTATTTAATTTAAATAAAAAAACTTTTAACAACCCTGCACGAAAATTCGAAATATTAGATTTCGGTTTGCATGAGAAAACCTAGGGAAGAAATTACACACGGTAGCCCATGCTACGCACGGTAGCATACTATCGGCGGTAGTATTGGTACCGTGCGGTAGCCATACTACTGTCGGTAGTGGCTACCGAGGTATATATATATACATTAACCAGTATATTCTAATTTTAACCAAAAATTCATTTCTAATTAAATTATTTACAGGGAATTAATTAATACATATTTTCATTCCAAAATAATGTAATAAAACAATTTCCCTTAACTTTTAATATCCTAATAAATTTATTTCTTTGATAACTAAATAATTCCACAGAGATATACAATATTAAAAAAAAACTGTCATAGTCAAGTATCGAAACAAAATTCAAACAAAAGGGAATATTTTCTCTCGTAATATCATTTCTCCCCAAATCTTGCAATTTTCATGCACAATAAAAATCTTGATCGGTGTGTATGTCGTGTTTTCTATATTGTATATATGCATGTGTGGTTCGGTGATGTAGGATATTGCAGGTACAAGTATCGGGTAGGTATGGGGTATCGTCTCCACCTGGCTTCACAGGTCTGAGCATGCCTTATATTTTCTGATGGAAGTGGGGGAGATAGTAGTTGACCCTATTTTACTCAGTTACACTCGTGTGAGTGTCGTCAGTTGGTTGTCCTGTCAGTTTGTTCGGCCTTTGTATTTTGTTGTTTGATCTTTTTATGAGTATTTGCTTGAGGTTTGCTCAGTTTGTGTGTTTAGTTTTTAATTAATTAATTAAATTTATGGATTTGTCTCATAGTTGGTATTCTTGGGAATTATGTATTTTATGCATTGAGATTATAAATTTAGTTAATTTAAAAGAAGTTATTAAATTAAGTTGCAAGCTGCTTGGCATCTTGGAAACCACCTCCTCTTGGTAAGTTTAAGTTGAACTTTGATGGTGCCTCTCGTGGAAATCCGGGTTTAGCTGGGGTAGGTATGGTGATTTTTGATCATCACACTCATATTATTCATACTAGGTGTCATGCAAATTGTATTCAGTCTAATAATTTTGCTGAATTTAAGGCTTTGTCTTTGGGTCTAGAATTGGCTATTTCCCTTGGAATTAAAGACCTCATTATTGAAGGGGACTCATTGGTGATCATTCAGA
This sequence comes from Cryptomeria japonica, assembly GCF_030272615.1. Lineage (NCBI taxonomy): Eukaryota > Viridiplantae > Streptophyta > Pinopsida > Cupressales > Cupressaceae > Cryptomeria > Cryptomeria japonica. The sequence goes on along the minus strand of NC_081413.1, from coordinate 409,334,942 downwards.
GTGTCTTAAAAAAGAAATCTCATTGTTGGCAATTGCAATATCTTCTTGATCTTATCCTTCAGCAATTGGAATTCTTTGATTCTTTCTTCATTACTCATTGTTATAGAGAAATTAATCGAGTAGCAGATTTTTTAGCTAATCTTGCTATTGATAGTAATGCTATTCTTCGTGATATAAGCTTTGTTGAAATTCTTGTTTCAGTTTTGGAATTCTTGCAATAATCTTGTGGTCTTTTTTGTCTCTGACTTTTGATAAATTGTCCCTCTATTGCCAGTCTAGATAGGCATGTTTATTGCTTATGCTTAGCTGGTAATCTGATTCTGTATGTGGTAATTGTTAGATATATAGTTTGGTTGCGAGCTGTCATAAGCATTAAGGGTGACTATGTTTATTGGCTCTGGTTCATTATTTTTATCTCCAAAAATCTTTTGAGAGTGTCGGCATACTTTTCTATTGTTTTTCTTTCATAGCTTTTTTTTCGAGGTTGCTCTCATATGAGGGATATTGATTACATGTTTTTGATTAATTGTGATGGGCCATGGCTTTCTATATAATGATTATTGCCATTCTGTTTATCAGCTTTAGGGGAGATTGTATAGTACCTCTCACAGAGGCGATTATGAGGTTTAATCATTATTGGCTTTTTGTGGTTCACCCGCGATACATCTCTTTAAATGATTTTTTGGAAACTTGTTTTTACATGAGCGGACCATTCATTATTATGAAAGGTGTTTATGCTTAGCTGGTAATTTGACTCTGTATGTGGTAATTTGTTGCCATATACATAGTTTGGTTGCGAGTTGTCATAAGCATTAAGGGAGACTATGTTTATTGGCTCTACTTCATTCTTTTTATCTCCAAAATGCTTTGAGAGTGGCGGCATGCTTTGTCATTGTTTTTCTCTCATAGCTTTTTTCAAGGTTGCTCTCATATGAGGGATATTGATTACATGTTTTGATTAATTGTGATGTGCCATGGCCTTCTATATAATGATTATTGCTGTACTGTTTATCAGCTTCAGTGGAGATAGTATGGTACTTCTCACAGAGGCGATTATGAGGTTTAATGATTATTGGTTTTGTGGTTCACCCGAGATGCATCTCTTAAAATGATTTTTTGGAGATTTGCTTTTTTCACATGAGCGGATCATTCATTATTATGAAAGGTGGCTAAATTATTATAGGCCTTTGATTTAATTTGATCGATCAGGATGCATTTCTCGGCATGTTTTTTCTTGGCTTTTCACATGGATGAAACATTCATTACGATGTATGGTGGCAAATTAATTTATGTTTCTTTCGGCTATATATTAATTCTGGTGCAGAATGTCTTTGTTTATCTGCATCAAGGGTGTCTTAAGGAATTCTTCTCTCTGTGGGAAAGGTAACTATTCCTCATGTCTATTATTCTTCCAGCTTATTGTGTTTTAGTAACTACTCCTGAGGAAGACATTGTCGATAATTATGGTTATGTTTCTGAAAAGCTTGGGAGAGTTTTTGTTTTGCATAATTTGGAGTTGGAGTCTGAAATTCGCAGGGTGGTGGGCAATCATTGGTTGCTCTCTCCTTCTTTTATCTCTTTTTCAGAAGTTTTGTCTCATGTTTTTACTATATGTTATGATCTTCTATGGGATAAGACTCTGGTCCAGCTTATTGCATCAAAATTTGTGGCACCTCCAATGCTTGATATGCATCATCTTGGGTCAGCTTTGGATAGTTATATTTTTGATATGGGTACTCTTCCTTATGGGGGCTTTCTTTCTATTCAAAATCTTTTGGAAGATGGTCACTATGGAGATTTTCTCTTTGAAATTAGAATGGGCCTGATCTGTGACACTATTGATGAAGCTCTAAAATCTGTGGAGAGTTTGTTTGGTTTTATATCTCCCCAGGTTTTGGTCAGAGCACGGGAAGTGTTAATTGGTCTTCATGCTCTAATTAATTTTTGTTTTGTTTCATCTGCTACTCCTCTCCCTGCGGTTCCTATACAGTCACTGGTTCCTCATGATGCTCTACCTTCTCCTCTGGAGGAAAGCTCGAGTAATTGGTTTTTGGACTAACTGTTCTCACCTCTTGCAGATATCTCACATTTTTTGCAGGCTGTTTATGGGATGGATTTTGGGTAGTTCTCATTATCTCAAATCTATGGAGTTGGACATTTTTGGTCTATTTCAATTTCGGTCCTCCTTGGTTTCACTTTTTTGGTCTCCTTGGTTTCTCGGCATGCTTCTCTACATTTTATATCTTGTTGTTGTTATCAATTGATGGGCCCCTAGATCTTCTTGTTGTAAACTTTTTGGCAATTCAGCCCCACTTTTTGTAACCAACTGAGTGTTTAATCAGTTGAGATATATGTCCTACGGGATCTCTGTACATAGGGCATCTATATGGGTATGGGTGAGATTTTGGGTCATCAGGATCCTCCTATTTTGTAAGGGTAGTGTAGTTTCTTTTCTCAAGGCGACAACCAGAGGTTTTCTTGCAGATTCTTTCCTACCGGTATGCCTTTTTTGAACCTGTTGTAAAAACAATTTAAAAATAATATAATAAAGTTTAGTGGCTATGCCACTTTTATTGATAAAAAAAAATACAAAATTATTGCATGTTAACTTATCTTTTGTTAGAAAATTAGAAAAGAAAAGAAAATTGCTTTTATTACTAAATTTAGGTTTTTGGGAAAAATGTATTCAACCTAGAATTTTAGTTTAAAAAGGGGAGAGACAGGAAACAGGTCAGGAATTTAGGTGAAGAAATTTATTTGGAAGCTCGTTGAAGGATTGGTTCTCTTCTACAAATTTATTCCAGGAAAGCTATACCAGGTTGGGTGGCTTTTGTTGATTGTTTGTTTTAAAGAAAACATTTCTTTTTCTTCTATCTTCTGAATAATGTGTGTGTTTTGATGTTTGTCATATCCTATCTGATTATTCTTGTTCTTGGCTAAAGTCTATTTCTGAAGTGAATTTCTGGTTTATGGAAAGAAGTTGTTTCCTGGGTGTTTGTAGATTAAATTTTGAGAAAAATTGGGAAAGTTATTATGGCAAATTTTGCCAAGATTTTTATTGTGCATGAAAATTGCAAGATTTGGGGAGAAATGATATTACCAGAGAAAATATTCCCTATTGTTTGAATTTTGTTTTGATACTTGACTATGACAGTTCTTTTTAATATTGTATATCTCTGTGGAATTATCTAGTTATCATAGAAATAAATTTAATCATTAAATAAATTTATTAGGATATTAAAAGTTAATTGAAATTATTTTGGAATGAAAATATGTATTAATTAATTCCTTGTAAATAATTTAATTAGAAATGAATTTTTGGTTGAAATTAGAATATACTGGTTAGTGTATTTAAAAAAAAAAAAAGCCTCGGTAGCCACTACCGACGGTAGTATGGCTACCATACGGTAGCAGTACTACCAGCGGTAGTATGCTACCTACGATAGCAGTGCTACCATGTGGTAGCAATGCTACTGGTGGTAGCATAGGCTACCATGTGTAGCATGGGCTACCGTGTGTAATTTATTCCCTGGGTTTTCTCGTGCAGACCGAAATTTAATATTTCGGATTTCCGTATAGGGTTGTTTTATTCAATTATGGGTATTATGTTACTTTAGTATTATTTTAATACTGTGAAAATTAATTTTTGAGTTGACATATATAATGTATATATATAATTAATTTAAAGTTTGGGTGTTTTTTCATAAAAGCTTGTAATTGTTAGATTTTATATTTATTAGGAGATTAATTTTTGTGTGATTGATTTAAATTCTTATTGGACATATGACAAGATTGATTTCTTTGTATTAAAATGGTTGTAATTTTTTATTATCTGGAAAATCTTTATTTGCAAGTTATTTATGCTTTTGGCTGTTGTAAGAAAAGATTGCCGGTATTAGGATCTTGTGTAAATGGTGTTTTCAGTCAAGCTTAATTCTGTTGCAGTTCTGGTCGAGTTGTCATTGTGTCACGTGTTATTATATCTCCTTGGTTAGGTGTTGTTGTATAACCTTATTGATGTGAAGCCATTGTGTGTTTTGTCCAAATGGTCAATCTTGGGTTAGTGATTGTGTATCCTTCACCTGTGGTTTGTCAGGATTAGTTATGGTTGCCTATTTCACCACAGAGTTCTCATAGAGAGACCTTTCTTGTTAGTGTCCTCTAAGAGAGAGTGGCTTTCGAGCGGGGGCCGTGCTTGAAGTGGATGACAGGATAACCCGTCGAAAGTCAGTTAAAAAGTGATAACCTAATAATTGATTTGGCGGTGGGTGGAATAAATATTAATTAAGATAATGTACCTCGTGCATAGGTGAGTTCTAGTACGGGGCTCATAATGTTGTGAGATGGCCTGGAATGGCAAACTTACCACCTTGTCTTCACAAAAGGATTGGTAGGGTCCGCATGAGACTTAGTTGGAACTGGAGGTTCGGGAGAGGTTACCTGGACAGTGAGCCGGGACCTATGGAGGTTTTACCATGGTATCCATCTTAAGCTATGTGATGACACTCTCTCCTTAGAGTCACTAGTGTTTGTGAGTTGAGTCACATGGATGTTTGCGAAGTCATGTAGTTCTTTCGTACTTGTCTTATTTTGCTTGCTTGAGGGTCTTCTAATATCTCCTAGCACGGTGGGGTGGTTCCATTTTGGGATCACATGGTCGGGTGGTAGTGCCACTTCCCATTAGATGTTTTGGATTGTATCTTCAGGCGAGGAAAGGCTTCACTAGTGTTTCTTGGTTCATGGTTCATGTACCAGCTCATGTTCGGGATCATTGTTCAGTTGAGACCTTGTGGTCATTGTATCAGACTTTTATGTAACCTTGATATTGTAACTTTGGATTCCGTGGTATTTTTGGAAGGCATGTATTTATAGATATTGTAATATTATGTCGGTAGAATGTATGTTAAATTCAGTTGCTTTGATCTTATGTATAAATGATTTATGGATAAATTGAATGCATGGAATACTTTGATTCTTTCATTTTGGAATTTAGATGTATGTGTAGTTTTAATCATAAGCATTTAATTTACCTGATGAAATGGACAATTGGATTAACCATGGTGCTAATATAATCTACAAATTAATATTCATTGGTAACCCTTAGGAAATCATGTGTTGGACTTCTGATGTGTTATTAAACGTGCAATTATTATAATTGTTGCACTTAATCTTTAAAAAAAAAATTATTTCACCCTTTAGTTGCCTAGTTGTGTTGTTTTCCTTTAGGGTTCCTGGCGGGGCATTACAATCAAGCCAAAAATCTCCCCCTTTGGCATTGATGACAACACTTAGGAAATTTTTTTCTAAGTGTCACATTACAACAATCAAAACTCCCCCTTAGCAATTACACACTATTATAAAATTTTGATTGACTAATACTACTCCGCCTTTGACAGTAATGACAAAGGTAAGAAAATACATTTGAAATAAATGAATATAATACATCAAAATTTGCATTACCAAATGTATAGATTTCAAAAGCTTTACAATTACATTTTGAGAAAAATATCAACAAAATTAGTCTTCTTGACCTGTTTTGCCTCATATGCTTTAAGCTTATGTTGTACTACTATGACCGATCTACAAAAAAATGTTGCTGAATAATTTAAGGGAACAAATGACTCACTCAATTTCTTTAGCTCTTGCTAAGCTTCCTTTCTCTTCTTATCAATATCATCAAAGAACAATGATAGGTTGGAAATAGTAGAAATAATTTTACCTCCACTCTTCAATTCTTCTTTGATTTGATCCATATTCACAGTAAGACCTTATATGTCTTTGTCAATTGTCTTGATCAACATCTCAATTTTTTTCTTTACATATTCATTCTCTATATTATCTAGAGAAGCCTCTCCAAGACTCTTCATTTGCTCTCCTGCAGATGTGACCAAGTGGTCCAGTTTTTCAATGGGAGTTGTGAGACTATCAATGTCAATCTCTGGTAACAGACTAGAAAATATATCAACAATAGTCTGTATAGTTTTAACTTCTCTCCTCTGAGCTCTTATCATATTTTTTTGGCCTTAGATTGCATTGCAGATGCAATCTCCATTAGTACACTTGTTCTTCTTCTTCCTTCTCCAGTGACTTTGTTCTTCTTCTTCCTTCTCCAATGACTTTGTTATTTGCTCAACATCTATCTGTACACTCTCTTGTGTATCTTTCTGCATTTCTTCATCTTTCTTTGTTTTCTTAGTGGTTTGCATCTCATCAATTTGTGCATTCACTTGTGTATCCATCTCCTCTTCATTTTTATCGGTTGGAATAACTTCTCGTAACACTGGTTCTTCTACTATGATAGTAGGAATTGATGTAGTACATCCGGTATCTGATCAACATCAAACACATTTGGTAGTTCACCGTCAGTTACCTGTGCTTCAGAGAGTTCTTCTTCCTCAGAAGAATCAATCTTCTCTAGTTCCTCTTGTTCAAGTCCTAATAACTTCTTTGAAATATCCTTAGTCTTAGCTTGCGCCGCCTGGGACCCACCAATGAGCAATCTAGTTAAGCTCTTCTTGGTCCGAAATAATGGTTTTTAATTTGAAAGTATGTCCTGCAATTCCTCACATATTTCCGGTTACAAATGCATAAGTACATACTCAATTATTTCCTTATCCCACCTAATAGCAGTCTGCCATCTAGCTTCCAATTTTCTATACAAAGAATCAGGTATTTATTTTTGTAATTCAATCAATGCTTTGCCATACTAATTCATAAACCAAACAACTAAATCTTCAATTTGTTTCTGCTCTTCCTCATCAAAATGATTATAGTGCTTTTGTACACCAACCAGTATATCATACTTCCTTATATTCTTCAACAAGTTCTCAAGTACACTAAGTTTAGTTTCCTGTGGTTTCACTAGTTTGACAGTGGGTGAACCAACCACTTTAGAGTTTTTACTGCTTGCCCTCAATTCTTTCTTGTCGCCTTCTGATTCAGTTTCCTCTGCCTCTTCCTTTGCTACAACCTTATAAGTTCTTTGGGCTTGTTCTTTCTTTCTTTTTCCTATAGCTCTAGGTTTTGGAGGAATTTCTTCCTTTGATTTTCTTCTGATTTGGATGTTTGGAGGAGGAGGGGGCTTATCCTTCTTGACATCAACACTTCTAGTTTGTCTACTGGTTGGTGCACTAGAGGTTCTTGCCTTCCTTTCTTCAAATCTAGTTCTTGCTTCATCAATCATTTCCTTTGTGAAGCCTTGTGCAACAATAAATTCTTCAACCTCTTTCCTAACGGTTGGTGTAAATAATTATTCATTTTGGATATTATTACACCTTACTTAAGTTTACTTAGGATAATGCATTTCATAGTAGTTTGGGTATGAGACACTTGGGTGTTTGTGCCACATTGGGATAGTGTGTGATCCACCTCATGTGAAATATTTTATTGTTTCTCTTACCTACCCACACCTATCTCCTACCTACCCTTGTTTCTTATTGAGCCACATGTCATGTTTGTGTGCTCACATATCCTTATAGCTTTGCCTATATATACAGGCTCATATTCATTGTATGTAAGAACTATTAATCATTTATATATTGATGAGAATACAGTTTATTCTTGTTCTATATTTTGTCTCTATTTGTACATTTAATTGATCAGAGCCATTAGAGTGTCATTGATTTGTCTTTGAGAGGCATTTTTGTGACGTCAAGAGGCAAATATAAGGAGCAACATCTTTTGGAGGCATCCTAGACCAAATCCTTCCTTGCCATTGCATCCAGGTGGTCATTTCCATGAATTTTGGCTATAAAATCAGCCTATTTTTGTGAGAATTTTTTTTGCCAATTTTGCTATATTTGTACGGATTATTAAATTTGTTTTTAAAGAAAATTTATTTTCCATAGAAATATTTCGAACTTCTTTTTGAAAAAAATAAATATAATTTTTTTGATAATATATATATATATATATATTGGGGGGTCCGCGGACCCTCCCGTGACCTGCTGTACTATAGGTTTTGTGCAACCCCATCGTCCATGTCGCAGTCGTACCTACAACTGCAGCTTGTCCAGCTACCCCTGTGTTGCAGATCACAGTGGCGACCGTGCTCTCTGCTTCCACCAACTATATCATCTCCCGACGACCATGCTCTCAACTCCGTCTACCGTCAGCCAACCCTCGCGGCTCCTCCCGGCACCGACACCGCCGACCACCGTCATCGACTCTCTGCTTTGCCGGCCTTGGCCACCATTGCCAACCCCAGTCCGGTCGGGCCCTCCGCCGTCGGCAAACCTGCTTGCCGGCCTCCTGCTGTTGCTCTGGTTTGGGCTCCACGCAGCTTCCATGCAAGCTTCTAATTGCCGCTTGGTGCCATGTTAAGACTACAAATAGTTCTACATCAACAAACAAATCTGCATATGCCACGTCAGCATCACCCACGTCATTCGTTTGTACTGTAAAAACACCACATAGGCAAGGAGGTAAAGTTTTTGCGACAGTTAGACGGTCATCAAATTTAACCCCCTAGTTCACTGACGTCATTATTTTTCAAAAAAATTTGCAGGCCCCTCTCATTGAGTTTTTTGATTTTGCAGTTCAACTTCAAATGGCCATATCTTGCTCATTTTTTCTCCTTTTTTGGTGCAATGTTTTTTGAAATGGGCTATAATTTCGTGTACTTTCACGTGGTGGAATTATTTTCTGATTTTGATGGACAAATCTTTTAGAAAACACAGTTTTTGGTGATTGTACTTGTCAAATCCTCATTTCTGCAACTTTTGAGACTCTGTTTGGGCTCATATGAACTCCTTTTCAGGTGCCATTTTTTTTGAAAGTGCATAATTTTTTGTCTACTCTTATAATATGCTATCAGTTTGTTGCAATTTTGGGTAGAAATTTCACTTTCATCATATGGTCTTATTTGTCCAATTTGGCACTTGTATTGCATAGATCTATCTTGTTGGTCTTTTGCATTGTAGTTCTTAGCCTATTGGAGCAGTTTAAAAAAAAAATCAGAAGTCCACCTTGGCATTGTTTGCAAGTGGCCTATTGTACACACACTACATATAAAGTGCCAAAATCATCATTTTGGGGGGAGGGTACTTTGATTGATTGAATTCGGGGGGGGGGGGGAGGTGTGTCTCTTGTGCTTTTGGGCTCTTGTGTTCCTTCCTTTCTTGCTACTATGGTTTCTCCTAAGTTTCCTCTCTTAACTCCTCATAATTATTCTACTTGGAAAATTGATGCATGGAGTAAACTTATGGAAAAAGGACTAACTAATTACATTGATGGAACTATTGTTGCTCCCACTGATCCTAAGGTTGATCCAGTTGGTCACTTGGATTGGCTCACTAAAAATATCATGGCAATTGTAACCTTAAGAAAGTATGTATCAAAGGATCTCATTTTTTATATTGAGAAGTGTACTCTAATCAAGGATGCTTGGCAAAAGTTTCAAGACTTGTATGGTCAAGTTGATGAGATTAGTTGATATCAGATTGATAGTGATCTCACCATGTTACATCCCAAGAACTTTGATACTATACAAGATTATGTCACGAAGGCAAAAGAGTTGAGGGCACAACTCAAGGATCCTGGCATTGATAAGAAGGATACTCAATTGATCTTAAATTTGATGGGCAAGCTTCCACAAGAATATGCAGCATTTGTTTCTAGTTTCTAAACCCATAGGATGAAAATAGGTTCAAGCTACACAATGCCTACATTTGATGCTTTCGCTGAAATGTTGATGATGAAACAAACTAAGTTGATAGGCATGAGAATTCTTGCTACTATGGTTTCTTCTAAGTTTCCTCTCTTAACTCCTCATAATTATTCTACTTGGAAAATTGATGCATGGAGTAAACTTATGGAAAAAGGACTAACTGATTACATTGATGGAACTATTGTTGCTCCCACTGATCCTAAGGTTGATCCAGTTGGTCACTTGGATTGGCTCACTATCATGGCAATTGTAACCTTAAGAAAGTATGTATCAAAGGATCTCATTTTTTATATTGAGAAGTGTACTCTAATCAAGGATGCTTGGCAAAAGTTTCAAGACTTGTATGGTCAAGTTGATGAGATTAGTTGATATCAGATTGATAGTGATCTCACCATGTTAGATCCCAAGAACTTTGATACTATACAAGATTATGTCACGAAGGCAAAAGAGTTGAGGGCACAACTCAAGGATTGTGGCATTGATAAGAAGGATACTCAATTGATCTTAAATTTGATGGGCAAGCTTCCACATGAATATGCAACATCTGTTTCTAGTTTCTAAACCCATAGGATGAAAATGGGTTCAAGCTACACAATGCCTACATTTGATGCTTTCGCTGAAATGTTGATGATGAAACAAACTAAGTTGATAAGCATGGGAATTCTTAAGGTTTCTAAGTCTCAAGCATTAGTGGCAAATCAAGGAAACAAAGGAAATCAAGGAAAGGACAACTCCAACAAGAAGAAATGGCAATCAAAGCCTAAGGACAAAGCACCACCTTCTCCACAATGAGAAGATTTATCCTCTTCCAAGAGGGAAAATTCACCAAAGAGGGAGAGACCTACTTGTGCCTATTGTAAAAATTTTGGTCATGAGGAGCATCATTGCTATTCTAAGAAGATTGATGAGCTCACACACATCCTCAAAAAGTATAACATTGATTTGCCTAATGTCTACAAGAAGGATGATTCATCAACTTCAACTTCCTCACATTCAATAGGAAAAAGGAAAGCATTCATGGCTTCTACAAGTGGGAAGACTCACTCTTTTGGGACAAGAAAAGGAAACGCTCTTTGTGCTACTGCAAGTCATGATTTAGGGAGATGGCCTCTAGATTCAGGGGCTTCTCAACATATGGCATCTTTGCAGTCTATGTTATCTACATTTGAGCCTTGCACCATGGCGCAAATTTTGATGGAAAATCATACATACATGGATGTGGGTGGGAAAGGATCTATTACCATTGGGGATAATTCCTTACAATGATGTGTTGTGTGTACCCCATTTGACAAACAATCTTCTTTCTATCTATCAAATCACACATGGTGCAACTAAGAGAGTTATGGAGTTCACACCTGAGACAGTTTTCATTAGAGACTTGGAGACTAGAGCTATCAATGGGACTGGGGTGGTTGATCATGCATCTTGATTATACTCCTTTTCATATTTTGTTGATGATGATGATTTCACATATGATGATTCTACACATGATGATCACACTACTTGTGATGGTTTAGATTTTGAGAACTTTGGGTACTTGAACATGGGGATTCTCACATGTGACCCCATTCTTGAGCCTTGTGTTTCATTTCCTCACATTGATATCACATCACCTAGTGCATCCGATGATGTAGATAGTGCAATAGTTTTGCCTTCATGTGATTCAATGCAGTGCAGGATATATCTTGTCTTCCAGTTTTAGTTTCTTGGGATGAGTACTTGATAGACATTGCAGGTTTGTTTGTGGAATCCTACATTGCAGAGTTGGGAGACATCATTGATGATATTCATATTCTCTTTGATGAAGGTGATCCTTCTTTGATTGTTGTGAGGGAACACTCTGACCCTCTTGTTCATTCTCTACATGATCATTCTTTCAAGGTTGACATGATTGTGGATACTTATGTACAACAGTTGGAGGAGGTATCTTTATATTTAGAGGAGACATGTGAGTCTTTGGGACTTGTTCTACTTTCTTCTCCACTAGATCTTGGAGTGCCTCTTTTAGTAGTGTGGAGCAGTTTACCACCTTTGGAAGGGGTATCTTTCAGCATCGACATGGGGATACTTGAGTAGTTTTCAGAAATTCCATTCATCATGATTTTTTTTCATACATCTTCCCTTCATGATTGGGGAGACTTCATGGATACACCTTTGGTTTTGTTTCTTCCTAAGGGGAGGAATATTGTTCGACATTCATGGAGCAATTTCTTTATGCATCATCGAGCTTCTATCATAGGTGCAGATTCCACATTGAGAGGGGTCTTCCTAGCTTCTCTTCTTCTCTCATATGGGGGGGACTTTTTTCTCATATGGGGGGGAATTTTTCCTCACATGGGGTTTTGTTCCTCACATACTTCTATGAGAGTTCTCTTGTATAGTTTTCATCTCTCTTTTGGGGGAGGGTTTTTTTCCCATTGGGTTTTTCTCTCTTTCCCCACTTTGTGAGAGATTTCATTGCATTGGTTTGCATTTGTACATGGGTACCTAACATGGCCTCGCAGCCAGGACCCATCTTGCATTGCTTAGTTGCATTGTAGACTTAAGTGCATTCCCCTAAGTTGCACTTAAGCGGAGTGTTGGTGTAAATATTATTCATCTTGGATATTATTACACCTTACTTAAGTTTACTTAGGATAATGCATTTCATAGTAGTTTGTGTATGAGACACTTGGGTGTTTGTGCCACATTGGGATAGTGTGTATAGGAGCATTTCCACCTTTTATGGTGTCGATCTTGTTACTACTCTATCATATCCACTTATTGTGGAGTGATAATTCCACCTTTGGTTGGTGATCCACCTCATGTGAAATATTTTATTGTTTCTCCTACCTACCCACACCTATCTCCTACCTACCCTTGTTTCTTATTGAGCCACATGTCATGTTTGTGTGCTCACATATCTTTATAGCCTTGCCTATATATATAGGCTCATATTCATTGTATGTAAGAACTATTGATCATTTTTGTATTGATGAGAATACAGTTTAATCTTGTCCTATATTTTGTCTCTATTTGTACATTTCATTGAGCTCTTGATCTTGGCAAAATCTCACACTAACCTTTTTGCTATTTTCGGTGTGGCCAATTCATCATGTACCTGTATAGATTTCTCTTTAAATATCCCAAACCTAGATACATTAGGATCTACCGGTCTGGATAGAAGGTGATCAACATAAATTATCAAAATGTCTGCTTCAACCTCATATCCCATAGAAATTACCCATTAATTCCTTGGGTCTACAACCTCCATTCAACAAGTATCAGTATCCACCATAAAACATATGGAGTCTTCATACCTTTTCACAACATGCTTTGGCATGCATTTTCTTCTAGAAATACTTGAAATATCCCCTGATTGTCTTTGTAAACTCATTGCCAAGAGTCTTAATGTCATTCTTGATTTGCAAGACTGTTGATGTACCCTCAAACCATTGGATATCACCTATACCGAGAAAGAAATTTTGTAAATAGAAGAAAAATCCTATAATCAACTAACCAAACTTGAGCTTCTGTAACTTATCCTTCTTGATTGACTCAAGATTCAACATCAATTGTTCTCTCAAGGCTTCTGCTAGATCATAATCAACATTCTCTTTCAACATCCGTAAGCTGTGTGGATAGCAACTCCGAGAATGATATTCATCCGACTTGAATGGTAAACTTTGTAGCCAATGACCATAGATGAAAAATTCATTGCAGGATCATCTATATCATTCATTGTCATTGCACGACAATTCCACTTAGACTTTGTCAGTCAGATAACCTCATCCTTCGGAATTGATCCCAAAATAGGAACTTCACCAGTTGCCCATAATCCGGTGACAACATGGATAGACTCTTTTGTGATCTTGTGTGGTCTATCCAACCACATGAACTAATCATGAATCTCACTCAGAACATATCTCACATGCTCTTCTTTAAAATCATTAGTAAATTTCACTGCATGGTGAAAAACCTTATCGGTTACCCTTTTGAATTCATCCTTCATCACTCCTTGTTTATCACATAGTAATAGGTATTGATCAAAGATAGAAAATGTGCCCAAATCCTCTGGTTTGCAATGAATGTATGATATAATGTACTCAACATGTAAAACACCATAGGGTATGCTATATAGGGCTACAACTAGATCTATCTCCATGGATTTATGTGGATGTCTCTTGAATTCCAGTCAAGGTCTTTCAATAATCTCAACAATATGTGGTGTATTGAGTATGAAAATTCAAACACAGACTCGGATTCTCAGAGAAATACCTTTAGAATTCTTCACAGCTAGGGTTTCCGGCCTGAATTCTCTTTCATCGATTCACTTTTCCACATATCTTCTCAATCCGCTATCGACTTCACCAAAGTAGCAATCAGATGTTCTTCTTTATTTCTATCACTCTCTAAATGTGCTCTCGAAAATGCAAAGTGAGAAATGAGACTGTAAAACACCTTTTTATTTGCCTTTTACCAACTATATTTAATGCTAAACCAGTTGAACATACCCTCATCACCATTCAACCTTAAAACTTGCTACCGGTTCACAAATCACATTCAAATTTATCGGTTTACAACTCACAATCACTCCATAACATAAAAACATGTAGATTTAACTTACCACACACAATTTAGGGGGTACAAAAATGGATTTGAGAATATGCTCCCCCTAAGCTTCATACATAGCTTAGTTTACTAGTGAGGGATTCTTCACACTAGGTGAAGAATTGGTGTCTTCTAATGGTTTCTCCTCACTTGTCTTCCTCCATATCCTGTTCATCTCACTTTTGATTTCTTCCACATCTACCTTCTTCTTTCCTTTCTGGTCAACAAACTGATTAATTGGTTGGTTCATTCTAGCTCTACAAACGCTTGCAATATGTCCTAGTTTGTGACAATAGAAACATGCCATTATAGATGCTCTCCAAGGTCCAGTGTTGCTTCTATTAGTTTTTCTCTGACAATTCATAGAAACATGACCATAGTTGTGACATATTGAACATGTCACATTCCACCTGTTCTCCATTTCATATGGACTAGACCGGTTTACATAAGGTCTCTACCAAGTAGGGTTTCTCCGGTCATTGTAAGATCTCTGCCATTCACCATTAGACCTTTGATTCATGTAAGATCTTTGATTGTTCACTCTTGACCTGCACTCAATAGCTATATTCCCATACTTGTTGCAATTGAAGCAATATCCATCAAAATTTCTATTCTTATATAATTTATATGCCTTTGTATCTAAATTTGTTCATCAAGGATATCAGTGCTCTTGTTGAATTTAGCTAGTAACTCATTGCATCGACCAACTCTTTGGTAAGCTCCTCATTCTTCTTTGTGAGACTTACTCTAAGAGACATAGCCATGTCTAGATCAACTTGCATTTCCTCTTTTTCTTCTCTTTCCTCATGAAGATGTACATGCAGGGTACCAATCTCCTAATTCAGCTTAAAGCTCTCATGCTCCTTCTCTATTATTTTGTCTTCAGCTGTCCTCTTCGCTTACAAATCTTGACTCATTCTAATGGTAATGGATTCCAACTCTCTCCTCAGATTTGACTTTTCATCATTCAATGTTTCCACCTCATTGAACAAGGCATCAATGTTTGTTTCCTCAGATGAACTATTTTCACTAAGTTTCATCAACTGCTCGTCCAACTCTCTTCTCTTAGCCAATGAAGTTTTGTACTTGACTCTTAGTTCACCAAGGGCTTCTTTAAATTCTCCAAGCCTATTTGAAAGCTCTTTGTAACTCATTGAACCTTCCCCCATGTTAGACTTAGAGATCCTTCCCAAGAGGTTAAGCCTTAAGGGAATTAGGCTATCATACCAATTGATAAACTTATAAGGCACTAAGAGGGGCATGAACCAGTCCAAGAAAAATCTTAATATATCTGATAACAATTTTCACCAACTTGAAAATCAATAATAATGCAAGAAATATAACCACATAGGCAAACATCCAACAAAGAATGCAAACCATAACACATTCATTTTTCACATGGAAACACAAATGGGAAAAACCATGGTGGGAATTAGTACCCACAAAGATCAACTAACTGTGGTATAGAGATCTGATTGGTTAAGGTCATACAACCACCTTGTTAGGGGTACACCTGGTTAAGAGTGTCTTAGCATTGTTAAGAGCTATACAATAAGGCCCGTTAGAACCCAACCCTGTTAGGAACTACCCACATTATTGGGATTTACAAACACAAGCTAATGTGACACCTTGTTAGAAGATTTCACCTTTGGACCTGCTAGGATCCTACCACACCCTATTAGTGTTGGCATATGTGCATAGTTTGATGACATGATGGGATTGTATGTTGTCATTGATGTCAATATGCTGAAGTATGAACTGGTATATTGAAGTAAGCAAACTGGCAAGTGAACCAATATGATAGTATGAACTAGTATATACAACAAGTGAACCGGTATATTCGAGTGTGAACCGGTATACGCAAAGTTTATATGGGGGTTTCATTTGTTATGACTACCAGTTGGTAGTCTCAGCTTCAGGGTTTCTGATTGATGCATTCCAAGTCTGTGTGATTTGACCGACGACATCCTATGATGAGTTAGCATTGAAATGAAGATTAGATCGCGTTACCACGTCAGCCTTATGCATGTGAAGGATCTCCTTGAGGATCTTGCATGAAGAAGATTGATTTTATCTACCTAGGGAATGTGCAAAATCTTAGTAAACAATGGAGAGCACGTAATGGGTTATCAGCTTCTAGAAGCAGTGAAGAGCGGACGATGGAGAACGGCTTGAGATTTGTTCAAGAATTTTTTACCCTATGTAATGTGTTTAAACGGTCAGGATTGGACTGACTATATTGTTAATCTAGATGCTTAGGGTTTTAGGTTTTGGCCACCGACTATATTGTTCTTCAAATCCTCTTACAAGGCAACCTTTAATAGGGTTTTAACCTCTAACCAGGTATTTAGCCATCCCTTAACTGGGAGATCCCTAGTAGGATCGGTTCATAGCAGAACCAATTGTAAATTCTTTAACTAGACTAGGCTCCTAACAGAGCGAACTTCAAAAGAGTTCAAGAACAACTTGTGGGTATTCATCCCCACCATGGTTTTTCCCAGTTGGGCTTCCACATGAAAAAATAGTGTGTTATGTGTGATGCTTTTTCATGTGATGTTCTAGTGTTTTTTGTTAAGCAGTAATGAAAGCTGATCCAATGGTCATTGTATTTATGATGTATTACTTGCTTAAGCATATGGGTGAAGTTGAGATGAGATATTAGGTTTTGAGAAGATATAGATGTTACCGGTTTATGTCTTTTATAGTCATACTGTGTTTTACCAGTAGTGCCTTGATTTAGATTGGTGATATTGTTTACCAGTTAGTGTAGTCTTTGTAGTTTAAGTTGTTTAAGAAGTTTTTGTCTATACTGATTCACCCCCCCCTCTCAGTATCTGCTGGGTATTTACTGTTCATCATTATTCATCAATTGGTATCAAAGCATCCTCCATGTCCTCTGTGTTATAAGCTTAACCGCTTGAGGAAAAGATCTTATTCTAATGATGAAGAGGGAAGGTCCTAAGTTCAACAGAGATAACTTTAAGATATGGAAGGAGAAAATGAAGATCTACATTAAAAGCATGGGTGCTCAACACTGGAACTATGTTGAGAATACTTATGTTGTCCCTACTGGTACTCTCACTGATGATCAAAGAAGAGAAATTCAGGAGAATGGGCAAGTCATGGAAACTCTTATCAACAGTCTATCTAATATTGAGTTTATAGATGTTCAAGACAAAGACAATCCCAAAGATGTATGGGATACCCTAGAGACTATCTATGGTGGTGATGAGCATGTGAAGAAAGATAAGGAAGAGAGCCTTAGGGGAAAATTTCAAGACATGCATATGGTTGAAGGAGAGACCATTCAAAAATATGGGATAAGAATTGTAATTGTTGTAGGAGACATCAAGAGTGCAGGAGGCAAAATAGATGATCCCATCATTGTTAGAAAACTTTTGAGATCCTTATTACCGGTCTATGCAATAAGGATTGCTTCTATTCAGGAGTTGAGATCTTTGACAAGACAAAGGTATCCCTTGACTCCATCATTGCTAAGTTGATTGCATATGAGCTAAACAGTTATGATGGCAGTGTTCAAAAGACTAAATCAACCTTTAGAGCATCTGTTGCACTATCTAGAAAGGGAAAAGAGGTTGGTACTAACTGTGAACCCAAACAAAGCAGGGATATGGATGATGAGGAGATCTTGATGGAGTTTGAAGCTCTTCTTGCCAAGAGACTTCCTAAGGGAACTGGAAAATACAGAGGTAAGCTCCCTTTAAAATTTTTTTCTTGCAATAGGATAGGACACATTGTTGTCAACTGTCCCAATAGTGATAATAAGGACAAACCAGAGAAGTTTAAAAAGTTCAAAGGAGAAAATAGGAGAAATTGTCTTGTTGCAGTCGATGAAGGTGTCACTGATGATGAATCAGAAGATGAAGAAAGTGAAGACATAGTGTTTTTAGCTATTAAGGAAGATGTGTCAGACAAGAAGGCTCTTGTCTCCCGCTTTGATAATTCTAATGAGTGGATTATTGATAGTGGATGTTCTCACCACATGACCGATGATCGGAGGAAGTTTCTATCTCTGGAAGAGTACGATGGAGGTGTAGTCTGATTTGGTAATGATGGACCATGTATTGTAAAAGGCAAAGGATCCATCTCTCTAAATGGAAAAATCAGTGCTGATAATGTGTATTGGGTAGAAGGTATCAGGCATAACCTTTTGAGTGATGCCCAGCTAAATGATAAAGGACTCACTTTGGAATATAAAGATGGAGTGTGCAAAATAAAAGGAAAAAGTGGTGAACTGATGGCCACCGGTATGCAGACCAAAGGTAACTTATTTCAGTTAAATACAAATATTAGTCAATGTCTAATGGCTAAGTTTGATGACAGTTGGATATGGCATAGGAGACTCTTCCATGTAAATTTTAATAATATTGTGAAGTCCAGTAAGATCAAGGAAGTTAGAGGATTGTCTGTGCTGAACAAACTGAAGAATCCTTTGTGTAGAGAATGTCAACTGGGGAAAATGTCTTCCTCAACCTTCAAAGGTAAATCTTTCACAGTAGATAATTTACTTGATTTTGTGCACACTGATTTGTGTGGTCCAATGAAAACTAGGAGTGTTAAGGGAGATAGGTACTTTATGATTCTTACTGATGATTGCTCAAGAATGATGTGGGTCCCATTCTTGAAAGAAAAGTCTGAAACTTTTGGAAAGTTTAAAGCCTTCAAAGCAATAGTTGTAAAGGAAAGCGGTAAGAGGATTAAATGCCTTAGAACCGACCACGGAGGCGAGTTCACTTCTAGTGAACTCAATAAGTACTGTGAAGAGAATGGCATCAAGAGGCAACTGCCTGCCCCCCAGACTCCACAACAGAATGGCCTAGCAAAAAGGAACAACCGAAATGTAGTTGAAGCTGCCAGAACGATGATGATTCAAGGGAAGGTAGCTCACACTTTTTGGAGAGAAGCGGTGAGCACTGCAGTCTACACTATGAACCAGGTACTCACCAAGAAAGGTAAGGATAAAAATCCTTATGAATATTGGACCAATAATACTCTAGTAGTAAGCTACTTTAGAGTGTTTGGTAGCAAGTGTTATATCAAGAGAAGTGAATAATAGAGAAAGTTTGATGCAAAATGTGATGAGGGAATATTCCTAGGGTATTCCACCAAGAGAAAAACTCTCAACTATTTTAACAATAGGACTCAGAGAATTGTTGAAAGTATTAATGTTAGAGTTGATGAAACCTCTAAGAAACTGGAGGAAACCAGCAGTGAGCAAGCGGTAGATGAACCAGACGTAACCTTCTAGGAACCGGTTGCAAAACAACCAAGTACAAGTAATAGTGCTCCTACACCAGTAGATGTTGATGAAGATGAGGATGAAGAGGAAATGCAAGAGGAATCAATTAAGATCATTCCTAGGTATGTAAAGCTGCATCATGATACAAAGAAGATCATAGGGGATAAGGATGCGGGAATACTTACAAGAAGAAAGGTCAGAGAGAATTCTTGCATGATTTCTAAATTTGAGCCCAAAACATTTAAAGAGGTACACAAAGATGAAGGCTGGATTAAGGCTATGGAAGAGGAACCTAACCAGGTAGAAAAGAATGGTACACGGTCTTTGGTACCCAGACCTGAGCACAAAATGGTTATTGACACCAAATGGGTTTTTAGAAACAAGTTGAATGAAGATGGAACAGTGGTAAGAAACAAAGCAAGATTGGTATGTAAGGGATATGCTCAAGAAGAAGGAGAAGACTATGGAGAAACCTTTGCTCCAGTAGCTAGATTGGAAGGAGTTCGAATACTACTTGCATATGCAACCTTCAAGGGATTCAAAGTGTATTAGATGGATGTGAAATCTACATTCCTGAATGGAATACTTGAAGATGAAGTGTATATAGAGCAACCAGATGGGTTTGCCCTATCAGAAGATAGTGATATGGTGTGTAGGCTACATAAAGCCTTGTATGGATTGAAGCAAGCACCTAGAGCATGGTATGAACATTTACACTCCCATATTGTGAAGATTGGATTTGAAGGAACAAGTGAAGATAGAAATATCTATCTAAAGGCAGAAGGAGATTAGATTCTAATCTGTGAAGTGTTTGTTGATGACATAATTTTTGGTGGAGATGACAAGATGAGCCATGCGTTTTCAGATGAAATGAAGAAGGAATTAAAGATGTCACTAATCAGAGAGATTAAGTTCTTTATTGGACTATAGATTCAACAAATGAAAGATGGTATCTTTATCACTCAGTCCAAGTATGTCAAAGAGGTGTTGAAAACCTTTTGCATGCAAGACAACAAACCAGTTGGTACACCGATGATGACCAGTTTTAAATTGTCAAAAGAAGATGACTCAACATTGGTGAATGAGAAGGAATACCAGTCAATGATTGGTAAGTTGCACTATGTAGTACACAATAGACCGAACATTGCACATGCAGTGGGCATTGCTGCACATTTCCAGAAAAGTCCAAGAGAATCCCACTTGGTAGCAATCAAGCAAATTCTTAGATATCTGAAGGGAACTATTGATTATGGAGTGTGGTATTCATACAATAATGATTTCAATCTTAAAGTGTTTATTGATGCCGATTGGGCTAGTAATGTGGACGACCAGAAGAGCACAACCAATGGTGCATTCTTTCTCGGTGGTAGACTAGTCTCATGGATGAGCAAGAAGAAGAGTTGTATCTCTTAATCCCTATATCTGAACTGGTGAGTATATTTTGTGATAACACAAGTGCAATTAATATTTCCAAGAATCCGGTATTACATGCTAGAACCAAGCACTTTGAGCTCAAGTATCATTTCTTGAGGGAGAAAGTTCAGAACAAAGAGGTTGTATTGGAACATGTTTCCAGTAAAGAGCAGTTAGCAGATATATTCACAAGCCTCTACTGAAGGCTACATTTACCTATTTAAGAGGTGAATTAGGGGTGTTGCCCCTTCAAGAGGTGAACTAAAGGTATGTGCTCCACATCAGTCAGGTATTGCATTGTCAAATATTTTCAGGATTGATGTGTTGAAGGATTCTGCTCCTCAGGGGGAGCAACATAGTAGATCATGGATGTTTGTGCCTCCACTTTGGCATTGTTGTCAAAGGGGGAGAAGATGTGAAACAGAGAAGATATCTGCAGTATTGAAGACATATAATATGGAAGAAGATGTAGAGATATCTTTGTGTATTGCCATCAATGCCAAAGGGGGAGATTGTTGGCATATGTGCATAGTTTGATGACATGATGGGATTGTATGTTGTCATTGATGTCAATATGCTGAAGTATGAACTAGTTTATTGAAGTAAGAAAACTGGCAAGTGAACCAGTATGATGGTATGAATTGGTATATGCAACAAGTTAACTAGTATGTTGGAGTGTGAATCGGTATATGCAAATTTTGTATCGGGGTTTGATTTGTCATGACTACCATTTGGTATTCTCAGCTTCAGGGTTTTCGGTTGATGCATTCCAAGTCTGTGTGATTCGATCGATGACATCCTATGATGAGTTAGCATTGAAATGAAGATTAGATCATGTTACCATGTCAACCTTATGCATGTGAAGGATCTCCTTGAGGATCTTGCATGAAGAAGATTGATTCTATCTACCTCAGGAATGTGCAAAATCTTAGTAAACGGTAGAGAGCGCGTGATGGGTTATCAACTTCTAGAAGTGGTGAAGAACGGACGATGGATAACGTCTTGAGATTTGTTCAAGATTGTTTTACCCTATGTAATGTGTTTAAATAGTCAGGATTGGACCGACTATATTGTTAATCTAGATGCTTAGGGTTTTATGTTTTGGCCACCGACCTAATTGTTATCTATAAGATCGATGATGATTTTTATTTGAAGTTGTTGGCAAATGAATGTATGTGAGGTGATTCTTGCCACACCAAAGGAGTAAGAAGAGATTTGCAGAGTGTGATTATAGATGTAAAGAAATTGAAACCGATCTGCCTTGGCATTAAGTGTTGTTATCAGATCAGTGTATTACTTGTTGACTTCTAACCATTTCAATAGATGGAAAATCCCTTTACCAGGTAGCTTTAACGGGCTTTTTGTAAATCCTTTAACAGGGTGACTCAAAATCATTGAGTTCTTCGAATCCTCTTACAAGGTAACCTTTAACAGGGTTTTAACCTCTAACCAAGTATTTAGCCATCCCTTAACTAGGTGATCCCTAGCAGAATCGGTTCCTAGCAGAACCAATGGTAAAGTCTTTAACCAAACTAGGCTCCTAACAGAGCAAACTTCAGAAGAGTTCAAGAACAACTTGTGGGTATTCATCCCCATCATGGTTTTTCCTAGTTGGGTTTCCACATGAAAAAATAGTGTGTTATTTGTGATGTTTTTTCATGTGATGTTTTAGTGTTTTCTATTAAGCGGTAATGCAAGCTAATCCAATGGTCATTGTATTTCTAATGTATTACTTGCTTAAGCATATGGGTGAAGTTTAGATGAGATATTAGGTTTTGAGAATATCTAGATGTTACCAGTTTATGTCTTTTACAGTCATACTATGTTTTATCGGTAGTGCCTTGATTTAGATTGGTGATATTGTTTACCAGTTAGTGCAGTCTTTGCAGTTTAAGTTGTTTAAGAAGTTTTTGTCTATACTGATTCACCCCCCCCTCTTAGTATATGTTGGGTATTTACTGTTCATCATTATTCATCAGTTAGGAGTGACCTTGTTAGAGGATTTTCTCGCTGCAACTATTGGGAAGACAACAAGCTCAACTAAATTGAAGTTAGCACCTCTATGCCTGATTAGATCTTCTTATGCTCTACTTCTGATTATAGTTTTTGGAAAATAAAGATGAGGGGAAATCTAGTTTCTATGTGTTACAATACTTGGAAGGTTGTGGAGACTAAGTATGTTCTATTGGTGAATGGTCTTAATGCTTCGGATGAGATTCAAGCCTACAAAGAAAATGAAAAAGCAAGGTATGATATCTTTAGTGCATTATAAAAAAACTGAATTGACAAAGGTCATTTCTTTGAATACTGCTTATGACGTTTGGAAAAAGATGAAAGACATTTATGAAGGAAATGAGAGAGATAAGTTGACAAAGAGACTAACAGCTAATAAAAGATATAAAAATCTAAAGATGAAAGAAAGAGAAGACATTGTAAGCTATTTTCAGAAGTTTGACAATGCAGTGAATAAAATCAGAGGCACCATGGATGATGAAGATGTGATTGACAAAATCTTGATGACATTAACAGCAAGCTACATCGACAAGATCTTAGTTATTGAAGAAACCTATGATCCAAAGAAGTTCACCAAAGAGCATCTATTTGGTAACTTAACTGCATTTAAAGTAAGAAAGTTTGGAAAGGACAAATACAAATCAGAGACCACAATCAAAGCATTTGAATATGGTCTAGATGATGAAGAGAGCTCGAATGAAATGGAAGAAAACTTTGTAAGAAAACTCAAGAAAGGCACTAGCAAGTACAAAGGTATGTTACCCTTTAAGTGTTTTAGATGTGGAAAGATTGGTCATATTGCAACTAGATGTTTGAAAAAGGGAGCTAGACAAAAGTTTAGGGAGAACAAGGGAAAATTCAATAAGAAAGCCTATTATGTTAAGGATGATGCTAACATTTTGGATGATGAATCAGACTATGAGGATGGTTATTATTTGTTTCACACAGATCTTAATAGTCTAACCTAGACAAGGTGCCTGAAAGGTGAAAGGTATTTCATGTTATTGATTGGTGATTATTATAGAATGACAGGTTGCATTCTAAGACATAAATCTAAAGGATTAGAAAAGTTCAATATAGTCAAGGCAAAAGTTGAGAATGAGGTTGATAGGAAAATCAAGTGTTTAAGGTTAGACAGAGGAGGAGAATTCATTTTAGATGAGTTTAATGAATTTTGTTAGAAGCATGGCATCATAAGACAATTATTTGGCCCCTGGGCACCACAACAAAATGGTGTAGTTGAAATGATGAACCGAACTATATAAGAGGCAACTAGAACTATCATGAAAGGAGAAGAGTTAGCAGAAGTTTACTTGAGAGAAACAATTCATACACCAACATACACTTACCAAAAATTTGTATTAGAAGAAATATGGTAAGACATCCTATGAACTTTGGTATGGTAGAAATTTGACAGTGAAATATTTCAAGTTATTTAGAAGCAAGTGCTATATCCGAAGAGATGAGGATAATCTTGGAAAGTTTGGCAGCAGAGTAGATGAAGGCATATTCTTGGGTTATTCAACAAAGAACAAATCATACCGATGTTACAACAAAGGTTGAATAAGATTGTTGAAAGTGAAAGTGTAAAGGTTGATGGAAGTACCACAAAGGATTCAAAAACTATAATAGGATATGAATCTGATGATCCTGAAGAAGAGAAAAAGAAAGAAGAAAGAAGAAGTGAAGAAAACAATGATCAAGATACTCTGACATCTACATTCGAGACTCCAGGCTATGTTCTGAAGAATCACTCAGAAGAATAGATTATCAAGGACAAGAGTAAAGGTGTTATCACAAGAAGCAAGGCAACACAAGAACAAGTCTTGTTGTGTTTGCTATCTGAAATTGAGCCAAAGTTAATAGAATAAGCTTCTAATGATCAGAACTGGATGAAGGTAATGAAAGAGGAACTGGGTCAGATTGAGAAAAACCAGACATGGGAGTTATTCAATAGACCGAAAGACAAGAATGTGATTGGAACTAAATAGGTATTCCACAACAAGCTAGATGAAGATGGAAAGGTTGTAAGAAATAAGGCAAGGCTGGCTGGCAAAGGATGCACTCAAATTGAATGCATTGATTTTGATGCAACTTATGCTCCAGTTACATGGATGGAGGAAATCTAGATGTTCCTAGAATTTTCAACATTTAAGGACTTCAAGGTGTATTAGATGGATGTAAAATCAACATTCTCAAATGGAGAATTGAAAGAACAAGTTTACATTGAACAACTAGAAGGTTTTAGGTTGAGAGATGTGTTGGAATCAAGGAACACTGAGATGGGGGGGGAGGTGAATCAGTGTTTTGAAATTTTTAACTTTATTCAACTAATCCTTCAACCACTTAATACATATGAATAAAAGAAAGATGCAAGAAAAAAAAACAAATATCCCCAAGACCATAACACCAATATTTTTATGTGGAAACCCGGTTAAGAGAAAAACCATGGTGGGGATGAACCCATAATATAAATATACTATGAAAAACTATAGAAATATTACAAAGTGGAATAAACATGCAATCAAACACACTACCTAGAGTTCACTACTCAAACAAAGAAGGGCTACAACAAAAAAATTATTGAAGAATATGAACTAAACAATAGCATCTACAAATGCCAAATTATAGTTAGGGTTAAGCACATTTATAGATATTTCACTCTTCCTTACTGCTTTGATTCACTATTCTACATTAATTCAGAGCATAAATCTTTGAATTGTGCATGTGAAACTACACACCATCGATCAAACACCTTTTCTTATACATTAAATGATCAACTACATTGCCCTTATATATCCGATACATGAAATCACATCGGCTACATATCGGCTCAAGAACATATAACATATTCACCAATCATGTATGAACAGACGACTGAATCTAATCTCCAATGCATATGCAGACCAAAAAGAATTTTCCACATTCTTCCCAAATATTGGCTAAACATCGTCAAAAACAAAAACAATCACCAAATTGGCTCCAACAATTTTGCACAATGATCAATTACACAAGTCGGTCATACTATAGTGTTCAACCCAAAATCTAATATACTAGATCTTCTAACTTGCACATGAATTATCATTAGAGGCTAAAATAATAGAATAAGGTATTCCAGATATCTATCAAGCTTCCCGTATCTTTGAAACACAAAATATCCAACCAAAATTAAATACCAACTAAAATAAAGAACTCTGCCAGATGCTCTATTCTAACTTCACCAGACTTGACCAAATCTACATCTAGATGAAGGAAAAGTGTTTATATTATTCTTTGTCTTAGGAACAAAGGCTTCTGGATAAGTTACTTTTGATACTAATTATTGGAATCAAGGAACACTAAGAGGGGGGCTGAATTAGTATCCTACAATTTTTAACTTTATTGAAATGATCATTCAACCACTTAATGCATGTGAATAAAAGATAGATGCAAGAACAAAAACCAAATATCCACAACACCATAACACCAAGATTTTTTTGTGTGGAAACCAGATTAAGGGAAAAACAACAATGGGGATGAACCCACAATATAAATATAGTCTGCAGAAGCATAGTAATATTACAAAGAGGAATGCACATGCATTCTGGCACACAACCTAGAGCTCACTTCTCAAACAAAGAAGGGCTACAACTCTAGGAAGACTCACTATCTTACAAACAAATTACTAAAGTATATGAACTAAACAATAGCATATACAAATGTCAAATTATAGTTCTAGTTAAGCACATTTATAGACATTTCATACTTTGTCGTATCCTACTCCGATTCATTGTTCTACATTAATTTGAAGCATAAATCTTTGAATTGTGCACGTGAAACTATGCACCATCGATCACACACCTTTTTCCATACACTAAATGATCAACTACATCAGCATTATATATCTGCAATAGAAAATCACATCGGCTATATGTCGACTCAAGAACATATAACATATTCACCAATCATGTATGAAGAGTTGGCTCAATCTTATCTCTGATGCATATGAGGACCAAAAATAATTATCCACACACTTCCCAAATGTTGGCTAAACATCCTTTAACACAAAAGCAATCACCAAATCGACTCCAAAAACTCCACACAATGATTAATTACACAAGTCAACCATATTGTACTATTCAACCCAAAAATAGATATATTGAATCTTCTAACTTGCACATGAATTGTCATCGAAGGCTAAAATCATAGAATAAGGTACTTAAGACATATATCAAGCTTCCCATATCTCCACAACATTAAATATCCAACTAAAATGAAACACTGACCAAAATACAGAACTTTGTCAGATGTTATGTTCTAAGTTCACCGGACTTCACCAAATCTACACTTAGACTTCTGGTATAGGCAAATAATGAATCTTGGATATAATCACTGACTGGAGTTGCTATCAATGACAACATATGATGACATGTGCAGTGTTTCTTGCCAAAAATCTCCCCCTTTGGTATTGATAGAAACACTTAGTGAAAAATGACTAAGTGTCGGAATCAATACCAACATATATTCATTGCAAAACTCAAAATTTTAAAATTCCAAAATTTCAAACTCCCCCTAAGAAGAGTACAATAGTTCACATTTTAATTTTGGATAATCTCAAGAAAGGTTGGGATAGTGATTTGAGTTTTTACTAAAAAACATTTTTGCAGATGTATTTAAATTCATGTAAGTTAGAGTAGTCTGTTTGTACATATGCATCCCGTTTATAAGATTTTTGTACAAAATTTTGGTATGCGGAACCCCGTCTTTACCATTGATGTCAAAGAGGGAGTGTAGGGAAGTGAAAAATGTAATATTCATCTCAGGGGGAATTTGGATTTTTGGGTTTTTGAGTTTTGCAATGTATATTCATATTTGGTATTGATTCCAACACAATCATTTTTCACTAAGTGTTACCATCAATGCCAAAGGGGGAGACAGTTGTTAAGAGACATTGCATAGGCCATTTGGTGTTGTCATTGATGGAAACCCAAGTCAGTCTACCCATCCATGTTTTTGTATTAGATCATACCAAAAGTCAGATTGGAGATTGGTTCAAGTCTGGCAAGCTTAGAATAGAGCATCTGACAGAGTCCAGTATTTTGGCTAGTATTTCTTCTTAGGTTAATAGTTTTTGTTGCAAACCTTAAGGAAGGTTTATGGATGTCTGGACTACCTTATTCTATGATAATTTATGTGTGATTTAGAAGCTTCTATGTATTGGTTTTTGGGTTAATGATCGACTTGATTGGATAATCCTTATGCGGATTATGTGGAATGATCTTGGTGATTGTTTTTGTGGTCCAACAGTTTTAGTAATGTGTAATCAATTGTTTTGGTTTTCATTAGTATTTGGGTTTAGATCTAGTTGACAGTTTGTACACACTTCATACAGTGCAATTTTTCTTGAGCCAACATGCAATTTGCTGGTGCCCCAAATGGGGTTTACACTACAAGAAGCATAAACCAACTTGATTCTTCAAACTATGTATGTAGACGCCAACTCCAATTATCAATATATTCAAGGACTTGGACCAACTATGACAAGGATCTGTAAATCCTTCTACACTTTGGGCTCTGCAAAACCCAAGAGGGTGATCCCTTAATGAATTTATGATCCATATGCCATACTCACAAGTTCACTGAAACAAAGAAGACAATCTTATATACAAGCTCAACAATAGGGAGAATGATCAAGGATGGCAAATCCTTCAGTGATCCTCAACCTAATTGGAGCATGAGATGGATATACGTGCAATAAACATACATAAATTAAAATGTATTATGATAATCAATATTTATGTAACAAATATAGACAAAATAAGCACAAACTGACTGTAAAGACTTTGAACAAGCTGTGACTAGTGCCTTATTCCATTAGGAAATTAAATTCATGAAATAAAAATTGAATTAGAACATAAATTATCTTATAGCATACTGATCTAAGAATATATTGCCTTACAATACATCTCAACTATGATCCAAGCTCAAACTACTTATCAAAATCCCTGTACAACCCTACCACTCTGCAATTTTGTTTAAGGATTTTAATTAATCCATTGGATCAAAGCATAAAAACAAATCACATAGATCACAACAATGCACTGAAAGAAAGAAACCCTTGATTCACTTTCATTCAAAAGATGGTAGAATCATACACTAGAGAGAAATAAACTTGAATTCTATTTCATTTATTCAAATGCTATATCTATTATAAAATAGTATACATTTTAGTCCTTTGAAACCTGCATAAAATATGACACAAGATTAATTATATTTTGCTCTGTAAAAGACTTTTACAATTTTCTCTTTTTCACCTAAGACCTTATACATGGGACTTATGACTCTAACTTAGCAGAACTCAGTACAGAAATAAAATTTAGAACCTTGTCTCCTGGCCTTGAATTTCCTTTTATAAAAAAAGGGAGCAAACAAGCTGCGGGCTAGAGGAGACACCTGTCACTCAAAAATGACCGGTTACTCGTAATTTTGTTACAAAATATTCCCCTTAAGGAATGTCACAACCAAGACCAAATGTCTGCAACTAATTCATCTAGACACTTTATGAACTTTTTCCGTTTTTATTGTTATTGATGAAGATTTGATATGTGCCCACCTTCTTGTTGTTCACGTCCAAAAAGTAACCGCTGGAAAGAAACAAAACTGCCTGCCAGACTATCACATCACATAGTTAGCTAACTAGCTATTTGTTGTCCTTATTCATCCTTTAAGTAAGCATTACTCCATTCACCATATTCTTCATCTAATGGCCATTTAAAGTTCCAAACCTCATCATCTTTTTCTCTGTATGGAGTATACCTAACTGCCACTTGATTCACCTCTCTTTCAAAAGATTCAAAAAATGTTCTTGTACATATTATCTTGTCCATGCTATCCTCTAGCATGCTAGTGTCTAGATTTTCACAAATCAAGTCCACTTCAGTGTTGATGACTCTTTTTGCCTCTTCTTTCCAAAATTGTAAAGGCTTAATTTCCCCACTTTCATTCCCAATACCTAGCAAAAGTGTTTCATTTAGCTCACTAAAACTTCTCATCAACTCCCTTATTTTCCTTTCTATATTTTCTGGCAGCATCTAGGCTTCCTACATTGAATTTACCAACAAATAGGTTTGCTAAAGTGTAGGTGGCCTCTTAGCATGGTACTTTGAATCTATTGACATTATTCTAAGCTTATTTCCCTTTTGTAACCACTTTGTAAACAAAGGGATTGCAACTTCCTTATCTGTGTCAAAATTTTGAATAACATTAAACAATAAAGAACATAAAGAATAAATGTTATTTAATCTATAGTCCACCTTCTCATTCAAATGAGTTAGAATTGAGATAACTATCTCTCTTTTATTAATGGAAGACTGATCTTCTGACTCCTTTAGCTTATTTTCTAACTCATTGATTTTCTCCAAGATTTGGGCTCTTGTCATATCAATTGATCTAGTGGGATTAGTCTCTTAGTCAACATATGACACTGATAGTTTGATTGGAATATCAATCTCATTGTCAAATTAAATTGTTGCATCTATATGTGAGATAAGTGGAGACCTAAACGTTGATGGGACTGATGCAATTGTAGGAACTGAAGAGGATGATCCTATCTGTTTCTGCTCAAGAAGTTGAACTTTAGTCTGTAGATCTACACACCTCTATTGAACTACATTATAATCATTGAAAATATTCTCAAACTTCCTCATTAGTTCCTCCTTTTCTATAGCCTCCCTTTTTGAAGTTTTATGGGCCAATTTGGCCACATCAACAACTAACTTTGACGCCTCAACATTTGAAGTATCAAAGGCACTTTTTATAATGAGGCTTCCCTTGAAGTTTAGATTTATATCATTGATATCATACCTCTTAGGCCCTTGTTCTAGTGCCTATATTGCCAGGGTTGCATAATCATCTACAAATTTTGATCATTTCAGTGCCAACCTTGCTTATTCTTCTGAACTGAATTGTTGATCTTTTGATTTCCTAATTGTATCAAAATCCACTACATCAACTATGTCCCATTCTGGCAAAATTAAAACTTTGGCCTAATTTATGATCATCTTGCCTTCATTTGTAGTGGTTCTTTTGAATTCTTCCATCATTTCTTTCTTCACCTCTTCCTTATTCTTCTGATCAGGCCTGTTTGGCCTTTGGTCCTTTCTCTCATTGTTTCTCCTCTTATACTCCTCTATCTTTACTTTCCATATAAGTTGCAGGAAGGTCGGCCTTCTTACAAAGACTTCATCCTCAATATATCTATCACATGCCTCTTTCCTAACATCTCTAAAGGCTCTACCCTGAATATCTAGAGGAGTGAGATCCAATCCCAAAGTGGGAGGCACGGGAGGAATACCAATCTACATATCTATTTTTGTCACTACAATGGTATTCTCCTCTTGTTGTTCTTCCATATGTTGCTTCTCTCTTTATTTTCAACCTACCTTGGAGGTGAAAGATGCACATGTGGTGGTGAAGGAATTTTATTATGATTCCTCGAGATCAATGATCTTGACCCCTCTAAAAGATTTTACTTGTACCTTTGGGGTTGGCTATATTTTCATTATCTTCTTTCCCTTCCTCCTGACTAACTTTTCACTATCATTGCCACTCCCCTCTTCACTACTTGTTTCTTCCCTTATCCTCTTTATTACAACATCACCTTTTGGAGAAGCCATATATATAGGTCATCTTTCTTCTAGCACATCTATTCTATGAGGTGGAGGAGGAGGTGAATCTGGTTGTGTCATTCTCATCCGATGAATCGGGGTTGCTTCAGCCGGTGTCATGGGTGTAGGCTATTGCATATTTTTTCTCTCAACTTGTCAGTCATGAACTTCCTCAAGTCTAGTTTTCTTCTCCGTCAGCACAAGAATTAGTTCATCAAAATTGTTCATGACAAAATCAACTTTGGCATAGAATGGAGTGAATTTTTTTACTGGATCATAATTGGGATCCATTTTTTGTACTATAGCCCATATCTTCCTAAACGCTATCCATTTCTCCTTCCTCCAATCCCGAGTCATGAAATCAAATTCATTTCTTATTATATCCTCAGGGAAATTGTGCTCATGGGGCAATGGGCCTCCTTTTATTCTTTCTTTGAAAAATATTGTAAAATCCCTCCAGGTCACTTTATCTGACTGTGCTAACCTCTAAATGATAAGGTGCAAAAATCTTGTCAAAATGTACATATACCCCTTTTATAATTACAAAGTATGGAATGATAGTATAATTAGGTAAAATAGTCCCTTTGCCTCTACCTTTCAACTCCTTATCATTATATACAACCTATTTGCCATATTACTTCAACAAAACCTAACCTTAAAGGAACATTAAAAGGCAATACATGTAGTTGAATAGGGAACCCATAGACTCTGATAACTGTACTAACAGGATACAGGATAATATCTCCCTAGTTGTGATCAATTTTCAAAAGTGACAGCCTTTCCTTTGGTCTTATAAAATCATGCAACTGTGTGGGGATACTTGGTGGATTTATTGTTAATCTTTGCCTCAATCTAGAAGCAAAACCATTATCAAACCTCATAAAAATGGCTTCCTCCATCTCCCAAGACATGTGCATACTCCATAGTTGCACCGGTACCTCATATTATCAGTTGTTCTTTTAAGATTAATGGTACCTTCAAAATAATTTGCATTTCTATATAAAAATGTGTACATTAACAATGAATACCAATAGAAATGAGCACTAAATACATCATTCTTAATATCTTACAACCCTTCATGAATCTTTTCTTCAAGGTATGGGGCAAAGTCAAAAACCATAGTAAAGTCTGGATGTTGAATCTGTATGTCCATATACATAAAATCAGGTGGCATGATTGTAATAGGGTTGAAACCTAAAATCTGGCATAGAGAAAAGAAAGTGGCTTGCAAACATTTGGCAAAAGCACCAATAGGAAAAGGCTCCACTGAACTATGGCCAATATGATAAGTTGTGTATCATGCTTTTACCAAATGGACTGGAAGGAGGCTAGCTCTAATGAAACCTTTAATCATGTAGTATTCTACCTTTAATTCTTTCAAATCTATTTGTCTTTAGTGGTTTTGTAGGGGAGCCATCCTACTTGACTAGGGCTTCTTAACAATTATCCACAAAAGGAAGAAGGAAACTAGGGCTTAACACAAGACTATCAATTTCAACACAAACAAGTGTAAATTTTTACCTTCTTTTTACAAAATTTTAAACCCTAGAGAAATTCATAATTCTTTTACTATAATTTTACACAATCTGCACTTTCAAAAACTCTGAAAGCACAGAAGAATGATTTAGCAACTTATGACTTTGTATGCACCATATGAACCTTAATTCTGCACTATAAGAACGTGTTCTGATCTTCTTCAACTTAGGAAACACCTTCTAATCACCACTAAATTGCTTTGTGAGTCGAGAATAATTCTGAAAAAGGCCTTTATTGTCATTTTAGAATCGAGTGTCACTATCTTATCCACCATTATTGCTCACATGAGTGGAAAAATGGATTGAATTCGTATTTGAATCAAGTTTGAAACTGGACCGTCGATTTTCTCCACATTGGTGCATTGCACGATCTATATTAGTCAATCTAATATTCATCATCTTATGTGGCAAGTGGACCATCAAAGGCATGATGTGGCACTTCCAGCTCACCATCCTCTTCATTGTTGTCAGCGGCCCCACCATTTGGCTTACTCCAACCCACCTTGAACATGTGGCATCATCTCGCGATATCGTGATCCTTAACCTCTGAGCATCTTCAACTGCAGGGTAGCATGAGCCATTGGATCTATTTGAGTTTTATTCTACTGGCCACAATGTACACCTTTTTTAGCCAATTAACAACCAAGCATCCTTTTGACCAAGATTAAAACATCTCCATCCATTGAATCATGTGCAGATAATAGGAACCTTTAGTATCTCAGCTGTTATCACAAAGACATCGACAAAAATATTTAAGGCTGGAGCTAGGAAAACTATGTGCACGATGAAATATCAAAAAGGGGACCCGCCCATGGGAAACACTAAAATACAGACTTAGGAAAATATAAAGACCACCGAACAAGTTAATGTGTAGGACATAAAAAGGCCCCACCAACGTTACTTTAACCCTCAAACTTAAGACAAAAATGTAATGAAGAAATATAAGATGTTTAGGATTTTTTAACAATGAGACTCAACCAGATGACACAAACCCTAAACCCTAAGCCTAAAAATACAAGACAAAGAGCCGAATAAAATCAAAATGACCAATATTTTGCCTAAGGTGTGAAAAGTTTTCACTAGGTCATTTTAAGGACTATCACAATTGAGTTAGTTTCTTGTTGTGGATATATAAGATCAATGCTTTTGATCATTTTGGGAAAAAGGTGTTTTTGATCGATTGTGCACAGTTCCACGTGCATAGGATAGAGATTTGTAGTCAGGATCTTGGAAAAATAGTGAAACAGAGCAACATAAGGTAGAGTATGAAAAGTATGTATAATGTGCTTAACCAAAACTATAAATAGGCATTTGTAGATGCTACTCTTAGTTTAAATACTCTTGTGAAATTTTTAATTTGAGTTGTAGGAAGTGAGCTTCTCTTTTGAGAAATGAGCTTTGGGTAGTGTGCCCCAATGCATGTGCATTCTCATTGTAAAAGTTCTAATTAAGTATATTCATATTGTGGGTTCATCCCCACCTTGGTGAATCCCTTGACTAGGTTTCCACATATAAAAATATTGGTGTTATGGTGTTGCAGTTTTTTCTTTTGTGTTCTTGCATCTTTCTTCTGATTAAATACATTAAGTGGTTGAAAGAACAGATTAAATTTAAAGTTTGCAGAACACTGATTCACCCCCCTCTCAATGTTCCTTGATTCCAACACTGAATTGGTCTAGAGAGCTCGAGGTTTTTTCGAACCTGACATTGAAGTTGTGTAATGGTAGTTATATAGCATGTAGATAATATTTGGGTTCCAAATTTAGTGATATATGTAATGTGTTCACATGTTAGATGAGGAATCATGTAATAAGGTCTACTTCTCATTTCTTCTCACCATTGGAATGATTAGTGGAGACCTATTTTAGATATTTGTCTCAGCCGACATTCAGGATTGTATTTTTATGGAGATAATATATTTAGGTGTATAATTTGATGAGTTGACGTGTGGATTTTTGCGTTGAAGACATGTGACATTGATAGAATCTAGTTGTTGTGTGAGTAGAGTGTTGCGGGTCATTACTAGAAGTAGTTTTGATAGTACAAATTGTGTTTCAGTGGTGGATTTTCTTTATCTTTCTTTCTTCTTCGGCAATGAGCCTTTCTGGGTAGTGAGCCCTCTTATTCTTATAACCACTTGATGAGTTGTATTCACACATTGGTATTATTATATTTTATTTATTTAATATTGGGGAATGTAATTGTGATGAAGTACCCAATAATAAATGTGGGTCAAGGGTAGGTAGGAAAAAAATTATATTTTATTGTCACATGGTTTTGGGCACATCATTTTGATATAATACCACTTGGTGGTTTTGTGGGAGCTTGTGTTTATAAAAGCAACCACAAGGGTAGTTTTTTGGGTTGGTCAGTTAACCAGGTTACCATTTGTGAAGGAAGCATGACATGGGATGTGTGGATTCATGTTTGGTCACATGGAATGCTTATCGATGGCTTGTTATGGTTGGGTTTTCAAAAGCTTTCCATAGTTGTATTGTAATGGATGCATTGATGATAATACATGGTAGATGATTCTTTTGGAGGCTAGTTTTTTCCATCATGAGGGTTTTCCCAAGATATATCTTGTGTCACTTTTTCATGGGTATGTTGTCTATTTTTTGCATGTGGCTTCTAAGTGTTGATTTGATTAAGATCTAAATTGGGTTAAGTGGAAATTGTCATAAAATTGGCTGCAAGTTTCCTTACATATTTATTGAGAATTAGCATTCATTTTGGTTTTTCTCTTCTTGGGTTTTCCATGTAAATTTAGGTGTTTCTTGTGATTGATCTGTTTTGTTCTACTAATTGTTCTGGATATGTTAATTAAGTCTAAAAGAAAATTTTATTGTCAACTAATTCACCCCCCTCTTAGTTTCCTTGATATTCAACACAATCATCTTCCTAATAGAATTGAGGTTGGATCTATTGTATTTATCCTCCTTTTAACGTATGGCATGTGAAAATTAAGTGGTTTCCTAGTTTACAAATCATAACCTGTGAAACCTTAATTTTTTACCTCAAAACACATAGTCACATAAATATGATCTCTATCAAATTCAAGATGCCATTTTAAAGATCTTTCCTATCATCTTTGATACTTTACACACTTTCAACTATTTACCAATAAAATGTCCCCTTGTGATATAATGTCAACTCTTCTAAAATCTAATTTCATCAAAGACATGTATTTTTTAAGCTAAGTACCCATGTTTATTACATTTATTTTTGTATCTTAAAATTTAATTTCATATTATACGTAGTGTCATAAATTGTACTCCTTAATCATGGAGTCCAATTTCACACTCTCCTAGCACTCATTCTAGTTTTCCCATTCATCTAAGCATTTTGGGACCATTTATTCCCTTGAATTAATCCAAGAAATTCAAGAATATGAGTCCTATCCCATTTTAAAACTTCAACACACTCTTTATTTGGCCCTTATTTTTGTGTGCTCTTTCTTATTTATCATTTCAATAGAGTAATGTATCAACATTAACATTTCCAGGTTTGGTCTCAAAATTGGGATATGACCATATAAGTTAGCCTAAAAAATAAAATACCCTAAGAACCCTATAGAAGACATCATTCCTAATTCATTTTATCATCTACAAGTTTCAATTATAGAGAAATTATTAATCTTCAAGTACAAGTTTGATTTTAAGGAGCATCAAGCTACAAGTTGCCATCTATTATGTCTTCGTGATGGATTTTGTGATGATTTTCATGTTATTGCATCAAGTCTTGTAGGACTTATCTTAACAGAATTGCATCATCATTAATATCATTAAGCTTGAGGTAATATTATCTCAATTTTTATATTACTTCAAATTTCTATTTTTTCCTAGTCATCATTGTTGTAGGGTTTTCACTTAGGCAAACCCCTATACAACCCAACACCATTTTTTATCCTTTTATGTATGTTTAGGTTTATAAATAGGTTATATCCTTAGATTGAAGATACAAAAGGACTTAGGACTTAGAATCATAACTTCTCAAGAAATTCTATCAAGAAGGGGTATAAAACTTATAATTAGCATCATAGTCCTCAAAGACTACGGTGCCTAGGACCATAGTCCACCTAGACTAGGGTGCCTAGTGTCATACTCTACCTGGACTAGGGTGCCTAGTGCCATAGTCCACCTGGACTAGGGTACCTAGCACAATAGTTTATTTGGACTAGGGC